>NC_084515.1:1165961-1765961 GCF_024500385.1 Phyllopteryx taeniolatus | reverse complement strand
TCGGCTTATTGTGGGATGAATATAAGCTCCTGTAGAAGTTGTAGAATATATCATTAATATCCTGTGGTGATTGAGTAAGTTTGCCATCTGAATCTTGCATGGTTGTAACTAGTGTTTTTTCTTTCTTAAGTTGAAGTTGGTTTGCGAGAAATTTTCCTGATTTATGAATGTGCTCAAAATTATTTTTATCTTAGCTGTCAAGTTAGGGTTTCAATCTCAATAACATTTAAGTAAGGGTTTCAAAGTAGGGTATTAAGACAGGGTTAGGGCTGCAAGATAGGGTTAGTGTTTCAAGTTAGGGTTTCAAGTCTAGGTTGGGGTTACTAATTAGGGTTTTAGACTAACCCAGGCTTTAAGGTCTCATGGTTGGGTTTCAAACTTAGATACGAAATTGTGACAAGGGTTAGGATTTCAAATTAGCGTTTCAAGACAGGGTTTGGGTTTTCAAGTGTTAAGGTTTAAAATTTGGTTTTTTTTTCAGTCATCACAATAAAAATAACAATAGCTTACACTACAAAATGTTTAATTTTGTATGGTTTTAAATAAACATTCTACAACCCCAATTCCAATGAAGTTGGGACGTTGTGTTAAACATAAATAAAAACAGAATACAATGATTTGCAAATCATGTTCAACCTATATTTAATTGAATACACTACAAAGACAAGATATTTAATGTTCAAACTGATCAACTTTATTGTTTTTAGCAAATAATCATTAACTTAGAATTTTATGGCTGCAACACATTAGGACACTAATTGTTGAAGCTTTGGAGGTGGAATTATTTCCCATTCTTGCTTGATGTACAGCTTCAGCTGTTCAACAATGCGGGGTCTCCGTTGTCGTATTTTACGCTTCATAATGCGCCACACATTTTCAATGGAAGACAGGTCTGGACTGCAGGCAGGCCAGTCTAGTACCCGGACTCTTTTACTATGAAGCCACACTGTTGTTATACGTGCAGAATGTGGTTTGGCATTGTCTTGCTGAAATAAGCAGGGGCGTCCATGAAAAGGACGTTGCTTCGATGGCAGCATATTTTTCTCCAAAACCTGTATTTACCTTTCAGCATTAATGGTGCCTTCACAGATGTGTAAGTTACCCATGCCATTGGCACTAACACAGCCTCATACCATCACAGATGCTGGCTTTTGAACTTTGTGTCAATAAGAGTCCGGATGGTCCTTTTCCTCTTTGGCCCGGAGGACACGACGTTCACAATTTCCAAAAACAATTTGAAATGTGGACTCGTCGGAATGCAGAACACTTTTCTACTTTGCATCAGTCCATGTTAGATGAGCCGGCTTCTCTGGGCCCGACCCAGAGAAGCCGGCGGCGTTTCTGGGTGTTGATAAATGGCTTTTGCTTTGCATAGTAAAGTTTCAAGTTGCACGGATGTAGCACCGACATTTTTATTGACATTGGTTTTCTGAAGTGTTCCTAAGCCCATGTGATGATATCCTCTACACATTGATGTCGGTTTTTGATGCAGTGCCGCCTGAGGGATTGAAGGTCACAGGCATTCAATGTTGGTTTTCGGCCTTGCCGCTTACATGCAGTGATTTCTCCAGATTCTCTGAACCTTTTGATGATATTATGCACCGTATATGATGAAATCCGTAAATTCCTTGCGACTGTACGTTGAGGAACATTGTCCTTAAACTGTTCGACTATTTTCTCACGCACTTGTTCACAATGAGGTGAACCTCGCCCCATCTTTGCTTGTGAATGACTGAGCAATTCAGGGAAGCTCCTTTTGTACCCAATCATGGCACCCACCTATTCCCAATTATCCTGTTCACCTGTGGGATGTCCCAAACAGGTGTTTGATGAGCATTCCTCAACTTTCTCAGTCTTTTTTGCCACCTGTCCCAACTTTTTGGGATTATGTTGCAGCCATAAAATGTCAAGTTAATGATTATTTGCTAAAAACAATAAAGTTGATCAGTTTGAACATTAAATATCTGTCTTTGTAGTTTATTCAATGAAATATAGGTTGAACATGATTTTCAAAACATTGTATTCTGTTTTTATTTATGTTTAACACAACGTCCTAACTTCATTGGAATTGGGGTTGTACATACTGTCCAGTATCATTGTCATTTTAAAGTCCCTCAAAAGAGACCAAAAAAAAAAGTCTTCTAAATGTAACACATCACAGCAGTCTTGTAACAAGCCAGACAATGAATGAATGGATAAAAATAAAATAAAATTACAAAGTATGTGAAATCAAGCTTAAAAATGGTCAAGGATTGAGACATTATTCAGCTTCCAGACACTGTGCGTGTCGCTGAAAATCCCGCTTCCCCCTGTGAATCAAAGACGTGCACTGACCTCTGGTGCCACTGCGTTGCAACACAATGTGCCAAACACAAAACACATTATGCTTCAGGAAAGATGTGTTTTTTTTTTAAGTTGTGGGCAAGGTTTCATGGCCAATTGCACGCTATACTGACAGAACTGGGTTTCTGACAAGGATGTGGCAATTCTGCTGAATGGCCACTGCATGGAATAAGGGCGCTTGCTGCAACGTCGTGTCACAAGGATACTTTTTAGCCCTGCCCACAAAATCGGGAAAATTTAGAAGGTGAAAAGCCCTATCTCAACAATTCAGTCCTATCTTGTTCTCAGTCTTTGCACAGGTTTTCATCACTTATCTTCAAACATATTAAATGTGTTTAGAAACAAAAAACGGATTTACGTTCTGGGGTCTTTAAAGTTCTTCATAATATTCAGGGTTTCCACTGTGGAAGTGCAGGTTACCAAAGTTTTTAGCACAAGCAAAGGCTTTTTCAGATGGAGGATAGAGTTTCAAGCCAAATGAGCATTTCAAGGATGATTTAGGTTTTAAACCTGGGTTTAGGTAATTGAATTCGGGTTTCAAGCCTTGAACATAGTTGTTCAAATAAAGGTTAGGGTTTAAAACAAAGGTGGTGGCCATAAGGTGGACAGTGCCTGTCGTGCTGCAAACCCCCAAACCCATTGGTGGACACCAGCAGTGAGGGATGCCATCAATCTGAAGAAGGAGTCCTATTGGGCCTTTTTGGCTTGTGGGACACCTGGGCAAGTGGCATGCAGTTTTGGTGGTCGCTGAGGCAAAAACTCGGGGGTGGGAGGAGTTCGGTGAGGCCATGGAGAAAGACTTCCAGATGCCTCGAGGAAATTCTGGTCTACCATCCGGCAGTAGACCATCAACACTGTGTATAGTGGAGATGGGGCACTGCTGACCTCCACTCGAGATGTTGTGAGTCGGTGGGGAGAATACTTCGAAGACCTCAATTCCATCATCATGTCTTCCCATGAGGAAGCAGAGTCTGGGATCTCTGAGGCTGGCTCTCCTATCTGAAGTCACTGAAGTGGTTAAAAAGCTCCTCGGTGGCAAGGCAGCGGGGGTGGATGAGATTTGCCTGGAGTTTCAAAAGGTTCTGGATGTTGTGGGGCTGTCCTGGTTTACAGGTCTCTGCAACATTGCGTGGACATCGGGGAGAGTGCCTCTGGATTGGCAGATTGGGGTGGTGGTCCTCCTTTTTAGGAATGGGGACCTTAGGGTGTGTTCCAACTACAGGGTCATCACACTCCTCAGCCTCCCTGGTAAGGGCTATTCATGTGTGCTGGAGATGAGGGTCTGTCGGGAAGTCGAATTTCGGATTCAGGAGGAGCAGTGTGGTTTCCGTCCTGGACGTGGAACAGTGGACCAGCTCTATACCCTTGGCAGAGTCCTTGAGGGGGCATGGGAGATCCTGGATACAAGCAGCCGGAATTTGTTTCCTCCGCAGGGTGTCCGGTTTCTCCCTTAGAGATAGGATGTGAAGTTCGGTCATCCGGGAGGGTCTCAGAGTAGAGCCGCTGCTCCTCTGCGTTGAGTTGCCAGTTGAGTTGGCTCAGGCATCTGATTAAGATGCCTCCTGGACGCCTCCCTGGTGAGCTGTTCCGGGCACTTCTCACCGGGACCATAAACTAATTAACAGTCCTCCCCAGCCATTTTGAATGGTTTCTCCAACAAAGACCTTTTTCTGCGGACTGATTTAATGACCAAGAATTTGAGAAATCCTCTTTTCAAATGTCACAGTTTGAGACACATGGAAAACAATGAATTTATTAGTTAGATAGACCACAAATTGAACTATTACTCACAGATCTTCACAGGAACTCATCCAGAGGAATTACAACCGATTTAGGCCATTTTTAATGTCCCACTGGATGCTCTAAGATCATTGGTGGAACACGGGCGACACCAGCTGGCGTCTAAAAGTTACTGCAAGCTGGGAATTATTACCCATAGTTTTCACCGAATTTAAATGTCTGTTTTGATATTGTCATGAACGGAACAGAGGATAGGACCCAAAAATGCACGACTCCAAAACAAATGGACAGTTTCCAAAAAGAGAGGTTTAATAGACGGGCATCGGTCGGTACACAGGCAGGCAATCCAAGAGAGGCAACAGTATCCAAAAACATGAGGCAAAGAGGCAAGGTCGATAATCGGAACAGGGTCAAGTCTTACTGTGAATCTATGACGTGGAAACAAGGAATGCTGGAACGCGACGACAAGGTACAACGAACTGGCAACGAGAGGAAATGAGACACGAGGTTATATACAAGGGGTAATTAGGGTGAACGAGGCACAGGTGGTGAAGATGCTCACAGGAGCAGGTGTGTGTGAAACAGGGGGGGAAGACAAAACCCGGAACACACACATATGACAGATATTTTATGAACTTTGCATGAATGCTCCCAGTGTATATCATACCAATGTCACTAATGACTGTTTCTTTCTTTCTTCGAACCTTCCTTGCCGCGCCAAAGATTGCTGACCGAAGATTGCTGACCGCAGTTATTCTGCCAGCTCCCCAAACTACACTTCTGTGTGTGGGTGAGGCACCACCAAGAGGAATCTGGCAGAAAGGATTAGCAGAAAGGATTTGCAGGCAGTTTTCTCTGAGCACGTGACGAACAACGTCACTCAAACGCTTTGACCACGCGCTTTTTTTTTTTTTTTCTTCACACCAACCTGTCGGCGCCCTTACCCAGCCATCGGGAGGATCGACCCGCCTGCCTAAATTTTGTTCTTCGGAATGTGAGTACAACTTGCTGATTACCAAGTACAAATTGGTGCATAATTATAATTGGGCTTATACTAATGATCACAGAAATTCCCAACTCTCACATCTCTCATCGGACATCTTCATCCCACACTTATATCTCGAGTTCACCCTTCTTTACGAATGTTTATCTGTATCGTTTTGTATTAAAGTCCCTCTTCATTGTTCCCTCTGTAGTTTCCTCCTGTAGATTTAATAACATTTTCTCTAAAATTCCACTTCCTGTTGTGCTTGTTGTGTTTGAGTGAAATAGTAAAACCGCTGTAATCGAGAACTATTTTAATCCATGTAGCGAGCCTTCTAAAATACCGTGATTGATCAAGGTTTTTAGTTGCTTTTTCCTAAAATGTACGAATAAAAAGAGATGTGGTCCTCTATACGAGACAAAGGTAGTTTGATTGTAACCGTCGACGTATGTCGAATTACACCGTATTCCTTTTTCAGATTAACTACGCTTTTCTCCAAAACCCAATATACGCTATAAAAACATGAATAAATATTTTTTTTTCTTGTTTTTTTCCAGGGTCAACTTTAAGTTTATTTAACGGTTTTTCAAGTGTAAATTTTCAGTTTGTTTCTGGGTTTATTAAGGGCCTAGACGTCGTCCTCCGTGTCGATGTCATCCTCAAGAAATAGCAGCGGTAGATCATTCCGCAGCATGGCATAGTGCGCCATGTTGTAGAATCCCGACATCACACAGCAAGTCAATGCACTTCGTGAGATCAGCATGTCACAGGCCGGAGACCACAGACCCGTGGTGAGGTCGTAGCATTCTACCAGCTTGGTGGTGGAGACTCCATTGAAACCCCCGGCCACAAAGAGGCGGTCCTCGATGACCTCGATGCCAAAGTTGCTCCGGGGACAGTCCATGGGGGCCAAAATGATCCAGTTGTTGGTCTGCGGGTTGTAAGCCTCGGCACTAGTCAGACGTGTTTGACCATCGTAGCCACCAACCTTCAAGAGTAAAAATCATAATGAACAGACAAGACTGTACAATGTGGAGTTAACAGTCTGATGTGGTATATGTTAAGATAAAGTCAGGGTTATGGTTTTGAGTTAGGGCTTAAAATTAGCATTTCAAGCCTGGGTTAAGGTTCTAAACAACGGTTGTGATTTGAAATTAATGTTTCAAGCCAGGCTTCTGGTTTTCAAGTCGGGTTTCAAGCTGTAGTTAAAAGTTAGTTCTCTGTAAAATGGTGTCCAGCTGATGGATCACAGCCAATGCAATTATGGCTCCAAAACTTTAATAACTTTCATAGTCCTATTTTCAAAAAGTCAATATCATCGACAAGCTTGCTAAACACAGAAACTAACAATATAAAATACTCATGTTCATCATTTTCAATTCAAGTTAAATTAGAGAATGTGGCAAAAAAAAAAAATGTATGCACCGAGAATGAACAAACACTGCAAGTACACAGTAAGGAACACATACAGTACAGTAAAGATGCATTTGTAGTAATAAAATTAATGAAATTAGCATTGGAATCGACAGAAAATGTATGAGCCATATGCCGATCGGAGTACGTCACAATTCAACCACGGCAGCAGCGGTGTGTGATCAATCACATTTGCACATTCAGAATCACAGAAAAATAGATAAATCAGATGATCATAGGGATTACAAAGAATACTGCATCCTTGGAAAAACTGATACAATCACATTTCCTGCTCGTTGAGTGACAACGTCGGACGACATTCAGACAGCTGTAGTGTGGGGCACACATTAATGCACATACTGTACAAGCACTTGAAGGAATGATGGTAAAAGTGTTGAGAAGTGTCCTTTTTACAGTTATTCAGGACATTAGCTAACTCATGAGCAAATTCCTGGTTGGAGTTATTATCATTAGTTATTATTCTCTTTATCAACGACTGTATTTCCAATACGTTTTGCATCTTGTGTTAAAAATGTGTGTTTTAAATTTTTTCGAAAGATGATCCTGGATTGTTTGTGTGTACACATGATCTGAGGATTAAAATGTTTTTCGGAGTACGAACAAAAACAAGTACAAACATATTGATGAATCCCAGATTTAAGCGTCAAACGTGTGTACCCAAGAATTAAGCACAAATCTGTGTACACAAAGTGAATGAGGCCCATTGTTCTGAGGCCAGGTTTTCAGAGTCTCCCTAGTGTGCCCTTGATTTGCCCTAAGATCTGTCCACCAGGTGGAAATGCTCAGGATTCAAAACAGATGTCCGACCCACCCCTGGATATAGATAAGCCTGAGAATGGGAAAGAAGGAAAAACTCTGAAAATCAATCGCAAAGCGATTAATACGCAGAGGAAGTGTGTGTGGGGGAGTTTAAAAGGCAGGTGCGTCCCCCTTTTGGCATGAAAAATGTTTTCAATTTGCATACAAAATACAGATGAATCCTGTTTGGTCTAATTTATTTAAATAGTGGTTATGATATCTTACTTTTTAGAAATATTTTAGACATCTAAAAATAAAAAATAAAGTTCTTCTATCGTCCGGACACCTGCTAGCATAATTCACGGTCTCAGAACACAACTGACAGAGCAGTTTAACGGATACGTCAATCTGTTAAAATAATACAAATTATTGATCTCATTTTCATTAGATCTAGAGACACACAATAAATATGCAGTAAATCACATATACCGAAATCAAAAGTCTTTAATATTAAAGAGCAACATGAATTTGAAATGGAAAACTTACCTTGCCAATGTGTTCCCCTAGAGTTGTCGTTCTAGACTGCTCTAATCCTGGCAACTTCATAGTTACGTTTCTCTCCATCCAAGCCCATTTGAAACAGTGTTTGACACCACCTTCTTGATCAATTTCTCTAGCACAGTTCTCATCACCTTTCTGTAGAACTTTCACCATTGTGCTTTATAAATCATTGAAAAACAAAGTCGCGTAGCTAGGACAATGTTTATATTTTGCCGCCACTTGCAGAACGATTTTTTTGTGTTACCGTAAACACGTGAGTTCTTTACATGAGTTGGACATTCATTCATTTTCTGTACCCCTTATCCTCACTAGGGTCGCGTGCGTGCTGGAGCCTATCCCAGCTATCTTTGGGCGAGAGGCGGGGTACACCCTGAACTGGTCGCCAACCAATCGCAGGGCACATATAAATAAACAAACATTCACACTTATATTCACACCTACGGGCAATTTAGAGTCTTCAATTAACCTACTATGCATGTTTTTGGGATGTGGAAACCGGTGTACCCGGAGAAAACCCACGCAGGCACGGGGAGAACACGCAAACTCCACACAGGGGAGGTCGGATTTGAACCCG
The DNA here is from genome assembly GCF_024500385.1 of Phyllopteryx taeniolatus. NCBI lineage: Eukaryota > Metazoa > Chordata > Actinopteri > Syngnathiformes > Syngnathidae > Phyllopteryx > Phyllopteryx taeniolatus. Next base: position 1,757,586 of record NC_084515.1, on the reverse strand, counting down.
GGTCGTCAGACAATGGGTAATGTCGTACAATTATGTATATTATCTTAAACGAAGTCGTAAATACAATCTTGAAATGTAAGCCCGCGATATAGTTTTAAACAAACAGAAGTGACATTACAATGAAGCTATTTATAACACATAGGGGGTTGCCAGTCTTTAGTCTAAGCAGGCGGAGCGGATTCCGATAAGCAAGCATAGAGTGAACGATGGCACATCATGATGAATGCCATGCGCCGTTAAGCGATCAACTGTCCACAGGCATAGGACTGATAGCTCGAGCCATGACCGCAGATCGACCCTAATTCTCAGGCCTGTGTAGAGGAGCAGCCACTCACTTTGAGTCTCTCTCAGATGACCAAACTCCGTGCCATATCTCTTACAATATTTCGTACCATCATTATTGTCCTTTTGCTTACGTATGTATCCATCCTTACCCAACTAGTGAACATGACCCTGAGATACTGAAACTAGTCCACCTGAGGTAGTGCTTCGCACAATCTACTAAATTTACCCTAAGAACATTGGCCTCAGATTGTATCTTCATTCTCTGAAGGTCCCAGCCTGGTGAGGCTATCAGAACCACATCATCCGCAAAAACTGGCATGCCTCACTGCCCTGGCTGTTGATAGGGGCACACTAATGGATGATGGCATTATGGAAAAACCTTTCTTGCTTGTTGAATAAAGGCAACTGGACTCTTCTTGGTCCAGACTTCCCTGTCTCCAACAACCTCCCCTAGTTCCGACAGGGTTATACCAAAACATTTCCGATCAACTATGAGTTTCTCCTTGTATCCTAGGTCTGTCATTGTCATTGTTATGCTTCACTTACTGCATAAACGTGGTCTGCGAACCCAATGACTCCGATGCCACTGCGACGGCTGCTCATCGGCGTCATCATGGTCCACTCGTTAGTGTCAGGGCTATAGTATTCTGCCGTTTGCAAGGGCTCGTTTCCATTAAAACCACCGCAAATATATATCTGGAATCCAACGGATGGTCTTGTGAATGCAAGTAAGCCTACATGACAGATGCTTTAATGACACCTACCTTGTCATTGAGGGTGGTGCAGCTGGCATCGCTCCTCAGTTCATGCATGCTGGCGATAAGAGTCCACTGGTTGGTCTCAGGCATGTAGAACTCAGCCGTCTTTAGTCTCACGCGCCCATCGTAGCCTCCTAGTGCATAGATGCACCCGTTTAGCACCGTGACGCTCACGTAGCATCGACGGGAGTGCATGGGTGCCACTTCCTGCCAGGTGCGTGCGTTCAGGTCAAAGCGGCTGACGGTGTTGTAGTGTTCTGCGCCGTCAAATCCACCGAGGCAGTAGACAGCGTCGTTGAGAAAGGCAGCACCACAGTACGCCCGCGGTTGTTCCATCTCCTCGATAAAGCTGACCCAGCAGTTAGCATGCACGTCGTACGCCTCAATGCACTGTGTCGGGTTGGCACCGCTCCAGCCTCCGATTGCCAGAAGAATGGCGGAAGGCAAGCGAGGACGGGCCACCAGGTTGCAGTACGCAGACACTGAGTTTGCCACCATGTGATGGATCACTCGAGTGGCGAAGGCAACCATGTCCAGGCACTTGTTGTTGCTCTGCACCAGCTGATTGGACAACACATTGATGGTGATGAACTCCTCACTGGTCAGAGCGAGACGGACCTACACAGTGGACAGACTGATATTTAAGATATTAAGAGACTCCTTTTGTCCCTCAGCTTTCAGACCTCATTCACCCCTGCTTGTACTTACTAGATCACTGTTTGTCAAACATTTTGGATCCAGGTACTTCTTACAGGGGAATCATTTTTCCAAGGACACCCTCTAAATCCTCATGCCAATGAATCAGAAGTATGTGCACCCGTAATGTTTGAACTTATGTTTGAACCTACTGTAAATATTCATGACCTTAATTAAGTTGAAAATGTATCCACCATTGCTTGCTAGAAATGCTGCGAGCATGCAACGAAGCCAGATGTATGTTATATGTCAGTTATATCAGAGGTTTTCATTGGCCCTAGGCTATTTTACGGACCCCAAGCTGCAGCTCCTTGACCCATGTGGTTCCGGGCACTGCAGTTTGAGATGCACAATGGTTCTCAAATGGTTCTCAGATTCTCAAATGGTTCTCAGATTCTAAATACCAGCTTGGTGTAGGTTTGCCTTGTTTCTACCAAGCCGTATTTTTTTGTTTTGTTCGGTATGATACATATTTTTATTTGTCTCCAACGTAAAGAATCCCCAAAATATCCGTCCAGCACTGTAGATACTGCCAGTGTGGTACAAATGCAAGCCTGATCCATAGTTTTTAATACAGAACGTAAATTGACCCTATTCGTGGAAACATGGCTTTACTGACCAAAGGCCTCACATTTGTGGATTATTGATCCATTAATCCACAAAATTTAATCGAGATGTAGGGACATTGTTGTCAGCAGACGTAAGTGATGGCATAATACTACTGTTTAGAGAGGACCTTTCTAGTATGATACTGTATATGGCTTGTTTCACACCTCTTTCAAACCAGAATTCTGGACAAAGACCAGAATTATAACAGTCTCCTAATAGCTCTGCCTCAAAGATTGTCTCACTCTTTCGGGTTAGTGGCCACTAACTAGCCATTTTGCCACCAGGCAGGTGAACGCCTGGTTGTTATGCAAAATGGTCATTCACATGCCACGCCTGGCAACAATCCTCATCTGATCACCCTCAAGGTACACACATCAACCAGACACCTAAAATTTAGAACTGAAAAGGCCCTTTCAATTAAAGGTGAGACATCTTCAACAACCAAGAAGAGTTTTACTTGCCTTGATTTAACTTTTACGGATTGCCATTGCCCAGAAGACTGAGAATCTACAGACAATTGATCCAGGTATGCTATATTTCTAGCTGCCTCAACAACTTCCAAGGTTACTTGCTTACTTTCGCCAGGAGCACTGCCAAGTTTCTGCCTCGCTCCCTCGGCGCATGTGCAATCCAGTGCAGGATGGCCTCGTAAACCGTGTTCTCCTTCTTCACAATCAGGTCGTCTCTGTCCAGAATTTCGCAGAACTCCTGCATGGTGAATTGCGGCAACTCCTCTGAGGCTGCGACGTCCTCAAAGTGGTAAAGAATGTACTGGTAGGCGCTGATCTGCAGCTCCGGTGTGTGGCAGTTTTTGCTGAACTGCCAGATGCCGATGCAGTTCTCCGGACAAAGCTGCTCTGCCAGGAACACGCAGCAGGATTGGATGATGGCCGTCATGTTGAATTTGTCGGCAGCGATCAACAAGTCCTTGACGTTGTCCTCTGTCACCAACACGAAGTTGGTGTATGCAAACTCAATGAAAAGCTGCATTATGTGAGGTGTAACACCTTGTATGAGGTAGACCCTCTGGTTTGGGGTGGACCATCGTAGAAAGAGGGCCCTGAACACCAGAATAAAGACAATGGTAGGTGTCTGTGCTTGTATATTTATTTTTTTGATGACTTTGTACTTTTACCCCTGACATTTGAAAACCGATATCTCTACTTTCTACACCTTACTTGGTCGAAATGGGGTCATTACTTTTTCCAAGATACGCGAATGACGACATGATGTTAAAAAAATTGGAGTCAATTGCAGTTCTTCATTGATTGATTGAGCTCTTGGGTGTAGTATCTCCCAAAAGCGAGTACACCCATCCCATGTTTTTTCACTATTTTCACCAAAGAGTTTACTCACTTTTGTTGCCATCATCTTAGACATAATGGCTGTGTGTTGGCTTATTTGTAGGGGATAGTAAATGTACAGTGTTATACAGGCTGTACACTGACTACTTTACATCATCCATCCATCCATCCATTTTCTGAGCCGCTTATCCTCACAAGGGTCGCGGTAGTGCTGGAGCCTATCCCAGCTATCATCGGCCACTAGGTGGGGTACACCCTGAAATGGTTGCCAGCCAATCGCAGGGCACATACGAACAAACAACCATCCGCACTCACATTCACACCTAAGGGCAATTCAGAGTCTTCAATTAACCTAGCATGCATGTTTTTGGGATGTGGGAGGAAACCGGAGTGCCTGGAGAAAACCCACGCAGGCACGGGGAGAACATGCAAACTCCACACAGCCGGGGCCGGGGATTGAACCCCGGTCCTCAGAACTGTGAGGCAGACGCTCGAACCAGTTGATCACCGTGCCCGCCACTTTACATCATAGCAAACTATCATTTCTTCAGTGTTGTTGAATGAAAACAACATATATGTTGCAAATATGTGAGGGGCATACTCAATTTTGTGAGAAACTGCATAAGAAAACAAATTTAACTACAGAGACATGGAGGAGCGTTTACCAGGCATAAGTACAGATATTTTGACAGAAGTAGAAGTACTGATTCAACTGGTGTTTAAAACAGGAGTTGAAAAGTTTTTGTTTGTTTGTTTGTTTGTTTCAAGGATAGCCCCTTTAGATGCATCATCACATTTCTGAGGTGGTCCTTTCAACACATACAATAACCAGCATACAAAATAATAATTAAAGATGCATCTAAAACATTTAAACACAGAGACACTTTACACCACAAGAACACACACACAAAATCACTCCCACTTAATGCTCCCCTAAGCCGAGCCTCCCACCAACCAGCCAATATTTCACAAGTGTGTCTTGGTGAGAGGCGTTAATCTACGGAACAATTATGAAACAGAATTTAAAAACTGAATCACTCGCTGTGTTCAAAAAGATGTTTAAAAATATAGTTATAAAAAATATATAACTCAGGCGTAAATATGAGAAACTGCAGAAATGTCAAAACTTCTGAATGTGTTAGTTTAAGTGGAATGAAAATGTATGCATGTATAAATGTGTATGTAGGAGTACAAGGGTTAAATGATAGAGGGGCATGTTGTTTTTTCTTTTCTTTTGTTATACACTACAGTATATGAAGCAATTGAGTACTAACATGATGAGTCAAAATTTACAGACAACAAGGGGTACGACTGGACAGTTTTTTGTTTTACTTCTTCCTACTACCTTTTGAACATATAAACTGTGCTGAACAAAGACATCTACAGTGGGTACGGAAAATTTTCAGACCTCCTTAAATTTATTTAAATTTAAATATATTGCAGCCATTTGTTAAAATCATTTAAGTTCATTCGTTTCCTCATTAATGTACACACAGCTCCCTATATTGGCAGAAAAAAAACTTAATTGTTGAAATTTTTGCTGATTGATTAAAAAAGAAAAACTGAAATGTCACACAGCCATAAGTATTCAGTCCCATTGCTGTGACATTCATATATGGAACTCAGATGCTGTCCATTTCTTCTGATCATCCTTGAGATGGTTCTACACCTTCATTGGAGTCCAGCTGTGTTTGATTATACTGATTGGACTTGATTAGAAAGGCACACACCTGTCTAAATAAGACCCTACAGCTCACAGTGCATGTCAGAGCAAATGAGAATCATGAGGTCAAAGGAACTGCCTGAAGAGCTCTGAGACAGAATTGTGACAAGGCACAGATCTGGCCAAGGTTACAAAAAGATTCTGCTGCACTTAAGGTTCCTAAGAGCACAGTGGCCTCCATAATCCTGAAATGGATGACGCTTGGGACGATCAGAACCTGTCCTAGAGCTGGCCATCCGGCCAAACTGAGCAATTGGGGGAGAAGAGCCTTGGTGAGAGAGGTAAAGAAGAACCCAAAGATCACTGTGCCTGAGCTCCAGAGATGCAGTCGGGAGATGGGAGAAAGTCCTAGAAAGTCAACCATCACTGCAGCACTCCACCAGTTGTGGCTTTATGGCAGAGTGGCCCGACGGAAGCCTCTCCTCAGTGGAAGACACATGAAAGCCCACATGGAGTTGGCTAAAAAAACACCTGAAGGACTCCAAGATGGTGAGACATAAGATTCTCTGGTCTGATGAGACCAAGATAGAAATTGTTGGCCTTAATTCTAAGTGGCATGTGTGGAGAAAACCAGGCACTGCTCTTCACCTGTCCAATACAGTCGCAACAGTGAAGTGAAGTGGTGGTGGCAGCATCATGCCGTAAGTGTGTTTTTCAGCTGCAGGGACAGGGAGATTGGTTGCAATCGAAGAAAAGATGAATGCGTCCAAGTACAGGGATATCCTGGACGAAAACCTTCTCCAGAGTGCTCAGAACCTCAGACTGGACCGAAGGTTCACCTTAAAAAAAGACAATGGCCCTAAGCACACAGCTAAAATACAGAAGGAGTGGCTTCAGAACAACTCCGTGACTGTTTTTGAATGGCCCAGCCAGAGCCCTGACTTAAACCCAATTGAGCATCTCTGGAAAGACCTGAAAATGGCTGCCCACCAACGTTCACCATCCAACCTGACAGAACTGGAGAGGATCTGCAAGGAGGAATGGCAGATGATCCCTAAATCCAGGTGTGAAAAACCTGTTGCATCATTCCCAAAAAGACTCATGGCTGTATTTGCTCAAAAGGGTGCTTCTACTAAATACTGAGCAAAGGGTCTGAATACTTAGGGCTGTGTGATATTTCAGTTTTTCTTTTTTAATAAATCTGCAAAAATTTCAACAATTCCTTTTTTTCCTGTCAATATGGGCTGCTGTGTGTACATTAATGTGGGAGAAAAAAAATGAACTTAAGTGGTTTTAGCAAATGGCTGCAATATAAAAACGAGTGAAAAATTTAAGGGGCTCTGAGTACTTTCCGTATCCACTGTATAGATGTTCTTTCCCTTTCTTTCAAATTTACTTTTGTTATTATAAAAGACTTGTTTTTATATGTTCAATAAAATCAATAAGTATACATGTACTGTACATATTAATACATGCTATACATTTGTCCACAATAGTGTACACAAAAGTAAAAAAGTGCAGACACTAAAAGTACAAAAGTAACACTATAAGGTTTTTTTTTTTTTTTTGCTGTGAATGTATTATTTACAGTAACAAATAAACAAAAAAACTTAACAAAATTCTACACAGTGACAGTTACCAAATAAATGATTCTTTACTGTAAATATACAATTTAACAATTAAAAAAAATCATTTTCACTTTTGGACTCAAGTAAATGCGTTGAATCAGTGCTTCTACTGACACCAGTCTTTTCTATACTTCTACTTGTGAAGTGAGTACTTTTGCCACCTCTAAATACACACACACAACACAAGTAATTCAATGTATTTACTCACCCAAAGTATGGACTGCAGTTACATAGGATAATCTTATGAATATGAAACTCAACATTGTGAACCTTGAGTACCGCATCGCTAAGTCCACCGGTCAGTCGAAGTTCGTTGTACACGGAGCCAGACTTGTATGGAATTTTACCATCATAACTCATCTTGAATTTGTTGCCATTTCTTAACACTTCTGGCATCTGCAGAGTCTAAGCAGAATTAACATAAAGCAATGGGGGACCTGGGGAGGGGGCAGGCAGGTAAGGGTGGGCAGGGGGTTGGGATGGGGGTCCCTGGAATTACATCATGCTGCCATTCTGTGTCAAAAGCCATGGGTGCCATCAGCAGCGACATCATCTGCATCATCAAAGCGCTGCTACTTTAATGTCAAGAAATACATCATCTTTCCTCCATGAAACCCACATTTGAATTAGAAAATTGGAAGCACATTGCAGTTGTTGCACGTTTAATGACCACTGGTAGTCTAACCAAATTTGAATGTGCCACAAATGCGATGCACCTACGAAATATCATTGACTAAATCCCTTGTGGAACAGATCCACATCTTCTATGAAGAGTCCATAGTCCAGTCCCTATGGGGTCTGTTTTGGAATTAAATCAGGAAACAATCTTGTCTTTTGTCATTTTAATGAAATCTTTGCAAAGAGAGAGGACAATCAAGAGAGGAACCTGCATTTGCTTCATGCTTCTCCCCGTCTCTGAAGAACATGGAAGAACGCACAGTTAAACTAAAATGGAAGCAGATGAGGATAGAAGAAAGAAAGACCTATTCACACAGTTATCTTGTCCTTGAGAGAAAAGGGAGGCTAGTAGAGCTACTAGGTACATTTGGAAAAACTCACACAAGAACAAAGAACTATTGAAGTAATGAAAATCAGACAGAAACTATGGGATAATATAATAAAAGAATATAGACCATATTTTGTCATAATAGATCAGATGTCATTGATGTTGGACCTGGGAGAGGGCCTGGCTCACAATGTCCTAAAGGTTTTTCCCAAAGGTGTTTGACGTATGGCTTGTGGATGAGGGCCCATCTTTGTCCACATGGACTTACCCTAAATAACTTGACAACCAGAAGAATCACAAGGGCAACTCAAAATTCAGGCCTCTCCGCCAGATTGGAGTGCCCAGAGGAGTTCCAAATGAATACAAACTGATTGATTGCAGCAGGATTTGAAAATAGAAAATATGCCCATCATCTCTGCTTTGTTCCCAGTAACTCCAAATAAGAATGTGGATAGGATCATCTTTGTTTAATACCATTTGCAAAGAGCAGTAAACTTAACCAGTGATGCCATTGAAGGCTTAGCTGAAAAATTGGCCCCCACTTCCCTCATGGCAATTCAGAACCGCATGGCCCTTGACAGGATCCTTGCCGAAAAAAATGGTGTTTGTGCAATGTTTGGTCCGCAATGTTGTACTTTTATTCCCAACAACACCCCCCGGATGGAAAAGTAACGAGAGCCCTACATGGGTTAAAAACTTTGGCTGCTGAAATGGCAGATTCAACAGGCGTTTCCAACCTCCTGGAAGATTGGGCTACGGCATGGTTTGGAAAATGGAAACACCTTGTAATTACAGTCATAATTGCTATTGTTACTGCTGTTACTTTGTTATTGCTTTCCGGATGCTGTATTATTCCATGTACGAGGACACTGTGTATTCTCGATGCTCAACCCTAACGGTGACAGAGATAAAAGATAAAGGCCTAATTAGAAGCCATTTGAACACAGCCACAATAAAACTACTACTGAAACCAGGGAAAGACCCCACTCATCCAGCTAATTACGGTCCGCTGTCACTCATTAATACGGACATCAAAATCATTTTAAGGCTTTAGCCAACAAGACTGGAAAAAATTCTCCCACCGATAATACATTGTGAGCAAACAGGTTTTATTCAAGGACAGAGCTACATAAACCTAAACCTAATCAGTATGTCTCAGCGTGTCTTGTCCCTTGACGTAGAAAAAGCTTTTGACAAATTTAACTGGTCTTTTCTTTTTGCAGTACTTCACAAATATGGCTTCGGTGATTCATATGTTCACTGGATCGCAACGTTATACAATTCAACCAAAGCAACTGTCACCACAAATGGGGCTCACTTCACGAATGGTCACTTTACAAAGAGGAACTAGACAAAGATGCCCACGCTCACCCCTGCTATTTGCACTATTTATCGATACGGCAGAACACTAGTTTTAAAGGTATCTGCACTCCCGTGTCAGAACACAAACTCAATCTTGACGCAGATGATATCCTTTTTTATTTACAAAAACCCAAGTCCTCACTTCAAATAGTTTTTAACCTCATTGAGACTTTCGCAATTATCAGAATATGCTATCAATTGATCAAAATCAACAATAATCCCTAAAATGACTAACTCATTGAATCCTGTAGACCAAAATCCAAACTTTCCTATTCCAACAGGGAATATCAAATATCTAGGCATTCATATCTCAGCAAAATTTACAGAATTAAATAATTTAAATCACGTACCTCGACTGAAAAAATTTGTGATTTAAAACGTTGGAACAGCCTTCCCATCTCACTTTTAGGGTGATAGCTACGGTAAAAATTAAAACATTACCTCAAATGAACTATTTATTTTCAATGATCCCATTCAAACGCAAGTTAAAATGATTCCAAATGCGAGACTCTGCCATTTTTAATTTTCATTCTAAAAATAAGAAAAATAGAAATAGCCTATCTACTCTTTAGAAAGGTAAAACAGAATGTCATACACGTTTACTTAGCTAGCCAAATACAGTACCTCATTAAATGGTTGCATCCAAATATAGAACAACAATCTTGGCTGGAACAAGAACAGACAGACAGCAATAGCACCAAACTTTCAGACCTCCCATTTATCAGCACAAGTCTCTAATGCTACAATTGTGTTAAGAATCCGATTATTGCCACCACTTTATCAGCCTGGTGGAAAAGTCTAGAAACCACACAATCTCAGTCAGCACCATATTCCTCCCCAGTCTTGCACAATCCCGATTTTGAGAGTAACAAAATACTGCAGCACATGGGAAGCACATGGTAGCAGGTTTCAGTTGTTTCTCTCATGTGTGTGTGTTCCGGGTTTTGTCTTCCCCCCTGTTTCACACACACCTGCTCCTGTGAGCATCTTCACCACCTGTGCCTCGTTCACCCTAATTACCTATTGTATTTAACCTCGTGTCTCATTCCCTCTCGTTGCCAGTTCATTGTACCTTGTCGTCGCGTTCCAGCATTCCTTGTTTCCACGTCCCAGACTCACAGTAAGACTTGACCCTGTTCCGATTATCGACCTTGCCTCTTTGCCTCATGTTTTTGGATACTGTTGCCTTTCTTGGATTGCCTGCCTGTGTACCGACCGATGCCCGTCTATTAAACCTCTCTTTTTGGAAACTGTCCATTTGTTTTGGAGTCGTGCATTTTTGGGTCCTATCCTCTGTTCCGGTCATGACAGATTCACGTTTAATGACCACTGGTATCCATCCATCCATTTTCTGAGCCGCTTCTCCTCACTAGGGTCGCGGGCGTGCTGGAGCCTATCCCAGCTATCATCGGGCAGGAGGCGGGGTACACCCTGAACTGGTTGCCAGCCAATCGCAGGGCACATACAAACAAACAACCATTCGCACTCACATCCACACCTATGGGCAATTTAGAGTCTCCAATTAATGCATGTTTTTTGGGATGTGGGAGGAAACCGGAGTGCCCGGAGAAAACCCACGCAGGCACGGGGAGAACACGCAAACTCTACACAGGCGGGACCGGGGATTGAACCCGGGTCCTCAGAACTGTGAGGCTGACGCTCTAACCAGTCGCCCACCGTGCCGCCTGACCACTGGTAGTCTAACCAAATTTGAATGTGCCACAAATGCGATGCACCTATGAAATATCATTGACTGCCTACATCACTTATTCAAAAATAACGCAGTCATGTGAAAGCTTATTCCAAGAATTTCAAATTAGAGGTGGTAACTTCCTTCAATAATATTAAACAAGAACAGCAATCCTAAAAAGATTCTCAACACACGTGATTACTTTAGAACTACCTGTACTTGTTCATAAAATCATGGAACTACTCTCACGTAGCAAAAAATATTTTCAAAAGTAGAAAAATTAATTAAATTAAGTACTAATTCAATACTTACCAATCGCAAAATGGGAAAAAGACCTCTCAGTGTCTACTGACAATGATTACTATGCGCAAATCTGCAGAAATACATTCTCAATGTCAAAAAACAGTAATTTACAGCTAATCCAGTCGAAAGTACTCCATAGATCACATATTACGCAATATAGTATGCATGAAATGGGCTATTCAAAATCAAATATATGCACTCATTGTCCTGAAAACTCTCCAGACACTTGTGTTCTTTGGCATTGTACGCCTGTACAGCGAAAAACTGGTCACCTTTCATTAAAATGATGAACCTTGAAGCTTGATTCTTGTTTGCCTGGGAAAGAATGTCATACAGAAATATAATGTGTAATGTAAATGTACTTTAATGTGACCAAATCATATCTTCTCATTTTAGAATCCTGTGCACACCATAGGGTCACTTGCATGTACTTGAACCTCTATCCTTGTGGATCTGCGATGTGGGCCTCTGGGGATGCTGGGTTTAAATTACTTATTTTGGCTCTTGAACATGAATACGTAATTCTGTCTTTTATCAGTGGCACGGTGGACGGGCTGACTGTTTAGCCCATCCGCCTCAGTGATGAGGACCCGGGTTCAAATCCGTCCTCGCCTGTGTGGGGTTTGCATGTTCTGCCCGTGCCTGCATGGGTTTTCTCCAGGGACTCCGGTTTCCTCCCACATCCCAAAAACATGCGTGGAAGGTTGACTGAGGACTCTAAATTGCCCGTAGGTGTGAATGTGAGTGCGAATGTGTGTTTGTTTATATGTGCCCTGCGATTGGCTGGCGACCAGTTCAGGGTTTACCCCGCCTCTCGCCCGAAGATAGCTGGGATAGGCTCCAGCACGCCGGCGACCCTAGTGAGGATAAGCAGTGCAGAAAATGGATGGATGGATGAATTTGAACCATATGAAAATGTATTAATGAAATTGGAGATATTTTTTTTATTCTCTTTGGTTTCCATTTCCATAAATCTGTTTTCATTGAGGTTTGCACCTCTCCAGGCTCTAGAAGTCATCCTCCCTTTCCAAACCATCCTCCAAGAGGAGCTCAGGTATAATTTTTCCGCAGCATTGCATATTGGGTCACGTTGCGAAATCCGGATATCACGCAGCAAGTCAAGGCATTTCGGGAGATCCTCATGGCGCTGGCCGGAGACCACAGACCAGTGGTGAGGTCATAGTACTCCACGTGGTTGGTGGTTGAGACGCCGCTGTAACCACCGGCAACAAAGAGGCGATCCTCCACCACTTCAATGCCAAAGTTGCTTCGGGGGCACTGCATGGAGGGCAACAAGATCCAGTTGTTGGTTTGTGGGTTGTAAGCTTCGGCGCTAGCCAGGCGGTCATCACCGTCATATCCGCCGACCTTCATGAGGGAAAAGGGAAGAATTTTGGATGGATTTTAAATAAAAGGGAGACGCTAGAGTTTATAAAACTACACTTACTGCGTAAACGTAGTCAGCACAGCCAATGACGCCAATGCCACTGCGACGGCTGTTCATGGGGGCGATCACTGTCCATTCATTGGTCTCTGGGCTGTAATACTCTGCTGTTTGCAAGAACTCATTTCCATTAAAACCTCCGCAAATGTACACCTGGAACCAAAGGGGGAAATTATGATGGAGTGAATGAAAGCAAGAGGTCTTAAACGTTCTGAGTTCAGAACAACCATGTGTTCCTCTGGATGTGGAATATGATTTAAAGGTAATGTATTTTGGCTATTTACACCTCCATAGAGTGACTCCCTAACATGGACTTACTATCAAAGTGTCAATTTCATTTAAAAAAAACCTTGGTTTTGTCACACTAGTGTCCAGAAAAGGCCCCTCTGACAGCTACTTCTGTTTGGCCCAGTTTTGCATCTGCTTTGTCCATATTTGGCTAAGACCGCCCCCTTTCCTCTGATTGGTTGTAGAAGACGAACTTGTGAGAGCACATGTTTGTTTTGTTGACTGCATTGACGCGGAAGCAGAAAGGGAATGCAGAGATCATTGCTAGTGTCGTAGATAAGCTTGAGAAATTCCAATGACATGCTTTCAAGGCCTGTTGGCAGAAAAATGTCTGGACCTCAGAATGCGTGGATGATTTTAATTCTTATTTCACATAGAGACAATATTACATCCCAAATACTAGAAAAAGTTGTTTTGGCAAAATACGTTGCCTCAAAAATGGGCCTATTTTTTTCGGAAAAGTTATTGTGATAACAAATTCATATTTTTTAGGGAGAAATTTTTTTCAAGACATGAAAATAAAGCCGTATTTGGTGAAGAAAGTAGTTTTCTTAGAATAGGAAGAGTTTTGGCGGCACGGTGGTCATCTGGTTAGAACGTCTGCCACACAGTTCTGAGGACCGGGGTTCAATCCCCGGCCCCGCTTGTGTGGAGTTTGCATGTTCTGACCCTGCCTGGGTGGGCACTCCGGTTTCCTCCCACATCCCAAAAACATGCATGGTAGGTTAATTGACAACTCTAAATTGCCCGTAGGTGTAAATATGAGTGCAAATGGTTGTTTGTTTATATGTGCCCTGCGATTGGCTGGCTGGCTGGCAACCAGTTCAGGGTGTACCCCGCCTCCTGCCTGATGATAGCTGGGATAGGCTCCAGCACGCACGCGACCCTAGTGAGGAGAAGCGGCTCAGAAAATGGATGGATGGATGGATGGATAGGAAGGTTTTTCACAAAGACATAATACTATGATATTAAAGTCAGTTTAACGAGGTAAGAAAGTCATTTAAATGTCAATGTGAAACTGAGTTTCAAAAATACAACCTTCATAATATTACACCTTTTATTCTAAAAAAATAGGACTACATTCTCAAGAGAAATGTGCCTTTTGTTGTCAAAAAATAGGACTTTCAACATTCCTAAACACCTTTTGTCCTAATAATAAAATGACTTTATTTATGCAACGATGTCAAATTATTTTGATTATACATCAAAATTATATCAGTTTTAAAAAACTATTGGGTGTTTTTATGTTCAGACCAAAGCTATGTCGTATATACACTAAACAAAAATAAAACCAGTCAGTATCTGATGTGACCACCATTTGCCGCATGTAGCGCAACACATCTCCTACACATAGAGTTGATCAGATTGTTGATTGTGGCCTGTGGAATGTTGGTCCACTCTTCAATGGCTGTGCGAAGTTGCTGGATATTGACAGGAACTCGAACAAGGTGTCGTATATGCCGATCCAGAGCATCCCAAACAGGCTCAATGTGTGTCATGTCCGGGGAGTATGCTGGCCATGCAAGATTTGGGATGTTTTCAGCTTCCAGGAATTGTGTGTCCTTGCAACATTATTATTATCATGCTGCAACATGAGGTCGTGGATGAATGGCACAACAATGGGCCTCAGGATCTCGTCACGGTATCTCTGTGCATTCAAAATGTCATCAATAAAATGCACCTGTGTTCGTCGCCCATAACATACGGCTGCTCATACCATAACCCCACCGGCACCATGGGTAAATGGCCTTTTGTGTATGTAGAAAAAGTTTTGGCTCTTGGAGTCCAGCTCACGAGTACCAGTTCAGAGAACCCACCCTTTTTGGAGTCCTTAGAGGGGGTCCTGGAGAGCGCGGGGGTGCTGGAGAGCGCTCCGGTTGGGGACTCCATAGTTCTGCTGGGGGACTTCAATGCTCACGTGGGCAATGACAGTGAGACCTGGAAGGGCGTGATTGAGAGGAACGGCTCCCCCGATCAGAACCCGAGCAGTGTTCTGTTATTGGACTTGGACTGTGCTCATCACGGATGGTCCATAACGAACACCAAGTTCAAGCATAAGGGTGTCCACACGTGCACTTTGCACCAGGACACCCCAGGTCGAAGTTCGATGATCGACTTTGTGGTCGTGTCACAGGACTGCCATTGGACACTCGAGTGAAGAGAGGGGCGCAGCTGTCCACTGATCACCACCTAGTGGTGAGTTGGCTCCGATGGTTGGGGAAGATGCTGGTACGACGTGGCAGACCCAAACATATTGTGAGGGTCTGCTCGGAACGTCTGTCAGAATCCCACGTCAGAAGGAGGCGGGGGAAATCGAGTCCGAGTGGACAATGTTCCACGCCTCCATTGCTGAGGCGGCCGACCGCAGCTGTGGCCGTAAGGTGGTCGATGCCTTTTGTGGCGGAAATCCCCAAACCCGTTGGTGGACACCAACGGTGAAGGATGCAGTCAAGTAGAAGAACGAGTCCTATCGGGCCTTTTTGGCCTGTGGGACTCCTGAGGCAGCTGATGGGTACTGGCTGGCCAAGCGGAATGCAGCTTATGTGGTCGCTGAAGCAAAAACCCGGGTATGGGAGGAGTTCGGTGAGGTCATGGAGAAAGACTTCCAGACGGCATCGAGGAAATTCTGGTCCACCATCCGGCGTCTCAGGAGGGGGAAGCAGTGCACCATCAACACTGTGTATAGTGGGGATGGGGCCCTGCTGACCTCGACTCGGACGTTGTGAGTCGGTGGGGAGAATATTCGAAGAACTCCTCAATTCAACCGACTCACCTTCCCATGAGGAAGCAGAGTCTGGTTTCTCTGAGGCGGGCACTCCTATCTCTGGGGTTGAGGTCACCGAGATGGTTAAAAAGCTCCTCTTTGGCAAGGCCTTGGTGGTGGATGAGATTCGCCCAGAGTTCCTAAAGGTTGTGAATGCTGTGGGGCTGTCCTGGTTGACATGGCTCTGCAACATTGCGTGGACATCGGGGATGCTGCCTCTGGATTGGCAGAATGGGGTGGTGGTCCCCTTTTTTAAGAAGGGGGACCAGAGGATGTGTTCCAACTACAGGGGGATCACACTCCTTAGCCTCCCTGGTAAGGTCTATTCAGCGGTGCTGGAGAGTAGGGTCCGTCGGGACTTCGAATCTCAGATTCAGGAGGAGCAGTGTGGTTTTCGTCCTGCCGTGGAACAGTGGACCAGCTCTACAACCTCGGCAGGGTCCTCGAGGGAGCATGGGCGTTCGCCCAACCAGTCTACATGTGTTTTGTGGACTTGGAGAAAGCGTTCGACCGTGTCCCCCGGGGAGTCCTGTGGGGAGTGCTTCGGGAGTATGGGGTCCCTGTACGACCAGTATCAGATTTTGGTCCGCATTGCCGACAGTAAATCGGACTCGTTTCCAGTGAGGGTTGGACTCCGCCAAGGCTGCCCTTTGTCGCCGATTCTGTTCATAACTTTTATGGACAGAATTTCTAGGCGCAGCCGAGACGTAGCGGGGGTCCGGTTTGGTGGCGTCAGTATTGCATCTCTGCCTTTTGCAGATGATGTGGTTCTGTTGGCTTCATCAAGCCGTGATCTCCAATTCTCGGTTCGCAGCCGAGTGTGAAGCGGCTGGGATGCGAATCAGCACCTCCAAATCTGAGACCATGATCTTCAGGCGGAAAAAGGTGGCGTGCCCTCTCCGGGTCGGGGATGAGTTTCCTCCGCAGAATGTCCGGGCTCTCTCTTAGAGATAGGGTGAGAAGCTCGGTCATCCGGGACGAGATGATACGAGAGTAGAGCCGCTGCTCCTCCACATTGAGAGGAGCCAGATGAGGTGGCTGGGGCATCTGATTCGGATGCCTCCCGGACACCTCCCTGGTGAGGTGTTCCGGGAACGTCCCACCGGGGGGAGACCCCGGGGACGACCCAGGACACGCTGGAGAGACTATGTCTCTCGGCTGGCCTCGGAATGCCTCGGGATCCCCCCGGAAGAGCCGGATGAAGTGGCTGGGGAAAGGGAAGTCTGGGCATCCCTGCTAAAGCTACTGCACCTGTGACTCGACCTCAGAAAAGTGGTAGAAAATGGATGGATAGATGGATGGATGAAACATAATTTATTACAAATCATTTTGCAATCCCAGAAGTTATAGCTCAGCCCAGCTTGACAACCACAAACAAAACTAATATTTCAGTTCTACACCTACCTTGTCATTGAGGACTGTGCAACTGGCGTTGCTCCTGTGTTCCTGCATGCTGGCGATAAGGATCCACTGGTTGGTCTCGGGCGTGTAGCACTCCGCAGTCTTAAGTCGCACGCGCCCGTCGTAGCCTCCTATTGCGTAGATACAGCCCTTTAGCACCGCCACACTCACATAGCATCGACGGGAGTGCATGGGGGCCACTTCCTGCCAGGTGCGTGCGTTCAAGTCAAAACAGCTGACGGTGTTGTAGTGTTCGGCCCCATCAAATCCTCCGACACAGTAGATGGAGTTGTTGAGAAAGACAGCACCGCAGTACGCTCGGGGGTGCTGCATGTGGTCCACCAGGTAGTCCCAACAGTCAGCTTGCACGTCATACGCCTCAATGAGGTGCGTAGGATTGGCGTCACTCCAGCCGCCAATCGCCAGCAGGATGCCAGAAGGCAGTCGTGGGCGGGCCACCAGGTTGCAGTACCCAGACACAGAGTAGGCTTTCATTTGTCGCATAACTCGGGCAGCAAAGGCCACCATCTCCAGGCATTTTCTGCTGTTCTGCACGAGGTCATTGGTCAGCACACTGATGGTGATGAACTCCTGACTGGTCAAAGCTAGACGGACCTAGACGGCGGCAGGAAGAGAAAGGCACACAGATTACTTTTGTGAATGTCTAGAGGCAGAGGTGTCTAAAGTATAGCCATTTGCAGCCTGCAGCCGGTTGTTTAAGCGGCCCGGGGCATAAACTAAAATCAACAATTGACATGTCCTGCGTCGTTTGCCTGCACTGTAACACACTACACTGGGTGGCGAGGCAAGAGAAGAGAAGTAGTTTGTTCTCATCTCACACATTACCTGGGTAATGTGCAAGTACGGGTTTTGAAACCTTTCATTGGGTGCGACACCCCTTAGGAAGCCTTTTGAGCATTTATTCAATATCCGACTAGAGAGCTGAATTGTCTTACTGATGAACACAAAGAACATACTAATACTTGGACCTTAAGTTGGATATTGGGGATATGGAATAAATGCTCAAATTGCTTACCATGGGCCCCTGACTACTACTACTAATGCTGCTACTACTACTACTACTACTATTATTACTACTACGACTACTCCGACTACTACTACTACTAATAATTATAATAATAGTAATAATAATAACTGTTACATATAGAGCTTTTCTAGATTTGCAAAATTACAAAGAAATATCCATCCATTTTCTGAGCCGCTTCTCCTCACTAGGGTCGCGGGCGTGCTGGAGCCTATCCCAGCTGTCATCGGGCAGGAGACGGGGTACACCCTGAACTGGTTGCCAGCCAATCGCAGGGCACATAGAAACAAACAACCATTTGCACTCACAGTCATGCCTACGGGCAATTTAGAGTCTCCAATTAATGCATGTTTTTGGGATGTGGGAGGAAACCGGAGTGCCCGGAGAAAACCCACGCAGGCACGGGGAGAACATGCAAACTCCACACAGGCGGGGCCGGGGATTGAACCCGGCTCCTCAGAACTGTGAGGCTGACGCTCTAACCAGTCGGCCACCGTGCCGCACAAGAAATATTTGCAACTAAATGAACCTAAAACTAAAAACCTAAAGACGATTCAGTTACTGCAGCAAATAGTGTAAATTGCAATTGTTTGCTACATATCACGTCAAATTGCTCTTGTTTTGGTTCCGAATGTGGAGATGTGATTAGCTGCTGTTCAGTTCAGGTGCGAATCAATTGTAATGGCATACAACACCTGAATCTCAATATAAAAATACTTTCAGGTAAAATATTTTTTGTTCAGTCTCGGCCCTGTATCAGTCCGCGGCCCGGTGATTGGAGACCAGTGCTGAAACACTTCCTTTCTACAACAATTTTGAAAACCAGAAATGAATGTCGACTTACTTTGGCCAGGAGCACCGCCATGTTTTTACCTCGCTCCCCAGGAGCATGTGCGATCCATTGGAGGATGGCCTCGTAAACGGTGTTCTCCTTCACAATCAGGTCATCTCTGTCCAGGATCTTGCAGAAGTCCTGGAAGGAGAGTTGTTGTAACTCAAATGAGCTCGTGACAGCCTCAAAGTGGTATAAGATGTACTGGTAGGCATTTAGCTGCAGCTCTGGGGCATGGCAATTCTTAGAGAACTGCCAGATGCTGATGCAGCTCTCTGGGCAGAGCTGCTCTGTTAGAAATGCACAGCAGGTCTGAATGATGCCTGTTATGTTGAACTTATCTGCTGCTATCAACAAGTCCTTTACGTTATCCTCTGACACAGACACAGAGCCAGTGTATGCAAAGTCAATGAGAAGCTGCATTAAGGGTGGTGTCAGACCCTGTATGACATAGATCTTCTGGTCTGGTGTTGACCCATGCTGGAAAAGCTCTCTGAACATCAGAAACAGGTTATATTCAACACGTGTTCAATTTTGTGTACTCATGGTATCGCTTTCTCTGACCGTAGATCAACTCACAAAAAGTACAGGCTGCTGTTGCAAAGGATTATCTTGTGGATGTGAAACTCAACTTTATCAACTATGATGACTGCATCACTGAGTTCTCTTGTCAGACGCAGTTCATTGTAAACAGAGCCAGACTTGTATGAAAATGCACCATTGCAACTCATCTTGATCGTGTTGCCATTTCTTATAACACCTTTTGCTTCTGCTCAATCCTTGCAGGAGTATAACAGGAACTTTGCCATAACATCATGGTGGCATTCTGTGTCAAAAGACATCGTTGACATCAACGACGACATCATTCACATCATCAAAGTGTCACTTCTTTAATTATAAAGAAAACTATGGTGGGTTCAAGTTTTCTAACCCAAGACCGTAACAGATCGGATTTCTACGAGTGGCGTGATGAAGACTCATGAAGCTTTCCTGACAGATATCTTAATAGCTTATATTACCAATCGCTCGAAAAAGTTTAGAATCAAGTTTAAAAGAATTCTGGTGGCTTCCATTAAAAAAGTAGAAGTAAACGACTACTACTAGTTATCTGGTAAACTCAAATGAAGTGGGTTTAGTGGGACCTTTTCACAGGATCTAGCTTAACACTGAGAGACTTTTAAGAACTGAATGTCATGAACGGAACAGAGGATAGGACCCAAAAATGCCCGACTCCAAAACAAATGCACAGTTTCAAAAAAAGAGGTTTAATATACGGGCAGAGGTTGGTACAAAGGCAGGCAATCCAAAAAAGGCAACAGTATCCAAAAACATGAGGAAAAAAGCCGAGGTCGATAATCGGAACAGGGTCTAGTCTCACTGTGAGTCTTTGACGTGGAAACAAGGAATGCTGGAACGCGACGACAAGGTACAATGAACTGACGACGAGAAAGAATGACACGAGGTTAAATGCAAGGTGTAATTAGGGTGAACGAGGCACAGGTGGTGAAGATGCTCTTAGGAGCAGGTGTGTATGAAACAGGGGGAAGACAAAAACCCATGAACACACACACATGACAGTGCACCTCCCTCCCACCCCCTCCCCCTGGCCGGCCCCGGAGCCCCTGGATGCGCAACGTGGAAGTCCCGAATGAGCGAGTCATCCACGATAAACGCAGCCGGCACCCATGAATGTTCCTCAGGCCGTAGCCCTTCCAGTCCACCAGAAATTTAAACACCCTCCCCCTCTGACGAGACGACGACAGCCGCTTCACAGAGAAGACAGGGCCCCCATCCACAAGCCGGGGGGGAGGAGGGGGCCTGGAGGGCGGGACTAGAGGGGACTCCCGGGCTGGCTTGAATAGGCTGTCGTGAAAAGCAGGGTGGACCCGCATCGACCTTGGGAGCCTAAGCTTCACGGTGACAGGGTTGATGATCTTTGTGATGGGGAAGGGCCCAACGAACCTGGGAGCGAGCTTCTTTGACTATATGTTTGGTAGAGAGCCAAACTCCCTGACCCACTTTGTAGTTCGGGGCCGGTGTCCTCCGATGGTCAGCAGCGGTTTTATAGGACCGTCCCTGGCGCAGCAGCATCTGGCGGGCTCGCTCCCAGGTCCTCCTGGAGCGTCTCACCAAGGTCAATGCCGCTGGAACTGTGGACTCTGGGGCTATGGCAGGAAATAGAGATGGTTGGTAACCATGCACAACGTGAAAAGGCGATAGACCAGTGGATGCAGAGGGGAGGGAATTGTGAGAGAATTCAACCCAAACCAGTTTCTGAGACCAGAATTGCGGCTCCTGTGAAGCGAGACATCGGAGCCCAGTCTCCAGGTCCTGGTTAAGCCTCTCGGTTTGGCCGTTGGTTTCAGAGTGAAACCCAGTTGACAGACTGACGGTAGCACCTATGAGATTGCAAAACTCCTTCCAAAATTGTGAAATTAATTGGGGACCCCTATCGGATACCACATTCTTGGGGAAACCATGGAACTTGAATACCTGGTGTATCATTAACTCGGCAGTGTCTTTAGCTGAGGGGAGTTTCGGGAGTGCAATGAAGTGTGTCATTTTAGAGAACCTGTCCACGACCAAGGACGTTGTGGTATTGGCAGGGGTCGCAACTCCCCAGAAGGACATTTACGAGAGGACTTGTTAGCAGCACATACCTGGCAAGCATTGATATAATTGGTAACATACCTTCTAACATTGGGCCACCAAAAGCGCTGGTCGACCACAGATTGAGTCTTGGCAATGCCTGGGTGACATACAGTACGGTTAGTCTGAGCCCAGTGGATGACTCTTCCCCTTAAGGTCGGAACCACATAAAGCCTGTTTTCAGGGCAATTTTCTGGGCTAAGAGTGTTCTCCAGAGCCTCCTTTACCGCAGTCTCAATGTCCCAAAGAAAAGCAGAAACAAAACATGACTTGGGCGAAATGGTTTTAGGGTCGGACAAAGAATTCTCTGCGCAGAAAATGCGCGATAAAGCATCTGGCTTACCATTTTTAGAACCAGGTCGGTAGGATAACGTGAAATTGAATCTAGTGAAAAACAGAGCCCATCTAGCCTGCCTCGCATTTAATCTCTTAGCAGACTTGAGATATTCCAGGTTCTTGGGATCTGTCCATACTAAAAACTGAGTATGTGCCCCCTCTAGCCAGTGCCTCCACTCTACCAAAGCCACCTTGACTGCCAGCAGTTCACGGTCACCAATGTCATAATTTCTCTCAGCTGGGGTCAGTTTTTTGGAGAGATAAGCACAAGGATGTAACTTAACATCCTTGAGAGATTTCTGGGAGAGCACTGCTCCTATACCGGCATCAGACGCATCAACTTCTACCACAAACTGCTGTTTGAGATCTGGCAAAGTAAGGATGGGAGCAGAGGTAAAGCTCAAATTAAGTTTCTGAAAAGCTGCTTGACAAAGCGGGTTCCATACAAGAGGTCTGTGTGGCGAGGTAAGATCAAGCAAAGGCGAGGCTATAGAATTGAAATTTCAAATGAACTTTCTATAGAAATTAGCAAACCCTAAGAACCTTTGTACGTCTTTGCATGACGTGGGAGTGGGCCAATTAGTCAGGGCATCAACTTTGCAAGGGTCCATCTTGATTTCACCTGGAGCCAGCACGAACCCCAGAAAAGAAACGGAAGCCTTGTGGAACTCACATTTCTCAGCCTTGAAAAATAGTTCATTCTGCAGTAACTGCTACAACACAGAGTGGACATGAATGATGTGACGCTCCTCATCCGAGGAGAATATCAAAATATCGTCGAAATATACAAAAACATACACATTCAACATGTCACGCAGGACATCATTGACAAAGTTCTGGACCACAGCTAGAGTGTTATTTAGTCCAAAAGGCATCACCAAATACTCAATGTCTCATTGGTGTGTTGAATGCTGTTTTCCATTCATGCCCCTCCCTTATCCTAACTAAATGATATGCATTTCTTAAGTCTTAGTTTGGTGAAAATCTTGGCTCCCTCCAGGAACTCAAAGGTGTGGAGATGAGAGGAAGAGGATACCGGTTTTTCACCGTTATGTCGTTGAGACCTCGGTAATCGATACAGGGTTGCAGAGTCTTGTCCTTCTTGTCCACAAAGAAAACTCCGGCTCCGGCAGGGGATGAAGATGGGCGAATAATCCCGGCTGCCAATGATTCATCCACATACTCCTTCATAGCCTTGTGTTCCGGCCCTGAAAGAGAATAACCTCCCTCGTGGGGGTGTGGTTCCAGGCAGCAAGTCAACAGCACGGTCATAAGGTCTGCGGGGTGGAAGGGATTTGGCCTTGGACTTGGAAAAAACATCTTTAATAGCCTGGTAACAGGTGGGCACTTGAGATAAATCACGATCCCCAGATGGGATCTGTGAATTGTCATTAGAAACATAGCCCTAAACATCACATGGTGGCTTGAAACAGTTCTGGGCGCAATTGCTGCCCCATGACATAACCTCCCCAGAGAACCCACCTAAAATAAGGTCATGATTCATGGCATCAAAAACATGAAAACTAATGCGTTTCCTGAGTGAGTGAGAATCAGGAAATGTCAATGTGAGTGTTTGGGTGCGGTGAGTGATCTTGCCCATAAAACTGCCGTCTGCAGTATAGGTGTTGCGGTGGCGTTTTATTTGAAAGGTTCTAAGGTGCATACGTCTAACGAGGGAGTTTGCGTCAGAACCAGAGTCAATTAATACAGGTGTATGAATTTCTTGATCAGGAGAGCATAGTGTCCCTTTAGGAAGAACCCGGGCAGGGTCTTAATGAAATTCAGACTCACCTCTCCCGTGCCCTTGCTACCGGCACCGGCAACTTTGACGTGACAGTTGCTCACGGAATGACCCAACTGCCCGCAGTAGAAGCACCGCCCTTCCCTCAGCCGGCGTTGACGTTCCTCAGGGAAGAGACGGAACCTGCTCCGTTGCATGGGTTTATCCGTGGTGACTCTAGCCAGAGAATTGAGATCTGCCTTGGTTTGGCTGGTCACCGAGGCTCGTCTTCCAAGTGACGCAGCCCTCCGCCGAACTTCGTCCAGGCTCGCGATCCAAAAGCCTCTTGTCGATCTTACGGCGAGAGCGATGAGAGTGTCCAAGTCGGTCGGCAGGTCTAGCAGGACCAAATGATCCTTGACGGTGGGGAATAGTCCTTGAAAAAAGGCATCGAGGAGTGCCCTATTATTCCACTGACTCTCAGCTGCTAGAATGCGAAACCCAATCGCGTAATCTGACACCCTGCGCTTGCCTTGTTGTAAGGTGACAAGGGAGCGAGCTGCCTCACGATCTGGTGTGGAAAACTGAAAAATTTGCTCCATAGTCTTTACGAAAAAAGCCCACGAATGACACGCTGCGGAATTGCAGCTCCATTCAGCTATGACTGGTCCTCACGACCAGTCAGGTGGGAAATGACGAAAGCAATTTTTGCCCGCTCGGTGGGGAAGGAAGCTGCCTGCAGCTCAAGGTGGAGTTCGCACTGAGTGATGAACGGCTCAATGTTCCCAGAATCTCCAGAGAATCTTTCCGGTCGGGAGCTGTGGGCAGAAAGCAGCGGAGGTGGCAGGTGACTGCATGGTGACTGCTTCACATGGAAATGTTGGTACCGTGGCGGTATCGGGTGTTGTGCCAACTGGTTCCTTCTTTAGAATCATTTTCATAAGAACTTCAAACATTGAGGCCACCTGTCTCATCATATTGTCCTGATGTTCTGATAGTCCCTCTAGATGAAGGTGGAGGGCAGCAAGCTGCTCATCCTGCTTCGATAGGCGTTGACCCTGCGCTTGAAGGGCTTTGCACACCGGATCTGAGTCTGCTGGGTCCATGTTATGGCCATCTGTCATGAACGGAACAGAGGATAGAAGCCAAAAATGCACGACTCCAAAACAAATGGACAGTTTAAAAAAAGAGGTTTAATATACGGGCACAGGTCAGTACACAGGCAGGCAATCCAAAAAAGGCAACAGTATCCAAAAACATGAGGCAAAAAGGCGAGGTCGATAATCGGAACAGGGTCTAGTCTTACTGTGAGTCTTTGACATGGAAACAAGGAATGCTGCAACGCGACGACAAGGTAGAACAAACTGGCGACGAGAAAGAATGACACGAGGTTAAATGCAAGGGGTAATTAGGGTGAATGAGGCACAGGTGGTGAAGATGCTATCAAGAGCAGGTGTATGAAACAAGGGGAAAGAGAAAAACAGGAACACACACCCATGACACCTAAATACATTCAGGGTCTCTTTTGTGGAAACATAACAGTTGACTATGGTTAGTTGCATGTTTATCTGTTGCTGAAACTGGAAGGGTTTTACAGTGGGTGCCTGGGAAAAAGTGTCAGGGTGACACTAGTAAGTACTGACCTTGGTTCTGGACGTTGGTTTGAGGTAGAAACTGCTACAGAAAATGACATTGGGGATACATGGGAAAAAATACAAAAACAAAGATTAGTGAAGTGGTATAGGATTTCAAAAGGTATTGGGAGGACAGAGAGGAAGTGAAGAATCTGTTTTCTTCACCCCATAGTAGGGCTGGGCGATTATGAAGAATGTAATTATCACAATTATTGAGATTGATATTGAAATCACGATTAATAAACACGATTATTCATTGATTTTGAAACAGTATTTATTGAACTAACAAAACTTAACTTTAAATATAACTTAATAGAACAACCAGAAAATAAATTAGTAAAATAATAAATTAAAAATTGAAAATCTAAAATACAGCCATGGATTATGGAGGCCACTGTGCTCTTAGGAACCTTAAGTGCAGAAGACTTTTTTTGTCCCTTTAGCCAGATCTGTGGCTTGCCACAATTCTGTCTCTGGGCTCTTCAGGCAGTTCCTTTGACCTCATGATTCTCATTTGCTCTGACATGCATTGTGAGCTGTAAGGTCTTATATAGACAGGGGTGTGGCTTTCCTAATCAAGTCCAATCAGTATAATCAAACACAGCTGGACTCTAATGAAGGTGTCGAACCATTTTAAGGATGATCAGAAGAAATGGGCAGCACCCGAGTTAATATATGAGTGTCACAGCAAAGGGTCTGAATACTTACGGCTGTGTGATATTTCAGTTTTTCTTTTTTCATCAATCAGCAAAAATTTCAACAATTACGTTTTTTTCTGTCAATACGGGGCGCTGTGTGTACATTAGTGAGGAAAAAAATGAATTTAAATTATATATATATAGTTTTTTTTAATCCTCAGTATTCTGGCATTTAGCAAATAGAAATAATGTTGAAATCCTAATTAACCTAAAATAGGAACATTTTAGTCTGATTTCATGTCAGTCAGTCAGGGGTTTAAAAAAAAGTTTGTCTTTTCATACAATGCCATGACTATGTGCTGTTCCTACTGTACGCACCTTGGCCTCTTGAGGGCAGTGTGGTGCGATGCATGCATGGAAATGCATATTACAGTAAAATAAAAAATGAGTAGAAGAAACTCGCAATAAAACTTTATTAAACTAGTTTTTCACAGTTTATGAAGAATATATGCCCGTGAGTATTGTTATATTGTGTCTATATGTGATCTTACGGCATTTGTCTCTAAATATTCGTTTATCAAAGGTAAATCCCTCCCGTGATCTAATGCTAATGTTAGCTAACCCGTCAATAGGTTTTTTCATTGACTGATAGCAGAAGCTGCCGATTTCTAAAATGATGTGTGTCTTGTATTTAAATATTACATGTGAGTAATTCTTTTTCTTGTGTTTAGTTTTACAGTGAACCCCAACTATGGTTCAAAGAACATCTTAAAGCATGCTCCAGGAGGCTGAAGAGCCTGCTTGCCACAAGCAATAGAGGGTGTGCTCACTGTGCATCTAAAATGCAGGAACTTGCATACACAACTGGTGCCGCGGCACATTAATAATTTTTCTTCCCCTCCTTGAGCCGTCACCTTATCGTGGTAGAGGGGTTTGTGTGTCCCAATGATCCTAGGAGTTAAGTTGTCTGGTGCTTTATGCCCCTGGCAGGATCACCCATGGCAAACAGGTCCTAGGTGAGGGACCAGACAAAGCACGGCTCCAAAAACCCCTATGATGAATACAATTAATGGATTCAGGTTTCCATTGCCCGGACGCGGGTCACCGGGGCCCCCCTCTGGAGCCAGGCCTGGAGGTGGGGCTCAAAGGCGAGCGCCTGGTGGCCAGGCCTGCACCCATGGGGACCGGCCGGGCACAGCCTGAGGGGGTAACGTGGGTCCCCCTTCCCATGGGCTCACCACCATGAGAGGGGCCATAGGGGTCGGGTGGAGTGCGAGCTGGGCGGTGGCCGAAGGCGGGGACCTTGGCGATCCGATCCCCAGCTACAGAAGCTGGCTCTAGGGACGTGGAATGTCACCTCTCTGGCAGGGAAGGAGCCCGAGCTGGTGTGTGAGGTCGAGAAGTTCCGACTTGATATAGTCGGACTCGCCTCCATGCACAGCTTGGGCTCTGGTACCAGTCCTCTCGAGAGGGGTTGGACTCTCTTCCACTCTGGAGTTGCCCACGGTAAGATGTGCCGACCAGGTGTGGGTATACTTATTGCTCCCCGGCTAGGCGCCTGTATGGTGGGGTTCACCCCGGTAGACGAGAGGGTAGCCTCCCTCCGCCTTCGGGTGGGGGAACGGGTCCTGACTGTTGTTTGTGCCTGTGCACCAAACAGCAGTTCAGAGTACCCACCCTTTTTGGTGTCCTTGGAGGGGGTGTATATACTGGATGGGGCGCTGCTGACCTCGACTCGGGATGTTGTGAGCCGGTGGGGAGAATACTTCGAAGACCTCCTCAATTCCACCAACACGCCTTCCCATGTTTTCAGTTCCTTTGACCTCATGTTTCTCATTTGCTCTGACATGCATTGTGAGCTATAAGGTCTTATATAGACAGGGGTGTGGCTTTCCTAATGGAATTTATAGGTGCAGCCGAGGCATAGAGGGGGTCCGGTTTGGTGGCCTCAGTATTGCATCTCTGCTTTTTGCAGATGATGTGGTTCTGTTGGCTTCATCAAGCCGTGACCTCCAGCTCTCACTGGAGCAATTCACAGCCAAGTGTGAAGCGGCTGGGATGAGAATCAGCACCTCCAAATCTGAGAACATGGTCCTCAGTCGGAAAAGGGTGGCGTTCCCTCTCCAGGTGGGGGATGAGATCCTGCCCCAAGTGGAGGAGTTCAAGTATCTTGGGGTCTTGTTCACGAGTGAGGGAAGAATGGAACGGGAGATCGACAGGCGGATCGGTGCAGTCTCTGCAGTGATGCGGACTTTGTATCAATCCGTTGTGGTAAAGGAGGACACGCCAGAGAGGTGATGTTCCACGTCCCTAGAGGTAGCTTCTGTAGCCAAAGATCAGACCGCCAAGGTCCCTGCCTTCGGCCGCTGCCCAGCTCACATTGCACCCGACCCCTGAGGCCCCTCCCACAGGTGGTGAGCCCATGGGAACCCTACAAAATAATTTCCAGAAACAACTTCATTGGTATCTTGACTTATGAGTTTGATCCAAACTTGGCCAAGCTCAAAACTCAATTTACTCATATATCAAAGCACTTTTTTCCATTGAAATAAGTTGACATGCCATTAAGCCGTTCAGTTTTAATAAATAAAAGTTGTTTTTAAAGAAAAAAAGCACTCCATTGTAAAATATCAATATAAAAACATAACTGAAGAGAATGTACATTCAATTCAGTGGTTATAGAAAGCATATGCCAAATGTATGCCTTTATTAAAGGGGTGTTGCCTCGTGAGTGAAATCAGGAACTCCAGCTCGGGTTTGCCATTCACGTGCAGTAAGTTCAGTGTTAGCGTCTGCTCCATGCTTCCTGCGAGTTGTTTCACTTTGTATTTGTGCATTTCGCTGTTTGGCCCATTCAATAAACGGCTGAAAGTGCATCGCTGACTGACTCTCCTTTTTTTCAAATGACTTGAGTGACAGCATATCTGAAGCTGCTTGTAACTCCCAAAACTCGTAAATTGAAGCGTTCGTCATTTCAGGTACTGCTGTATTTTATTGACTCCTTGGATGGGATTTAGCATCAGTTCATTCCTGTCCATATGTAAAATTTTGTGGTAATTTTTGTCTTCTATTTTCCCTCTTGTTACTGAAGCAGCTTTTCAGTCTCTTTCACTTTTCAGCATAATGGTCCTAGGTTTGGATTAGTCCTCCATGTCCAGCATTTCATCTTCCAAGATTAGTGAAGGTAGATCATTCCGAAGCATAGCATATTGGGCTATATTGCCAAGTCCAGACATCACACAGCAAGTCAAACCACTTCGGGAGACCCCCATGTCGCTGGCTGGTGACCACAGACCGGTGGTGAGGTCATAGAACTCCACAAGCTTGGTTGGGGAGACGCCGTTGTACCCCCCGGCGACGATGAGGCGATCCTCAACGACTTCGATGCCAAAGTTGCTTCTGGGGCATTCCATTGGGGGCAACACAATCCAGTTGTTGGTCAGGGGGTTGTAGGCTTCGGCACTGGCCAGACGGATATCACCATCATAACCTCCAACCTTCAAAAGCACAATGAAGAGAGTGGAGACAGTTTCTTAAAACCAAAGCTGTCAATCAAGTGCTTTTTAGAGGTAGAGTGAACCCCAGGCCTTTGAGCACCTGCAATTTTTGTGCTTTTTCTATAATGCTCTAAGATGCCTCAAAATGGGGCCAAAACCCTGTCTAATAGGAAACTGTTTACAGTAGAAACTATTAATATAGGCAAGCCATCCATCCATCCATTTTCAACACCGCTTATCCTGGTTAGGGTCGCGGGACGCAGGAGCCTATCCCAGCTGACTTCGGGCGAAAGGCGGACTACACCCTGAGCTGGTCGTCAGTCAGTCGCAGGGCACATAGACACGGACAACCATTCGCACTCACATTCACACCGTCACTGAGTGGGAACTGAACCCACACTGCCTGCACCAAAGTCAGGCGAGTGTACCACTACACCATCAGTGACTTAATATAGGCAATTTTAAAATGTTTAGGGGGTCGACAATCACTGGCGTTTTTCCACATCGCAACATAAGGGGTCTGTCTCTATCCTTGAATTTGCTTTTTCCAAATTCACCTATTCATATTTTTTTTCCCTGTGGAACCTATCTTCAGCTGTTTGCTGAAAAACAGACCTATTCAATGAATCTCAGCCTATTTTGGGGGTCTTTCTATAATGCCCTAAAATGCCACCATGCTAATTGAAAAAATAGTAGCACTGTTGAAATTACGTTAATTAATGTGTTAACGCAAATTACCTTTAACGGCACTAATTTAACGGTCCATTAAATGCATGACCCTTAATTGCCTTTGTACTGAGCCTGTGGTGGGTGCCGTGTTTCGTGTGCTTTTCCTGCTGTGCACACCGAGGCCGACTCATGCAGATAACACACCTACATTACATTGATGAAATGACCAAAATTCGCTTTTAAACTGCATTAACAAATTTTTCACAGAAGGAAGAAGAGGCTATGCCTGTGAGTGTTGTTGTATTATCTGTCTGTATGTATTCTTACAGCATTTCTGTGTGAATATGCATTATTTAAGGGATTATGATTACTGTGACTTTGATGCAAATTTTTGTTAGCGCATCAATGGTGTTTACATAGTGTGTTAGCATTAATCAGAATCAGAATCATCTTGATTTGCCAAGTATGTCAAAAACACACAAGGAATTGGTCTACGGTAGTTGGAGCCGGGCGGCACGGTGGACGACTGGTTAGAGCGTCAGCCTCACAGTTCTAAGGACCCGGGTTCAATCCCCGGTCCCGCCTGTGTGGAGTTTGCATGTTCTCCCCGTGCCTGCGTGGGTTTTCTCCGGGCACTCCGGTTTCCTCCCACATCCCAAAAACATGCATTAATTGGAGACTCTAAATTGCCCGTAGGTGTGAATGTGAGTGTGAATGGTTGTTTGTTTGTATGTGCCCTGCGATTGGCTGGCAACCAGTTCAGGGTGTACCCAGCCTCCTGCCCGATGACAGCTGGGATAGGCTCCAGCACGCCCATGACCCGAGTGAGGAGAAGCGGCTCAGAAAATGGATGGATGGATAGTTGGAGCCGCTCCAGTACAACAACAGATAGCCTCTGTGGCAAAATATACTTTTTGGAGATAGAAACACACTACGGAGAGTCACTGAGCAAAGAAAGGTTACCAGTAATGTGGTAATGCTGATATAATAACAATTGTGCAAATGATGCAGAGTCCTCAAGCAATTTAGAGCAGTTTGAAGTGACTAATAGTGCAATAATCTGGAACAGCGACAATTGTGCAAATGATGCAGATAGTTTAAGTTGGCGGTTTAGGTATGTTATATTCAACTGAACAATGTGTGTAATTCTTTTTTTTTCTGTTTAGTTTTACAGTAACAGTACAGTACACAGTACATTATAGTACAGTATAATAACCGTTTTATAGTACGTGCCCATCTTGTTTATTGTTGGGCTTGAATTTGAAATGTTGCAATAAATATATATAGTATGAGAAATTATTTTTGTCCATTCATGTTATTAAGAATATTCAAAACTTATTGTAAAGTATTAAAAATATTATTTTATTGTACCTGTAAAACAGATAAAAAAAATTCATTTACCATGGAACTCACGCGATGAATCGCGATTACAAATATTAATCGATTGACACCCCTTTGTATGTCGGGGAATTGATAAGTTTAGGACTTGCGAAGTTACAGAGTTAGAGCGTGTCCTTGGTCTTTGGTTGCACGGTGACCAACTGGTTAGCACATCTTCCTCACAGTTCTCGGGACTGGGGTTCAAATCCCTGCCCCGCCTGTGTGGAGTTTGCATGTTCTGGTTTTCTTTCTTATCCCAAAAACATGCGTGGTAGGTTGACTGAAGACTCTAAATTACCCGGAGGTGTGAATGTGAGTGTGAATGGTTGTTTGTTTCTATGTGCCCTGCGATTGGCTGGCGACCGGTTCAGGGTGTACCCTGCCTCCCACCCGAAGATAGCTGGGATAGGCTCCAGTAGCCCGCGACCGTAGTAAGGATAAGTGGTAAAGAAAATGGATGGATGATTTAGGAAAAATACAGCACAAAAACATACATGTAAGCCATTTCATTTTAAGGGTTATATAAAATTAGTTTTAAATTATATTAAAGTCTTTTGGGATTATATTTCGGTTTAAACCATTAATATAGGCAATACAAATTTTTGGGGGGGGTCAATTACTGGCATTTTACTGTGTCATAATATGCTACTTACTGCATAAACATGGTCAGCAAAGCCAATGACTCCGGTGCCGCTGCGACGGCTGCTCATGGGGGGCATCACTGTCCACTCGTCAGTCTCTGGGCTGTAATATTCGGCTGTTTGCAAGAACTCATTTCCATTAAAACCGCCACAAATGTACACCTGAAAGCACATGAAGGTGACTAGCTGATTAAAGCAAGGTCAGCAAAATTCAAGTTAAATAAAATAAAAATGCATGTTCTTGAGCTCATCAACCTTGTCATTGAGGGTGGTACAGCTGGCGTCGCTCCTCAATTCGTGCATGCTGGTGATAAGAGTCCACTGGTTGGTCTGAGGCGAGTAGTACTCTGCCGTCTTTAGTCTCACACGTCCGTCATGGCCTCCAATTGCGTAGATGCACCCATTAAGCACTGTGACGCTCACATAGCATCGGCGGAAGTGCATGGGCGCAACTTCCTGCCAGGTGCGTGTGTTCAAGTCAAAGCGGCTGACGGTGTTGTAGTGTTCTGCCCCATCGAAGCCACCCAGACAGTAGATGGAGTCATTGAGAAAGACAGCACCGCAGTAGGAACGGGGTTGATCCATGTCATCTACCAGGTAGCCCCAGCAGTTGGCGTGCACGTCGTACGCCTCGATGCAGTGTGCTGCGTTTCGGCCATTGCGACCGCCGATTGCCATCAGGATGGTGGAAGGCAGGCGAGGACGGGCTACCAGGTTGCAGAATCCAGACACGGAGTTGTCAGTCATGTGACGTATGACTTTTATCGCGAAAGCCACCATCTCCAGGCATTCGTTGCTGTTATGCACCAGCTGATTGGTCAGCACGTTGATGGTGATGAACTCCTGACTGGTCAGAGAGAGACGGACCTACAAAGTGGTAAGAAGACACTAGTATATGTTATGCATTTGAGAATTAAGGACCATGTTCACCAAACTATTGTCCATCCATCCATCCATTTTCTGAGCCGCTTCTCCTCACTAGGGTTGTGGGCGTGCTGGAGCCTATCCCAGCTGTCATCGGGCAGGAGGCGGGGTACACCCTGAACTGGTTGCTAGCCAATCGCAGGGCACATACAAACAACCATTCGCACTCACAGTCACACCTACGGGCAATTTAGAGTCCCCAATTAATGCATGTTTAATTTATTTATTTTTTTAAGTAAAATAAAAGTCCTGGAAGCAAGCTGCAGGTTTGACTCATGTTCAGTTGAGACCACATCATCCAAGACCAAGACACATGAACCAAGACTAAAACCATAGCTGATTGAGACAAAGGAAAGACTAAAGGCTGCCACACACAGAGCGACACTGCTGAACCTGACTGGACATTGCCAACTGATTAAATAAGTGGCTGATTAGTCCACCACTGGTTTTGCCACGATTCAAAATTTTAATCGCCGGTGCCGCGTCGCAGATTAAAGCCAAATGCACACATACAAGTATATACGTGAAAATGCACATAAGCTTCCGCTCACACTAAAAATACATTCTCAGGCATTAAAAGCAAGCAACAGAATGACCCCCGCGCCACCCCCAAGCCTCTTTAGCAACCTGCTTCTTCCTTAACTGTTAACCTACCTTTTTATGGTTTAATAAGTGATAATGTACAATTTTCTATATGTGCAGCGTCAAATGCCTATCCAGGCTGGCTGTTGAGGGTGCCCCTATATCCAATCGCTCAAAGTGCTCCCGAATCGCTCAAAGTGCTCCTAAATCGGCAACTGTCGTTTCTTTTGCAAGGATCTGGTGCAATCAGGTTCGACCGCATTGCACAGTGTGCGGCAGGCCTAAAGTGCTGAGTGCTCAAGAACATTTCGAGACTAAAACTAAAGCAGGTTGAGAAAAGTCAAGACAAAATCTTGAGGCTAGAGATTGAACTGAGACAAAGACCATAGCTGATTGAGACATAGTAAAGACCAAGATGTTGATGCGTGGATAATGAGAAGTGGCTAAGAACAAAACAGGTTGAGACTATGTCTAGTCCAAGAGTTTATGAGAGGTTGAGAACAAGTAGAGACTAAGATCAAAGCAGGAGACTGTGCTGAGACTAAGACCAAAGCAGGTTGAGACTAAGTCAAGATAGAAACTTTTAAGAGGTTGAGACTAAAACAGAAATAAGACCAAACGTGGGTTGAGACTTAGACCAGGTTAAGGCTGGTATAAACCTACAAAACGTTTGACAGAGATCACTCATTTTGGGGTGTATATAATCGATCAAAGACAAGACCAAATTAAAATGTAATCAAGATGAGACCTTGACACCTTGAGACCGGCCTCATGACCAAGCCCAGCCTCATATACTGCAATTATATTAAAGACCCCAGGTTCTTGTTCATTAGAGGCTCCATACCGTCCATCCATCCATTTTCTGTACCGCTTATCCTCACTTGGGTCACGGATGTGCTGGAGCCTCTCCCAGCTATCTTCGGGTGAGAGGGGGGGTACACCCTGAACTGGTTGCCAGCCAATCGCAGGGCACATATAAACAACCATTCGCACTCACATTCACACCGACGGCCAATTTAGAGTCATCAATCAACCTACCACGCATGTTTTTGGGATGTGGGAGGAAACCGGAGTACCTGGAGAAAACCCACACAGGGACGGGCAGAACATGCAAACTACACGCAGGCGCGCCGTGATTTGAACCCCGGTCCTCAGAACTGTGAGGCAGATGTGCTACCATGCCTCCACTCCATACCATGACTAATAAAATATTCTGCGTTATGCGTATTGCAACCACACCATTCTCCCAACACGATTTCAAAGGGGTTGACTTACTTTTCCTAGGAGCAGAGCCACATTTTCTCCCCGCTCTTGAGGCGCATGTGCAATCCAGTGGAGTATGGCCTCATAAACCGTGTTCTCCTTTTTCACAATCAGGTCATCCCGGTCAAGGATGTCGCAGAAGTCCTGCATGGAGAGTTGCCACAACTCATCTGATGTTCCGACTTCCTCAAAGTGGTATAGGATGTACTGATGGGCATTGTCTTCCAACTCCGGGGTGTGGCAGTTCTTTGTGAACTGCCAGATGCCGATGCAGTTCTGCGGGCAGAGCCGCTCTGTTAGAAATGTGCAGCAGGTTCGAACGATGTCTATGACGTTGAACTTATCGGCCGCTATCAACAAGTCTTGTACGTTGTCCTCTGTGACAGAGACGGAGCTGGTGTATGCAAAGTCGATAAATAGCTGCATTAAGGGAGCCGTCAGACCATGTATGGTGTAGACCCTCTGGTCTGGGGTGGACCAACGTAGAAAGAGTGCTCTGTAAAGGTTGGACACACAATATTTTTGAAATTTCTTCCAGGGTAAGTAGATTTGGGAGTAAGTCACACATGTTCAAGTCGTAAGTCTCAAGTTACTGTGGCAAATATCAAGTACGTCAAGACGAGTCCCTACTAAATCTAAGGCAAGTCATTATTTTGGTAAAGCAAGTCATCATTCAAGTCATACAATCTTTCGGTCACAACATATTGTCTCCATTAGCCACTACAGTACTGGGTATGTTAGTTAGCTGTACTAATACTTTATTGTCTTTTAAATTAAATGCATAACCGACATGAAGCTTGGTTAATGTTGGGCCAGCTATCATGGCACTAAACTGTGAAGTTAACATAGGTTACCATTCTTTGTGGGTGTTAAATTGACAGATAATGTCAGATGTCATAGTTGTTGTCTCTTATCTATGAGCTGCAAACCTTACATGTCGCCATTCAGGGTTTGTTTTTTGTTTTTTTTGTTATTACATCAAAAATATACTTTTTTGGAAAACAAATGTAATTATCTTCGGATCTCCTGCCATGATACTTGCTTAATGTGGTTGCCAATGAACTCTGCATCATAGCCCACTGGTGGGTTGCCAGATTCAGGTGAAGAACATGAATTACTTTTGTTTTAAAAACAAAACAAATTGAACTCTATCTTCAAAATGCAGATTTTCAACTGCATACAGGCAAGACTTTTCAAGTCAAGTCTCACGAATACCAAGTCGAGTCTTATAGGTTTTGGCGAAGCAAGTCTAAAATTAGTGACTTAAGTCGGACCTGAGTCAATTCACATGACTCAAGTCCCCCACCACCGGTAAATAGTAATGTGAAATTGGATCAACTCACCCAAAGTACGGGCTGCAGTTGCACAGGATGATCTTATGGATGTGAAACTCAACTTTATCAACTGTAATGATGGCGTCGCTCAGTTCTCTTGTTAGGCGTAGTTGGTTGTATACGGAGCCAGAATTGTATGACAACTGTCCATCGTAACTCATCTTGAATTTGTTGCCATGTCTTAACACTTTCGACTTCGGCCGAAGCCTCAGTGGAAGTCACGTAGTAAAGCGTATAAGGTGGTGGGCGGAGGGAGTCTTCTGCGATTACATCATGGTGGCATTCTGTGTCAAAAGCCAGGTTGGCCATCAGCAGTGACATCATCTGCATCATCAAGCTCTCTATGCTTTACATTTAAAGGAAACATCACTGGGTTCAACTATAAAATCACAAAAATATTACATTTCCAATACTGTAATAACCATATCCTGTATCAGTCTTACCCAAAAGACACTAGTCCCACCAAAAAGTCAGTTTTGAGCATTAGAATTTAGGTTGCCAGATTTTCCACCTTCACCATAGATGTGGTCAAAGACAGGGTCTATAGACCTGCACTCAGAATGAGACATTTTTAGGTCAACCATTACAGAAACTGCAGACTCTAAAACGCTAACCCCCCCAAAATATGAAATGTGAAACCAGAATGAATCAGTCTTACTCAGAAGATACTAATCCCACCAAACACTGAGTTAAAGTTAACATGTTACCAAACCAACTTTTTCTAGTATTTGGGAATGATATTAGCTCTATGGTTCCTCAGTAAACATGTGAAATATGAATTAAAATCTTATCTATTTCACTAGTGTAACGAATATCAACTCCAAAAAGACAGAACTCCAAAACGTCCTTGAAAGGACGAATGGCCACCTAAACCAGCCATCAATAATACCATCACGCCTCATCCTTCCTTCGCAAGACAAAGACAAGTAACCCAACTGGGTACAATAACCAAAAGACAGAATGTCTGGAGACCCCTGTGGTGAACAAGAGCTCTCCTCAGTTACTGAACAATGAAGCAACAGCACCCTCAAGAGGAGAATCTTTTATCTCTTTTATGAACAATATACAGAAGAATGGGATTAGGATGGCAATGAAGAGTTTAAAATTAGTTTAAAATTACACAATAGTCGCCACCGTCATCGGCCTCATCACAGACGGTGACGAGTCTGCGTATCGACAGTAAGTGGAGCGACTGGAGCTGTGGTGCGGCCGACACAACCTGCAGCTGAACACACTCAAGACTTTAGAGATGATCGTTGACTACAGGAGGCATCCTTCGCCCCAGCTGCCCCTCATGCTGTCCAACTGGCCTGTGTCAACCGTTGAGACCTTCAAGTTCCTGGGAATTACAGTCTCTTAGGACCTGAAGTGGGAGACCAACATCAACTCCACCCTCAAAAAAGCCCAGCAGATGATGTACTTCCTGCGGCTTCTGAGAAAGCACAGCCTGCCACCGGAGCTGCTGAGGCAGTTCTACACAGCGGACTTCGAATCAGTCCTGTGTTCTTCCATCACAGTCTGGTTTGGTGCTGCTACAAAAAAGGACAAACTCTGACTGCAACGGACAATCAAAACTGCTAAAAAGATTGTCGATAACCCCCTACCCACCCTTGAGGACTTGCACGCTGCCATAACTAAGACAAGAGCATGCAAAATCCTCTTGGACCCTCCACATCCTGATCACCACCTCTTCCAGCTCCTTCCCTCGGGTAGGCGTTATCGAACAATGCAAACTAGAACTAGCAGACATTCCAACAGCTTATTCCCTCTTGCCATTAACTTCTTCAACAGTTAACATACAATTCCATTGTAACATGCTGCCAATTTGGTCTTGAGATTGTGGTCACATCTCTGTCCGGCCAATTATACATTATTCGTGCACTCACTGTAGTAGTCTCACTGCTCTGCACTACACTAATTTCAAACTGCTCAAAATTGCTAGAGGACTCAGCATCATTTGCACAATTGTCAAAATGTTTTTATCGACATTGCCACATTACTGGTAACCTTTTTATTGCTCAGTGACTGTGTTATATGTTTTTATGTCTCAAAAGTATTCACTGTCAATTGACTGTCTGTTGTCGTACTGTTGTCCAACTACCGGAGACAAATTCCTTGTTTGCTTTTGACATACTTGTTAAAGTTATTTTTCGTACCTCAAGACTAGGCAAAACGTACGAGCCAAGTGTGAGATATGAGAGAGAGTTTTGCGCCCATAAAAAATGTGTATGGCTCCACCCCTTCCCTTCTTGTTAGTCTCCCGAGAGGTTGAAAAGGAGAAGCTCTCGCCCCATCGGAGACAAGCTCTTGTTCTGCTCTGGTTCCTGACCTCACTGGGTGCTAGGTTTCAATCTTGCTCCGGGAGCAGCTGCCTCAGCCCCAACTTTCCTTTTCTTTCTATTTTTATCTGTTATTTTTCCCTCGCTATATTTGGGCTCGTGCCGCTGGCTGGCGTTACGTGCCGTTGTCACCGAACGATTCTTGGCCGCGATAACCGAAGTGGAGCCCCGGTATTGACTGTTAGGCCAAACCACTTGCTACACACGGCGAGATTTTTCAGCAAAGGAGCCAGTTGCTCTCAAACAGAGCCACGGCGGTGTGATCCGCCTAGCCAGGCAGACCTCGGCACAATTAGTCCTAGAAAATCGATTTCTGGCAAAGCTGATCTTTCTTCTTTCTTCAAGTTAGCGCTCAGGGCAAACTCCTGCCCTTGTCGCGCAGCATCCTCGGCCTCCACTCAAAACCGTGAATCTAACTTTGGTTTTTATCAAATTAAGTACAAATTGCGGCGGCACGGTGGACGACTGGTTAGAGCGTCAGCCTCACAGTTCTGAGGACCCGGGTTCAATCCCCGGCCCCGCCTGTGTGGAGTTTGCATGTTCTCCCCGTGCCTGCGTGGGTTTTCTCCGGGTACTCCGGTTTCCTCCCACACCCCAAAAACAAGCATGAATTGGAGACTCTAAATTGCCCGTAGGCATGACTGTGAGTGCGAATGGTTGTTTGTTCCTATGTGCCCTGCGATTGGCTGGCAACCAGTTCAGGGTGTACCCCGCCTCCTGCCCGATGACAGCTGGGATAGGCTCCAGCACGCCCGCGACCCTAGTGAGGAGAAGCGGCTCAGAAAATGGATGGATGGATGGAAGTACAAATTGCTGCATCACATATTGGGATCCATATTACAATTGGGAAAGCCTCCACAAATCTCAACCTTGCCCCATGAAAGTACTGAGTAACAGTTCGCGTCCGCAGGCAGGCACCCTGTGTCATCGCTGTAATGTCTGCCTCCCCTTTAAGTAGAAAATAGATTTTCCTCCCTTTCCCCTCAAATTGCATTGTACTCTGTACTTGTAGAATTAGAAATTAAACCTGACAAAATACATTGACTGTGCTCTTTGAAAGTCGGAGAACTACTGAAATCACATTAGTGTACCAACCTTTCAGAAATAACAGATTTATTTAGGTTTTGTCGTTTCAAGGACTTGTCCATAACATACAAAGCAATGTGGTGCCCCTTTTAACGATAAAGGTCGTATGCTAGTTAATGGCAACAAGTTGTTTCACTTTATCTGACTAGTGGTCGACGGAGGTACTGGTGGCGGTCCCTTTCTTGATCTTACAACAAATTAAGTCCATTAATTGAATAACCGATTCACGCTACTCTAGCAAAGATCTCTGCCTACATCTCTGCTCCCGAGCCAGCGCTTTCAACATAACAAACACGTGCAAACATGTGGGTCTTCTACACGCAGGCAACCAATCAAAGGAAAGTGGGGGGTGGTCTTAGCCAAATATGGACAAAGCGAATACATAACTGGGTCAAAAAGAAATAGCTGACAGAGGGGCCTTTTCTGGACTCTCAAATGACAAAACCAAGGTGTTTTTTTTATTTTTTTTATTAAATTGACCCTTTCATACCAAGTCCATGTTAGGTCACTCTTTTGAGGTCCAAATAGCCAAAATATGGGACCTTTAATGTCTGAAATTGGGTTGCCATGTTAAACATAGATGGGATCTCTGCACCTGGACTCAGAATGACATTTTCAGGGCGACTATTGTGAAAAATTCAGACAAGTATCTGCTGGCCATAGTTGCGGGTTACTGAAGAAAAATCTTGGACAGAAAGAGAAAAGCAACAAATCTTGACTGACTGTGGTGACTGGTTGACCTTTTATAATCCCTGAACCCAACACGCATGGTTTCCAAGGAGGACTGGTATGGAGTGACTGGGGCTCAATCCCTGATGGAGTTTTTATTCCACAAAATGGATAATCTCGTTTCAGAATCTTCTGGGATTCATCGAAAACATGTCCACTGTGAAAATGACCATGGAATTTTTACTGTCATTGTAGACCTAAATTTTTCTTGGGCTGGAAATTCTCAAATCTGGCTTCAGTGGTCAAATTCTGGGTTGAATTTCACCAGTTTTGCTTTTAATCTTATGAACAGTTAATAAGAAATATAATGTAAATCTATTTTACATCAACAATCACAAAAGCACAAGAAAATAAATAAGAAATAAGAAATACAGTACTCTTTTGACCCCTGGATGTGTTATTTGTATATTTGTTCATACGTCAGAGAAAGTCACAAAATAAAAAACAATGAGTCAGCATGTTTTGCAGTTATGTGTTTTTGCTTTTTTATTCATTTCCCCCTTTGTTGTAAAGCTGTTTTATTTGCGTTCTCAGGGCAGTTTACACTTTACGTTTAGACATCGTCCATTTCTGTTATATCGTCTTCCAGGAAGAGCAACGGTAGATCGTTTCGAACAATAGCACATTGGTTCATGTTGCAGAGTCCGGTCATCACGCAACAAGTCAGACCGCTACGAGAAATCCGCATGTCGCTGGCTGGAGACCATAGACCAGTCGTTAAGTCATAGTACTCCACATGGCTGGTGGTGGAGACACCATTGTAACCTCCAGCAACAATAAGACAATCTTCCACTACTTCGATCCCAAAGTTGCTTCGGGGGCATTGCATGGGGGGCAATACAATCCAGTTGTTGGTCCGAGGGTTGTAGGCCTCGGCACTGGTCAGACGGACTTCACCATCGTAACCTCCAACCTTTAGTAGCAAAAGCAGAATTAATCTTAACACCATTGGAAGAACACATTCCCTCAAATGTGTTTAATACAATGTCATTATAAACAGTTAAAAAATATATTCATGACTAAAGGATATTTCAAACCTCTTCTACTTATATAGAAATGTGCCAAAAAATATTGACCAAATATTTTGTCCAAATTTCTTTAATTAAATTAATGTGCAGGAATTGATAACAAAAAAATGACTCCATGTCCAAAAACATGTGTCAAAAATGTGTTTAAAAATATATACCAAATGTGTGACAAAATCTTATGTTGGTATTGTAGAAAATGTGTGTCCAAAGATCTTTGTCCCAAAATGTGTGGCCATATTTTTGTGGACCAAGAGTGTGTTTTAAAGGTGTCAAAGATTTGGATGTTTTGGGCTCACATTTTTGGTCAAACATTTTTTATCACAAAAA
This sequence comes from Phyllopteryx taeniolatus, assembly GCF_024500385.1. Taxonomy (NCBI): domain Eukaryota; kingdom Metazoa; phylum Chordata; class Actinopteri; order Syngnathiformes; family Syngnathidae; genus Phyllopteryx; species Phyllopteryx taeniolatus. The sequence goes on along the minus strand of NC_084515.1, from coordinate 1,715,732 downwards.
TGTTTGGTGCCTAATTTTTGAACCCAAAATTTTGGCTGCTCATATTTTTTGACAAATTCCCAAGTTATTGTCTTACACTGTACTTACTGCGTAAACGTGGTCAGCAAACCCAATGACTCCAACGCCACTGCGGCGGCTGCTCATTGGGGCCATCATGGTCCACTCGTTGGTCTCTGGGCTGTAATATTCTGCTGTTTGCAAGGGCTCATTTCCATTAAAACCACCGCAAATGTAAATCTGCAATCACAGTGGGTGACCGCTGATGAATTCAAGTAGGCTTGAATGACAGACGTTCAAATTTAGGTTCCACCCACCTTGTCATTGAGGGTGGTGCAGCTGGCATCACTCCTCTGTTCATGCATACTGGTGATAAGAGTCCATTGGTTGGTTTCAGGCGTGTAGTACTCCGCTGTCTTTAGTCTTACATGTCCATCATAGCCCCCTAATGCAAAGATGCACCCGTTCAGCGCTGTGACACTCACATAGCATCGGCGGGAGTGCATGGGTGCCACTTCCTGCCATGTGCACGTTTTCAGGTCAAAGCGGCTGACGGTGTTGTAATGTTCTGTGCCGTCAAAGCCACCCAGACAGTAGATGGCATCATTGAGAAAGGTGGCACCGCTGTATGCTCGGGGTTGGTCCATATGTTCAAACAGGTAGGCCCAACAGTTGGCGTGGACATCATACATCTCGATGCACTCGGTGGCACTTGGGCCACTCCAGCCGCCAATGGCCAGCAGGATGGCAGAAGGTAAGCGGGGACGGGCGATCAGGTTGCAGTACGCAGACACAGAGTTTGTCGCCATGTGGCTTATCACGCGCGACGCAAAAGTGACCATCTCCAGGCATTCACGGCTGTTCTGCACCAGCTGGTTGGTCAGCACATTGATGGTGATGTACTCCTGACTGGTCAGTGCGAGACGGACCTTCACAGTGGCAAGAACATTTTTGGTTGTCAATAAAGTGTTTTTCATAAGATCATTTTCAAGGTTCGTCAACTCGAGCATTGGGGGAGCTTGGGGTTTCATCGGAATATGTAGAATTTGGGGGTGCAATTTGTTGTTCACGAAGTTGTCTACAAGGGGGGTGGTTGTTTTCTGCAAAGTTGTCAACAAAGGTACAATTTGTTGCTCTGCCAAGTTTTTAATGGGGGATCACTTGTCTGCCAAAGTTGTTGACAGGTTGTTCTTAGGATCGGTCGTTCAGCCATGTTGGTGTGTGGTATGATTGTTTGGCAACAAGTTGTCGATAGGACGGGGGGTTAGATCAATTGTTTGATAAAATTGTCGACAGGTGGGTTGTTTGGCGAAGTTGTCAACTGGGGGATGTTTTGTGAAGTTGAGAAGGGAGATCAGTTGTTAAGCCATGTTTTTGATGAGGGGATTGATTGTCAAAGTTGTCAAGGGGTAGATCGGTTGTTCGGGGTGCGATCAGTTGGGGAAGTTGTCAAGGGGGGGAAATTGTTAGGCTCACAGTCATGGACGGGTGTGTGTGATCAGTTTTTGGCCATATAGTCGGGGGAGGGGGGGATCCATTGCTCAGATGTCATCGTTGGGGGGCTTGTTTTGGGTAAAGATGTTGGTGGTGCAATCGGTTGGTCGACTAATTTGGGGGTTCAGCCAAGTTGTTGATGGGGATGATTGGGTGTTTGGCAAAGTTGACAAAGGAGGGGATCAGGTGTCGGCCAAACTGTCAGCTGGGGTATTGATTGTTTGGAAAACTTGTCTACAGGGGACCGGTTGTTCAACCATGTTAAGCGGGGATCGATTGTATGGCACAAAGTTGCCAACGGGGCGGGGGTGCGATCCGTTGTTTGGCACTATGTTGATTGGGTGCAATTGGTTGTTAGAGGGAAGGATTGGTTGTTTGGTGAAGATTTAGAGAGTTGGGATAGGTTGCTCAGCGACGTCAACTGGGATAATTGACAGTTAAGCACAAAGTGGTGTTTGCCATGGCAAGAAGTTTTCAAAGTGGGTGTGACTATTTGTCCGGTGAAGTTCTCTACAGGGGTTACAGATTGTTTGGCTTTAAGTCACTGTATGAACAGAGGTTGTGATCAATTGTTCAGCAAATTTGTTGACAGGGGAATCTATTAATTTATTGGCGGTGGGTATGATCGGTTGTTTGCTGAATTTGTTGAAAGGGTGTTGCGGTCAGTTGTTTGGCAAGCTGTCTACAGGTTTTTGAGCGGGAAGTTGTCGACGGAAGTGTGGGTCTGATCGGTTGTTTGGCAAGGTTGTCAAAGGGAGTAATCAATTATCTGGCCCAAAGTTGTCAATGAGGTGTTGCAAATGGTTGTTTGGCAAAGTTGTCTACAGAGATACTTACTGTCTGTATGGGGACTCGGTAGGTTTTGGCGGGGGCGTGTGCCTCCCACGTATCTCGAACTTTGCGGTGGTTAATGTAATTGCAACTTACCTTGGCCAGGAGCATCGGCATGTTTCTGCCACGCTCCCAAGGCTCGTGTGCAATCCAGTGCAGGATGGCCTCGTAAACGATGTTCTCCTTTTTCGCGATCAGGTCGTCTCTGTCGAGCATGTCACTGAAGTCCTGCATGGAGAGTTGCCGCAATTCGTCCGAGGTGGCGACCTCCTCAAAGTGGTATAAAATATACTGGTAGGCATTGCTCTGCAGCTGTGGAGTGTGGCAGCTCCTCGTGAACTGCCAGATGCCGATGCAGTTCTCTGGGCAGAGCTGCTCAGTTAGAAACACGCAGCAGATTTCAACGATGCCTATGACGTTGAACTTATCGGCGGCTATCAACAAGTCCTTAACATTGTCCTGTGTCACCAACACACAGGCAGTGTATGCGAAATCAATGAAGAGCTGCATTAAGTGAGCTGTAAGACCTTGTATGGCATAGACCTTCTGGTCTGGCGTGGACCATCGTAGAAAGAGGGCTCTGCTCATCGTGGACACAGAGAGAAGATTTCAACATAAACAAACATACCAATGACCAATGACAATTCATTTGGGTTCAGACATTTTTCCAAGCACTCCTAACATATGTAACTACCACATCTATGCCGAAATGCCAAAGGATTTGAAAAGTTTAAAAAATTTAAATATATATATTTTTTAAATGAAATGAAGAAAGTCATTTTAACAAGTGAAGTGTAACAAAGTGAAGTACAACTTAATTCTCATGATATTACACCTTTCATTCTGGAAAAACACCTGTTCTAAAAATAAAACTAATTTATTCATGCATGGATGTCACATTTATGTGATATGTCACGATCATCTCAAAGCTCTTAATTGGACAAAAGTTAGGAAGGAGTCATTGTTTTAATGTTTGTTCCTGGACTCCAGTTTGAGAACCACTAACACAAAGCCAGCAGTTGGTTTTAAGTTCTACAATTCTCCACTCAGACCAAATCTTGTACTCGTGTGGGACCCACTCACCCAAAGTACGGGCTGCAGTTGCACATGATGATCTTATGGACGTGGAACTCCACATGGTCCACTATGATAAGTGCGTCGCTGAGTCCTCGGGTCTGTCGCAGCTCGTCGTACACACATTCTACGCACTTGCTTGCAAGTCTACCATCCACGCAATTCATCTTGAATTTTGACCATTTCGTTACACTTTGGAGTCCTGCCAAGTCGCGGCACAAATGACATGGAGCAAAGTGACAGTATGGGGGGCAGCGAGGTTGAGTCGTGCCATTACATCACAATGACGTCCTGTGTCAAAAGCCACCTGACACATCATCCGCATCATCAAAGCATCCGCACTTTAGAATTAAGCAAAACATCACTGGTCCACAATCCTTCCATCCCGAAAACCACAAACAACACATTTGTAACCAATTCAAGCAAAAGAATGCTGCATTTGTAAAAAAAATTAAAGCACAGGAGTTCTGCAAAAGGGCGGCACGGTGGCCGACTGGTTAGAGCGTCAGCCTCACAGTTCTGAGGTGCGGGGTTCAATCCCCGTCCCCGCCTGTGTGGAGTTTGCATGTTCTCCCCGTGCCTACGTGGGTTTTCTCCGGGCACTCCGGTTTCCTCCCACATCCCAAAAACATGCATTTATTGGAGACTCTAAATTGCCCGTAGGCATGACTGTGAGTGTGAATGGTTATTTGTTTCGATGTGCCCTGCGATTGGCTGGCAACCAGTTCAGGGTGTACCCCGCCTCCTGCCCGATGACAGCTGGGATAGGCTCCAGCACGCCCGCGACCCTAGTGAGGAGAAGCGGCTCAGAAAATGGATGGATGGATGGATGGAGTTCTGCAAAAGTTCATTTGAGGCAACTGGACTCTTCTAGTTTTCAAACGTAGGTATAGAGTGCTCCAATTTACTATGTTTCCACTGAGGGGTTGTCACATGAGAGTTGTTGTTGCCAAGTGTGTACAACCGTCCTAGATTCCAACGGGTCGCTCACCTGCCTGGTGGCAAAACAGCTCCTTAATGGCCCTTTTTCATATGGAATAAGACAATCTTTGGGGGAGAAATGTCAGGATATGAGAGAGTTGTAATCTCCACTCAATGTCAAAATTATACAGGTGATGATTTTATGACCTTAGGCCAGAAGTGTTCACGGTATCGGATTTGACGTCTCTGGAAATGGGACCGGAAATCGGGCCGGAAATCGCCCACCGGAAATCTCCCCGACTGGAAATCATACCGGAAACGGTACCATCAGAAGCCGGAAATCCCCTAGCCGGAAGTCGTACCGGAAATCTCAGGGAAATGATTTACAACTCACAGTCACACCTATGGGCAATTTAGAGTCTCCAATTAATGCATGTTTTTGGGATGTGGGAGGAAACCGGAGTGCCCGGAGAAAACCCACGCAGGCACGGGGAGAACATGAAAACTCCACACAGGCGGGACCGGGGATTGAACCCTGGTCCTCAGAACTGTGAGGCAGGCGCTCTAACCAGTCGCCCACCGTGCCCATGTAAATAGCGTTTTGTATTTAAAAAAAAAACATAAAGACAAGATTGGTTCCTTAATTATTCTATCAGAAAAAGACAAGTCTCTGAATTCACTTTACAGGGTCTTTAATTTGAAAGTGTCAGACACATGCACAAGTGTCTGGCCTAGAAGAGAGTGCCCATATCGCTCCTGTCTCCCTGTCTCTGCACTTCCGCAGCAGGCACACAAAGAGACCCTCTGTGTGCTACCCTCACGTAATTTAGCCCGTACTGGGGTGTGGCTGTTGCCGTACACTCGCCGCAGGTGAGAGTTACTGTAGGTAAGCAGTGAGGACCGCTGCCAGGAGTCCATTCAGAGAATGTGGCCGACTGCTGAAACAAAGCTACTACCTTTCCTCCAACGCCCTACACCCCTAACTATATTGCTACAGTCTGTACAAACACGCAAACTAAAGTAATCTTTGTGGATTAATTTTTATCTAGGGCCAAAATAAAGCAAAATTAAGCTACTGAGGGATTTATAGAGTCCCGGAATTGGAATCTATAAATGTACAAAAATGTATAGTGTGATGCCAGAATCATCCCTATTGGGCAAGTCTGTGCATATTTATTGCAAAATGTAACATTTGTGTACCAGATATCGTGTCCATCTTGAAAATCAGCAGCCAAATTGAATTTCAAGTGGCCTATGTTTTTTTTCAAGAGTAATGTCGAAGGAGTACCTGTGCCAAATTTGGTGCGTATGTCATAATTTGTAAGATTGCTCTGCTGTACTACTCCACACTTACAATTTAGAACTGAAGAAGCCTTTTGCATTAAAAGTGAAATGTTTTCCCCAAAAGAAGAGTCTAGCTGCCTTCATTTGACTTTCGGGGATTACCATGACCTGAATGACTACAGACATAAGACGAATGACTACAGACATAAGACAAAGAAATGCATAAACATGAAGTCTGCATCATTACAATGCCAAAAATGGGTTACTATTGTGGGCGGGGACTAGCATGATCCTGTTCCAGTGTCTTCTGGGTTTTGCAGCTCTGAGAACGTATGTAGTCTTGTGTGATATCCCACCAAAGAGTAGGTGGTGGTCTCAGAAAGATTGCCGTCATTACAAACGTGAATGGCATTCACATTTTGTATCGGGTTGATCTCCTGCAAGCAAATTAAATGAAAATGTTTAACTATTTTTCGGCTACTATGCCTTTTGGCAGATTGTAGGATTTGAGGATTTACCCGAAGAACTCCACATTCTGTTTGCCTGGTTGCCAGTCTTTGTCTTTCTGTAGGATATTTGCACAAGTCACTGGAGTTCTTCGATAACATTAACCACAGATTATAGCCAATAGTTTAACAGTGTCCCTGCAGTCCAAAAACCAATCCGGATAAGGTGTTAGGTTTTGGATTAGGAGCCGAAGGGTTAGGGTATGGGGTAAATTGCATTTGGGTGACGAGGGTTTGGGTTGGAATTTAGGACTTTAATGGTACTAGGTTTAGCGTAACAGGGAAAATAAATGGTACAAGGGTTAATGTAAGGGGGACCACGGTTCAGACTATGGTTAGGGAATGGTGACAACGGTTCGGATAGGTTTGGGATTTAGATTAAATGGTACTAGAGTTAGTGTAAGGGATCCAGAGTAAGCACTAGGGTTGGAAGGAGTCAGAAAGGTCCACGATTTAAAACTTACATTAAATGGCAGTAGGGTAAGTGTAGAGGGGACCATGGTCAGGGTTAGAGTATGCGGATAAGGGTTTGGAGAGGTTTAGGATTCAAATTAAATGCATTAAATTTAAGCATTAGTGTAATGAACACAATACAGGACTGGAATTGGGGTATGAGAACAAGGTTTTAAATAGGATTAAGATTTAGATGAATTGGTACTGGGCTATTGCAAAGGGACCATGGTTAAAACTACTGCCCGAGTTTGGGGACGAGTGTTTAATTAGGTTTAGGATTTCAATTAAATGGTCCTAGGGAAGCAATGGTTTTTACTCCGATTAGGGAATGGGGACAAGGTTTAGGATAGATGTAGGACTCGAATCCAATTATTAAATGCTGCTAGGGTTATTGTAAAGAGCACCATGGTTAGAGCTAGTTTCAGAGTAAACGCTGGTAGTTGGCAAGTGTTTAAAACTACCGGCATACACGACATAAGTGGAACATCAAAGACCCAAACTTACTTCTTAAAAAAATAATAATAAGAACAAGGAAAATGCCAACAAGTACTGAACAGAGTAGTATCCAGATCCAGGGGGCTATTGAGCTTCCATTGGATGCTGTGGGGGGGGAAAAAAACAAAAAACATTTTTTAGCCCCTTTCACGCTGCCTGAAGTTTTACCAGCTTGTTTGTATAAACAGCACGAGATCGCTGAGTGAAAGCATCTGCAAATACTATAACCTGCCGTCACTGGGATCCCTACCATTCTGGCTCTGATGCGCCAGTTTAAGCAAAAAATACAAATACAAATCCAGCCTTTGCTGGGTTCTGTAGTGGGTAGGGGAGAATTGACGTACCAGAGCCCCAAGTATGGGGCTGGGCCTGTGTTTTTGTAAAGTTTTTATGATTTTCTTTTCTTTTATTTAAATATGACAGTTGTAAAAAATAACATCGTAAATGTTCAGAAAATACATTTTGATGAGTTCAATAATAAGGACTGTCAGACTGGTAGAGACTACCTAAACCCACCTTGCAAAGCTACAAAATGGTTCATTCCACCTGGGAGGACTTACGAACGGTCATGTATCTCGCGAGCAGCAGCTAATGTTACCCTTTGCTGCTGCTGTTTTCTGACTCACTTCTCAACTTGTTGTGATCGGATTTGCTCTGGGTCCATTCAATATGTGAAATTCCGGAAAAATACCACTGTCGTGAGGGAGTGAATGAAGAGAAGGAGCGGTGAATCAGATAATAAAGAATTAACTTGAATTACTTTATTTCATGATTGTTTCAATGTGTCCTGCGATTGGCTGGCAACCAGTTCAGGGTGTACCCCGCCTCCAGCTGGGATAGGCTCCAGCACGCCCGCGACCCTAGTGAGGAGAAGCGGCTCAGAAAATGGATCCATCCATGGATCCATCCATTTTCTGAGCCGCTTCTCCTCACTAGGGTCGCGGGCGTGCTGGAGCCTATCCCAGCTGGAGGCGGGCAGGAGGCGGGGTACACCCTGAACTGGTTGCCAGCCAATCGCAGGGCACATAGGAACCAACAACCATTCACACCTACAGGCAATTTAGAGTCTCCAATTAATGCATGTTTTTGGGATGTGGGAGGAAACCGGAGTGCCCCGAGAAAACCCACGCAGGCATGGGGAGAACATGCAAACTCCACACAGGCGGGGCCGGGGATTGAACCCCGCACCTCAGAACTGTGAGGCTGACGCTCTAACCAGTCGGCCACCGTGCCGCCTGGATGAATACAAACATGTTTAAATAAAGTTTAGTGAATACAGTGGGGACGGAAAGTATTTACACACCCTTACATTTTTCACTCTTTGTTATATTGGAGCCATTTGCTAAAATCATTTAAGCAATTTTTTTTGTACACGCAGCACCCCACATTGACAGAAAAAAACGGAATTGTTGAAATTTTTTCAGATTAAAAAAGAAAAACTGAAATATCACACAGCCATAAGTATTCAGACCCTTTATTTACATGTATGGAAAGCCCCCAATAAGGCCTTTAATCACTGCCAACCTTCCCAGTTAACATGGATATTTGACGTCTAAAGCTGTCAATGGCATTAAATGTGTTAAATATGACTGAATGTGGTTCATGGCAAATACAGTATATCCCCATGTTCATTCTTCAAATATATTTATTCTGGTTATGAAACTATATACTGTTTTTAGGTAACTTTTAGGGAGTATTATAGTAAACTTGGGCAACTGTGGGGGAGTATTTCAATACATACAGCGGCTGAAATATGTATTTAACACGTCACCATTTTTCTCACTAAATCAATTTCCAAAGGTGCTATTGACATAAAAATTTCACCAGATGTTGGGAACAACCGAAGTAATCCATACATAGAAAGAAAGTAGAACAAATACGCTCAGAAATTAAGTTGCGTGTAACTCTGAAATGACAGGGGGAAAGTATTGAACACACCAACTGGTATTTATTTAATGCTTTGTACAAAAGCCTTTGTTGGCAATGACAGGTTCAAGATGCCTTCTGTATGGAGAAACTAGTCGCATGCATTGCTCTGGTAGGATTTTGCCCCAGTCCTCCACACAAGCAGTCTTCAAATCTTGAAGGTTCCGTGGGCTTCTTTTATAGACGTTGAGTTTCAGTTCTTTCCATAGATTGGCTGTGCCATTCTAGCAGCTTTTTTTTGTCTTTGAAGCCAATTGAGAGTTTCCTTGGCAGTATGTTTTGGATCATTATCCTGATGAAATGACCACCCTTGTTTCATTTTCATCATCCTCGTAGATGGAAGCAGATTTTTATCAAGAATGTCTCGGTATATTTTCCCATTCATCCTTCCTTCAATCATGTGAAGTTTACCAGTACCATGTGCTGAAAAACAGCCCCACACCATCATGTTCCCACCTCTGAACTTCACTGTTGGTATGGTGTTTTGAGGGTGATGTGCAGTGCCATTTCTCCTCCAAACGTGGTTTGCATTATGGTATCCAAAGAGTTCAATTTTGCTCTCATCCGACTAGACTATATTCTCCCAGTATTTAACTGGCTTGTCCAAATGTTGTTCAGTAAACTTTAAACGAGCTTTGACAAGATCTTTTTTCAGCAATGGGGTCTTGCGTGATGATTGTGCATACAGGCCATGGCGGCGGAGTACATTACTCACTGTTTTCCTTGTGACAACAGTACCTGCTAATTTCAGGTCTTTTTGAAGCTCTCCACAGGTGGCTCTTGGACAACTCTTCTGATTATTCTTTGCACTCCTCTGTCAGAAATCTTCCGAGGAGCACCTGATCGAGGCAAATTTATGGTAGTATGATTGGCTTTCCACTTACGTATTATGGCCCCAACCGTGCTCACTGGAACGTTCAGAAGCTTAGATATGCTCCTGTAACCAATGCCATTATTATGTTTTGCAACAATTACTTTGCAATGGTCTTGAGACAGCTCTTTGCTCTTTCCCATCATGAGATGTGTCTTGACTCACACCTTGGCAATGAGACTTTTTTGTAGGCCATCAATATATACTATACATATATATATCATATTTAATGAGAAAAATGGTGACGTGTTAAATACTTATTTCAGCCGTTGTGTGCGTGTGTGTGTGTGTGTATACACACACACACACACACACACACCCTTTCCAAAAAATTTGAATATCATGGAAAAGTTGATTTGTTTCCATAATTCCATTCAAAAAGTTAAACTTTCATAGATTATACATTCAGGGCCCACAATTTAAACAATTTCAAGTATGTATTTGTTTATTTTTGCAAAATTTGTGCTTCCAGCTCATAAAACCCACAAAATTAGGAATTCAAAAAATTTGAATAGTGTGAAGAAATCACCATTTACTTCTCTGTTTTTGTAAAAAAATAAAAATAAAAAAATAAATTAGGGTCACATTAAATCAATCAAAATATGGTACTTTTAAAACGATATGTTAATCTTCAATACTTGGTTGGGAATCCCTTTGCTTTAATCACTGCCTGGATGCGCCGTGGCATTGAGGCAATCAGCCTGTGCCATTGCCTGACAGTTATGGAAGCCCAGAGTTCCTTGATGCTTGCTGTCAGTTCTTTGTTTGTGGGTCTGGCGCCCCTCATTTTCCTCTTGATAATACCTCTTAGATTCCCAATGGGGTTTAGATCCGGCAAGTTGGCTGGCCAGTCAAGCACTGTGATGGCATGGGCATCAAACCAGGTTTTGGTGCTTCTGGCGGTATGGGCAAGGGCCAGCTCCTGCTGGAAGATGAAATCTGCATCTCCATACAGATCCTCAGCAGAAGGAATCATGAAATCCTCTAAAACATTCTGGTAGACTGTTGCGGTGACCTTGTATTTAAGAAAGCACTCCACTGGACATCGCACCCCAAATCATGACTGATTGGACATTGGACGTCAAGCAGCTTGGGTTCTGTTCTTCACCAGTCTTCCGCCAAACCCTTGGACCTTGATTCCCGAATGAAAGGCACACTTTACTTTCATCGGAAAAGACGACCTTGGACCACTGGCCGACAGTCCAGTGCTTCTTTTCCTTGGTCCAGTTGAGACGCTTCCTACGTTGGCTCAGGCTCAGAAGTTCCTTGACCAGAGGAACCCGACAGATGTAGCCCATCTCCTGGATGCGTCAGAATGTGGTGGTTTTTGAAGCTGTGACTCCCGCCTCATTCCACTCTTTCTGGATGTCTGCTGGATTCTTGAATCTTCTCTGTATGATAATCCATAGGTCATCTCTTTTGCTGGTGCATGTTCTCCTGCCACATTTTGTCCTTCCATTGATATGCTTGGACACAGCACTCTGTGAACACCCAGCCTCCTTAGCTTAACTTTTGTGGCTTACCCATCCTATGGAGGGTATCAATGATGGTCTTCTGGCCAATTGTCAAGTCTGCAGTCTTCCCCATATTGAACCCAACTGACACAATTGAACCAAACTGAAGCAATTTAATGACACCTGGGGAAACCTGTGTTGAGGAGGTGATTAATGTGTGACACTCAGTTTAAAAAATTTATGGCCTGCAAAATTTGGGCTGATTTCTTTACAGTATTCTCATTTTTTAATTCCTGATTTCATGGGTTTTATGGGCTGGAAAGCCAAATTATGCAAAAATAAACAAATATATTTATATATATATATATATATATATATATATATATATATATATATGTGTGTGTGTGTGTGTATATGTGTGTGAGAGAGAGAGTATGTTTTTTTTGTGTTTTTTTTATTTTTTTTTTAACCCTGGAACATTTTTGAATAAGCGGGGATAAACCACCAATAAGCGTTTTTGGGTTCAGTTTCCCGCCTCCCCACCCAAAAAAAACCCTCATTTTTTTGCTTTAATTGAAATGTCTTTTTTGACAAACCCATGAATAAGTGAATCTAAAGATGCTGAACTGCAAAAATGCTGGGGTCCACTGTAATGTTGCCAACATTATACTCTCTGTTTTAAAGACCTGTATGTCACACAGAGACAAGGAACCCAGTCACAGCTGCACTTATGTTACTGTAAGAGCAATAAAATCTAACAGCGTTAAAAAAATAAAAAAAACAAGAATACTTAAATCAAATCTGTAAAACAATTGTGATAATAAATTACAAGTAAAAAAAAACAATAATACAAGATCAAATCCCTAGACACAGCATGGAGAATCCTGTATAATAGAAACAAGAAATAATTTAAAAAAGCCCTTTTGTCATTTTCTAGTACTGGCTGTTGTTGACCAATAATAGTGGGGTGGGTGGCTGACTAGAGGCTGTCTCTTCCATTTACTCACCGCCAAGTTGAGAGCAGATATGTTGAACGTCCTTTTCCTCCTTATTCTGGCTAACCTCGTTGCTGTGCTCACACACAATAGAAGAATTGAAGAAGAAGGCCTTGAGACGCCCATCTGCCTTTGACAGTCTGTCTCCGCGCTGATCGCAGACATCATGGCGGCATTCAAAAATTGCATTGAGTTGTGTGGTGTCGGTACTGCAGGTCACCGTCAGATTACAGGAGTCCGAGTCGGCCCACACCGACACCACCTTCACCTTGACAGGAGATGCCCCGGCTGTAAAGTCGACTGGTTAGTGTACATGTGAAAAATAACTCTCAAGTTACGTGGTTTCACAGTCACAGCAATGATGTTCCTGGGTCAATGTGACCCAGGGCATGTTTGACCACACATTTTCATTCAGGTCTAATAAACGGCAATAATCTCCCAAGGTAAAATTGACCCTGCATGTTTGATTCTCAGAAACAGTGATGATGATCCGAGGACAGGGTTAGGGTTATTCTTGTGATTTAGATGAAGATCAGACTACATTTTATGACCTATTTATGCAGAAAATTAAGAAATTCCAGCGGGTTCAAATACGTTTTCCTCCCACTGTATTTAACCTTCCCATTACAGTCCCTTCTCACGAAGAGCAATGGCGCTCCTTTGTCAGTTTGACCTGGGACATGTCAAATATTAAAATATTATGTTAATTTTTCAGGAACAACAATATTGTTCCTGGGTCAATTTGACCCAGGGCATGATACAATTGTTTTTCAGGAACAGCAATGATGATCCTGAATCAATTTGACCTGAGGCATGTTTAACACTCCCTTTACGTTCATTTGTCAGGACTAGCACTGATGTTCTTTGGGTCAGTTTATGTTTATGTTTATCCTGTTACGTCATTCGTTTGTTTCAGGAACAGCAATCAACTCCTTGGGTCATATTGACTTGGGGCATCAACAACCATTTCAGTCAATGACGTACCTTTAACTTGAACGTTGTATTCAGCATATGTCAGCTCGTTACCACCGCTAAGCACTGCAGTGTAACGTCCATTGTCCAGCGCTTGTACCGTTCTTAATATCAAGGTAAAGTTTCTTAATAACGTGACTCTTTTTGTGTAATTTTGAAATATTTTTGTTTCAAATGATTTATCTGATCTTAAAATGCTGGACGTTTGATTGAACTTCCAGAAGAATTGGTCGTTATCCACAGTAAACGTGACAAGTTCCTTCACGTCCAAACTTAGATCAGTTCCCAGCATCACAAACTTGGTCTCTGCTCCACTCCCTAAAAAAAGACACCAAAAAACCCCAACATCAGAATAATACATCATAATATACCAACTGAGTCATTAAATGTTATGTTAATATTATTAATATTGGCGGCACGGTGGACGACTGGGTAGATCGTCTGCCTCACATTTCTGAGGACCGGGGTTCAATCCCCGGCCCCGCCTGTGTGGAGTGTGCATGTTCTCCCTGTGCCTGCGTGGGTTTTCTCCGGGCACTCCGGTTTCCTCCCACATCCCAAAAACATGCATGGTAGGTTGATTGATGACTCTAAATTGCCCGTAGGTGTGAATGTGAGTGCGAATGGTTGTTTGTTTGCATGTGCCCTGCGATTGGCTGGCAACCAGTTCAGGGTGGACCCCGCCTCCTGCCCAATGATAGCTGGGATAGGCTCCAGCACACGGCTCAGAAAATGGATGCATATTATTCATATTATTTTTGACTTTCTAATAATATAATAATATATAAAATATTACTTTACTTTGCTACTTAATGACTTTTTTCAAGACAGACATTTTTTCAAGAAAAATAATATATTTTATTGAAAATTGGATCTATTTTCTTCAATAAATTCTACTTTTAGTTAACTTTTAATTTGATATACTATATAGTTCTCTCTCACTCACTCACTCACTCACTCACTCACACACACACACACACGCACACACACACACAGCAATCAGCCTCTTCATTCAGTCATTTTAGTGGATAAAGCAAATAGTATTTCTTTAAGGTCCTAGGCTTGTGTTGTTGTTTTTTTCCACTTAAAAATTGTAATGCTGGCAGGTACGTTGGACTCCCACTGAACATGAGTTTGAATGTGATCTGTTACTTCTGAACATAGTCACATGCCAGTTATAAGAGGAACTGTGTCCTTGTGCAAACAGATATCCATCCATCCATTTTCTGAGCCGCTTCTCCTCACTAGGGTCGCGGGCGTGCTGGAGCCTATCCCAGCTGTCATCGGGCAGGAGGCGGGGTACATCCTGAACTGGTTGCCAGCCAATCGCAGGGCACATCGAAACAAACAACCATTCGCACTCACAGTCATGCCTACGGGCAATTTAGAGTCTCCAATTAATGCATGTTTTTGGGATGTGGGAGGAAACCGGAGAAAACCCACGCAGGCACGGGGAGAACATGCAAACTCCACACAGGCGGGGCCGGGGATTGAACCTGGGTCCTCAGAACTGTGAGGCTGACGCTCTAACCAGTCGACGAACGTGCCGCTGCAATCAGATATATTTTTATTTATTTTATTAAAATTTTATTTAATCAGGTAAAAGACCAGTTAAAACAGAACATCTCTTTTGCAATGGTGACCTGGCCAGGAAGGCAGCAAGTCAATCCCATTAAAGTTTATTTCAGTTTATTATATTAGCCGCACCGGACTATACGCCGCGGATATATACGTTGTGAAATTAGATATTTACGCAGAAAGATTTTGTAAATGTTTATTTACATACCTTGTTTCCAAACAGTGCATGTAACACGGCAGTAAAACGGCTCAAACATAACGGCTCATTGTTTTTGTTCATCCTCCTCCTGTTCACTGAAACCACTGAAGTCGTCTTCTTCAGTGTCGGAGTTGAAGAGCCTCAAAACGTCTCCGTCACACACCATTTCAGTCTCTCTGTCGCTCTCAATGTCATTTGCATCTCGAGACACAGTTACCGCTGAAGTCGTGCTGTTCTCCTCACGTAGCAGTCCAAGCCTTTCGAAATCCGTTGGTGATCGTAGATTCTTTCACACTGCTCCACGCTTTTAAGATCCACTGACAGACCTCAGAAAAGGATGATCGTCGCATGCGGCAAAAACTCCTCCCGGACGCCAACTGTAACACTCCGTCAGTCATTCTCATCATTAAGCTTTCTGTCATCCACCCTTTTTGTTAACTTTAACGACTACGCCTTTTGGGAGTTTTTCTTTTGGCATAGTCGTCTGCTTAAAAATCACCATTGGTGGAAGATTTTGTCCGGAAGCGGTGCAGCTCAAAACACACGTGAAGTGCGTTCTCTCGTGGGCAGTTACGTGCAGCAGCTCTATTTCCCTCCTGGATGGACAGATCGATGGCTTTCAACTTAAAAGCTGCATCATACGCTTTTCTTCTTGCACTTTCCATGATAATGGTGTGAAAAAATTAAAAAATATTTTGCGTTTGTGCGTGTCGTGCTGCGTTTTGCATTGAGCGTGACAAAAAGTAGCGTCGTCTTCTTCTACACGCAGGAGGCATCTGCGCATGCCTAAACCCTAGTGCGTTATGGGAAGCGGTCATGTTTTAAGCATTAGGTTCGAACCAGTTTTTGTACGTTTAAACAAGTTGGACCTGTCTTGTTTTTGCACTTATTGCGCCCCCTGATAGCCCTTACCGGAAAAAATAAATCTCTATTTTAGCCGCATCGTTACATAGGCTGCAGGGTTCAGAGCGTTTCAGACAGAACAGAATGGAATGTTGGTGTTGTGGAAAGGAAGGACACATATCAAGAGACTGTCCAGACAGAAAAACTACAAAATCATGACTAGACCGAGACAAAGGGGAAATGGAACTGACTTTAAAATATGACGGTACTGAAGAAATTCTAAAATCTTCAGGAAATACTGACTATGCAAACAGACAGACCAGAAGTGACGTTATTAGTAAATGGCAAACATTAAAACCATGTACAGTATGTCCACTTCAAGGTAACGATGTGTATCCATTTTAAGAACATGCACTTGATGACTCTGCACCATCATACCAAAAAAACATTTATGTCCGCTTTATGACATCTCATGCAAACCATGTAGATTTAATAATCATGCACTGTCACTGCCAAATTGAGAAATTGCCCAGAAGCTCACTGTTAGATAAATTGTAGAAGTTATCATTTATTTGCCTAGCTTGCATTAGTATAATGGACAATTTTAGATGTCTCGCCTTCAAAAAGAAGACTCAGCATCATCCGATGGAAGGGCGCCTGGACCAAGGACGTGATCGGATGTGGTCGGGTCGTGACAGGTGTTGGTTCAATATTATGTGTTGTGTCTTATTACTTAGAATACTATGTCTGGGAAAAACCCTCTTATTATCAAATATTATGTGTCGTGTCTTATTGTTTAGAATACTATGTCTGGGAAAAACCCTCTTATTATCAAATATTTTGTGTTGTGTCTTATTGCTTAGAACATTATGATTTGTAAATCCCTCCTATTTCAAATAAATGCAGGAGCGAGGGGGGAGATTGTTTAGAGCGTGTTGAGAGACTGTGATCTGAACAATCTCCCATACGCCCTCCTCATGAGAAAAAGAAACCAGTGTCTTCATTCCTTTTGTGTCTATTTTTTATAATGTTGGGTAAGATAAATCCAACAGTGAGTGAGTGAGTGAGTGAGTGAGTGAATGAGTGAGTGAGTGAGTGAGTGAGTGAGTGAGTGAGTGAGTGAGTGAGTGAGAGAGAACTATATAGCATATCAAATTAAAAGTTAAATAAAAGTAGAATTTATTGAAGAAAATAGATCTAATTTTCAATAAAATTTATTATTTTTCTTGAAAAAATGTCTGTCTTGAAAAAAGTCATTAAGTAGCTGTTGGATTTATCTTACCCAACATTATAAAAAATAGACACAAAAGGAATGAAGACGCTGGTTTCTTTTTCTCATGAGGAGGGCGTATGGGAGATTGTTCAGATCACAGCCTCTCAACACGCTCTAAACAATCCCCCCCCTCGCTCCTGCATTTATTTGAAATAGGAGGGATTTACAAATCATAATGTTCTAAGCAATAAGACACAACACAAAATATTTGATAATAAGAGGGTTTTTCCCAGACATAGTATTCTAAACAATAAGACACGACACATAATATTTGATAATAAGAGGGTTTTTCCCAGACATAGTATTCTAAGCAATAAGACACAACACAAAATATTGGACCAACACTTGTCCCGACCCGACCACATCCGATCACGTCCTTGGTCCAGGCGCCCTTCCATCGGATGATGCTGAGTCATCTTTTCGAAGGCGAGACATCTAAAATCGTTCATAATACTAATGCAAGCTAAGCAAATAAATGATAACTTCTAGAATATATTTAACAGTAGCAAAATAAACTAATATTTTATATATTATTATATTATTAGAAAGTCAAAAATAATATTAATAATATCCATCCATTTTCTGAGCCGCTTCCCTTCACGTGGGTGTGCTGGAGCCTATCCCAGCTATCATTGGGCAGGAGGCGGGGTACACCCTGAACTGGTTGCCAGCCAATCGCAGGGCACATATAAACAAACAACCATTCGCACTCACATTCACACCTACGGGCAATTTAGAGTCTCCAATAAATGCATGTTTTTGGGATGTGGGAGGAAACTGGAGTGCCCGGAGAAAACCCATGCAGGCACGGGGAGAACATGCAAACGCCACACAGGTGGGGCCGGGGATTGAACCCCGGTCCTCAGAACTGTGAGGCAGACGCTCTAACCAGTCGTACACCGTGCCACCCAATAAGCTTTTTTCAAGAAAAAATGCATAATATGACATGAATAAAGATTTATATATAAATAGGCGGCACGGTGGACGACTGGTTAGCACACTCCCGCAATAATATTCCATTCAGTTATAGTGGTAGTGGCTAACGGTCAAAGAGGCAGCGTTATTTGTTGAAGGCAGAATTGTCTTCTAAGAAACAGCTCAGTCCAGTTGCGATCCATTCAATGCCTTGAGAATTTGTGTTTCACTATTTTAAAGTAAAACTTTTTACTGTAATATTACTATTTTTCAAGAAATAAATATACACGTGTGTATCTCTTAATATTGTGATGTTTTTCAAGAAAAAAAATTTATTTTTGTATTTTAAATATGACATTGTCTTGATACTACTACTTTTTTAGTTTACCAAAAAAATAACTTTTTACATTAAAAATATGAACTAGTCACATAATTTTAATTTAAAAAATAAAACTTTTTCTTGCATCTTATGATTTTTTTTATTCCAAGGCAAAACACATCTTTTATTTCTTTTCTTTTATGAATTCTCACAAGATTCTGACTTTTATCAAGAAAAAAATGTTTCCCGAAAGATTCAGATTTTTTTTCTTATAATATCACCACCAATTTAAAATGCTTTTTTACCCCATGTTCCCTTTAAATTGAGTTAAAAAAATAATAAAAGAACAACAGCACCAAACGAGAAGAGGAAGTCAACCGTTAGATGGGGCGGGGCGGGGGAAGCGGTTAGAGATAGGGCCCAGTGCCCCCCTCACTGTGCTTGACACCCTCAGTGGCTCCTCTCCATACAGTTACTATGCAATACTGTAGTAAGACAGTAGCATCAGCAGTTCATGCTCAACCAGTCGTCCACCGTGCCGCCTATTTATATATAAATCTTTATTCATGTCATATTATGCATTTTTTCTTGAAAAAAGCTTATTGGGTGGCACGGTGTACGACTGGTTAGAGCGTCTGGTAATTTGTCTGGTAAAATAATTCCTGCCGCGACTTTTGCTTCATTGTCTGGGTACAGATAATCTAGAGTAATTTTATCAGGTGTCGCATGTCGTAACTTGTTTTCATATCCTGGGTCTGGCCCTGGTGTGTTTTTGTACCAGAGTTATATGCAGCTCATCACCTTTTTTATTATCTTCTACTTCTGTGATAAGCTGCAAGGCTGCAGACAACTGGGCCTTTCCCATGTTTAACGGTGGTTTGTCTGGGATATCGATTGTGTAATAGAATGTAATTTCTCTGCTTTCCAGTGTCACATAGAGGTCCTCTCTTTTTAATTCATGTTTTCGTTTCACTACAATATTTCCATTTGATGATGGAATGAGTACAAGTCCTAGTTGGAATAAGCCATCTCTTCCCAACAAATTCACAGGGCACTCCGGGACTTCGAAAATGGGCATTCTACAAGTATCAAGTGTTATTGACAACTCCAACAGCCCTAAAAATAGCAGAAAGAAATACGTGGGCTCATTTAACACACTGTAAAAGAGTCATTTCAGCTGAGTACTCAAATAGGGAAGGTGAGCAAAGGTTTGATAACGGAGCGGAAGCAGATGTGTAGATTCTGAAAACGCTTGCTGGTCAGTGAAGAAAAAAGACACCAACCCTTTTAGTGAGAACTCAGCAGAAAGGCACACCCACGTTGGTTACGAGATTCGATAAGTTGTTACATTAGCAACTTTGGCTACAATGGTGTTGGTTTTGTTTTCTCATGTGGTACATGGGACGTCCCACCCTAAATGATACAACCCATTTTTTAGATAGAAAATCACCTACCAACTGGACCAATATGATGAACCCAATAATAAAAACATTTGAATCATTAACTCGTATCAAAAGGAGTACAGCTGATGATCAGAACTGTGGGCATGGCCTCCAAAACGGTTTAATATTTTGTGCCCCCCAAAATCAAGCTGCTTTAATCATAATTCCATATGCGGCTCTCACCAATGATGCTCAAGAGAATGGGCAGAATTGGGGATTTGGATATGACTGCTATGCAACTATAGGCTTTGGATGGGAACACCTCATTGGTGAAACAGGTTATGATTGGTCCAGTTGGTCACAAAAAACAGCAAAAGAACATAGAAAGAGGTTTAACATAAGCAAAACGGCCCATAGTTTAATATTGAAATACAAATCACGTCACCCAGTGTGTTTGATGGTGAGCTTGTGGGCATATTCTGGCGGAAAAGATCCCCACTTCCAAGTAGAATTGTGTTATGGGAACCGTGTTAAACCAGAAATGCCATTGAAAACTTCAAAGAAAGGTGGACAAATTTTAATGGTTAACAACATAACTACTGATGATTGGTTCCTTGTTGTCACAGGAGTTTCAGGACAAAATAACAATTGGTTACTATTGGTGGAACAAGCAGCAAATGTAGCGAGAAAATATTGTGTGGTTTGCATGGGTCCCAGGCCTTTGTTGCGCATAGTTCCGGCACAATTATCACAAGATTATATTATTCCATTCATGAACGCTACTGTACCAACTGAGAGGTGTCAATCATGGGATCCTATATATCCCGTAACAAAAGCAGATAAACACAAACCGATGTTTTCTACTTTAGTAGCACCAAATAATTTCACTTGTATAAACATGAACAGTAAAGGCAATGGATAGATGGATAATTGCACGCAGTTTAACCAAAATGCAAGTGAGTAGTGGACTCCCCTTGCCAACTGCTACAGCAACCAGAATGAGAAAAACTGTTTTTGTTGAGTTTAGTGAATATTTTTTTACTATTATTACATTTTGGTGAATATGTATAGGGGGAATAGCAAACATCCGGACAACTTTTTTTCGCTCTGTTTTTCGCTCCGACAACAGCGCAGTAAACGGTTCATTTCACTCACATTTGTATGGAATATGTATTCCTGTGAAACTCCGACTGACATAAAGCAAAAGAGCAAACAACAAGGGGCGTTTTTACCTTGCGCCTGGTGTGTATGTAGCAGACAGACGAACAAAAGTGTTAGTAATTCCATGTCGATGCAGAACTGCGATCTTCCACTCGTAAAGAAGTCAAGCCAGCCACCTCTAATTTGACTAATACTCGGCATTACGAGGTTAATTAGATGCATTTAAAAAAAGAGTCTCCATACATGATTGCAGGTACACCTTTTTTTTTCCTTCCAAAAAAATTATAAAAAATAATCCCATTAGTATCACAACACCAGTCCAGATCTGTGGGACATTAAACCAACCAAGGACTCGACTACAATAGGTTTGTTGAAGAGCTGATATTGTATTTCAAAATAAAAGTCCTCTGAAATCTGCATGTTTCGCTGTCATTACCCCTGATTTTGAAAAAAAACATTTTAAAAACTTATTGCGGTATCGCAACACCAGTCCAGTTCTGGGTGACACTAGACTACCCCAGGTCTCCACCAAAAGAGGTCCCATCCAAATCTGATGTTGCATTTCAAAATAAAAGTAATCTGCATATTTCACTGTCGTATGCTCAAATCCAGAAAACGTCGTTAAGCACAAAAATATCCAGATGTATGAATCTGTGCGGACGCATGAATCCAAGCATATTTCCTTTCCTGCATCCCAATCAACGTAGAATTGAGCGCACATTTTGGAGTAGCCGCACTTGAGATCCCAATCACTGCATGATCAGAAAAAAAGGAAAATGAGGAAGGTAATGAAGAAAAATAATTTATCTGAATATGAAGTTGCTCAATGATGTGGAGGTCTTGCGATGCCGAAAGTATTATTTTTATTTCTGTCAAGCGATTAATTTTGTTTTAACTAATTCATCGCACAATTTTCCGAAATTAATCTCGAGTAATCACATGTTTCAGTATGAAAGCCCCTGGAGTGGTCTAGTCTAGTCTTCTCCAGAACTGGACTGGTCTTGTGTTACTAAAAGGATTTGTTTAAAGAATTTTTTTAAATCAACTGGTCTTGCGATACCGAAAGTATTATTTTTATTCTTGTCAAGCGATTACATTTTTTTTATTAATTCATCGCACAATTTTCTGTAATTAATCTTGATTAATCACATTTTTCTAGGAAGCTTGTAACAGATATTTACTTGAGTAGAATCTTGGAATTAATGTAAAATAATCATTATTATTATTTTGCGCTGAGATGATACGCCAAAGATGTACAACTTTAATATGGTATTTGTATTTAGCTTTGAAAAGTGTGCAAATTATTTACTCCAGAAAGCGTCAAGCAAGTAAAACAAAATAAAACTACCTGTAGTCCGTGTTTGTCCATCTTTGCGTCCGTGACTCCTTTAAATTTGGCTGCATACAAGGAGCAGAGGTTATAGGCCGCCACAGGAAGTAAATACAACTGTGTTAACTGAGTTAATTTTGTTTAACGCTTTAAATCATTTTAATTTATCTCCAAAGTTAACACTTTAACTTTGACACTCCTAATTTTTTAAGATTTTTTTTAAATCAGGGTTAATCAAAGTGAAGCATGCAGAAATCACGGGATTTTTATTTTGAAATGCAACATCAGATTTGGATGGGACCTGTTTTGGTGGAGACCTGGAGTAGTCTAGTTTCCCCCAGATCTGGACTGGTGTTGCGATACCAAATAAAAACATTTTAATGATTTTTTTATTTATTTTTTAAATCAGGGGTGACATGGGGTGGTGTAGTGTCACCCAGAACTGGACTGGTGTTGCGATACCGATAGGATTTTTTAAAATTATCTTTTGAAATCAGTGGTAATGACAGCGAAATATGGAGATTTCAGTGGACTTTTATTTTGAAATGCAACATGAGGTTTGGATGGGTCTTCTTTTGGTGGAGACCTGGGATGGTCTAGTGTCCCCCAGTACTGGACTGGTGTTGCGATACTGAAAGGATTTTTTTCATGATTTTTTTTAAATTAGTGGTAATGACAGTGAAATATGCATTTTTCAGGGGACTTTTATTTTGGAATGCTACATCGGCACCTGGGGTGGTGTAGTGTCCTCCAGAACTGGAATGATACATCAAGGATTTTTTTTTTTAAATGATTTTTTTTTTATTCAGGGGTAATAACAGCATAACATGCAGATTTCAGAAGACTTTTATTTTGAAATGCAACATCGGATTTGGGTGGGACTTCTTTTGGTGGAGACCTGGGGTGGTGAAGTGTCCCCCAGACCTGGACTTGTGTTGCGATACCGAATAAAAAAAGTTTATAGATTTTTTTAAATCACTGTGTCCCCCTGAACTGGACTGGTGTTGCAATACCGATAAGATTTTTTAAAATTATTTTTTTAAATCAGTGGTAATGACAGTGATATATGCAGATTTCATGGGACTTTCATTTTGAAATGCAACATCAGATTTAGACGGGACCTGTTTTGGTGGAGACCTGGGGTGGTCTAGTATCACCCAGACCTGGACTGGTGTTTCGATACCGAATAAAAATGTTTGAATTATTTATTTATTTATTTTCTTTTTTTTGTAATCAGTGGTAATGACAGGGAAATTTGCTTTTTTTCAGGGGACTTTTATTTTGAACTGCTACATCAGATTTTGGTGGAGACCTGGGGTGGTGTAGTGTCCCCCAGAACTGGATTAGTGTTACAATACCGAAAGCATTATTTTGTATCCTGTAAGGTGTGACTTTATCTCACAGAATAAACAGTATTTATCTACAGTGTTTGGACTGAAAACAAAATGTCAGTAGTGGTTCGTAAAAACATTCTGTACAACCTGAACATCTCAAATGGTAAGAGAAACTGTCATGTTGCTAAGGGAAACTGGCTTTTGTGAGCTTTCCCAAATTTCTCTATTACTAGAGTTTCATGGGGAGTCATGAAATGTTGCCTCCACGTACTGCCAATTTGGTAGTAATCAAAGAAAATCTGTAGTTGGACTTCGCTTTTAAAGAAGCCCCTGGAACTGGTCAAAATAAGCCTAATGTATGACTTCCGGTGTGTTTTCGGGAATGGCTCCTTGAGACTTTTTTGTAAGTCTACTCATCCCTGATATTGCTAAGGGCGAAGATTCATGGAGCCATGTCTCAGATAAGCAGAGGAAGTCAATATTTGAGTCAGTGAGAAGGTGATTAACCTGATCACTTTTCGTTAAAATCCTTCGTATATTTAAGTGTGCACTAAGAATGCCTTTTGGTTTACGTGTTGAGTCCCATATTAATTGAGAGTTATTAACGGTTTGGAACACCCTGCATTTCCGGTGCTTTAGTATTACGGGGTTTGGCAGCCCCCTGTTTCTTTTATTGGCAATGTTTGCATATAGCTTTACGCTGCCAGCTTCCGCATCAGCCAGCAGTGGTGGAGGCCCAGCTAGCAGAGGTGGAAGCCCAGTCAGCAGAGGTGGAAGCCCAGCTAGCAGAGGTGGAGGCCCAGCTAGCAGTGGTGGAGGTCCAGCCGGCAGAGGTGTAGGCCCAGCCGGCAGAGGTGTAGGCCCAGCCGGCAGAGGTGTAGGCCCAGCCGGCAGAGGCGGAGGCCCAGCCGGCAGTGGCGGAGGCCCAGCCGGCAGTGGCGGAGGCCCAGCCGGCAGAGGCGGAGGCCCAGCCGGCAGAGGCGGAGGCCCAGCCAGCAGTGGTGGAGGCACAGCTAGCAGAGGTGGAGGTCCAGCCAGCAGATGCGGAGGCCCAGCCAGCAGAGGCGGAAGCCCAGCTAGCAGTGGTGGAGGCCCAGCTAGCAGTGGGGGAGGCCCAGCTAGCAGAGGTGGAGGCCCAGCTAGCAGTGGTGGAGGCCCAGCCGGCAATGGTGGAGGCCCAGCTAGCAGTGGTGGAGGCCCAGCCAGCAGTGATGTTGGCCCAACTAGCAGTGGTGTTGGCCCAGCTAACAGTGGTGGATGCCCGGCCAGCAGTGGTGGAGGCCCAGCTAGCAGTGATGGAGGCCCAACTAGCAGTGGTGTTGGCCCAGATGGCAGTGGTAGAGGCCCAGCTAGCAGAGGTGGAGGCCCAGCCGGTAGAGGTGGAGGCCTAGCTAGCAATGATGTTAGCTGATCTAGCAGTGGTGTTAGCCCGGCTGCTCGAGGTAAAGGCCCAGTTGGCAGTGATGTTGGCCCAGGTACCAGAGGTGGAGGCCCAGCTAGCACTGGCCCAGGGTTTAGTTCAACATCAGCAGCCAAAAGAAGTATCAGCAAGAGATTAAAAACACCCAGGAGTGGTTTGCCTGTGACAGCCAGCCTGTTCCTGCTCACCTGGGGGTGGCCTGGCATGGCCATAGTCCAGTACCCTTGTGAATAGCATGTGCTGACTCCATCTGGCTGGATACAAGGTTAGAGTGTCCCTTTTTCTTGGACATGTTGAACTTAGCAGAAGATAGAGGGTTATCCAAACAGCAAAGGAATACGTTGATAGCATAATCCAAGGTCCTATTTGATCTTTGGATGACTTTTTAAGCAAACGCACAGGACCTGCCAAACTGTGTGGCTGCACCCCGACATCACCCCAGAAATCCCACCCTGTGCGACCAACAAAACGCACATACCAGAAACCGCCACTGCGCATGAAAACAACGAGGCAGCTTGATAAACTTTTATTCACATTTGCTTACACTGGTCTCACCTCTATTTAAACCAATATTACCACTAGCAGCCTGGGGGTTTGTGTTAGGGTGTGACTTTATTGCTTACAGTATTAACATTACACATCAGCAGTGTCTGGACTCAAAATGAAATGTCAGGAATGGTTTATAAAAACATTCTGTACAAACTGATCACACTTTCTCAATTAATGCAATGTGATGAGCACCGTCCACTCACTGGCCTCTTTATGAGACAATAAGAATTAAAGCTTCGAGTAGCGATAGGTTCTTAGTTTGTATTTCATGGTGAATCCTCAAATTTCGATGCCACGCTCCACCCACATGCAGAGAAAACTCAAATCCTTAGTCATTTAACGTATTACATCTGTCTAGTATACGTGGTTCTAATCTGGTAGCAATTTGACAAATACTTTTCGCTTGAGTTCACTTTTGAAGAAGCCCCTGGAAACGGTGAAATTGACCCAAAGATGCTTAAAACAAAACAGCAGACTTCCTGTCTTTTCAGACATGGCTCCAAGAGACTTTTTTGAGGGTCTGCTCATGATACACATTCCTATTAAATTTCATATTGCTAACAGAAACTGCCTTTGGGGACTGTATTTTCCAAAATTTCATGCAAAATTATTATAATTGCTAGTGTTTTGTGTTTCATGGCAAGTCATCAAATTTCGCTGCCAAGCTCCACCTACACGCAACTTTAACCCTGTCTTTGTGGGCACTGCTTCTTGAGACATTTTGTGGGTCTACTCGTGATAGACGTTGCTAATTTCACATTGCAAAGGAGAAGTGGCTTCGGGGGTGTCATTTTCCAAAATTGCATACGCTATTAGGGTTTGTGTGTTATGGCGAGTCATCAAATTTCACCACCATGATCCGCCAACACTGAACTCAACCTTAACCCAAACAAAACTCCGCTCACACTTAAATCCTTAGCAATTTAGCATTGTCCATCTGTCTAGTATACAAGGTCCAAATTTTGTAGTAAAAAAAAAATCCCTTGATGGAATTCGCCTTCGAAGAAGCCCCTGCAAATGGTCGAAATTAGCCAAAAGTGGCTGATCCAAAAACCAAAATAGCAGACTTACCTTGTCTTTTCAGACATGGACTCTTTTTGTGGTTTTACTCATGATAGACATTACTATTAAATTTCATGTTGCTGACGGAAACTAGCTTTCAGGGCTGAATTTTCACACAAATTCAGAGGGGTGCCACCAAGCCAATTTCTACCTAAAAGCTATTGTATGTTATGGCCACCGAGTGTCAGGTGCAACATCCTTTTGACTGGTGGGTTGTCTCCAAAATAGTGTTTTCGCTATATATATATATATATATATATATATATATATATATATATATATATATATATATATATATATATATAAAATACATATTAAATGTGCAATACAAAGTGAACACTTTAACACTGCATGTACGCCTGAAAACAAACAGGAAACAAGTGACAGGTATCGGGGGAAATTGTGGGTGGGGGTTTTTTGAGTCAAGTGAACCGTTGTTCACCACTGTCAAGATTTGAATTTTCCACAGAACGCCGCCAGCTCATCGTCTCCGAGAACAACACACATGCAGTATTGTCTCGTGGAAAACACCACATGATGGGTTAGGCTGTATAATGGTGTCTTATGTTAGATTTCCTAACATACTGATTTTTTTTCCCCCTGATGTTAAGTGGCCATGTACACAAATACAGATATTCAAAAAGAAATAAGAAAAAAAAACTACCCCCTATTTCACGATACAAAAATACCAAGCAGTGTTAAGGCCACACTGAAAAGAAAATTCCTTTTTATAAGACAAGAATAAAGTTGCAATCTTACAGGAATAAGGTTGTATTAATTTTTGTTTAGAAGAAGTAATATACCATACCATTTTCGCAGGACTCCTTTTAGATTCTCAAAAGGTGAATCAAAGGAACTTGACTGTTCCAGTTTGTATAAGACTTTCCACCTTTAATCCCAAATCCTTCCTCGGTTCTCAATTTCCAGTGTGGAGGCTCAGTATTTGTGGGTTGGTCAGCGACGGGGCGTTGTCGTTGCCTGGTGTGGTTAGTGAAACGGCCGTCCTGCACACCAATCAGTAATTCACTGTAATTGCTGAAAGGATTGTCGGTACCCCCCTACCCACCCTTGAGGACTTGCACGCTGCCAGAACTAAGACAAGGGCATGCAAAATCCTCTCAGACCCTCCCCACCCCGGTCACCAGCTCTTCCAGCTCCTTCCCTCAGGTAGGCGCTACCGATCAATGCAAACTAGAACTAGTAGACATTCCAACAGCTTCTTCCCTCTTGCAATCAACTTCTTAAACAGCTAACTTATAATTCCATTACAACAAGCTGGCAATTTTTTGACTTGAGTTCGTTGTCACATTTCTGTGGGGCCAATTATGTATTACTCGTGCACTCACTGTAGTTGTCTCGCCGTGCTGCACTATTTGCATATACTGGCCACTCATGCCAGAGTAGCATCTGCTCCATTTGCACACTGATTGAGGAGTATCTGTAACATTTGCACAACCAACATTGTCCCAGATTATCGCACTACTCGTCACTTTAAACCGCATACACTCCTTGAAGTCTCAGTGCCCTTTGCACAATGGTCATTGCACCGGACTATTGCGATATTAGCCATTCGAACTGAGGACTCTGCATCTTTTTGCACAATTGTTGTTTGTTGTTGTTTTTTGTCAATGTCTTTATGTCTCCAAAGTGTTCTGTAAATTGACTGTCTGTTGTACTAGAGCGGCTCCAACTACCGGAGACAAATTCCTTGTGTGTTTTGGACATACTTGGCAAATAAAGATGGTTCTGATTCTGATTCTGATTCTTGTGGCAAAACGGCTCATTAGGGCCACTCTACCCATTGAATGAGGTGATCATTTTGGGGAGAGATGATTGCACACGGGGAATTTAGATTTAAGATGAAACGTCTTCAACAAACAACAGTCCAGTTGCCTTGATTCAACCTTTGCAGATTATCATGACCTGGATGACTGAGAATCTATCTATTCTTTTTAGAATAAGGCTTATTTTGTATTTTTTGTTTGTTTGTTTGTTTGTTTTTTAAGACAAAAGTGGTATTTGTGTAGGAATTTTAAGACAATTGTAAAATCATAAATACAATAGAGTACAGTGCTGCCTTGAGATACGAGCGCCTTGACTTACAAGTATGTTGAGATATAGGCGTTTGCTTGGCCAATTTCTTTGTCTTGTGATTCAAGCAGAAAATTGGCTAAGAGTAGCTACAGACCTCCGCCGCTAGATGGCTGCAGCAAACTTCACAACATCCGGCCACCATCAATTCACACTGGGTTCTTTGCAGTGGAAGGACAATATGTATTAGTTGGTGGTACTAATGCACCATTGAGCAGATTTGACAACTGCCGATACGCTCCACAGAAAAAGAACAGGGAAGGACAAAACTTTAGATACAGTTGTGTTTTGTGCTCACATTTTCCATGTTTGCTGGTTATGTGGGGAGAAAATACACCATACATATACAGTATAATATTATTGAGTGCAAGTTTTAGGATTAAAATTTTTTTTTAAAAATGCATTTTGGTGTTTTTTTGGGGTGTGCTAGAGCAGATTCATATCTTTTCCATTTCTTTCAATGGGGAATAATGATTTAAGAAATGACTCTTTTGAGATACAAGCATGTTCACGACACAAAGTGAACTCCTATCTCAAGGCACAGCTATATTCTCGAATGTATTCTCATTATATTACAAAAGAATAATAATATAAAATAATGAAAATTAATCAACTTTTTCTACAAAAATAAAACATTTTTGTAATATTCGAACTTTTTCAAAAAAATAAGACTGTAAAAAGGTATTTTTTTCTTGAAAAAATATCTTTTTATAAAAATATTGACTTTATTATCGTGAGGTTATGACCTTTTTTAGAAAATACAATTTTAAAGTCTCTAAATAGACAATTTTTTCTTGTACTATTATGACTCATTAAATGTAAAAATATAACTGTTTTCACAAAAATATAACTTTATTCTACTAAGTTTAAAAAAATAATGTACAATGTCTAACTTTTTAAACAAAAAACGTTTTTCATCCAAAAATTTAAAGCTCTATTCTCATGAGATTACAATTTTTTCCCTTTAAAAAAAATCCTACAAAAATATTTTCCAATAAAATACAACTTTATTCTCATCTAATTAAAAAAACAATCGTACTTAAACAAAAAAGGTCACTACTTAGTTCCCCCCAAAAATGACTATTCGTCTAATATTAAGACTTTTTTTCTTAAATAGTTATGTTAACATTTTTAAATTAGGTTTTCTGAACTAAATTACTTTATTGTCGCAATAAAAGTATTTCTTCTCACTATATATTTTTTTTTCTGTGTGGCCCTAATAATCCTTTCCTGTCCACATTAAAAGGCATTTGCAAGTTCATGCCACCACTACAGGGGGCGCATTGTGCCAGAACCGTGAGGCCCTTTTTGGCCAATCAGAAGCCTGAAATAGGTCACTTGTGGAACAGGGCCCACGAAAAAGCGTACCCAAAAGGCAGTGTTGAAGACGCCTATGAAAAGGGAAAATGTGAAGTTTGGACCAAAGTATTGGGACACCTTCAGGAAGTGGAAAAAGGAAAGACAATGTGGCCAAAATTATTAGGACTTAACAGAAAGTTGTACTAAAGTATTAGGACACCTCCCTGGGGTGGGGGGTGTTTGGGCAAAAGTATTGGGACACCTAAAGGAAGTTAAACGTGGGGTTTGGGCAAAAGTATTGGCGCACCTACAGGAAGGGAAAATGTGGAGTTTGGACAAAAGAATTGGGACACCTACTGAAACTGACAAGTTAATAAAATGTGGAATTCGGACAAAGGTATTGAGACACCTCCAAAAGATGAAAATGTGGAGTTTAGACTATATACATTTGTTCCTTTAAAAGAACCTCTGCCACCTCCCGCCGGCTTATTCTTTCCTCAGTTCTATTTGATTTTGCTGAGTTTCCGCTCAGGTTTTGTGAGGTGGACCGCACCCCAGTCCAAAAAACAAACAAGTCTCGTTCAGGTCTTCACACGTTGCTGATACGAACGCTGACACGGCCCCGCTCCTCCCGGTAGCTTTGCTCCAGGCGGACCTTCTCCGGGTCTGACCCGTCGGGAAGCATCCCGCTGCCGTTGCTCTGGTAACCGTGTCGCGGGCCCCCCGACGCCTTGAAGACGGGCGCCACATTGCTTTTGGCCACTTTGTCGAAAAAGGCAAAGTCGGCCACATATTTGCCCGATGGCGACAGGGAGACCACTGGCGGGAACTCGTAACCCCAAAGGATCTCGTCAGGTAGGTAGGAGGTGCGGACCTGGCAGGTGGCTGACGTGGGCTCCACTGTCGCGCTGAGGATGACCAGCAATTCAAAGTCTGCCAACTCCGGATCAGTCCAGCCGCCGCCTGGATGGAAGTGAATGAGAATGGAAAATAGTCATGCAGTTATGATTAGTACTGTCAAGTGATTAAAAAAAGAACGATTAATTAGTTATTATCTGTAATTAATTGATCTAATGAATCTCTTTTTAAACCTTAAATTAAAATTGCGGAGAAAAGCGCTCAATGTGAGATATTTTCATTTAAAATTATTATATTATTGTGGCAAATCAAAAGATTGGTATATATCACCAAAAAGAGTAGCTTTTTAAAGTCATTTATTGTTTTTAGCAGACTAAAACAGATGGAGTCCATTTACGTTCCACTGCATTTGAGACTAGTTGTAAGTGCTGCCTACCAACTCTATAGTTTCAACCACCAGGAGAAACATTGTTGCTATTTTGTCAATCTCCATATAATTGGAAAATAAAAATAAAGTCACTGATAGGGTAGTGGTACATTTGCCTGACTTCGGTGCAGGCAGCGTCGTAAAGTGCTAAGTTTAACACATTCAAACACT
Source organism: Phyllopteryx taeniolatus (assembly GCF_024500385.1). Classification (NCBI taxonomy): domain Eukaryota; kingdom Metazoa; phylum Chordata; class Actinopteri; order Syngnathiformes; family Syngnathidae; genus Phyllopteryx; species Phyllopteryx taeniolatus. The sequence goes on along the minus strand of NC_084515.1, from coordinate 1,684,248 downwards.
TTTCGAAACTATATACAACTATTTAAGACTGAACTTGTTGCTTTTCGTCTGTTTCAGATAATACATATAAAATACCAATTACATTGCTGTAAGTTACAACATCAAATATGACATTGTTCATCATCAAAAAGTACATTTGTCAGCCTGTTGGTCTTAGACTTACTCATACGCGAGGTGTTCTCAAGTTTAGTTCTGCGATGGCTTGCTATGTCTTTGTTGCGAAAGCTACAGTAGCTGTGTGATGTGGTAGGCTAACCTGCTTTGTATCACAAGACGATTGAATTTACAGTTTTTCTCAGTTGCTAAGACACACTTATTGAAACCGACACGCATTTTCTCAGTACCTTAAACACAAAATCCAAGTTAAAGTCACAAAACCATATTGTCTCAGAACAGACCCCGAGTTAGTCAAAATGAAAAACCTCACTGAACAGTCATTACACACAGCATAGAAAAAAGGAAAACACAAGGATCAGATCATAAAGCAGCAGAAATAATCTTTGTTGTTCACAAAACAAAAATCTTGTTGAGCATTAGTAATATATATATATATATATATATATATGGCGGCACGGTGGATGACTGGTTAGCACATCTGCCTCACAGTTCTGAGGACCGGGGTTCAACTCAGGCCTTGCCTGTTCGCATGTTCTCCCCGTGCCTGCGTGGGTTTTCTTCGGGTACTCCAGTTTCCTCCCACATTCCAAAAACATGCACGGTAGGTTTATTGAAGACTCTAAATTGCCCGTAGGTGTGAATGTAAGTGTGAATGGTTATTTGTTTATATGTGCCCTCCGATTGACTGGCGACCAATTCAGGGTGTACTCTCTCGCCCAGAGTCAGCTGGTATATGCTTCAGCACGCCCCCACAACCCTAGTGATGGTAAGTGGTACAGAAGATGAATATAATGTATATACTGTATATCAGAATCAGAATCATCTTTATTTGCCAAGTATGTCAAGAACACACAAGGAATTTGTCTCCGGTAGTTGGGGCTGCTCTAGTACGACAACAGACAGTCAATTGACAGACATTTTTTTTAAAAAGTCACTGCGCAACGTGCAGGGGCTGACCAGTGGGGAGGCCGGGGTAGCACTGGACACACCTGAAATCTGATTGGACCCCGCAGGTGCCCCCCCCCAGGTGATTGACCTATCACGGCACCGCACGTCTTGTCGAAAGGAACTGTTTGCATTTTGAAATCAGTGACCCCTTTTGACTGCCAAGTCCCTCCTGTACAGTAGTTGGCGCTATCTAGTACAAGGAGTTGTAATCCACATTTCTGAGAGAAAAGTGCTTAAGGTTCTACCAAAAGACTGATCAATTCAATAAGTGGGTTCAAGGCACTGAGGCTTTGCTTCAGAGGGTTTTGTGTTTTAGCAATTGAGAAATATTGTAACAAGAAAATAATTACCCTAAAACGCCAGGGGCCTCATGTACAAAGACTTGCGTGGATTTCCTCCTAAAACATAGCGTACGCTCAAATCCAGAAAACGTCGTACGCACAAAAATATTCAGATGTAAGAAACTCTGCGTACTCATGAATCCAAGCACATTTCCTTCGTACATTCCAATCAACATGGAAATGAGCGCACGTGTTGGAGTAGCCGACTCCTCCCTGTCCACGCCCGCATTTGAAAATGCAAATCATATTTAAATGAACCCTGCACCTGAGATGCCAATCTCTGCATGATCAGAAAAAAAGGACAATGAGCAAGGTCATGAAGAAAAATATTTTTTCTGCATGTGAAGTTGCTCAATGAAGTGGAGGCACGCGAGAAAATCCTCTTTGGCACGCCGTCCTACGACGTTAAGAACACGCGAAAGAGGAGTGAATGGGACGGCGCAGTGCGTGTGCGGCTGTCAATGCTGTGGAGAACCAATAGCGCGCACAGGCTGAATTAAAAAAGATGTGGTCAGACATTAAGGTGGATGTGAAGCGGAGGACAGCTGCCCACCGCCAAAGTGTGGCTAAAAAAAGGCGGAAGAACCGGCGCGGAGGGCCTCACCCCGTTCAAGGTGGCTCACTATGATCACCTCACAAGGTTACCATGTATTTTTTAGAACTCATAACAAATGTGTTCATACAGTAACCACTCATCCCTGTGAGATAAAGGTTCATGCGTAAATGTTGTATGTGTGGTATTTGTAATAAATCTTTTGAATTAAAATAGAAGCACATGAGCATATCAAAGAGGAGATCAAAAACTTTGACTCCTTTTTGATTACTCAATTTATTATTTTAATACACAGGAGAGGACACGCACACTGACAAAAAAAAAATCATGTTTTTTTTTTTAGGAGAAGAGGGGTAAATTATGTCAATTTAAACACATTTTGATCATGTGCAACCGATGTACATGTTCAAATGAAGTAAAAGTCACGAAGCGATTGTGAGGGCAATAGGCGGCATAAATGATCACCTTGATCAATTGATAGGTGTCCTCACAAATATCAGTGGTTCATTAAATACACTGGTTAACAAATGAATTCTCAGTCCATGCCTCAATTGCATTGTTGAAATCAAATGTTGCCGGGTATGAATTGTTCATCAGTGCTGATTATTCATGTGTCTCTGGTGTGCAGATTTATGAGAACTGTTTCCCAGCATCACCTCAAAGTGTTGCAAAAGCACCAAAAGCTGACTGTCATTAATTAATCACAATTAACGCAACAATTTGACACTCCTAGTTATGATTAGAGTTTATGATGTGTGATGAATAGTAGTCATGCATAACCATAGTTCACATGCCCTCATCCAATGAATTTCTGACAAAAAAAAAAAATGAAAATTATTTTTAAGATTTTTTTACCCAAAATCGCTTGACGGTTCAACTTTGTTTTTGTTTTTTTAACAAAATAAATCAAAATGTTCTCAAAAAATACTTTATTCCTGCAGTTAAAAAAATAATAATAATCTCATAAAAATCTGACTTTCTAAAATAAAGCTATAACTTTATTTTATATTATATAATTTATTTTGGGTTAAAATGAAAAAAATAACAAAAAAGTCTTGGGAGAAAAATGGTTTTAGAAAGCGTTATAATATTGAAAATAAAGCAGTATTTTTGGAGAAAATGCATATTTTCAGGAGAAAAAAAGTCTGAGTATTGGGAGTATTGAGATTTTTGGGGGGTTAAGTTATATTTATGTTAGGAATACAGTTGTAATATTATGAAAATAAAGTTGTTTGAGAACAAGCTTTTTTTTAAAGAAAAAAAAGTAAATCTTAAGAGAATTCATTTGATCAGAGTAAAATTTTATTTTGGGCAAAAGACCATCGCAGAGGGACCACGTAGGACCTACCCTTGGCGGCCCAGGCCCTGAGGGGGCTGTCGTCGTCGATGACGTGGTAGAAGGTGAGCGGCAGGATGAGGAAGGGACTGTCGCTGGACGTGTCCACCTGGAAGGCCACGTTCCTCTGGTCCAGGCGGACCGTCTCGCTCTCCTTGGTCAGAGACGACTGGAGCAGCTTACCTGTCACCTGGGCAGACGGCGGGCGGCCACTGTCAACGTTATCAGCCGTTGTCTTATTTGCACTTTCCTAAAAAGAAGACAACCCTTTCTGGATACTCGCCTGACAGCCGAGCAGGAGGCTCTTGCGCATGTTGGCCACCCTGATCATGAGGCAGGGTCGGCCCTCCTGTGTTGACACCACGGCGTGCTGGCTAAACTTGACCGTCTCGCCTCGCTTCTTCGGACGTGCAACCTGACGGGCGACAGGACAGGACTTGAACTAAAGTCTCAATTTTCCGGTACAGATGAAACAGTCAGGCAACATACTCACTACTCTCTAAACAAATACAGTGCAGCTCAGCCTCTGGATTTTTAGAAAAAGGAATCGTGGTGGTATGAAAATAAAATTACACTTTTCGAATCGAAAAATAGTGTTTGTGTATTTTTGTTGGAATATACATTTTAGGGGGGAAAAGTCAAACTTAAAAAAGAAAGTACTTTTTAAGTTGCATAGTTGTGAGAGATTTTTGGAAGAAAAAGTTAAAAATTGGTAATGTCAAAAGATTTTTTCAATCACATTTTTTAAATAGAATTTTTTTATTTTTTTTCATAATTTCTTTTGTAATTCCAAGTACTACATTTCAGCAAATAAAGTCTGAGTTGCAATTTTGTGAGAGTTTTTTTTTTTTTGCAGAAAGACTTAATTTAAAATGTTCTAATTTAGAGAGAGTTTTGGGGGGGAATTTGCTTTTTATTTATCATAAGATCACACAAGATATCACAAGAATAAAGTTGCTTTTTTTTTTTTTTTAAGATTTGTGAAAATAAAATTGTATTTTTATTTTTGAGTCATAATTTGTCAGACAAAAGTCTTAATTTGTCCTATTTTGAGGGATTTTTTTGTTTGTTTTTTGGGGTGGGATTAAAAAAGTCAAAAGTCAAAAAGTCAAAAGTCAAAAAAGTCAAGACATTCAAGAAAGTCTCTTTTTTTATCCTATTCTCACAATAATGTTTTGTTTTTCAAATCATGTATTTTAAAGAATAAACAGTTGGTGGTTGTTTGGATTACATTACATTACAGCTTTACATACTTGGTTTAAATTAGACAACAAAAACATTGATTTTGCACTCTCAGTACTGTACCAAAAGCAATAGCAATGACATGCATAACAATTTCTTGTCCGACCAATGGTTCATATATATGGAGTAAAATACTGAAGCCTTTACCTTGGCCAGGAAGGTGCCGGTGATGAAGATCTCCATGAGCGTGGTGATGAGCAGCTGGATGATGAGCAGGACGATAGCGACTGGACACTGCTCGGTGATGCAGCGGAAACCGTAGCCAATGGTGGTCTGCGACTCCAGAGAGAAGAGGAAGGCGCCCGTCAGCGTCTGCATCTGCATCACGCACGGAGTGTGGTTGGACGAAGGCTCGAACTCTGCAACCGGAACCACGGGATCACAATACAGCCACGGGGAGATACTCTGGATACAGTACTGTGGTGACTCTAGAAAAATAGTTATGTTCATGCCATTTTTTTTCACGAGATTATGACTTGTTCTAAAACAAACAAAAAACAATCTGACTTTCTACTTGTGGAATTCTCTTTTTTTGTTTTTACAAAAAAAGTATTTTTTTTCTCCACTTTGAAAATTTGATTAAAATTACCCCCCCCCCCCTCCCCCTTTCATCAATCATGAAAAAATGCTACCATATTACCATACTACTTTTTGTTAATACTTTTTCTTCTCAGGGGAAGTATGACTTTAATAGTGGGAGATCACAACTTTATTTAATTTTTTTCCCCTGAAAATAAATAATAAATAAATCCCAAAATATGATTTTTTCTCATGATTGACTTCTTTAACAATAGTAATAACAATAACTTTATCTTATAAACAGCGGCACGGTGGACGACTGGTTAGAGCGTCAGCCTCACAGTTCTGAGGACCGGGGTTCAATCCCCGGCCCCGCCTGTGTGGAGTTTGCATGTTCTCCCCGTGCCTGCGTGGGTTTTCTCCGGGCACCCCAGTTTCCTCCCACATCCCAAAAACATGCATGAATTGGAGACTCTAAATTGCCCGTAGGTGTGACTGTGAGTGCGAATGGTTGTTTGTTTGTATGTGCCCTGCGATTGGCTGGCAACCAGTTTAGGGTATACCCCGTCTCCTGCCCGATGATAGCTGGGATAGGCTCCAGCACGCCCGCGACCCTAGTGAGGAGAAGCGGCTCAGAAAATGGATGGATGGATGGATGGATTATCTTATAAAGCACCTTTAATGAAACCCAAGGATGCTTTACTGAGCAAAAGACAAACACAACAAGCAGATGACCAAGACACAATCAAATGGACAACAGAACAACCAAACTAGGTGGGAAAGGCTTAAGTGAACAAGTGTCGTTTGAGTGCACAAGACATGACTTTAAAAAAAAGAAAATAACATATACTAAAAACATACAAGAACAAATGACATTTTTTTTTTTTCAATATTACAATGATTATTGAAAAATAATGACTAATTCTTAAGAAAAAATATGATTAAACACTCATAAGATCTGGACTTTTTTCCTGCAAAAATATTCCTACAAATGTTTTTTGTTTTTTTTACATTCAACTTTATTTACATAATTGTTCGACTATTTTACTATACGGGGTGTACCAAAAGTCTCAATACACTTCATTTTTTTCCTTTTGAATTTCAGGTATCATTCTGACAGGAGTGACTGAGGCCAACAGCATTTAACAGCTTTGAAGTTTTTCTAAGCATATTCTTCCCTTACCTATGGCTAATTGACATGGGAGCCGCAAAATTGCAACTCCAGCTTGAGAAGCTTCATGACCATCACATTACTCCAACGTGTAGTACAATTTACACTATCCATGGCAAGTATCCATGGCGAGTAAACTTTTTCACGCAAAAAAGTACAACTGAAATCCAACTTTTTCTGTTAGATGTCCTGTATGAAATATCCAGATTTTGTCCCGTCACGCCTCCTTACCAAGCAGGTCTCCGTGCACCAGTGCCAGCAGGTACCACAACACCCCGAACAGGAACCAGGTCCCAGCAAAGGTGGCGGTGAACAGGAAGAACTTGTAGCGCCACTGCATGTCCACAAAGGTGGTCCACAGGTCTCGCATGTACAGAGACCCCCGCCCGCTAACATGCTCGATGCGGATGTTGCTGCGGCCATCTTTGGATAACACTCGCCGCCGCTTCCTCAACGTGGCGCCCGCGTTGGAAAGACCGCCGCCCAGCAGGGGTTTGAAGACGTCCGTCTGCGTCTGAGTGTGGCACACCTTCTGGGGGGAGGAGCTACGAGAGGAAGGGGGGTTGGCGGACGTCATCTGGAGAAGAAAACATCAACTGAAGTCTCACTTAAAATGGTTTCCCACATAAATCCGTTTTGAGGGCTTTGACATACTCCAAAACTCACCATATTTGGCAGGTGTGTTCATTTTGGTGAGATTTTACATTTGATAAAGGATGTGGGTGTAACCCCAAAAATTTGGCTTAGTAGCGCCCCCTAGAATTTTTAAAAAATCCAGCCCCCGAAGCCAGTTTCACTTAGCAATATGAAATTAGGTAGACATGTCCATCATCAATAGATGCACAGAAAAGTCTCACAAGTAATGCATTAAAAGATACAGTACATGAAGTCTGCCATTTTGGTTTGAAGCATCCATTTTAGGCAAATTTTGGTCATTTCCATGGGTGCTTCAAAGACTGACTCCTGTTGGAGATTTTTGTCCAATTCCTGCCAAATTTTAATCTTGTATACTAGACAGATGGACGACGTTAAATTTCCCAACGTTTTTTCCCATAGCATGGTGGTGACGTTTGATGACTCGAAGTGAGACACAAACCTTAAGTTAAAACTCAAAATTTTTAAAACAATTTCGAAAATTCAGCCCTCGAAGCCAGTTTCACTTAGCAACATTATTTTTAGTAGACATGTCTATCATGAGTAGACCCACAGAAAGGTCTATAGAAGTCATGCCTGGTTTGAAGCCGTCTTAACTATCTTAGGCTCATGTTGATAATTTCTAGGGGTCCTTCAAAGACAAACTCCTCCTAGAGATTTTGTCCGATTGCTACCAAATTTCAAAGTCATGCTCGAAAATACATAGGAAGTTGGCTGTTTTGGGTTGAAGCGGCCATGTTAGACAATTGACAAAAGGGTTGTGCTAAAAAAAATTTACTTTAAATGACTTTCACGAATTTTACAGCATGAGTTCTTGAGACTTTTTTGTGGGTCTACTCATGATAGACATGCCTGCCAAATTTCATGGGTAGGTTTGTCTTTGAAGGACCCCTGGAAATGGCCAAATGACCCTAAAATATCTGCTTTAAACCAAAATGACCTGCTTCCTTTATCTTTTCCAGCATGGCTTCCTGAGACTTTTTTGTGGATCTACTCATGATAGACATTGCTATTAGATTTTATGTTGCTACATGAAACTGGCTTTTTAAATTTTAAAATCCAGGTGGCTCTAAATGCAGTCAGCTCTCACTTGATTCGGGAAATATGATGTCACAAAGTTCCCAGTTATTGCTAAAGCTGTTAGTTTTATGGCATTATGGTAACGTTGCCAAGCATAGCTTCCCCACACAAAGGCAGACAAACGCTTGACTGTACTGGCAGCCATTAGACACGCTCACTTACATCCAACCGGTCGCTGTTCCCGGCGGGGACGACGGACAAAAAGGAGAGACGGCGGGGAAGGAAGAGAGGGAAGAGAAAAAGAAGATGTGGTGCATTAAAAGACAAACACAGTGAATCACTAAGGATGAAAACACTGAAGGTTCTTCTCTGATAGGTCTTAGCGGATCGGCATTCAGAGCACAAAGAGCTGTCCTTGACTGGAAACTGGAGACCACTGGAAGAGTTCGATAGGAAAAGTGCCAAATGTTGCTTTTCTGCACGGATAATTCCAACTGGAAACTCTCTGTCTCTCGACCGCTCATCATGTAGTACAGCGCTGTCAAACAAATTTTTGTCGCGAGCCAAATCGGAGTTATGGTTTCCTTCGGCCGGCCATTGTGACTGTGAATCCATATAAATGTATAATCGCCTCATATTATTACATATACACAACAAAGTAGTTTTGAGCCAGTTAAAATTGCTTATTGAACTATTATTCCATTTATTTTCAAATTAGACATTGGTTAAAAAAAATGCTTGTGATCGCTCAACGTTATTAAAAGTGAAGACAATTTGCAGTTTTGGTATTTTAGTAAGAAACATGAAGTTGACGCACGTCGCATATAGTTTGCTTTCATGGGCCACATAAAATGACTTTAAAATAATAAAATGATAGACACCGGTGACATAGTAGCTGTATTATTATTATTAGTAGTAGTATTAGTAGTAGTAGTAGTAGTAGTCGTAGTAGTAGTAGTAGTTTACATCACAATATGTGTTCCCGCGCGGTACCCTGAGAATGCCCGATCTCGTCCGATCTCAGAAGCTAAGCAGGTTTAGTACTTGAATGGGAGACCACCAAGGAATATCAGGTGCTAGGGTTGGGCAGGAGGCCAATCACATGCTCCCGTAAAAACCTACAGATTACAGAAACCGCAATTGCGGCCCAAGTGTGCCTCATGGCATTGAGAGCTCTAACTAACTAACAATATGTGTTTCTGTGAAAGGACATATTACTATATGAAGATTATTATAAATGGACGGTGTTTTCCCTTTTCCGGACGCAGGTCACCAGGGCAACCTCTGGGACCAGGACTGGAGGTGAGGCTCGATGGCGAGAACCTGATGGCCGAGACTACACCCATGGCGCCCGGCGGGGCACAGCCTGAAAAGACAACGTGGGTCCCCTCTCCCAAGGGCTCACCACCTGCGTGAGGTGCCAAGGGGGGTGGGTTCTCCCATCTCTGGGATTGAAGTCACCAAAGTGGTTAAAAAGCTCCTCGGTGGCAGGGGCCCAGGTGTGGATGAGAGAGTTCCTCAAGGCTCTGGATGTTGTGGGGCTGTCTTGGCTGACAGGCCTCTGCAAAATCGCATGGACATAAGGGTAAGAGCCTGTGGATTGGCAGACTGGGGTGGTGGTCCCCCTTTTCAAGAAGGTGGACCGGAGGGTGTGTTCAAACTATAGGGGTATCACACTCCTCAGCCTCCCTGGTAAGGTCTATTCAGAGGTTTTGGAGAGGACAGTCCGTCAGGAAGTCGAATCTAAGATTCAGGAGGAGCAGTGTGGTTTTCATCCTGGCCATGGAACAGTGGACCACCTCTACAGCCCCAGCAGGGTCCTCCAGGTTGCATGGGAGTTTGCCCAACTAGTTTATGTGCTTTGTGGACTTGGAGAAGGGAGTCGACTGTGTCACTAGGGGGGTCGTGTGGGGGGTGCTCCGGGAGTACTGAAACACTTGATAAGGGCTGTACGACCGGTGTCAGAGTTTGGTCTGCATAGCCAGCAGTAAATTCAATATGTTTCCCGTAAGAGTTGGACTCCGCCAAGCCTGTCCTTTGTCACCAAGTCTGTTCATTACTTTTACCCGGTTTGGTGGCCTCAGCATTGCGTTTCTGCTTTTTGCAGATGATATGGTTCTGATGACTTCATCAAGTTGTGATCTTCAACTCTCGCTGGAGCGGTTTGCAGCCGGGTGTGAAGCGGCTACAATGAAAATTAACATCTCCAAATGTGAGATCATGGTCTTCAGTCAGAAAAGGGTAGAGTGCCGTCTTTGGGTTGAGGAAGCTATCCTGCCCCAAATGGAGGAGTTAAAGTATCTCGGGGTCTTGTTCACGAGTGAGGGAAGAATGGAACGGGAGATCGACAGGCGGATCGGTGCAGCGTCTGCAGTGATGCAGACTTTGTATCGGTCTGTCATGGTGAAGAAGGAGATGAGCCAAAAGCAAAGCTGTCGTTTTATCGGTCGATCTAAGTTCTTACCCTCTCCTATGGTCACGACCTGTGGCTCGTGACCGAAAGGACAAGATCGCAGATACGAGCGGCTGCAATGAGCTTCCTCCGCAGGGTGTCCGGAGCCACTGCTCCTCTGTATTGAGAGGGTATCTGGTTAGGATACCAGGAGGAGGCCCCGGGGACGACCCAGGACACACCGGAGAGACTATGGCTCTCGGCTGGCCTGGGAATGGCTTGGGATCCCCCCGAAAGAGCTGGACAAAATGGCTGGAGAGAGGGACGTTTGGGCTTCCCTGCTTGGGCTGCTGCCCCTGCGACCCGACTCCGGATTAGCGGAAGAAGATGGATAGATGGATGGACAGAAATGTTAACATTAGACGCAGGCAGCATGACAACAGATGACATAACCAATCGACTTTAATTACATCACCTTTTTGGGGACTGTGAAGGGGGGCCGAGACCCTCAAAAGCTTCATACTCACAATGACACCATTCAAGAGTCCACACACGCATGCATACACAGAGACACACACACACAAATGCACACGCGTCCAATCACATTTGGACCGACCTCTCCAGGAGGATGTATTCCATCTCCATGGCAACACCGCCACTCGTTGCACTTGCCTGCTTGGCGATGCCAGTCGTCTGACGCCGTAATCCAAACTTTTTTCCTTTTCTGCCCCCCCCCCCCGAAGAACAAAAGTGGCGCTTCCTCCCTCCCTCCCTTTTCGTCCATCCCTCTCTCCCTCTTTTCTCCTCTTTTCCTCTCTCCCTCTTTTCTTTCTTGTGCCTCCTCTCCTCCATCCACACAGGAATGCTTTGTTTGGCTCACACATGAAAGACACAAAAGACGCCATTGACAAAAAGCATCCCTGTATGTGTGTGTATGTGTGTGCGTATATGTAGGCAGGCTATTCCACGGGTTTGTGCGTGTGAGATTGTGGGCAAACTTGTCATTTTGCGTTCGTGCGTTTTTGTGTTTGAGACTGCAAGCAAACTTGTGATTTTCTAAGTGTGTGTGTAGTTAAAGAAAACGAGAGTTACGCGACAAAAGGCCCTCGTTAGTATTCCGCAGGGAGGAGTGATCACCCTCCATCGGCCAGCTGCACCCAGCGATAGAGCAACACACACACACTTCAGTATGATGTGTGAGAGCGTTCAAGCTGTGTGTGTATGCTTGTGACAGAGAGAGAGAGAGAGAGAGAGCGAGAGAGAGTTTCAGTAGTGTGTGAGAAAAAAAAGCTTTCAGTTGTGTGTGAGAGTGTTTTAACATATTACATGGGAAAATTTCAGTAAATTCGATTAAACAAGCATTTCATCACTTTTCGCCACATTAATAAGTCACTTAATAATCGAAATCTGAAGCAGAGTAGATTATTCTGATGGTCCCTGAACTCCATTCCAAAGAACCGTCATGTTGGGGAGAAGTGCATCATGGGAATTAAACGTTTACATTAGTGTCTACTACTTACCTATCAATATATATATATATATATAAAATATAATTGAAGAACATTTTTTTTAATATTAATTACTAAAATAAAAATATTATTTAAACTTTTTATTCTAACGTTTTTTGATGTTTGATTTGAAAAATAACACTATAAATACACGTAAATATATGGTGACTCTGAACTGATTGTAACTGAAATTTGAAGGGGACAATAATGTTATTTTAAGCCTTAAAATAATTAAATGCTTTGCTATAGTTGTAAATAAAAGGAAATAAATATTTAGTGATAATTTCAGTAAATTTCCCTCAAGATTTTTATAATGTGATTGATTAGTTTTTTACTACTACTACTACTACTACTACTACTAATAATAATAATAATAATAATAATAATAAAAATAATAATCCTTCCATCCATCCATTTTCTGTACCGCTTCTCCTCACTAGGGTCGCGGGCGTGCTGGAGCTATCCCAGCTATCTTCAGGCGAGAGGTGGGGTACACCCTGAACTGGTCACCAGCCAATCGTAGAATAATAATAATAGTCCTTTGAAATACTGCAATGCAATATTGTGTTAATATTTTGACAACAGATAGCAATTTTCGAATAAATATTCCTAATACTATTTGTTATTATTATTTATTATTAGTAGTATTAGTAGTAGTGTTAATGACTTTTGAAATATTGCAATCCAATATTACACTTTTATTTTAACAGCTGACAGCAATTTTCTAATTATCATCATCATCATAGCTTTTGAAGTAATGCAATATCAATACATCAGTATTTTCAAGAACTGATAATTTTGCAACCAAAACTATTAATACTAATTGTTATTAATAAATAATAACCATGGCTTTGAAATAATGAAATATACAGCAAATTTAGATTATTAATTGTAACAATTGATATTCATTTTCTCAATAATCCTAATTAATATTATTATTATTTCATATTGACTGATAGTAAGGAAGAGAATGGATTTTTTTTAAGTGATGAAATAATAATTCTAAATGTTGTTTGAGAATGTTTGATTTGGAACCACAAATGTATTTTTAAAATATGTGTTATTAATGAGGAATAAATAAGTTATACATTAAGTAATTAATTAAATTTGGGGACATATTTATGATTTTCTTTTATTATTAACAATTTAATTTGATGCCGTATGTATGCTGATATACCGTTGGAATACTGACGAAATATGAAATAAAATGTATGTCATGGAAGGAAAAATTCAATTACATTTTTTCCCCAGTATTTTCATTCCTAGTATATTATTTGGGGGGTGAATTGGGGAGGATCCCCCCAAAATTCTGTCCAGGTAAAAAAAAAAATTATTACTGCAAAAGTAATTTTTAAGGTAGACTTACCTTTTAAGGCGGGCCTGTATTCAAATGTTGGCATGCGAGAGGACTTTCTGTTGCGTCAGCCGTTAGTGGGCATGGTGGTGGTCCAGTTCCGGACCGTGTAGCTTGTCCCTCTCTGCAAACTTTCCCCAAAGTGACCCCCTCTTGTCCCTATAAAAGGCCGCTCTCCCTCCCTTCCGTGCACCTCTTTTTCTTTTTTTTTTTCTCCCCTACCGGCATTCCTGTCGCGTCCCGCTCACATCCGAGGCATCACCTCTGGAGCGGGACCCCGAGTTCGAACTGATGCCGCGAAGCAAGAGCAAGGTCGTGCACATGAAGAGGCAACCGCACGTGCGCGGTACCCCCCCTCGAATAATACCCACACCACCCGCCCCACAGCTGTCGTTCCCAGCCTCTCCTGTAAAAAGAAAACAACACACAAATGCTCTTTTTTTTCCACGGGTTTGCCTCAAAGCGTCCCCATTCATGATTGAAACGAAGAGTTGGCCGGTACGGAGTGTCCTGTTAAGCCTGTAAGGGGAACGATCGTGAGGCGAATGCGAGCCCTTAGTCTCCTCGGGACAAGGTGACCAAGCAGGATACAAGGGCACGCTCTCCCTAGGCCAGCCGTTGTCCATGCTTCAGCCCACTTGACAGCTCAAAGGTGTATCTTTGAGAAAGGGGGACTATGGCAAAATTGTATACAATTATCATTCTGTGATTATGCCTTGCTAGTTATTCTTAAAAAGTACCACCTTCCACAGTAGAAATCAACCGAACTGCTTAAAATAATCCACAAATTCTAAAAAAAATAAAAAATAAAAAAAAAGCCCGACACACACTCATTCACACAATGTACTACTGTATGCGTCATATAATTAATGCAGTGGCTCCTCTCGCCAATTATTCATGGTAACAGCCACCTTGTATAATACAAAAACAACAGCACTAGAAATAATCCACAAAGTCAAAAAAAAATTTATGACACAACTGGTCACACTGGCGGCACGGTAGATGACTGGTTAGAGCGTCAGCCTCACAGTTCTGAGGATCGGGGTTCAATCCCCAGCCCCGCCTGTGTGGAGTTTGCATGTTCTCCCCGTGCCTGTGTGGGTTTTCTCCGGGTACTCCGGTTTCCTCCCACATCCCCAAAACATGCTTGAATTGGAGACTCTAAATTGCCCATAGGTGTGAATGTGAGTGCGAATGGTTGTTTATTTTTATGTGCCCTGCGATTGGCTGGCAACCAGTTCAGGGTGTACCCCGCCTTCTGCCCGATGATAGCTGGGATAGGCTCCAGAACGCCCGTGACCCTAGTGAGGAGAAGCGGCTAAGAAAATGGATGGATGGAGTGAAAATAATGACAGTGAAACATTTTAAGATTCTTGTTTTGTTAAAAATTGATAGTTGAAATGCCTCCTTGAGGAAAGAAGACAGCCACGTCATCCCAAATGCTGGCAAATGCTTGTTCTGTGACAATATAGGGGCGGCACGGTGGCCGACTAGTTAGAGCGTCAGCCTCACAGTTCTGAGGACCCGGGTTCAATCCCCGGCCCCGCCTGTGTGGAGTTTGCATGTTCTCCCCGTGCCTGCGTGGGTTTTCTCCGGGCACTCCGGTTTCCTCCCACATCCCAAAAACATGCATGAATTGGAGACTCTAAATTGCCCGTAGGCATGACTGTGAGGGCGAATGGTTGTTTGTTCCTATGTGCCCTGCGATTGGCTGGCAACCAGTTCAGGGTGTACCCCGCCTCCTGCCCAATGACAGCTGGGATAGGCTCCAGCACGCCCGCGACCCTAGTGAGGAGAAGCGGCTAAGAAAATGGATGGATGGAGTGAAAATAATGACAGTGAAACATTTTAAGATTCTTGTTTTGTTAAAAATTGATAGTTGAAATGCCTCCTTGAGGAAAGAAGACAGCCACGTCATCCCAAATGCTGGCAAATGCTTGCAGATTTATTTCCACATATATAAACGGGTTTGGTCAGCTCACTGTTGCATCACAAATGCTTATAAGACGATTGATGACAGGCGTTTTTGTACAGTGCGTGGTGGCATTGTGTGACACAGGCAAACTTTAATGGGCCTTGCTGGCTGTCACGGTGGACACGTGCGATCACAGCGCCGTGTTCGTATTATTTTACCAGGCTTGAACGCTTGATAAAATAGTTTTGGGACAATGACGTGATTTTATTTTGCGACATATTAAAGGCTTTTTTCATGGACATGGGGCTCGGCTGACTGCGGACTTTGATGGGCACGGGTGGCTGTCATAACAGCGGACGCCTGATGAAGATCTCCCGGCCAAAAGCTTAACGTTGCTTACTGTCACAAAACTGGAATCAATCGTCACCAAAATTGATGTGGACATTACAATTTATGCCCACTTACACCTCTGAAAATATCAAAACTATCAGCCAGATATTTTTACATTTATGGACGTAAGCATTTTCCTCTCCATAGACGCGCACTATACAGTAGGACAAAAAGATTCACGTCTTCCACGTAATGTCCATAAAATAAAAAATATTAGGCCAATTTTAACATTTTACACTTAGCTTTTTTCCACTATTTAAGTTTTTTTTACGTTACGTTAAGTTACTTTAAGCTGATTTTACATTTTCCTCTCCACGCAGTATCGACAAAAAGATTAAAGTGGCTTAATGTTTTAAAAAAGTCACCAATCACCAATTTTTGCATAACATCCATAAAATCCAAAATATTAGGCCAATTTAATATTTTCAGTGGTTGAAGCTGCCATGTGTAGCAATATCCACGTAAATTTTGGTGATGATTAGTGACAGTTTTGGGACAACAAGCCATGTTAAAAAAAATTACGCTTAGCTTTTTTCACGTTTTACGTTTAGTTTTGTTTTGTTTTTTACATTACGTTAAGCTTTTTTTTTTTTTACGTTTTCCTCTCCGTAGACACACTATAGACAAAAAGATCCACGTGGCTCCAAAAGTGTCACCAATTTTAGTATTTTCAGAGGTTGAAGCTGCCGTGTGTAGAGCAATCTACGTAAGTTTTGGTGATGATTAGTGACAATTTTGCAACATTAAGCCACGTTAAGCTTTTTTTACGCTTTCATTAAGCGTTTTAGACAGTCCCCACAGTGGCTGCCATGTTTACCATTTTAATCAATGACACCCACACTAATAAAGTTGAGATTTTTCAGCATATTTATGATTTCTTTGGTTCATGAGGCTATGAACACTGATTATTACAGTGGGTCCTCTTGCCTGTTATTCATGATAAACCGCCACATTGCGTGAAAGACGATCAACTAGACAACTACAAATTACCCACAAAGTAAAAAAATAAGAGTGCTCAGTCATTCAATATAGGTGTCATAAAACTAATGCAGTGGTTCCTCTTCTCAGTTACACACGATACCTGCCAACTTGCACAACAGAAATAAAGGGGGAAACTAGGGATAATCCACAAAGCCAAACAATGTCTATGAAAGGATTGGTCACACAATGTACTGTATGTGAATCATTAAAGATAATCACCACCTTGCACAGTAGAAACAAACACATTCATTCATTCATCTTCCGTACCGCTTCTCCACACTAGGTTCACAGGCGTGCTGGAGCTTATTCCATCTGACTATTCCAGCTGACTCTGGGCGAGAGGCGGGGTACACCCTGAACTGGTTGCTAGTCAATCTCAGGGCACATATAAACAAAAAAACATTCGCATTCACATTCACACCTACAGGCAATTTAGAGTCTTCAATTAAAATACCATGCATGTTTTTGGGGTGTGGGAGGAAACCGGAGTACCCAGAGAAACCCCACGGAGGCACGGGGAGAACATGGAAACTCCACACATGTGAGGCCGGATTTAAACCCGGGATTAGAAATAATACATAAAGTTAAGAAAAAAGAAAGAAACAGTCCAAAGAACGTTCCGTCACGCAATCGATTTGATATATGATTAATATAATGGCTTCTCTCTGCCGTAATTCATGGCGACCGCCACCCTACACATTAGAAATAAAAACAATGACCAGAAATTATCCACAAAGTAAATACAAAGTTCACAGCAGGCACTATCAAAAACATGCAATGTACTATCAGATAATTAATGCAGTGGTTAATCTTTACAGTTATTAATGGAAACTGGCCCCTTGCACTGCTGAAATAAATTGACCTAGAAATAATCCACAAAGTAAAAAAAAAATTACAAAATTAATTTAAAAATTTTTTTTTTTAAAAAGCACACACAGTCATGCAATGTATGACATATAATGAACGCGGTGGCTCCTCTTGCCAGTTATTCATGATAACCGCCACCATGCACAGCAGAAATAAACAGTACTTGAAAAATTCCACAAAGTAAAAAAGTCTACGACCTGATTGTTTGCACGTGTGGGGCATACAGTACAATGAATGTGACGGCTGTTCTTTCCAGTCATTCATGGTAAGCGTATGTACGTGTGTTTGTGTGTGTCTGTGTGTGTGTTTTCTCCCTTTTGCATATTGATTGCTGTTGCTTTGTTCCGCAGCTTCACTTCCACTTCTGCACTCCATTTTCTTCCTCTTCTTCTTCTCTGGACACCGCCAACGGGTTCACGGACAATAACCCTTCTGTGGTGACATCACACAAATACAAATTTTTTTTTAAAAGGCCAAGGAAAAAGCAAAACACATAAAATATGACGACTAGTCATCATCTACTATAGCTCTCCTGCCGAGTGAGTGTTGTGAGTGTGTCAAGTGTTGCCTTCTGGTTCAGTTTGAAATCACAGATTCAACATATAACATCAGGTAAGGTGTTGCACTCAGGGACAGACAAAAAACTGAGTGATTGTTACTAGTTTCGGTCTGTCGACTCAATGTAAAGTCAAATCATAGCTTTCGATCATAGTGGTTGTCTATCGATGCATTGATGTATCAAGTCCAGTTTGGTGCTGCCTTCGGTAACAATCTGAAGTCACAATACTCTTCATGAAATTTAGTATCAAAAAATAGAAATTAATAAATCCCTCCACATGATATTTGTATTTGTATTTTTTATTTCTATCTATCTATCTAATCTAATCTAATCTAATCTAATCTCTTTGATTACTGCTCACAGCCACTAGATGGCTTGATTTCTCTGAACAGAACACAGACGACTACGTAAACGGAACTAATTTCACCACCAGGTGGCAGTAGTCCTCCACTAATACAGGATTTCCTGTTTGCGTGCGCGCGTGTGTGTGTGCGCGCGTGCGTTTGCGTGTGCATGTGTGTGTTTCCGTTTCAGTGAAGGGCACCTGCTTTCCTTTCTCGTGGGAAAAAGGCTGATACGAAACTTTTTCTTTTTGTTTGCATGAGAAACCAAAGTCGAAAGGTGCACGTACTTTCAATCCATTCAAACACCTGATATATCCATTTCATGATTTTGCTTCCAGTGGGGTTTTCTTTGAATAGTTGACGAATTTACATACAGATTTGAAATGTTTTGCCTGCATTAGTTTCCATGTATTTGTTTGAGTTCTACAGTGACCTACCTACCTTGTACTTTCTACAGTGATCAGGCTGATCGATGCAGATATGGATAATATCAATACCAATGTAGATGCATCTGCAGTGTATACACACACACACACACACCCGCTTGCGCATTGTGGTGGGGGTCAGCCTAATTGTGTTGCGGGGGGGCACCGTTCAGGGTTTGTGCCAAGCATTCAGGCGGAACCCTTTGTGTGTATACAAATCAGCACTTATGTAACATTTGGAAAAACCACAACAGTGCTCCTTGTGGAGAGCACCACCCCCTCAAACACACACACACACACGCAGTGTGTATGTACACAAAAATCTAAAGGAAGTCTTAATTCTATTATTTGGAGGAGGATCAAAGCATGGTGTTGCCTTCAGGGAGCCTCCGACACAACAACAGAGTGACTGTTACAAATGTCATTAAGTGTTTAAGATGCCTTTGTCAATTTGTCCCTCTGTCTTCTTGCTAATCCAGTTTGTATGTTGTCATCAGTGAGTATGTGACATCACAACACTCATCAAAATAACAACTCTGGACAATTGTGCAGTAGGATTTTGCAGTAAATTATTATAATTTTATCATCTAAAGTGACATTACGTTATCAAACAAACAAACAAACAAACAAACGTTTTAATGTCGTCGTTGTGTTCCTGGGCAAAACTCTTAACTCATGTTGCCGATGAATGTGGTTGGATGTTTCGGTGGTGGTCGAAGGGGCCGCAGATGCAGAATGGCAGCCACGCTTCCGTCAGACTGCTAGCATACCACCGCTGGGGTGTGACTGTGAGTGAATGAATAGCGTGCGCAATTGTAGAGCGTCATTGAGTATCATGAAAAAGCAGGTGTAAGTAAGTGTAGTATTATTATTTTTAACCTGTTGTGTCTGTGTGTCCTTGTGGACAAACTGCGGGCGGGTTTGATTCATTTTTACATTTTAAATCATGTACAGCGCTTTGTGTTGCATATTGTTGTTGTTGTTGTTTCTAAAGCGCTTGTTCTTCTGACATCTTCAAATGACGAGGCGCCCATGAACGCGTCATGGCGCGCCTGCGTCATGACGACAACCCACCAACGGTGACGTGTTGGGGGGTGTGGCTGCCCGGTGGGATTGAGAGGAAGAGAGGAGAGGGACCCGGGGAAGAAAAAAAAACGCATCATCACGGACGCTCACTCAAGGCAAAGCCGCTCGACATATTCGGAACGACCACCGTCAAGATCAAGACCCCCTTATCATTGCCTCAACATGGAGGGCAAATTGTGAGTCCTTTGACCGACGCCGCATCCGCTTATCATTCCAACCCAATAAACCGACGGTGTGGCGTCCCTGAACGTGTCACACCGCGGCCGACGGGGCTGAAATCTGTCCTCATTGAGCAGAATGATCCGCGAGCCCCCCACCCCCCTTCAAAAAAATTTCAAATAAAGCGGTGGAGTACGGTAGATTCGATTTCATATAAAAGCGCGTGAGGGGAATTTGGAGCTCATGCGGTCCTCGGTGACGTCATTCGGGGACTTCGGGGAAATTTCGGGGAAGGCAGAGTCATCAGCGCACCTGAGAACATGCTGAGACATTCTGTACCCGTGAAGGCTCATTTCTTAGCGTCGGGGCGTGAGATGTTTTTAGTGACACTGAAAAAAAATGTGGAACTTCATCCAAATGTACGACGTTTATGGAGACTTCCTTTTGGGATCAAGGGCATTAAAGCGGAATGACGTCACATACACTCAGCAAATCCTCCAATCACATTGCTGGCACGGCCACTAGAGGGCAAATGTAGTTAAAGTGAAATCAAATTTTCTCACGGGATGAATATCTAGCTATAGACCTGTCTGTCTAGAGCTACATATGTATCTGTTATCTATAGCTGTTTATCTTTATAAATCAATATCTTCTAGATCTTTCTTATTTTCCCAAAAGGTTCAAAACTGACTGAGGCAATTGTCCTATAACGTGATATGCTTGGCTGTTTGCTTTAATGTGCTGTGAGCTATTAACTGGTATGATAATTAGCATAATAGCAGCGGGAAGTGTGGCCCAAAAGACTATATATATATATATATATATATATATATATATATATATACATATACTGGCATTCTGAGAACCGTACTTTAATGTTGCTGCTATATGAGGTTAAGATGCTTACGTAACAACAGTGCAGGATATGCTGCTTGCTACTATCCAAGTGGCAGGATAGTAGCTCCCATCTATCCTAATTATAAGAGAAAACTGAAAAACAGTGGACTGGTCAACATGTGGATATTCGTGAATTCATTTTCATGGACATAAAATTATTTTGTCCAGACAGTGCAGTGCATGATATGTTGCACGAGACACCTTCTGCTTGTATTTTTATTACTTGCAATACAAATCCCTAACAATAAGAGACAATGTTGTTGTTTTGTTCCTCGCAGCGATGACGAGTTTCAAGTGGCCGCCGACTGGCTGATGTCCAAGACGTCCTCCCGGCCCACCGTGGGCATCGTGTGCGGTTCGGGTTTGGGCGGCCTGGCCGAAATACTCAAGGAGCGGCAGGTCTTCAAGTACGCGGACATCCCCAACTTCCCGCGAAGCACAGGTACAGCGCCGCCTATTTTAACACACGGAGTTGCACGTGCGCACGTTTGGCCGGCTCACTAATAACACGTATGTTGTGTTGTGTTGTGGTGCCCTTCAGTGCATGGTCACGCCGGTCAGCTGGTTTTTGGAACGGTAAAGGGAAGGGCATGCGTTTGCATGCAGGGCAGGTTCCACCTGTATGAGGGATACCCTGTGCAGAAGGTGAGGAAATGTTTGAACTTGCTTTAGAACTTGCATGCTCCTCAACTGTTCATTCTTTTGGGTAGAACCACCAAAACTAGCATTTTTTTTCTTTGAAGAAAAAAACAAAATCATTTTTTCCTGAAAAAAAGCCGTATTGTTTTCCAATATTTTTAACGGAAATAAAACCTATAGATTTTTTAAAATGTATTTTTCAAGGTAAAGATGGACACTTTTTTCCAAGAAAAAAAAAGATGTGATAATCCGAGTTCAAATGTCTGGATATTATGAGATCAAATTAATTTTTTCCATCAGTAAATTTGTATTTTGAGGGAAAAAAAAGAGATGAAAAGTGGGCTGCACGAATCAGATGTTTCGGTAACCTTCACCAATGGAAACTGCAAATCGGTTACCGTACCAATTTAAAGCGTCTGACCCTCCCGCAGGTGGCGCTGCCCATGCGCGTATTGAAGCTGCTCGGCGTGGAGGCGGTGATTCTGACCAACGCGGCCGGCGGCCTCAACCAGGACTACAAGGTGGGCGACGTCATGATCATCAAAGACCACATCAACATGCCGGGCTTCGCCGGAGTCAACCCACTGGTGGGACCCAACCACGACAGGTCGGACGCCATGGAACGTCTTGACAGATTATGTGTACAATATCAACCCGATTAGCAGCCTTTGAAGTTGCCGATTGGCTCTTTTGATGATTAAGCCCATATTTTTAAAAAGGTTTTGTAACTCATGTAGGAAGTAGTGAATTGTTTTCTGACATGCTTTATCCCCCCATATGAGGAGCTTAGAAAGCATGCTATTCAGAGCTGTAGCTCTAGGACCATCAAAGGTTAGAAATTTGGGTCAATCTTTTTCACGGGTTTTGCTCATTTTGAGGCATTTTGGAGTACTGCATTCAAGCCACACACGTTCCATCAATCCATTTTCCGTACCGCTTCTCCTCACTAGGGTCGCAGGTGTGCTGGAGCCTATCCCAGCTAACTCTGGGCGAGAGGCGGGGTACACCCTGAACTGGTCGCCAGCCAATCGCAGGGCACGTACAAACAAACAACCATTCGCACTCACATTCACACCTACGGGCAATTTAGAGTTTTCAATTAACCTACGATGCATGTTTTGGGGATCTGGGAGGAAACAGGAGTACCCGGAGAAAACCCACACAGGCACAGGGTGAACATGCAAACTCCACACAGGCGAGGCCGGATTTGAACCCGGTCCTCATAACTGTGAGGCAGATGTGCTAACCAGTCCTTCCCCGTGCCACCCAAGTTTTTCTTCTAATTTAAAAAAAAAAGGTCAGATTTTTTTTAGGATAGAAATTTGCAATCTTAATGAGAATAACGTAATTTTAAATGTGTAAATGTTAATATATTTTTATTCTATATAAGAAAGGTATTCACTGTGTGACTTTTCTCTAAAAAATGACAAATCATAGGCTTATGTTTTTTTTCTTGAAAGTCTAATTTGTTCTTTAAAAATTGTAACTTTTTCAGAAAAAAAATTACTTTTTGAGAACAAAATAGTAATCTTGACATCTTGACTTTTTCCTCAAAACAAAACTAAAAATAAAACAAATTTCATGTCATTATATTCTGACTTTTTCTGTTGACTTTTTTTATCCCTTTTTTCTAAAAATAAAAAGCTATTTTTACCCCTAGAATTCCATCCATCCATCCATTTTCTACCGCTTATCCATGGTCGGGTCACGGGGGCAGTCGCTTTAGCAGGGACACCCAGACTTCCCTCTCCCCAGCCACTTCATCCAGCTCTTCCGGGGGGGATCCCAAGGCGTTCCCAGGCCAGCCGAAGGACATAGTCTCTCCAGCGTGTCCTGGGTCGTCCCCGGGGTCTCCTCCCTGTGGGACGTGCCCGGAACACCTCACCAGGGAGGCGTCCGGGAGGCATCCGAATCAGATACCTGGCCACCTCATCTGGCTCCTCTCGATGTGGAGGAGCAGCGACTCTACTCTGAGATCCTCCCGGATGACCGAGCTTCTCACCCTATCTCTAAGGGAGGGCCCGGACACCCTGCGGAGGAAACTCATTTCGGCCGCTTGTATCCAGGATCTCGTTCTTTCGGTCACGACCCACAGCTCGTGACCATAGGTGAGGGTAGGAACGTAGATCGACCGGTAAATCGAGAGCTTCGCCTTTCGGCTTAGCTCCTTCTTTACCACAATGGATCGATACAAAGTCCGCATCACTGCAGACGCTGCACCGATCCGCCTGTCAAATCTCCCGTTCCATTCTTCTCTCACTCGTGAACAAGACCCCAAGATACTTGAACTCCTCCACTTGGGGCAGGCTCCCCGACCTGGAGAGGGCACGCCACCCTTTTCCGACTGAGGACCATGGTCTCAGATTTGGAGGTGCTGATTCTCATCCCAGCCGCTTCACACTCGGCTGCGAACTGCTCCAGTGAGAGTTGGAGGTCACGGCTTGATGAAGCCAACAGAACCACATCATCAGCAAAAATCAGAGATGCAATACTGAGGCCACCAAACCGGACCCCCTCTATGCCTCGGCTGCGTCTAGAAATTTCTGTCCATAAAAGTTATGAACAGAATCGGTGACAAAGGGCAGCCTTGGCGGAGTCCAACCCTCACCGGAAACGAGTCCGACTTACTGCCGGATATGCGGACCAAACTCTGACTCTGGTCGTACAGTGACTGAACAGCCCGTATCAGAGGGTTTGGTACTCCATAGTCCCGAAGCACCCCCCACAGGACTCCCCAAGGGACACGGTCGAACGCCTTCTTGAAGTCGACAAAACACATGTATACTGGATGGAGGAAGTCCCATGCACCCTCGAGGACCCTGCCAAGGGTGTAGAGCTGGTCCACTGTTCCACGTCCAGGACGAAAACCACACTGCTCCTCCTGAATCTGAGATTCAACTTCCCGACGGACTCTCCTCTCCAGCACCCCTGAATAGACCTTACCAGGGAGGCTGAGGAGTGTGATCCCCCTGTAGTTGGAACACACCCCAGTCTACCAATCCAGAGGCACTGTCCCCGATCTCTCATCCACGCCCGGGGCCTTGCCACCGAGGAGCTTTTTAACCACCTCGGTGACCTCAACCCCAGAGAAAGGAGAGCCCGCCTCAGAGAACCCAGACTCTGCTCCCTCATGGGAAGGCGTGTCGGTGGAATTGAGGAGGTCTTCGAAGTATTCTCCCCACCGGCTTACAACGTCCCGAGTCAGCAGCGCCCCATCCCCATTATACACAGCGATGGTGCACTGCTTCCCCCTCCTGAGACGCCGGATGGTGGACCAGAATTTCCTCAAAGCCGTCCGGAAGTCATTCTCCAAGGCCTCACCGAACTCCTCCCATGCCCGAGTTTTTGCTTCAGCGACCACCAAAGCTGCATTCCGCTTGGTCAGCCGGTACCCATCAGCTGCCTCAGGAGTCCCACATGCTAAAAAGGCCCGATAGGACTCCTTCTTCAGCTTGACGGCATCCCTCACCGTTGGTGTCCACCAACAGATTCGGGATTGCCGCCACGACAGGCACCGACCACCTTATGGCCACAGCTCCGGTCGGCCGCGTCAACAATGGAGGCACGGAACATGGTCCACTCGGACTCGATGTCCCCCGCCTCCCCCGGAACATGAGCAAAGTTCTGTCGGAGGTGGGAGTTGAAACTCCTTCTGACAGGGGATTCCGCCAGATGTTCCCAGTAGACCCTCACAATACGTTTGGGCCTGCCACGTCGGACTGGCATCTTCCCCCACCATCGGAGCCAACTCACCACCAGGTGGTGATCAGTTGACAGCTCCGCCCTTCTCTTCACCCGAGTGTCCAAGACATGCGGCCGAAAATCCGATGACACGACCACAAAGTCGATCATCGAACTGCGACCTAGGGTGTCCTGGTGCCAAGTGCCCTTGTGGACACTCTTATGCTTGAACATGGTGTTCGTTATGGACAAGCCGTGATGAGCACAGAAGTCCAATAACAGAACACCTCTCGGGTTCTGACCGGGGGGGGCCGTTCCTCCCAATCACGTCCTAACAGGTCTCACTGTCATTGCCCACATGAGCATACCCCTAGAATTTATTTTCTAATTCTAAAAATCACCTTTTTTTCCCCAAAATATTTTTTTTCACAAGAAAACAAACCTTCCTTCCTTGAAAAAAATACAACTCCCCCTTAATTTTGTCATATTCAGACACTTTTCTCTCTGAAATGTTTTTTACTTTAAAATTCCTTCTATCTGAAATATTACATTTTTAAGTTCTTTTTTTTATAACCCCCCCCCCCCAGAAAAATACTCTTTTTGCCCCCCAAAATCTAAATTTACACTAGTCATTTGACTTTTTCTTTTTGAATACAGAACCTTTTCTCCACAAAAACAAAATAAAATCTCTCATAAACTCGACTATTCTCATTCCACAATTACCATTTTTTTTCTTTGTCGCGTCACCCTAAAATTAACACTTGGTACACCGTGTACTTCAAACATCAGACAGGCAGTGACAGGAATGAAGCATCAGATTACTTTTTGTCACTGATGGTGTATGTAGTGTAATTTAAACGCTAACAAACAGGAAGAGCCAGTTTGCATAGCTAGCACCTATTGTGGACACTATGCACACTCATGTACAAAGACTTGCGTGGATTTCCTACTAAAACATGGCGTAAGCTCAAATCCAGAAAACGTCGTACGCACAAAACTATTCAGATGTATGAAACTCTGCGTACTCATGAATCCAAGCACATTTCCTTCGTACATTCCAATCAACGTGGAAATGAGCGCACATGTTGGAGTAGCCGACTCCTCCCTGTCCACGCCCACATTTAAATATGCAAATCACATTTAAAGGCACGCAAGAAAATCCTCTTTGGCACGCTTTCCTACGGCGTTAACACGCGAAAGAGGAGTAAATGGGACAGTGGCAATGCTGTGGAGACAGAATAGCGCGCGCACGCTGAACTAAAAAAGAAGTGGTCAGACATTAAGGTGGGTGTGAAGCGGCGGACTGCTGCCCACCGCCAAAGTGTGGCTTAAAAAAGGCGGAAGAACCGGCGCGGTGGGCCTCACCCCGTTCGGGGAGAGAATCGCTGCGATCATGGGTAACGCTGCTCTCTCAGGGGTGATGACACTGACAAAAAAAAATCATGTTATTTTTCGGAGAAGAGGGGTAAATTATGTCAATTTAAACACATTTAAATCAACCGATGTACATGTTCAAATGTCAGTGCATGTGCTGGAGTCACGAAGCGATTGTTAGGGCAATAGGCGGCATAAATGATCGCCTCGATCAATTAATAGGTGTCCTCACAAATATCAGGGGTTCATTAAATACACTGGTTAACAAATGAATTCTCAGTCCTTGCCTCAATTGCATTGTTGAAATCAAAAACGTTGCCGGGCATGAATTGTTCATCAGTGCTAATTATTCATGTGTCTCCGGTGTGCAGATTTATGAGAACAGTTTCCCAGCATCACCTCTAAGTGTCGCCAAAGCAGCAAAAGCTGTAGAAACGTGCGTAAGCCAGCCACGCGGTTGGCGTGAGACACCGCACATTTCCACGGTCATGTCACTCTTGATACATCTGCACTTGACCGTGAAAAAGAACGGACGCCACGTTTTTGTGCGTACGCACCTTATGCAATACTTTTGTCATAGTCAGCTTTCCATTCTTCAATCAGGAATAATGTCTTAAGTGTGTGTTTTGTTCAGAAGTTGAAATGTGTGAAAAGTGTGTGAGGGGTAAAACTACATTTAAAATGGATTATCATTTTATGAAATATGAACTCTCAAGATTGCGGATTTTCGCCGATTGCGGCGGGTGTGTGTGAAACATATCCCCGCGATAGATAAACGGAGGTTGACTGTACGTGTGCAGGTTTGGTGTGCGCTTCCCCTGCATGTCTGACGCCTACGACCGCGAGCTGCGCAAGTTAGCGCACGACGTGGCGGCTGAGCTGGACTTCGGCGACTTTGTGCGGGAGGGGGTCTACTGCGTCCTGGGGGGGCCCTCCTTCGAGACCGTCGCCGAGTGCCGCATGATGCACAAGCTCGGGGCCGACGCTGTGGGTGAGCATGGGCCACTTGTGCATTGCGATAGCCTCATTTCTTGTAAGGTTTAACTTCAAACTTTTTGAATTTAAAAAAAAAAAAAAAAAAAAGTGTGGCCTCTTACTTTCTTATTTTTAATGTTAACAGTGTACTACAATGTAACATTTTTTAGGAACATTTTAATGTGGGCCATGTTTAATTTTATTATAAAGCAACAGGCCGATAAAAAAATGGAGAGAAAAAATGGAAAAATAAATAACAAATATTAAAATGCAAATATTAAACAATATACTGTATATTTTGGACAATAAAATACACTAAACTACTGTTCCAAAAAGAATCCCTTAATTAAAAAAAATAATAATAATTCAAAATGATTATGGTAATGATATAATGATGTGAGGACATGCAACAGCTCACTTTATTTCTGAAACCTGCCACAAATAAGAATTTGCATCCAATCGTGCTGCAATTAGTAATCGATCTCGAAATCTGGCGCGATGTAAACATCTAATCCAGTTTGGCGTTGAATTCAGGGATAATCTGAAATTACATTTCTCAGTATAATTGTTAAAAAGGATTCCTGTCCTACACCGTCTTTTTTGTCTGTCTTTGTAGTATGGTGCTGCCTTCAGGGAAAATCTAAAATGACCGATTTCTTCTTGAAAACAACTTGACTTTATTTACGATGTACGTTGGCACAGGCATGAGCACGGTGCATGAGGTGATCACGGTGCGCCACGCCGGCATGCGCTGCTTGGCCATGTCGCTCATCACCAACCGGGCAGTCATGGACTACGAGAGCCAGGCCAAGGCCAACCACGAGGAGGTCCTGGAGACGGGCCGCCAGCGGGCCGCGCAGCTGGAGCGCCTGGTCAGCACGCTGGTGGGCCGGCTGGAGCTGTGCCACAACAAGTCGTCGTGAAGACACACCTTTTTGGCTTCTAAATATCCATTTGGAGTATTTTTCTATATACAAAAAAAAACCGTATCCTGGTGAACATTTCCATTAGTCCCAACAAAGTGGCTAAGTAGCATCCCCTGGGAATTCAACCACCAATGCCAGTTGCACTTAAGAATGTGAAATTTAATAGCAGTGTCTATAATGAGTAGACCCTCAAAAAAAAAAGTCTCAAGAACCCTTCCCTGAAAAGGCACAAGCATCGTGCCAGTTTGCTTTGAAACGAACATTTTGAGGCATACCCAAGGGCCTTAAAAGAAAAAAAAGTCAAGCACCCATGCCCGAAAAGACACACCAAGTGCATCATTTTGGTTTAAGGCGACCATTTCGGGGTCATTGCTACTAAATGGGAACAAAATATACTATAATACAGATGGGTGACATTAAATTACAAATAGTTTTCATCATTGTGTGTGGGTGCCACATGGCGGCGAAGTTTGATAATTTGTCATAAGACAAAACACTAAGTCAAGCATAACTATTCCTTGAAAATTCAGCCCCAATTCAGTTTCCCTTAGCAATATGAAATTTGGTAGACATGTCTGTCATTGGTAGACAACAAAATAATCTAAAAAGCACACACACACACAGGAAGTCTTGCAATTTTGGTTCAAAGCCACAGGGTGATTTTGGCCATTTCCATGAGTACCTCAAAAACAAGCCCATTAGGAAATTTTGTCCCATTACTAATAATTTATTAGTAATACTAAGTAAGTGGATGCCCTGACTTGCCAATTGAGTTTTTGTCATTGCGTGTGAGCAGAGCATGTCGGCAAAGGTTGCTGTTTCTAGTTTATTACGCTGTTTAGCATACAGGATTACGCCACACACACGGCTGTTGGTGAGTATTGATGCAACAATCAACACTCCAGAGTAATGCTCTACCTCCTGCTGTGTAATGCCTCACTGAAAAAAAAAGCCATTGTTCTTGAAATGCTCATACAGTACTTACAAGCACTCACTCCATGGGGGGGGGGGGGGGGGGGGGGGTAGAAGTGTTAAGCTATATCTATAGATAATAATAGTAATAATGTGTAGTGTGTGGATGGACCAAAACTGGGAATAAAGTATCACTGTCTTAACTGCTGACCCGGTTGATGAACTACCTTTGCAATAAAGTAACTTGTTAGGGTTACATGTGTCCTGTGTCAGTTTTCAAAATTGGAAGTATTTTTTTTTATTCTAGTAGAAATAAGAAAAATGCAGTAATATACATTCAATTAAATTTAAAAAAGAACAAATATAAACAAACAAACGATGGATAAATAGGATTAAATGAAACTCAATCTAGTATTGGGAAATAAATCTTTAAAAAATTTGATCTCTTAAAATGTAAATATAAATGTGTAAGAGTTGTCATCAAACATCAACATCAACGAGATGCTTCACATTGTACCCAGCGGGCTTGTCCTTTCATTTGGCTGTTTGCTTTTTTCTCAACTGAAACACATCCTTCTGCCGCCGCCTCCTGGTCCAACCAGACAGGAAAATATTTTATTTCCATTACATCAGGCGACGCCTTGGATGCCCATACAAGGTTGTGAGAAGTTTTATGACCTGAGCGCTTGCCCAAGGGCCACAGAAGAACATTTGCAGGTGTTTTAATTAAATGTAAAGCAAGAGAAACTTCTTTCGCGTGCTGCGACAACTTCACGTTGTACATCGACTGTATCCATCCCAAGATATGAATCCAACTGTTTTTATGTGTACAACAGCACTGAGAGCTGTTCCTAATAATATATTTATGTATTATCTACTGTTCAAGAATGCTGACTTGCATTAACTTGGGAATTTTCCCTTACACAAACATGCGCGCACACACAAACTATGCAGAGAAAACATGCAGACAGACAGGTCTTGTCAACAAGACGACTTAATTGAAGCAGACCATGTTGACTGTACAGCCACACTGGATAAAAGTGCCAAGCGGTCAGTGAAGGCACCACTAACTACACCATACCCTCATATACTGCTCCTGGACATACACGTATATAGACTTTATTTTTGTTTCCAACATAAGAGTGCATCTCGTAAGTTTTCACAGTGCTTCACGTTACCCTTATTCCAACGTGGAATACATTCTCCTTTAAATTCTACACAAAACATCCCAAAATGAACTTTCACAGTCATTTTGGGGTGTTGTGTGTACAACTTTTAAGAAAAATTAATTCAATCCATCTTGGGACAGCACAGAGGTTAGGGGTTATTGGACGTCTACTTCACAGTTCTGAGAGTCAGGGTTCGAATCTGGGCTCCAACCCTCCTGTGTTGTGGGAATAAAAAAAAAAACACATGCATGTCAGAGGGAATCTTGAAATTGTCCAAAGTTTGAATGAGAGTGAATTCTTGTTTCTCTACATGTGCCTGCTGGGGACCAATCCAGGGTGTACCCCACTTCTCTTGCCCAGTTATTACATTTAGTAGGTATTTTATGTGGGTGGCACAGTGCCCTGTGCCTGCGTGGGTTTTCTCATGCGACAGGTTAACTCAAGACTCTAAATTGCCCGTTGCAAATGGTTGTATGTCTATATGCGGCCTGTGATTGGCTGGCGACCAGTTCAGGGTGTGATATTTTCATAAATATAAATTATGATGAGGAATACCATAAAGACTAACAAACCAGAGGTTAACTTGTACAGTAATGGCTTTGTGATGCCATGACGACACATCAAAGCAATTCATTCAACAAGAATAATTTAATTAAAAGGAGACGTCACAGAGTTAATTCCATGGGAACAAGTCAGACTTGAGTCATGCGAGTTTCTGTTCAGAGGAGCTTCTGGTACCAGAGTATTTTGGTACCTGACACAACTATACCGCTTCGTGGAAAGGCAGTCCGGTCCAATCTGGGCCTTTAAAACCAAGAAAAGCACCATTCTCTCTTGTTGCATAGTCAAAAAATAACCTGTACAATGTCCATGCTAAGGTGTGGATGACGGGGTATCGCTTGAAGATGGTGCATGAGGATGACAATCATGCTGCACTGCACGCAGGCGACCCACAGCAAGGGTTGGTGGGCAGTGTCCGGCTAGTGGCAGACGGGGCCGAAGGCGACTTGCAATGCAACCACCACCTCTTCAGACGGTTCCCCGACTTGGGGACGCCTTTGCGGCTAGACCTGCTCTTTGCATGGGTGCACCTAAGGTCTAGGCAGGAGGGTAGCCGACAGTCAGTCCAACAAGCACAATACTGCCTGCACTCAGCACAGTCGAACAGCCATTCGCCACGTTGCGTGAACGTAAAGGGTGGTGGAGGCGGGTAGTGGCCGACGGGCCGAAAGTGACGCACACGGCCACGCAAAGGTAGCCAACAGCGAGTCCAACCGCTGTCGTGCACGGGTGCATGGAAGGGCCGTTGAGCGACGTCCAGGTCAGACGCTTCCCTGACTTGGGGACACCTTTGCAGGTAGACCTGCTCCTTGCACAAAGGTAGCGGAAAAGGTAGCCGGCCGCGGGTCCAACAAGCACAATGCCACACTCAGTGTAGAAGAGGCTGTGTCCAGTTGGTGGATGGCAGGGGTAAAAACGAATTGCGACGCGGCTGACGCTGCCCTGTCGGTTAATTCCCTGACTGTGCGCGCAGACCTGCTCCTTGCGTGGATCCACCTGAGGTCTGGGCAGAAATGGAACAAGCACAATGCCACACTTGGTGAAGTCGAACAGCCGGTCACAACTGTGCATGCACCGATATATGGAAGGGGCAGCGGACAGCGCCCCGGTCGTGGCCTGCAGGGCCGAAAGCAACTTGTGAAGCAGCCGCTGCCACTCCGTCAGTCAGTTCCCTGACTCGGGGCCGCCTCTGCTGGTGCACCTGCTCCTTGCGTGGGTCATTTTAATATCCATCACCACAGTACGCTTGGTGGAAATGTGGTCATATCCAATCTTGGCCTTTAAAACCAAGGAAAACCTCAACCAACAAGTCAGACTTGAGTCATGCGAGTTTCTGTTAAGAGGAGCTTCTGGTAACAGGGTAGTTTGGTACCTGACACAACTATACCGCTTCGTGGAAAGGCAGTCCGATCCAATCTGGGCCTTTAAAACCAAGAAAAGCACCATTCCTTCGTCTTGCATAGTCAAAAAATAATCTGTACAATGTCTATGCTAAGCTGTCAAAGCCCCTCAGCCGTAAGTGTGGATGACGCAGTGTCGCTTGAGGTGGTGCATGAGGATGAAGGTCTTTCCACACTGTGTGCAGTTGTACGGCCGCTCACCACTGTGTGTGCGCTGGTGCACGCGCAGGCTGCTCTGTTGCGTGAAGCGTTTTCCGCACTGCAGGCAGCCGTAGGGCTTTTCGCCAGTGTGCGTGCGGTGGTGGATGCTGAGGTGCGACGAGCACTGGAAGCCTTTCCCGCACACGGCGCACCAGAAGGCCCGTTTGCGCTTGTGGCTCTGCTGGTGAAGCTTGAACTGGTGCAGGCGCGAGAAGGTCTTGCCGCACTGCGCGCAGGCAAAGCCTCGCGGGAAGGGCCGGTGGGTTGTGTCAGAGTGGGCGAAAGCGCCTTGCGAGGCGGTCGCTGCCAGTTCGTCCGCGTGTTCCCCGACTTGGGGACGCCTTTGCGGGTAGACCTGCTCCTTGTGTGGGTCCGACTGAGGTCTGGGTGGAAAGGTGGAGGACGCCGGGTCCTCGCCATCGTAGGCGCTATTACAAGACCGCTGCGAGGGCGGATGCGAGACGGTGCCCGACTTTCGCGGCTGCTCTGGAAAGGCATCCGAATATTCGTCCACCACACTGGAAAAGTCCGGGAAAGCAGAGTCGATGTCGTCCCCGTCGATGATGGATGACCACAGCTGGTGGTCGCGCTCGTCCAGGGACAAGTCAGCCAGTTGGTTTTGTTTGGTGGCGCCAAGCTGGCACGCCGTCTCCTCCTTCTCCGTTTTGACCAGCAAGTGGAGGCCGCTTGCCTCGCCGCCATGCTTGCCCGATGCGAACGAGTCCCCAAAGTTAGAGGCAGTCTTCTGGCGGTCCTCCTCAAACCCCTCGGACACATTTTGGTACTGCAAAGATGAACCTGCCGGGTACATTTAGCATGTAAGCATTTAAGATGTTAGCGATTAGCTTGTGTGTCACATACAAAGGTGTGTTCTTTCCTGACCAGAGCCGGCTGGATCCCTGATCCACAGAGCCTCATCCGGACTCTCTTCTTTGATGGCGAAGGAAACGTTGGCGTCTTCCATCTCAGGGCACTCAACAACACAAGGAGGAGGAGGTGGACCATTACAGTGGACTTCGAAACCCTAATTTGAAACTGTAACGCTTCTTTAAAACCAGAAACCAGGCTAGAAATCTTATCGCAAGACCTAACCTGAAACTCTATTCCTGTCTTGAAACCCAGATTTGCTTGAAATCCTTGCCCTGGCTTGAAACTCTAATTTGAAACCCTAACTCTGGCTTGAAACCTTAATTTCAATCCTTAATTTGAAACACTAGCCCAGGCTTAAAACACTAATTTGTAACCCTAACCCGAAAAAAAACCCCTCCCAAACAAATATTTCAAAACCATAACTATGACTTCAAACCCAAATTTTATACCCCAAGCCTGTCTTGAAACTCAACTTTGAAACCCTCATTTGAAACCCTAACGCTGCCTCAAAACAGTAATTCAAAACCCCAACTCTGCCTTAAAACTAGACTTTACACCGATTTTATCGGCCTTATTGGTATCGGCCGATAATTAGAATTTTATGCTGATCGATTGATCAGCTTTAATGTCATAATTCACTGATCCGATCACCGCAAAAGACATTAACTCCGCGCCGCCGCGTGCACAGTATATTTGAATCCAAAAGCTAGTAGCCTTGTCGCGTGTCTTTTGGGATAGTCCTGTAAATATCTGACAGCCAATAAAGTTATTCAAAAAAAATAACGTCGGCAGTGTGGAACCGACAACACGTCTGAGTCAGACAACACGTAATGCCGGATCGACTACAAGACAAATTTGCTCTTTCACGATTGCACTATGTCAGACTACTCCAATAAAATCTTGTAATCCGATACTACATCCCGTTTTTTCCGATCACTGGGCTTCATCTTGTCAACTCAAACGCGATCGGATACACTCGTTACCTTGGCGACGACAACAATAATGGATCGCGCCGTGTGTTTGTAAGAACAAAATGGGGGAAAACGTGTGTTGGTGGTCACCGGTGCTCAGGACAGGAGAGGACGTTCGTTTAAGACTTGCTTGATGTATGTTCACGTACTTTTAATACGATACGGCTCCCAAGCAGGCAATAAAATGTTATGTAGCCTAGCAAGCTTGTGGTACCACGAACGGTTGGACGTAAACATCCCGCCGTTCTGTCGAATCATGCTCTAAAGTTTTGGTGTGGGTGAAGTAAGTTAATTAAAAATAAAGTAATTTAATTACAGTAAATTAGCACCCATTATTTCTGTCATGTTGTAATGTTGGTTTGACCTGACTGATTAGAATACACAGTCCGACTAAAGCAGTGATTTCCGACCTTTATGGAGCCAAGGAACATATTTTACAATTGAAAAATCTCACGGGACGCCAACAAACAAAAATTTCACAAAAAGTAGATACATTAATTACTGTATTACTTCCTGCCATCTAATAGAAGACCATCCATGTGTTCTGTCTGTCACTATGCCTCACTGGCATAAAAAGAGGAACAAAGATACATTATTTATTGTAAATATATCTTTTTTTGCAATTAAGTACACAAGTATATACAGTAAATGAACAGGTCATTTAAATAGACACATTCCTCCATCATGTGATCGGATAGGTGATCAGTTATTGTTTTTTTTAAACTCGCTGATCGGCCCCAGAAATCCTGATTGTGTAAAGCCTACTTAAAACCCTAAATTACAAAACCTGTGGGTGTCTTGAAACCCTGATTTGAAACCCCTCACCCTTGTCAAGAAACTAACTTGAAACCATAGCCCAGGCTTGAATTCCTAAATTTAAACCCTTTGCCTGTCTTGAACTAGCCTAGGCTTGAAACTAGGGCTGAGCGATTATGGAAAAAAATAATTATCACATTTATCTTCATTGATCTTGAAATCACGATAATTAACACGATTATTAATTGATTTCAAAACTTTGTATTTATTCTACTATCAAAACTCTCTTAAATATAACTTAAAAGAACAATCAGAAAATACATTTTTAAAAAGCTAAATCATTTCATATTAAATTAATAAAAAATTTAAAAAGCAAGACAAATTATTTTGGTAATCCTAATTGACCTAAAACAAACACTAATCTCATGTCCCACAGTCAGGGGAAAAAAAAATAAATAAAAAAAAAGAGTTTCTTTTCATATAGTCAATGACTCGATCAGCTGTTCTTGCTATGTGTGCCTTGGCCTCTTAGAGGCAGTGTGGTGCGATGCATGCGTGGAGGTTTTTTCCCCTCCCTTAATAATAAAAAAACTTTGTTTTAAAAGTGCTTTTTGTTTACTTGTGTTGTCTTTGACTAATATTTAAATTTGTTTGATGATGGTTGTTTATATGTGCCCTGCGATTGGCTGGCAAGCAGTTCAGGGTGTACCCCGCCTCTCGCCCGAAGATAGCTGCGATAGGTTCCAGTTCGCCCGCGACAGTAGTGAGGATAAGCGGTTTGGAAAATGAATGGATGGATGGGAAACACTGTAAACATGCAAAAAATTAAGAAATCAGGAAGGGGGAAAAAACTTTTTCACACCACTGTATGCCTGTGAGTATTGTTATATTGTCTGTCTGTACGCGTTACTACGGCGTTTCGGTGGAAATATTTTTTATTTGAAGGCAAAACCCTCGCGTGAGCTTAGGCTAGTTTTGGCTATTCAATAGTTTAGCTAGTCAATAGGGGTTTTCCATTGACTGTTAGCATTAAGCTGGCGATTTTCTGCCTCGTATTTAAATATGCAATGCGTTTAATTCTTTTTGTTGTGCGTTTCGTTTTACAGTAAACTCCAACTGGTGTGTCAATAAACATTACAAAGCACGCTAAGGAAGGGCAGAATAAAATAGGTCACACGCTTGTTGCAAGCAACCCTGTGAGTTCAGGGTGTTTTTACAATGCAGGAATTTGCATACACAACCCGCGCAGCTGCACATTAATCGTTTTTCTTTGATTATAATGTTTTCATGATCGTGAGAAGCCAAAATTGAAATCACGATTAAATTTCAATTAATCGCCCAGCCCTACTTGAAACCTTAATTTTATACCCTTATCCAGGCTAGAAACACTGAATCAAAACCCTAACTTTGGCTTAAAACCATAATCTTTGTTTAAAACAACTTTAACAACCGAATTTGAATCCCAAACTTGATGGCTTTATTTGAAACCCTAACACTAGCTTGTTACAGTCCAGTAGAACCTCAATTTAACAGACTTTGGATTTAATGGACAAAAAATAGCATCAGTTTGGAACTATAAACGCCCCTTTGTATAATAGTATAATAGTCTTAATTCCAGAATTGGCCACGGCTGTCTACTGGCGCTGTGGCGCAATCGACAGGCAGAGACTGGTACCTACATTTCTGAGTTATGCCGCGGTTGTCACAGACACGAAGACTAGATTCGGGTAACAGATGTGCCTACAAGGCGGCCGTGTTGGCAGGGGCAACTTTCACATCAAAGGCATTAAAATAGCTTAGCGTCGCCATAGGCACGCAGCATAAAAGGAGCGTGCCCTATCTATCTAATCTTATCTATGGATGTTGTTTACTGGAGTGCTCGTCAAGTCTTGTGTACAGTTTTTGGCAAAGCCCTTCTCTATGGTATCCAATTGTAACGGAGGTGAACAAAGCAAGCGCATTGAACCTATTGAACCCTATTGGGGTTCATGAAAGCGACCCTCCACAACAACTTTCTGGCAAATACAGCATTCATTAATTTTCCAAACCGCTTATCCTCATTAGGGTCGCGGGCAAACTGGAGCCTATCCCAGCTATCTTCGGGCGAGAGGCGGGGTACACCCTGAACTGGTCGCCAGCCAATCGCAGGGCACACATAAACAAACAACCATTCGCACTCACATTCACACCTATGGCCAATTTAGAGTCTTCAATCAACCTACCATGCATGTTTTTGGGATGGGGATATTCTTGCAAAAAAAATAAATTGTGGGTTTATTCCCCATTAACGGTCATTCGGCTTTAATGGACAACCATTCCCCCCTATTAGTCTGTTACATCGAAGTTCCACTGTAATTTGAAACCCTAACTCTTGTTTTAAAAACAAACATTTGATACCCTAACCCAATCTTGAAACCCTAACCCTAATACAGTAATGTTTTAATGTGAGAAATGTATTAAACACACAATATTTGTTGAAATGTAAACATAGTAGCCATGTATAAAGAGGTTTGTGAGACTCACTTTGATTTCCCCTGCTGGATGTGGAGCATTTCCTCCATCACTTCCTCTGTCTACCACCAAGTTTTCTGGTCAAAAGAAAACCATAATATTAAACATGTTTTGGTAAACTCAAATTAATATGAATTATGCCATCTGGAAGCAGCACACTGTACATGATGTCTGGCAAGTGAGCTTTTTAGGGCTGAGGCGCCGATTTTTACTTCCTTTTTTTTTTTTATTGCCTGATCATGCAGTCAAGCCGGTATATGCGCAACCTACTTCCACATTCGGCAAAATGTGTAAAACACTTCCTCCTCGCTCAGGTGAATGGGGAAGCACTCATAGGAACTTTAAACATCTACAATCAGTTGTTGTGGCCCTGTCAGAACTGGTACTGGCCACGATTATTTTGCAAGTTCGGTCTTTAAAATGTGTGCAGTGCAGTAAAATGACTTGATTGATATAGGTCAATAAAACTCTACATACAGTATGTGGCGTAAAAAGAAAGTATACGTTGATTTAATCGTACTTATGAAATTGGTAATAGCCCGGTCGGGCCAGCGTAGTATGGCCCGACACAGGGCCATACTGCTCCAGGGCCATAGGGCCACCGTTAATTTTGTACCCTGTGTTATATCTTTTTTTAAACACAAGATGTCACCACAGACCCAACAAAGATGACAAGAGACCGTATTTAGGCTTTGTTTGTGTTTACATGTTTCATATCATATTTGTATAAATACATTATATACACATTTAACTTTTGTCCAAAGACATCAGCCAAAAATAAAACATTTTTAGCAAGTTAGGCTTCAAACAATCATATCATCAAGCCTACCGGTAGTTATGCTCGTTAGCATAGTATACGCAGGAAATCAGCTATCCTGTTTTCCACGTTGGTCACATGATGTTCCACATTTAGCGATTAGGAAGACTTTAAAGCCCTAACCCTTGTTTGAAACTCTAACCAAGGCTTGAAACCCAAACACTGGCTGAAGTTGAAACCCTACTTTGATACCCCAACGCTTCTTTGAAACCCTAAAACTGTCTTGACACCCTAACTTAAAACCCTAACACTGGCTCAAAACACAAATCATTGTTTGAAATGCTGTACCTCTCTTCAAATCCTAATTTGAAACCCTCTTTTTTTGAAAGCCTAATTTGAGACCCTAACTCTGGCTTGAAACCCTACTTGGATACCCCAACTAACCAGTGTTGTTCCATGAACTGGTTCATATTTTGGGCAAACGTGAACTCAACTTAGTTCATTTCTGCCTGATGAACGTTATTGAGAACGCATTCTTTCTGGCGTCTGTGAACGCTTTTAGAATTAAAGTTCATTTTCATTCAAAAATCCAGGGAAAAAAAACCATCGGAACACATTATATACGAGCCTTCATTAATCGGGGGATAAACACTGTATTTGGCAACCCATTCAGTGCGGCTGCCATTCATGTTTACATGCGCAAGGTGTGTTCAGGGACACTCCGTAAATGGGAGAGAATGTGCTCTGTTAGACACTAACCCTGGCTTGAAACAATAATTTGAGACTCTTACCCTTGTACCACCAGTACGTTTGATACGTAACATTTCAAATAACACAACGACAGAAAACTGTAAACAAAGACATCTCTTTCTGTCTGACGACGCACATGATGATTCGCAGATGTGTCAAACCGCTGCAGTGTAGCGTCAACTACTGACGAGGAGGACTTATGTCAGGTTTTCTTTTTATGTCTTTAAGTATCAGGAGCATTCATAGGTACCCGATACCGACACCTGGTATCAATACTCACGAATGTCTAGTTGAAACCCTGAATTTGAAACCTAACCCTCCCTTGAAACCATATGTTAAAACTCTAAACTCTGGTTGAATCCCGAAATCAGGGTTGAAAACCTAATATGAAACCCTAACACTGGTCTAAAACCCCCAAACATAGCTTGAAACGCTACTTTGAGGCCTTAACCCTGTCTTGAAACTCTTGTTTGAACCCCTAACCTTTGTCTAGTGGTTCCACAACTCAAATTTCCTGCATATCACGGAGAAGTTGTCCATCCTGCAACTCCCTTACCGAACATTCGCTGCATGTGCGCGTTCTTATTCTCAACGGCGAGCAGCTTCCTCTTCAACATCTCGTTCTCGCTCTGCTTGCGCGAGATTTCCAGGTGCAGGAAGGCACTATTGTCATCGACCAGCTTGCTGATTTCGGCCACCGCCGCCTTCACCAAAACCTCCATGATGGACGACAGCTGTGTTTGAAAAGCCACGCACGCCATGCTTCCTACACCCTACTAGCTCAAACACATAGGGGGGAAAAAAAAGAAAGCAATGTGAGCTTTTAATAGCTAGATGTTGATAAAATTGCACGAGGATGCTGTGAAACATACTCCATCCCAACTAGAAAACTTACTTCCGCATGGGGGAGGGACTTACCGTAAATGACACACTAAGTGCGCAAGACGTTTGTAAATAAAACGTAATGACGTAGTTTTTTTTTATCGGTTATGAAACCAGTTGACTTTTTAAAATGTAATCACGAATTTTACCACATATTGTAGATGTAAAACATTAAGTAAAATGATCCTAAAGTGTATTTTTTTAAATATCTCTACTATGAAATGATGTGAATGTTTATATATATATTATTTTTTTTATATATATATATAATTAAAATGATGTGCTTGCTAATGCTAACAGCAGTGGATGAAATGATTTGTTTTAATTTCATTTTATTTGTAGAATTGTTTTGGTGTGTAAATGGTAACAGCAGTTTTAGTTTCTTTTTTCAACGAATTCAAAAAATAAAAATTCATGATTAAAATTATGTACATAAAGTTGAGTTGACTGGACGTGATGCATCTGCAGTTGCTAACACTATCAGTTCATTAAAGTATTTGTTTCTAAAATGTGGAAGGAAATTAAAGTAATTTTTTTTTTATGTGAATGGTAAAGTAGTTGATTCAACATTCACCAAAACATGAAAATTAAAAACCGTACAAAATTATTCATCTAGAGCAAATGCTAACAGCTGTTGATTAGATTATTTATCATTTAAAAATTTTTAAAATATAATGATCTATTTATACTTACATATATACATATTGATACTTCTATAATAAGTACAAAAAATAATCGAAACTAAAGTTGAAGAACAACACCCAGTAGATGGATAGTTGCTAATGCTAATTATTTTAAACAATACAAAATATATATTTTTTTTAAATTAGAAGTCATTAAAAATATCTACTTAATAACCTTTATTTTGAAAAATAACAGAAAATATTTAAATAAAACTAATCCAAAATGCTAATGCTAACAGCAGTTCACTTAACTATTTTTTTTTTAAAATTGGTTTTGTTTGAAAGCTCAACATAACAATTCCAGACATGGTGACACACTTGGCAAATGCAATCCACTTTTGTCTACATATAAAAAGAATACAAAGAACAAAAAAACTCGTAAATGAGCACACAGTTAAAGCTAATACATTGTAACATCATTAACAAAAAAGTAATCAGTGGTGCTTGTGGTTCTTGTATGAATTGGCAGTCATTTGTACGGAAGCATTAGCATTAGCCTTCCCTAACCAGCTAAATGGTATTTGAAGCTCATTTTTCACAAAAACCCGGGGGGGAAAAAACACAGCTTTGGCTTTGTACTCTTCAGTAAAACATGAATTCAACAACACAGCAATAACATAGTTACGTTAACACCATACTCCTTGTTAGACGTAAGGCGTAACAATCACATTTAATGCCTCTTCTCGAACAAATGTTCTTTAAAAAAAATAAATGGCTCAATTACACGCAACTAAATGAAATGCAACCACTTCTCCACAACATTCAGTGTGAGTGACCACAGGAAGGCCACAATGAATGCATGTTTAATGTAAAACAAACAGCAGTGGTTCTAAACAAAAGGAAAATAGTTCCTCAACTACTTTTATGTTACATTGGGGCAAAAACTGGACTGATTTTAAGTTCTTGTAGGGACACACAAGCCGACATGTAAAAAGTGCAAGAACACTACTTATTTTGAAGTATGTAGGATGCTAAACTTTTGAGGTAGCTGGGAGGTAGCGTGAGCTCCATTTCCGAACAAGCATGCTGTGAATATTTTATTAAACCCTCATGCATCATCTGTACAAATTATGCCTTTTTTGTTGACTTTCATGTCTTTCATTTAAGACAAACCATTCAAAAACAAAGACCAAAGGGCTGACATTTTAGCCAGAGTTTTAACATGTATAACTTCAAAATGTCACCATAATGCAATTAAAAAAAAATTATTCATAGGAGCTGCTAATTGACTATACGCAGGAGTTAAAATTGGAATATTTTGGCTCATTGACTCCCATTATAAATCGTATTTTTCAATATACTGTATACTTGATGTGTTATAATGCTTTTCCCGTGACAATGGCATAAATTCAAATTCCACACAGGCGGGGCCGGGATTTGAACCCCAATCCTCAGAACTGTGAGGCAGATGTGGACAAAATGTGTTTTTTATGTTACTAATAAGTTTTATTTCCCCAAAATACAAAGTCTAGAAAGACAGCGTGCTTGTGAAATTCAACCATTTCTGTTCAAAGCTCTTCTGCAAATTCAAGTGTTATGATTTGAAATCCTGCACTACCATTGGTCAAGAG
This sequence comes from Phyllopteryx taeniolatus, assembly GCF_024500385.1. Taxonomy (NCBI): domain Eukaryota; kingdom Metazoa; phylum Chordata; class Actinopteri; order Syngnathiformes; family Syngnathidae; genus Phyllopteryx; species Phyllopteryx taeniolatus. The sequence continues at coordinate 1,641,881 of NC_084515.1, read as the reverse complement.
ACGAGCTTTCATGAACTCACTTTATGCAGTGTGTATTCGTGCGTGTACATGTGCACATGCCTATGCATGTGCGCGCACGCCTAGATCAAAGGACGCTCTGCCCCAAACTCAAAAATTGTTGTTGTTATTGAAGTTTGAACTTCAACTCTTATTGGTCGGTTTGAATGTATACCCTCCTATTGGTTGAAGGCCTTCCAGGTCCACTAAAAGCTCATCAGTTTGGGGAGCTCACTTTCACACCAGCAGCCATGGAGCGAACGCTTTTAGTAGAAGATGCACGTCAAGCTCTACTGCAAGAATCCTCAGAGGATGAAACTTTTCTCCCTGAATGCTCTTCGGAGACCTCAGAGGACACCTCCGATGAGAACTTCACCTTGCAACTTTGCAGCTCAGAAGAAGAGGAGGTCGCCACATGTTGCTCAAAGAATAGGAAAATCCTGCGGTCTCCCACAAATGAGGGGGCAAGGCATTTTGTCCCCCCTTCCATTCCGACCCCCGGCCCAAATCCAGAATCCAGAAAACGTCGTACGCACAAAAATATCCAGATGTATGAATGTGTGCGTACGCATGTATCCAAGCACATTTCCTTTGTACATTCAAATCAACGTGGAAATGAGCGCCCATGTTGGAGTAGCCGAACCCTCCGTGTCCACGCCCACATTTAAATATGCAAATCATATTTAAATGAACCCTGCACCTGAGATCCCGATCTCTGCATGATCAGGAAAAAAGCACAATGAGTAAGGTAATGAAGGAAAATATTTTTTCTGAATGTGAAGTTGCTCAATGAAGCGGAGGTGCACAAGAAAATCATCTTTTGGCACTCTGGCGTTAACAACTCGCGAAAGAGGAGTGACAGCACGTGTGCGGCTGTCAATGCTGTGGAGTCGGAACAACGCGCACAGGCTAACGTTAAAAAGAAGTGGTGAAACATTAAGGTGGATTTGAAGCGAAGGACAGCTTCCCACCGCCAAAGTGTGGCCAAAACAGGCGGAAAAACTGGCGCGGAGGGCCTCACCCTGTTCGAGGAGAGAATCGCTGCGACTATGGGTGACACTGCTCTCTCACAGGTGATGGGAGGACGTGGCTGACTGATCACCCCACAAGGTTAATTCCATGTATTTTTATAACTCATAAATATGTTCATACAGTAACCTACACTCAGCCCTGTGAGATAAAGGTCCATGCATAAATGTATGTATGGTATTTGTAATCTTTTGAATTCAAATAGAAGCACATCACCATATTAAAGAGGATTTCACAAACTTTGAGTCCTTTTTGATTACTCAATTTATTATTTTAATATACAGGAGAGGACACTGAAAAAAATCGTAATTCTTTTTAGAAGAGGGGTAAATTATGTCATTTCAACACATGTTAATCATGTGCAACTGATGTACATGTTCAAATTAAATAAATTCAAATGACTTTTTATTTTATTTATTTTTTTTCAGTGCATGTGCTGGAGTCACAAGAAGCGATTGAGAGGGCAATAGGCGGCATAAATGATCACCTTGATCAATTAATAGCTGTCCTCACAAATGTCAGTGATTCGTTAATACACTGGTAAACAAGTGAATTCAGAGTCCTTGCTTCTTTTACATTGTTGAAATCAAATGTTGCCGGGCATGAATTGCTCATCAGTGCTAATTGTTCATGTCTCTGATATCCAGATTTATTATAACAGTTTCCCAGCATCACCTCGAAGTGTCGCCAAAGTACCAACAGCTGCAGAAACGTGCGTACGCCAGCCATGAAGTTGGCGTGAGGCACCGCACGTTTCCACGGTTATGTCACTCTTGATACATCTGAACTTTGCCGCGAAAAAGAACGGACGCCACGTTGTTGTGCGTACGCACCTTTTGTACATGAAGCCCCTGGCGCTGCTTATCCTGACGGGTACGTATAAATCAAAGCATGAGGAAACCGTGAGCCTGTGGAGGAAGGAAACCGGACGGCCCATGTTTGTGGCATCAATGTCGCATGGACGATTTTGCCAAATAAACCGTACCCTGCGGTTTGATGACAGACTCTCCCGGCCACAGCGTTATCGACATCGATGCCCCAAATGTTCAACCTGGGGAGAGATGTATGTGTGGATGAGCATTTGGTCTCTTTTAGGGGCCACTGCTCATTCAAACAATACATGCATTCAAAACGAGAAGCCATCCCTTCAGGGGAGCTTCTGCCTACTGTATGGTCCACCAACCCCGCCATGAGCAGGAACAACATGAGGAGCAGCAGCCCCAGCCAGGACCCTCAGCCAAGCGAAAGCAACGAGCCTGTGCCCCAAACCACTGAGGGCTTCAAATACATGTTTAAAATGTGGTAACTTTATCTGCAAAAAAATACATGAACCCCGTTTGTGTTAAATGTTTGAATTAGATGTAATATAAAGTTGAGGGGAAAAAAAGTTATTATTTCATGTTCGTTCATTGTTTCATTAGTTGTTGTGTTTTTTAACTTGTTTGTTTTGCTTTGTTCATAAATTCTTATTTCATCAAAATCAATGTTATGATTTATTGACTTATTCAAGGCTCTAATTATCACAGATCAAATATTCCACTTTGAATATATATATATATATTTTTTAATACTGCATATTTAGAGTTATGGTCATAACGCAATACTGCTTTTATTGTCGATAGAGGCCATCAAAAAATAAAAACTATATCTATGGATAGGTCTGATGCCATTGAAAGTTCAAAGTAAACCAAATATTTATGACTTATGAAGGCCCTCGCACGTGATATACTGATGTCATGATCATACATAGACTTATTTGTGCACAGTTATGTTGTGTAACCTAACCTCAGTATTAAAATGTTCTAATAATCACGTAACTGTGAAAACTACATGTCAGCCGCAAAACAGGATGTTTTGTCCCAAGAAGAGATAATGCTGTGACCTTGGATCCACCCTGCTCAAGCTTTAAACACCGCCCTGAACACTGTATATAATCTCGCACTAAACGCTGAGAAAGCGCACATTTGAGCACATTTTGTGCAGCTGCAGCCTTTGCCTGTAGAACATTTGTACCCAGAATATTCTGCAATAAAAGATCTTAAAGAAGTTCATTTCCAGTCTCTGATTCGGACTCAAACATTCTCATCATCCGAAAATCAACGAACACGCGAACGACTGGCGGAGAGATACCATCCTTCAACACTTACTTATAACATTTAAAAGCCTGAACCATATTTTGTCTCAAAATTACTCCTACGTATGCATGGTGATTATGATGCATGAGGGTTAAATTATTTAATAACCCCAATTCCAATGAAGTTGGGACATTGTGTAAAACGAATACAATGATTTGCAAATCCTTTTCAACATATATTAAATTGAATACAGTACAAGGACAAGATATTAAATGTTGAAACTGAAGAATGTTATTGCTTTTTTGCAAATATTCATATTTCAATTTGATGCCTTCAACACATTCCAAAAAAGCTTGCACAGAGGAAACAAAAGACTGGGAAAGTTGAGGAATGCTTAAAAAAAAAAAAAAAAAAAAAAAAAAAAAAAAAAAAACCTGTTTGGAAGATTCCACGGGTGAACAGGTTAACTCGAAACAGGTGAGTGTCACAGTTGGGTGTAAAAGGAGCATGGAAAAAGCTCAGTTGTTCATAAGCAAGAAAGGGGCAAGGTTTACCACTTTGTGAACAACTGCATGAGCAAATAGGCCAACATTTTAAGAATGTTTCTGAAAGTACAATTGCAAGGAATTTAGAGAGTTCATCGTCTACAGTCCATAATATCACCAAAAGATTCAGAGAATCTGGATAACTCTCTGCATGTAAGCGGCAAGGCCGAAAACCAACACTGAATTTCAGCAAGACAATGCCAAGCAACATTCTGCACGTGTTGTAACAGGGCAAATTCGTAGTAAAAAAGTATGAGACCTGTCTCTCACAAAATATGACAATGGAGATCCCGGGCTGTTCAGCAACTGAAGTTGCACATTAGGCAAAAATGGGAAAGAATTCCATCTACAAAGCTTCAACAATTAGTGTCCTCAGTTCCCAAACGCTTATTGAGTGTTGAGAAAAAGAGAGTAGGTGATGTACACAGTGGTAAACATGCCCCTGTCCCAGCTTTTTGGGAACGTGTCATACGCATCAAATTCAAAATGATTGAATATTGGCAAAAATAACAAAGTTAATCAATATGAACATTAAATGTTGTCTTTGTAGTGTATGCAATTGAATATAGGATGAAAAGGATTTGCAAATCATTGTATTGTTTTTTATTTACAATTTACACAACATCCCAACTTCATTTGAATTGGGGTTTGTAACAATGTGGATTATTCGTTGTCATTCTGTTTATTTCTATTGTGCAAGGTGGCAGCGTCGAAAAATTTGTAGCATGTTCAGTTACATAGATATGTATCGTAGATGTTCTTTGACAGGATTATTTCCGTTTGTTTCTATTATGCAAGGTAGCAGTTTCTGTAAAATTGAAGCTTCTTCAGCTAGACTAGATTTTTTTTGTGCCACGGACTCTTTTCGGATGTGGTTTATATGTGGCCGTGTGAGACTGAGTGTTATTTGTAGTCGTTTTGTTGATTCCTATTGTGCAAGGTGGTGCTTTCCACAATCTGTACCATCTCCAGTAACAGGTATGCATTGTACAGTTTTTTCCCCCCAATATTTGATAAGAGGGCTATGGATATTTTATAAATTGTGGATTACTTCTAGTCATGTTTATTTCTATTGTGCACAGTGGAAGATCTCAACAACTGTGCAATTACATCAATAAGACACACCTACACGCATATCTGTGACCAAGCGTGCCATGGACTTTCTTTTTACTGTGGATTATTTCTTGTAGTTTTGTCAATTTCTCTTGTGCAAGGTGGCAAATTCTACAAGCGTGTAACTTCTTCAATTACTGTACATAGATATGTGTAGATATTTTTTGGATTTTGTGTATGTATATTTTATGTACTGTGGATTATTTCAGACTGTTCTGTTTACAGTAGAGTGGAACCTTGATTTAACAGACATGGAACCTATGGATTTTGGATTTAACGGACAGAATAGTAGTGTCCGATTGGAACTAGAAACCCTTTTTTGTAGCAAACAATGTTGGTTAGTTCAATAATTGGCCCCAGTTATTTACTGGCGCAACCAGCAGACAGAGAAGACCAGATCCGGCTGCCTACATGGCCTACATGTTGGTATGTTGGGCAACGTTCCCATCAAAGGCAATGCATGGACATTAGCTGAGTGTAGCCGTAGACACGCAGCACAAAAGGGTCGTGTCATATGGCTGTCGAACATTCTGTCCTGATTTTGGGTTACTGTAATTTCTCCTGTATAATACAATTTTTTCCCCCAATAAAATTGTCAATAGTCAATAGTGCGCATTATACATCGGTATAGGAGAAAATGAAAAAGACTTTCCCATTTTATAAATGTATGCCGCCATCTAGACGTTATGTAAAAGTTGTACACTTTCATTCTAATATACCACCGCCACCTAGTGGTTATAAAAAAGGTGTAGCTGACACTTTAATTCCAATATTACAGCGGTACATATGACTGCATATATGTACAATTGTGCTCATAAGTTTACATGCCCAGGCAGAATTTGTGAAATATTGTTTTTTTCAAATATGACTGATGAATGAAAAACAACCATCATTAATTTCTTCATGGTTATGTTTTGTTTAATGATAATTCTTTTCTGAAATGCTTGACAGTTTAATTTGAATCCCATTAAAATAAAATTAAATGTGTTTCGCCTGGTCCTTCATGTTTTCTTTAAAGAATTGTACACATCTTACAAATTCTGCCTGGGTAATCAAACATATGAGCACTGCGTATTTTCTCATTTACTAAATAAAAGTAGGGCTGTGAATTTCAAAATAAGAGCAAGTAAATAAAAAGAAAGTATTATGTGTTCAAATGAAGTGCTTAACTTCAGAATAATTATTTGAAAAAACTAACAAAATACAGATAATGCATTATACATAGGTTGAAGGGTTTAAAAAAAAATTGAGGTCAACTTTGGGGGTGCGTATTATACATGAGTGTGCATTATACACGAGAAATTACAGTAGTTGTTAGTTGTCAAACCCTTTACTATGGCATCCAATTGTAATGGAGGTGACAAAAGGAAGCGTACTAATCTTAGCAATTTTGACAAATTGGAATTTATTAAGAAGTTGGAGTCGTGAGTTTCCGTGGCCAAAGTAAGTGAGGAACACGGTATACAAAAACAAACTGTAAGTGACAAGTAGGAGAGTAAGGGAAAAAACTCCAAGCTTTTACAGTGAAATTTTATGTGGATCCTACCAAAGATAAGAAAGGTGTTGTATATAAGCGTAAATACATGAACGTGTGTTAAAGTAGGGACCTGGATATAGCTGTTTATAAGTGGTAACGTGCAACAGCACATTCGTGGCAGTATTAGACCATCACAGCAATGTTTAAAGGTCAATTTGAATAAACTTCACAACTTTTTAAACATTTTCGTTTTTACATTTATTTACAATAATTTTGTACTGCACTGGGTGTTTTTAGGCCATGAAAAAAAAGTGCTTCAAATTAAGAGACAAACAGCTTTAACGGACGACCGCTCCCCGTTAGTCCATTAATTCAAGGTTTTGCTGTATTTCTATTGGGCAAGATGACGGTTCTCAATAATGATTGTTAAGTAACACTAAATCTTATGAAACGACATTGCTTGCGCATGAGCCCGTACATGACGTGGACATTTTTGGCGTGTGGATTATTTGTCGTTGTTAAAGTTCCTACGACCACTGCTTATTTATATTGTGCAAGGTGGCAGTTGCTGTAAGTTTGAAGCTTCTTTCGCTACAGTATAGGTTTTTTGTGTGCCTCAGTCTTTTTGAGTGTGGATTATGTTATCGGTAACAATTTTGTTGATTTCTATTGTGCAAGGTGGCACTTTCGAACACGTTTTACCCTCTGCAGTTTCATAGACATGGTAGATGCCCCACCACCACCCAAAATACCTCCACGTAACCGCTGTATTTGATGTGGATTTTTTTTACTGTGGATTATTGGAAGTTCTTTTTTTTTTTCTTCTATTGAGCAACGGGACAGTTATCATCAATAACTGGCAGATTGAGTGATCGCATTTTCCTACCATTTGTTCAATGAAGCGCTGGAAAGTGCAGTTTCCATCGCCAGTTGCTGTATAATTGTCACTGCAAAAATGGAAATGAGATGAGCTCAACGACACATAAAAAGGACGTCAAATGTTTTTTCCTACTGGTGGGCTTTCATGTGCAGCTGCAGTTTGTCTGTGTGATCGAAGCCCTGACCGCAGACGTCGCACTTGAACAATGTTTCGCTTTTGCATTGGTGCCTCTCGAAAAGATGGTACGAGTCAAAACTTTGCCCGCAGGCGGAACAGATGTAGCAGTTTTGAGTCGAGTCCGAGGACGGCAGACCGAAGTCCAGGATGGTCCCATCCTCGTGCGCTGCCATTCCTACCTGCGAGAACGGATCAAGCATATCCAGGTAGGGCAGCTCGCCGTTGGCGGAGTAATCCCGCCACTCACCGGCTTCTAAATAGGCATTGCTCTCTCCCGCCTCGCCGTACGGGCGATCGGTCAGTTTGTCGCCCAAAGCCGCCGGTCCTTGCTCGGGATCGGTCGCCGACTGCGGGCAAGTGTCGAGTATCGGGCACATGAGGGGGTGTGGCCTCTGTACTTCCTCGTTCTTGTCTGGAAACAAACATGAAAGCAACACAATTAAATTCCCCTCTTTTTGTGGATTATTTCTAGTCACTCAGTCCATTCCTATTATGCGAGGTGGCAGTTATTATTAAATCATTCACTGCTGCAGACGCTTCTATTCTACTGGAATTTACTGCTAACAACGAATATGTTCGTCAAGTACATTTTCAATTGGTTGGCGTGGACGTGGGTCTCGTCCAGCTTGTCTGTGAAATTCCGGTTTGTAAACTGCTGTAATGACCAACAGATCCCTTTAGATAGAGCCGTTGCATCGATTTGGATTTGAGCTCACCACAGCTTTTGAGTAGGAGATAAAGATTAGGTAGTCCGTCTTGGCTTGTCATGTCAATTATGAGGGGGGGAATACCAACAAGTTGGAAGACGGACAATTTTAGGCACCCCACACTTGAACAGAGTATGCATATGTAAGGTATAAACAGAGTGTATGTTGTGGTAGGTAATATAAAGTACTAAGTGTGTGTAGCGATTGTGAGAAAAGATGACACAGTTCATGGAGTGAATGACAAATGCCATGTAAAAAAGCCACTGAGGGTGAACTTGAGCCATGCAGTGAGTCAATGTCACTAATGGTGTGTTTCTTACTGGCATAATTGTAAATAAATTATCATTTTGTCATTTAAAAAAAAAACAAATATTTGCGTCAAAGTCACTGATCGGCTTGACGTATTTGTGTTTTTGGTGAAGCTAACACGTTCTAAAGAATGGAAAAAGAAACTTGTTTTCTGGTGAACGAAGAGAGGGATATCTTTCTTTTGGTAGGTTCCATGCCTATATTGTCCATCCATCCCTCCATCCATCCATTTTCTGAGCCGCTTATCCTCACAAGGGTCGCGGGAGTGCTGGAGCCTATCCCAGCTATCATCGGGCAGGGCGGGGTACACCCTGAACTGGTTGCCAGCCAATCGCAGGGCACATAAACAAACAACCATTCGCACTCACATTCACACCTAGGGGCAATTTAGAGACTTCAATTAACCTACCATGCATGTTTTTGGGATGTGGGTGGAAACCGGAGTGCCCGGAGAAAACCCACGCAGGCACGGGGAGAACATGCAAACTCCACACAGGCGGGGCCAGGGATTGAACCCTGGTCCACAGAACTGTGAGGCAGACACTCTAACCAGTCGGTCACCGTGCCGCCCCTATATTGTCACAGAACACAATATTTTGTGGGTCTTGAAAGATCAGTCAAAATGGATGGCAATATGGAAACTGAAAACGGCTATGTAGTAAACAGTAGGATTGCAGTTGACAAATATAAACGTCCACGGCAGTGAATGAGTTCATATAGTACTCATGTAGTTCACTTGTGCAAGGTGATGATTATCCATGATTAACTGGCAAGAGGAACCATCACATGAATTACAGGATGCATACAATGCCTAATATCCGTCAAGGACTATTTTTGTGACAATTTCTATTGTGCATGTTGGTGGTCATCCTCAATAAGTGGCATGGACCAATTTTATTAACATAATTATTAATTGGTAAAAATAGTAATCACGGCTGGATTGCTTAATGCACTTGGATTTGGAGTCAGCCAGTCCTTCCTCAAACATCTCAAGTGGGTCCAGAATGCTGCTGCTCACCTCTTAACGGGAGCACAAAACTCTTGTCCTGGAATCCTTCCACCAATTGACTGTACACATTAGAGTCTATTCTAAGAGTTTGCCTAACCCTAAATGGTCTCAGCCTGCCTTACTTCCATAATAAAATTGAGTTGAGTTGAATTGTACATGGGACTGAGCATGATGTAGACTTTTTTTGGGGGACTACGGATCATTTCTAGTCGTCTAGTTCTCTTGTGCAAGGTGGCTGTTTATGCTGACCCGTACCGTTCCTGTGTGTCTTCATGTGGCACTTGAGGCTGGACTTCTGGTTGAAGCACCGTCCGCAGATGTGGCATCCGTAGGGCTTCTCGCCCGTGTGGATGCGCAGGTGTCGCTCCAGGTGGCCGGCGCGCACAAACATCTTACCGCAGTATGAGCAGAAGAAACACTTCTTGGGCCGGGACCCCTGGTAAAAGGAACCGGGGCCGTTTCGAGGGCGGCCGGACGGCTCCCACTGCGGACCGGCGTCAGCGCGGGGGTACGCCAGCTGCGATGACATCACGTTGTTGTTGTTTTCTCCGTAAGGCTTTGGAGGGAAGGCGAAGGTGCTGCAAGAGGCTTCAACGTGAGGCGGGATAAGTTGAGCTACTGCCGCACTGTTCTGTGGTGACCGATCATTTGTTCCGTCACGTAAACTTGGCGACTTCTGCTTGTCCACCGCTTCCCTTTCAGGCTGCATCACGCTCTCCTCAACAGGTTCCGACTTGATCGTTGGCGTGCGGGACAATTCCGGACGGTTGGTGGAAACACGCTCGGCTGTGGAAGTGATGTCTCCCTCTGCTGGACGACGACTGTCGGCGCTCGGATGCTTTGATGGGTACCCTCGGATGTCAGCTGGTGCTGACTGAAGACCTGCAAGGACAGGTCAATAAATGGAGAACAGAACCCAGCCAAGTGAGAAGATTTCTGCAACAGTGTCCATTTTCATACAGCCACACGGCATCCCACAATCCGAAAAGTAGGGATGGGCCAGTACCGATACTAGGTATCGATATCAGGCCTTATTTCAAAGTAATGGGTACTCATTAGGGCTCCACGATATTGGAAGAAAATTACATTGTGATTTTTTTTCAACCTGCGTGAAATAATACAGGATCAGTGTTGGGAAAGTTCCTTTTCTATGCAAACTAGTTCAAAGTTCAGTTTATCGTTCCAAAAATAATAATGACATAATAAATCAATAATAAATAATTCAAAATTTTGAACTAAGTTCACCGGTTCAAAAACGAACTAGTTCAAAGTGTTTTTTCGATATGTTGCTCATGGGCTGTTACCCTCAAAATACTGGCATTTCATTTCTCCATTGTTGCCATCCATTCAGTCCACAGTAATAGCCAGCTGCAGCTTTCACCCAACAATCTCAAAAACCTCAGGAAAAACTTGTTGCTTGAATGGTCTTTTTTAAATGAGGAATTAAAACAAAGACAGGACTTTTGTCCTTAATGGGCAAACAAAAACACGCAATACAGTATGACAGTGCCTAGGCTTGGAATCGAGCCTACTCAAAAGTGAATACTCGTACTGGTATCGGTCCGAAAAAAAAACAACTGGTATCAAACATCCTTAAAGCTGAAATTCCCAACCTTTTTTTTGTTAAAAAAATTATTTTCAAGCAAGCCAATACTAGCGATGACAAAATGCTGATTAAGCCTGTCAGCTCCTCTAACATCTTGCTGTATTTGTATACAGCTGCTTGCTGTTTAGTCATTTCATCTTTGCTGTATTTAGTGAATGCCCGATTCATTTCCCATGCTGGGCCCGTTGGTGGTGCACGGAAAACGACGTAGAAGGAAATGACGGCACCGAAATGAGGCATTTTGCCGATCATTGGGCGGAGCGTAGTTGTAAAACGCTCACTAAAAATATTATTTTGCGTGTCTGTGGCATAAAATAGTCACACAATAATTACTGTGTAAATGAAAACAATAATAAAAAATGCCGCAAATGAACACCATCTACCTCTTTTCGAGGAGCCGATGGCTGCCAGCACCAATGTGGGTGGTCACGACCCAGCATTCCTCTCGTTCTTACTGATCTGTTTTCATTGCTTTTGTTGATCTCATTTCTTTTCACGTGTGTGTAAGTTAACTTGCAAGTGACCCAGCGATGTGGTTTGTGAGAACTTTTAGCCACTTGATTATAACTTTGAGCGCCGTAACACTGCTGCCGCTTCATCACCTGTCATGACGTGAAGAGGTTCTCCCAGCCGGCTGCCCACAGCCTACATCATAGGCGTCAAACGCAAGCCCCGGGGGCCAGATGCGCCCTGCCACATCATTTTATGTGGCCCGCGAAAGCAAATCATGCTCGTCAACTTCCGTGATTTTTGCTGAAATATGTACCCGAATTCCAAATTCCAAAATTCCAAAATAATAAACAATAATGTTGAGATATTGCAATTTTCTATAACCAAACCCTTCTTCTACAGTACCTTAAACAATACTTGAACAAACTATTATCCTTGTCTTCTGATTTCAAAACTAGTTATCCCTCAAATTGTTGTGTAATGGTAATAATATGATTTGGTGATGAAACATTTCACTGTTCTAACGGCCCTCTGAGGGAAATCGTAACTACAATGCAGCCCGAGACAAAAATGAGTTTGACACCCCTGGCCTACACCATATCGAAGCGATAGACCGCTTTGTTGTAATGCTGAATTACAGCAGCAGGGAGCGCCAAAAATCGTGGATTATAGCTTTGACGAAAAGGATTCTTCACGACAAATAATGTATTGGTGTTCTTCTATCCAAGCCAGTGATGTATAGTGACAGGAAGAACCATTAAATGCTCTTCCACTAAATGCCAAGAGATCCTTCTTTTCCTTTCGGCTTGTCCCTTTAGGGGTCACCACAGCGAGTCATCCTTTTCCATATAAGATTATCTCCTGCATCCTCCTCTCGAACACCAACTGCTCTCATGTCGTCCCTCACGACATCCATCAACCTTCTCTTTGGTCTTCCTCTAGCTCTCTTGCCTGGCCGCTCCATCCTCATCATCCTTCTACCAATATACTCACTATTTCTCCTCTGTACGTGTCCAAACCATCAAAGTCTGCTCTCTCTAACTTTGTCTCCAAAACATCGAACCTTGGCTGCCCCTCTGATGAGCTGATTTCTAATTGTATCCAACCTGGTCACTCCGAGAGCGAACCTCAACATCTTCATTTCCGCCACCTCCGGCTCTGCTTCCTGTTGTCTCTTCAGTGCCACTGTCTCTAATGGCTGGCCTCACCACTGTTTTATAAACTTTGCCCTTCATCCTAGCAGAGACTCTTCTGTCACATAACACACCTGACAGCTTCCTCCACCCGTTCCAACCTAATTGGACCTGTTTCTTCACTTCCTGACCACACTCACCATTGCTCTGGACAGTTGACCCCAAGTATTTAAAGTCCTCCACCCTCTTCTCCCTGCAGTCTCACTCTTCCCCCACCACCCCTCTCATTCATGCACATATATTCTGTCTTACTTCGGCTAATCTTCATTTCTCTGCTTTCCAGTGCATGCTTCCATCTTTCTAACTGTTCCTCCACCTGCTCCCTGCTTTCACTGCAGATCACAATGTCATCTGCAAAAATCATGGTCCACGGGGATTCCAGTCTAACCTCATCTGTCAGCCTATCCATCACCACTGCAAACAGGAAGGGTCTGAGGGCTGATCCCTGATGCAGTCCCACCTCCACCTTAAATTCGTCTGTTACACCTACAGCACACCTCACCGCTGTTCTGCTGCCCTCGTACATGTCCTATATTATTCTAACATACTTCTCTGCCACTCCAGACTTCTGCATGCAGTACCACAGTTCCTCTCTGGGTACTCTGTCATAGGCTTTCTCTAGATCTACAAAGACACAGTGTAGCTCCTTCTGACCTTCTCTGTACTTTTCCATCAACATCCTCAAGGCAAATAATGCATCTGTGGTACTCTTTCTAGGCATGAAACCATACTGTTGCTCGCAACCACTCACTTCTGTCCTGAGTCTAGCCTCCACTACTCTTTCCCATAACTTCATTGTGTGTCTCATCAACTTTATTCCTCTGTAGTTCCCACAGCTCTGCACATCACCATTGTTCTTAAAAATGGGCACCAGCACACTTTTCCTCCATTCCTCAGGCATCTTCTCACGTGCTAGAATTCTATTGAATAAGCTGGTCAAAAACTCCACAGCCACCTCTCCTAGATGCTTCCATACCTCCACATGAATGTCATCAGGACCAACTGCCTTTCCATTTTTCATCCTCTTTAATGCCTTTCCAACTTCCCCCTTACGAATCATTGCCACATCCTGGTCCACCACACTTGCCTCTTCTACTCCCCCTTCTCTCTCATTTTCCGCATTCATCAACTCCTCGAAGTATTCTTTCCATCTAGCTAGCACACTGCTGGCACCAGTCAACATATTTGCCTCTCTATTCTTAATCACCCTAACCTGCTGCACATCCTTCCCATCTCTATCCCTGTGTCTGGCCAGCCTGTATAGATCCTTTTCTCCTTCTTTAGTGTCCAACCTGCCATACATGCCATATGCCTCTTGTTTGGCCTTTGCCACCTCTACCTTTGCCCTGTGTCGTATCTCAATGTATTCCTTTCGCCTCTCCTCGGTCCCATTTCTTCTTAGCTAACCTTTTTCCTTGTAAGATTTCCTGTACTGTGAGGTTCCAAAACCAAGTCTCCTTCTCTCCTTTCCTGCCATAAGATACACCAAGTACTCTCCTGCCTGCCTCTCTGATCACCTTGGCTGCAGTGGTCCAGTCCTCCTGAAGCTCCTCCTGTGCACCAAGAGCCTGTCTCACCTCTTCCCGAAAAGCTGCACAACACTCGTCCTGTCTCAGCTTCCACCACATGGTTCTCTGCTCTGCCTTTGTCTTTCTAATCTTCCTCCCCACCACCAGAGTCATATTACACACCACCATCCTATGCTCTCGAGCCACACTCTCCCCTACCACAACCTTGCAGTTGGTAACCTCCTTCAGATTACATCGTCTGCACAAAATGTAATCCACCTGCGTGCTTCTACCTCTGCTCTTGTAGGTCACACTATGTTCCTGCCTCTTCTGGAAAAAAGTGTTCACTACAGCCATTTGTATCCTTGTTGCAAAGTCTACCACCATCTGTCCCTCCAAGTTCCTTTCCTGGATGCCGTACTTACCCATCACTTCTTCATCACCCCTATTACCTTCACCAACATGTCCATTACAATCTGCACCAATCACGACTCTCTCTCTGTCTGGGATGCTCAGAACTACTTCGTCAAGCTCCTCCCAGAATTGCTCTTTCACCTCTAGGTCACATCCTACCTGTGGGGCATAGCCACTAATCACATTATACATAACACCCTCAATTTCAAGTTTCAGCCTCATCACTCGATCTGATACTCTTTTCACCTCCAAGACATTCTTAGCCAACTCTTCTTTTAAAATAACCCCGACTCAATTTCTCTTCCCATCTGCACCGCGGTAAAATAATTTAAACCCTGCCCCTAAACTTTTAGCCTTACTGCCTTTCCACCTGGTCTCTTGGACACACAATATATCAACCTTTCTCCTAATCATCATGTCAACCAACTCCTGAGATTTTCCTGTCATAGTCCCAACATTCAAAGTCCCCACATTCAGTTCTAGGCTCTGTGCTTTCCTCTTCTCTTTCGGCCAAAGAACCCGCTTTCCACCACTTCTTCTTCTTCGACCCACAGTAGCTGAATATCCAACGGCGCCCTGCAGGTTGACGGCGCCGGTGGCGGACGTTGTTAACCCGAGCCAAGACCGATCCGGTATGGAATTCTTTTGATGAACGCTCATATGTGTTTGGCAATGTTTTAAACCGGATGCCCTTCCTGACGCAACCCTCTGCATTTATCCGGGCTTAGGACCGGCCTACAGTTTGCACTGGCTTGTGCCCCTCATAGGGCTGCAAGAGATCCAATTACTGTATTTTCCGGACTATAAATCGCAGTTTTTTTTCATAGTTTGACCGGGGGTGCAATTTATACGCCGGAGCGACTGATATGTGAAATTATTAACACATTATTATATAATCTCATGTTATTTTTACACTGACAACCGCAAGAGGGCGCTCTAGGCCTGTGTATCCGTACCTGCTACTTCTGTACCTCTGAAAATTGATAATTTCAACATTAGCGGTAACTTATAAAAACAACTGTGAAGGACTGACCAAAAATGGCATCGAAAAGAAAATCATTCTGCAGATTACAAGCTGCAAGTAGTGAAATATGCAGCCGAAAACGGTAATCGAGCAGCAGAAAGTAAGTTTGGAGTGAGCGAGAAACTTCTAAGGGACTGGCGAAAAACGGAGGTTACTCTTACTGAAATGAAGAAAACAAAAAATGCTCGTTGCGGGCTAAACGCTAGGTGGCCACAGCTAGAGGAACGAGTTCGCACATGGGTGCTTGAACAACGTGCTAAATTGTCTTTCAAGATGAAATTTCTGTTCTTGGTGTTTGAGTTTATCAAATAAATTTCCCCCCAAAAATGCGACTTATACTCCAGTGCGACTTATATGTTTTTTCCTTCTTTATTATGCATTTTTTGGCTGGTGCGACTTATACTCTGGAGCGACTTATAGTCCGGAAAATACGGTAACTGAGTAAGTAAATTGAGACGAGATCATCATCAGCGTCACATGAAACGTCATATTCCACACACTGTCTCTGTTACAGTTGTGATACTACGTCAGAGAAGGCGGAACATTTCAAAGTAGTCCACCCATTCCGTGCTTTTCACAGACAACAGGGAGACGGGATAAAAGTCGATGAAAAAATGTCGCTTGTGACTTACATCTCTGATGGATCTTGGTGTGCTCTTTGAGGCTGCACTTCTGGTTGAAGCGTCTCCCGCAGATGTCACAGCGGTACGGCTTTTCTCCTGTGTGGATCCTCTTGTGCCGCTCCAGGTTTCCGGAATGCTCAAAACATTTCCCGCAGAAGGGACAGGCGAAACCCCGCTTGAACATCAGCCGGTTGACCATCCGCCGCCGCATGCTGCTGTACAGCTGGCGGTGTGGCCCGCGGCCAGCCGCTCCTGTTTGCCGGATGCCCGCTGGAACATCAATCTGGTTTTCACTGAGTCTTTCCGTCGATGGTTCGGGTTGACCGCATGCCGCCTGTTCGGCGGGTTCGCACTTCACCGCCACTTCAACGTTGGGAAAGTCGCTTTGGAGCTTTTCGGGCCTCTCAGCCTCAGCGCCCCCTGTAGACATTCAAGAAAACAGCAGATTTGGAATTTATTTTCCTGTGTCCTTTACACATTACAGAACCCAGCCAACGGTGATATTCCCTGAAATTTCACACCCCTGTCCTAGCATTACAGTATTTCCTTTTACACAAGCATTGTCCTGCCTCTGTTATCGCTCTGATACCATCTCCCAAAGGCAGAAAATCTGTCTTTTACAGACATTATGCCACAAAATTTCCCCATGACAGCCCTAACAGAAGAGCTGGAATTCATTTTTTTGTTTGTTTTTTTAAACACAGAACTATTAAATAATTTAAACTGTTTTACCAAAATGAACGTGTTAGGATCTTTGAAGATACAAAATTGTCTTTGATTTTGACAGAAATGCGTACGGTAAGACTGTTAAAACAATCAAAATTGTCTTTGATGTTGACAAAACCACGTTACGTTCATAGAAGACTTATGTCATTCACTGATGACTCAAACGTCTTTTGATGTTAACAAAACATCGGGGACCTTGGCGATCCGATCCCCGGCTACAGAAGCTGGCTCAAGGGACGTGGAATGTCACCTCTCTGGCAGGGAAGGAGCCCGAGCTTGTGTGTGAGGTCGAGAAGTTCCGACTAGATATAGACGGACTCGCCTCCACACACAGCTTGGGCTCTGGTACCAGTCCTCTCGAGAGGGGTTGGACTCTCTTCCACTCTGGAGTTGCCCACGGTGAGAGGCACCGAGCAGGTGTGGGTATACTAGAGGGTAGACGAGAGGGTAGCCTCCCTCAGCTTTCGGGTGGGGGGACGGGTCCTGGCTCTTGTTTGTGCCTATGCACCAAACAGCAGTTCAGAGTACCCACCCTTTTTGGAGTCCTTGGAGGGGGTGCTGGAGAGAGCTCCCGCTGGGGACTCCATCGTTCTGCTAGGGGACTTCAATGCTCACGTGGGCAATGACAGTGAGACCTGGAAGGGCGTGATTGGCAGGAAGGGCCCCCCCGATCAGAACCCGAGCGGTGTTCTGTTATAGGACTTCTGTGATCGTCACGGATTGTCCATAACGAACACCATGTTCAAGCATAAGGGTGTCCACACGTGCACTTGGCACCAGGACACCCTAGGTCGAAGTTCGATGATCGACTTTGTGGTCGTGTCATGAGATTCGCCCGGAGTTCCTCAAGGCTCTGGATGTTGTAGGGCTCAAGGCTCTGGATGTTGTAGGGCTGTCCTGGTTGACACGCCTCTGCAACATCGCGTGGACATCGGGGACAGTGCCTCTGGATTGGCAGACTGGGGTGGTGGTCCCCCTTTTTAAGAAAGGGGACCGGAGGGTGTGTTCCAACTACAGGGGGATCACACTCCTCAGCCTCCCTGGTAAGGTCTATTCAGGGGTGCTGGAGAGGAGGGTCCGTCAGGAAGTTGAATCCCAGATTCAGGAGGAGCAGTGTGGTTTTCGTCCTGGCCGTGGAACAGTGGACCAGCTCAACAGCCTTGGCAGGGTCCTTGAGGGTGCATGGGAGTTCGCCAAACCAGTCTACATGTGTTTTGTGGACTTGGAGAAGGCGTTCGACCGTGTCCCTCGGGTCGTCCTG
This sequence comes from Phyllopteryx taeniolatus, assembly GCF_024500385.1. Lineage (NCBI taxonomy): Eukaryota > Metazoa > Chordata > Actinopteri > Syngnathiformes > Syngnathidae > Phyllopteryx > Phyllopteryx taeniolatus. The sequence continues at coordinate 1,623,758 of NC_084515.1, read as the reverse complement.
TGGGGGGTGCTTCGGGACTATGGGGTACTGAACCCCCTGATATGGGCTGTTCGGTCCCTGTATGACCGGAATCAGAGTTTGGTCCGCATATCCGGCAGTAAGTCGGACTCGCAGGGTTGGACTGCGCCAAGGCTGCCACTTGTCACCGATTCTGTTCATAACTTTTATGGACAGAATTTATAGGCGCAGCCGAGGCGTAGAAGGGGTCCGGTTTGGTGGCCTCAGTATTGCATCTCTGCTGTTTGGAGATGATGTGGTTCTGTTGGCTTCACCAAACCGTGACCTCCAACTCTCATTGGAGCAGTTCGCAGCCGAGTGTGAAGCGGCTGGGATGAGAATCAGCACCTCCAAATCTGAGACCATGGTCCTCAGTTGGAAAAGGGTGGCGTGCCCTCTCCAGGTCGGGGATGAGATCCTGCCCCAAGTGGAGGAGTTCAAGTGTCTTGGGGTCTTGTTCACGAGTGAGGGAAGAATGGAACGGGAGATCGACAGGCGGATCGGTGCAGCGTCTGCAGTGATGCGGACTTTGTATCGATCCGTTGTGGTAAAGAAGGAGCTAAGCCGAAAGGCGAACCTCTCGATTTACCGGTCGATCTACGTTCCTACCCTCACCTTTGGTCACGAGCTGTGGGTCGTGACCGAAAGAACGAGATCCCGGATACAAGCGGCCGAAATGAGTTTCCTCCGCAGGGTGTCCGGGCTCTCCCTTAGAGATAGGGTGAGAAGCTCGGTCATCCGGGAGGATCTCAGAATAGAGCCGTTGCTCCTTCACATCGAGAGGAGCCAGATGAGGTGGCTGGGGCATCTGATTCGGATGCCTCCCGGACGCCTCCCTGGTGAGGTGTTCCGGGCACGTCCCACCGGGAGGAGACCCCGGGGACGACCCAGGACACATCATTCGGCTGGCCTGGGAACGCCTCGGGATCCCCCCGGAAGAGATGGATGAAGTGGCTGGGGAAAGGGAAGTCTGGGCATCCCTGCTAAAGCTACTGCCCCCGCGACCTGACCTCGGATAAGCGGTAGAAGCTGGATGGATGGTTTACAAAAACGTATGTACAATTGACTGCCACGAGCTGAAAGAACAGGCATATGAAAATGTGAAACCTTATATGGTACAGTGGGAAGAAGAAATATGTGCCCCCTTTGGAATTTCTTAAATTTCTGCAGAAATTGGTCACAAAATGCAGTCTGGTCATCTAAATCACAAAAATAAAGAAATATGTGTCCCCTTTGGAATTTCTTAAATTTCTGCAGAAATTGGTCACAAAATGCAGTCTGGTCATCTAAAATCACAAGAATAAACAGTCTGCTTGGACTTATACCACACCAAAAAATTATAGGTTTTCATATTTTTATAGAGCATAACATGTAAACAGGGAGGGAAAAGTAAGTGAACCACTGGATTTAAAATCTGTTTGACCCTCCTTTGGCAGCAATAACCTCAACCAAACATTTCCTGTAGTTGCAGATCAGACATGCACACCTATCAGGATACATTTTTGGCCATTCCTCTTTACAAAAGTGTTGCCGTTCAGCAATATTCCTGGGATGTCGATTTCAATCGGGTTACGGTCACGACCTTGACTGGGCCACTCCAGAACATGCATTTTCTTCTTCTGAAGCCATTCTGTTGTTGATTTGCTTCTGCGTTTTGGATCTTTGTCCTGTTGCAACACCCATCCTCTTTTGAGCTTTAACTGTGGGAACAGATGGCCTCAACCTCTTCTGAAAAATATCTTGATAAACTTGTGAATTCATTTTTCCATTGATGATAGCGAGCTGTCCAGGCCCTGAGTTTGGAAGCACGCCTATACCATGATGCTCCCTCCTCCATGCTTCACAATTGGGATAAGGTTTTGATCTTGGTGTGATGTGTAATTTTTCCTCCATGCATGACAGTGTCTGTTCCTCCCACACAATTCAAATATGGTTTCAACTGTCCACAATAATATTTTGCCAATAGTGCAGTGGAATATCCAGGTACTCTTAAGCAAACTTCAAACGTGCAGCAATGTTTTTTTGTTGTTGTTGTTGTTTTTTTTACATCAACGGCTTCCTCCTTGGTACTATCCCACGAATCCCATTCTTCTTTAATGTATGGTGGATTTGTCAACAGAGATGTTGGCATGTGCCAGTGATTTCTATAAGTCTTCAGCTGGCACTCTAGGGTTCTTTTTTTTTTTACCTCATTGAGCATTCTGCGCTGTGCTCCTACAGTCATCTTTACAGGACAGCCACTCAGTACTGAACTCCATTTATAGACAAATTGTCTAACCATGGACTGATGAGCGTCAAGACTTTGAGACACTTTTTTAACCTTTTCCAAATGTATACAAGTTTATATATAAAGTCCTGACCTAAGCCCGATTGAGATGCTGTTGGATGACCTGAAGAGAGCTATTCACTGTTGAACTGCAACCGTTTTATAAAGAGGTTGGTCCAAAATTCATCCTGACCATTGTGCACATCTCATCTGGAACTTCAGGAAACTTTTTGTTGCGGTTATTGCTGCCAAAGGAAGGGCAACTAGTTATTAAATTTAAGGGTTTTCACACAGAGCCATGTAGGTTTGGACTTTTGATTTTTTTTGGGGGCATTTTTGCAAAACTGCATTTTGTTTTTAATTAAGTTGTCTTTGACTAATATTTAAATTTGTTTGAAGATGGGAAACATTTAGGCGCGACAAAAACATAAGAAATCAGGAAGGGGGCAAACACTATCACACTACTGTAAATTTGGACCGATTTGCGACATGTGGCATAAACTCCTTAAACCTTATCCAATTCTTAAAAACTAGGGCTCATTTTATTTGAGTTCTATACTCTATCCAATGGCATCATCTATTTTGATATACAGGTGGTTTGAAATTTTTAGTAACACACCAACAAGGGATCACTTATTTTTTCCCTCCGTCCTGTGAATGTTTACACGTCATTTTCAATAAAAACACAAAACCATATATATGTTTGTGTGGTATTAGTTTAAGCAGACTCTGTTTATCCTTGTGGTTTAGATAAGAATCAGACCACATTTTATGAGCAATATATGCAGAAATTTTAAAAGTTCCAAAGGGTTCAAATACTTTTTTAATTATCATTGCACATGCTTCAAGAACAACACCATCAACAATAACACAATCCAACTTAGCCAAGTCGGGTGGGATGCACTCCAGCCCGGGTCCACCGTCCAAGCTCACCCACCTCGGGGATGCTGATGCTGATGCTGTTGTGCTTTCCGCAGGCTGTCCGCCGCGCGATGGGCGGCTCTCAGCTCGCCGTGCAGCACCTCCACGCTGCTCCTCAGCCGCCGGATCTCTTGTTCTCGCTGGGTCACCTCCAGGCGCAGCACCACCATGCCGTCCTCCACCACTTTGGTGATCTGCGCCGCGGCGGCGTTGCACAGGGCGGTGATGATGGAGCCGATCTGTCTGTGGAGAGCCGCGCCATTCGACATGATGATGGCAAGAGTGGCCCGGCAAAACCCCGCAAACAATACCCTCGACCACTGGAGAAAGGTTACACTTTGGCGGGGTGGTTGAATTTGCTCGGCGCTGGCATCGTGCGTGCCGCTCCACGCTAGCTAACTTGCTAATTGGTGTAAACACAACAGCGTAGCCTGGGCCGGAAATCGTGGTGCCTGTAGTACCGTAAAGCAGCTACAAACGACGTAACGCTAGTTGCTGTAAACACCCATAGATAAAAATACATTAGAGCAAGCCTCGGCAGGATGAGGGCATGCACACTTAGCCGCCATCTTGAACTGGGACTCGCGGTCATTTCTTCCATTCACTTGTAATGAGGTAAATTTGTTTGTTTGGCTCCAGTGAATTAATCAAAAATTAACTCGTTGGGTTCTTAACCGATTTTGACACGAATCAGACATGCAGTTGTGATACATGACATTTTATAATCATGGGTTTCATGAGAAATTACTTTGTTTACATTCAAGTAGCATCCGAAGTACGAAGGTGCCGAAGTATTGTGTGGTTTATGGTTGCACAAATGAGAGCAATACGAGAGCTATCCACCCATCCATTTTCTACCGCTTATCCGAGGTTGGCTCGCGGGGGTAGTAGCTTTAGCAGGGACGCCCAGACTTCCTCTCTCCAGCCACTTCATCCAGGGGGATCCCGAGGCGTTCCCAGGCCAGCCGAGAGACGTAGTCTCTCCAGCGTGTCCTGGGTCGTCCCCGGGGTCTCCTCCCAGTGGGACGTGCCCGGAACACCTCACCAGGGAGGCATCCGAATCAGATGCCTCACCCACCTCATCTGGCTCCTCTCGATGTGGAGGAGCAGCGGCGCTACTCTGAGATAACTCCCGGATGACCGAGCTTCTCACCCTATCTCTAAGGGAGAGCCCGGAGACCCTGCGGAGAAAACTCATTTCGGCCGCTTGTATCCGGGATCTCGTTCTTTCGGTCACGACCCACAGCTCGTAACCATAGGTGAGGGTAGGAATGTAGATCGACTGGTAAATCGAGAGCTTTGCCTTTCGGCTTAGCTCCTTCTTCATCCACAACAGATCGATACAAAGTCCGCATCACTGCAGACACTGCACCGATCCGCCTGTCGATCTCCTGTTCTATTCTTCCCTCACTCGTGAACAAGACCCCAAGATATTTGAACTCCTCCACTTGGGGCAGGATCTCATCCCCGACCTGGACCTCATCCCCGACCTGGACCTTGTCCCCTTTTCCGACTGAGGACCATGGTCTCTGATTTGAAGGTGCTGATTCTCATCCCAGCGGCTTCACACTCGGCTGCGAACCGCTCCAGTGAGAGTTGGAGATCACGGCTTGATGAAGACAACAGATCCAGATCATCTGCAAAAAGCAGAGATGATTTTTTTCTAAATTGATAGCTTCAATGGATCCAGATAAGTTAACTCTTACACTCTGGAGTTGTATGGCAATGATATCAGCTTCTTCCCTCTTGCAATCAACTTATTAAACACCTAACCTACAATTCCATTGCAACATGCTGCCAATTTTTTTTTGTCTTGAGTTTGTTGTCACATTGGGCCAACTCTTGCACTCACTGTAGTAGTCTCGCCACGCTGCACTGTTGTTGACCAATGCTGGCCACTCATGCCAGAGTAGCATCTGCCCCACTTGCACACCGACTGAGGAGTATCTGCAACATTTGCACAATCAACATTGTCCCAGATTATCGCACTACTCGTCACTTTAAACCGCATACACTCCTTGAAGTCTCTGCGCCCTTTGCACAATGGTCATTGTACCGGACTATTGCTATATTAGTCATTTGAACTGCTCTAAGTGATAGAGGACTGCATTTTTTTGCACAATTGTAAAAAAAAAAAAAAAAAAAACATTACCAGATAGCTAGGAACCCTTTATTGCTCAGTGACTGTTTTTGTCAATGTCTTTATGTCTTAAAAGTGTTCTCTGTCAATTGACTGTCTGTTGTCATACTAGCATACTACTCCAGCTACCGGAGACAAATTCCTTGTGTGTTTTTGGAACATACTTGGCAAATAAAGATGATTCTGATTCTGATATTAGGGGCAAGTGTTCTCTTTTTTTATAGGGTTGCACTGTGTATTGTTTGAGCATAGCCATGCGCAATAGTCACATCGCAGGGTCCTGCGCAATGTTGGTGTATATGCAGTCAATCAACTGGAATATTAATAAGTGACCAGCAGAGCGACCTAGTTGGACATGCTAATAAGATTAGCACTGATGTTACAGTAAGTTATAACCCATCAAACCGGTCACTGTGTTATATCTTTTTTTTTTTTTTTTTGTATGATAACTATTAATGCGGACAGGGGAAACAATTTCACGCCTGCATTTACTCGATCTCTCTTCAGAATGTGATGAACAGATAAATCTCATAGATTATATTGAAATGAAATCCTTTAGCCTTTGGAGGAATGGGAAAGTAGAGAAAAGTACCTTCTTATCTTTATCCTTGTCATTTTTACTATAATATTGATGTATTTCCTCTTTAAGGATGATGAGGGGAAAAATGTGTGGGGTGAAGGTATGCTTGTATTTCAGTTTTCTACAGTGAGGAACCTGTATTCAGAAATTACTGTACTGTATCTTTTCTTACTACAAAAATGTCTAGAAAAAAACATGCATTGAAACTGTATACATTTATAACAACATTTACAGTAACTTCCTAGCCCATTGTATTGGTTAACATAATTTCCTTTTACTTATTACAAAGAACGTACGGTTGTTCTATCAATCTGATGGTCATATGTTATCAGACGTGAAATGAAGTTTTAAAAGAAAACAGTGTAACTTGGGCCAGATGTTGAGTTGCAAATATCCTAATGCAGCTAAAAAGACACAAAAAAACTACCTAATGCCTGTAAGAGTTGCTTTGGTGGTAAGTTGTGGTGCTAGTAATATCTTAACGAAGTAACGAACAACAACGCAACGAGGAGCTGGTTAAGGCAGCGAGGAGCTGGTTAATATAAAAAATGTTTAAGGACTTTGCTTCAAATATGATATATATATATATATATATATATATATACACATGTATATTGTGCATGTAGTGATTATTTATTTAATTTTTATTTTGTTTCGTCCAGAGGGAATAATAAGAGCGTTTCAATTTTATGTCAATTATTTATGGGGTTTTAAAAATAAGTAACATTATTATTTTTACTTATTTTTTAAGCAACAGCTGTATAGTGTAATGTTATGTCAAGTCTTAAAATAAACTAAATAAAAACAAGAAACACATTTTTGCTGTTTGGTTGTATATTTTAGTTGAGTATCTCTGAGTAATTCACCATTTACTGTGATACTACTGCTGCACCATGTATACTACAATAGTCATTGCCATGAAAGGACAAATATTTTTTTCAATTACTCATGTTTTTGTTAATGAGTGTTTCAGCGGCATCTTGTTGTGCATGATTTATTTATTTTTTTAAATCATGTGCTCAAAAAACATGTCGTAAAAACCTGAAATGAGTCAACTCCTGAAATGTCGTGCGTCAGGTCTGCACGATTTACCATAACTACCTCACATCCAAAAATGTCCCTTTACCAGAGCTCATTTCACAGCACAGCACCTTTGTGACGTGTAGAGAGAGTAGCACCACACAATCATTCATTGTTGTCTCAGGCTCAAACGAGTTTTTCTTGTTGGCCCAAAAAACTTTATGTACTGCGTAAAGAGTCACATGCTGTACACACGCTAGATTCCAACCTCCATTTATCATAACATGGGGCAAATTAGTTTTGTGTCTGTGACAAAGGCATACGGACTCCAAATTCTCTTTAAAGTTTACAAAAGATTTACTATGTGTTTGGTCGGCTGAAGACTGGAATTGTTCTTTGATGTTGACAAAACATGTATGTTAGGTTCATTGAAGGCTAAGAACTGCGTTTGATGTTTACGGAAATGCACGTTACGGCCATCAAATCATGTAAATATTATTTGATGTTTACAGACACGTATGTAACATCTGTTAAAGAAATTATCTTTGATGTTTACAACAACATGTTAGGGTCACTGAATTGACAATGTTTACAAAACACATGGAGGGTCATTGAAGACTAAATTGTTTTTGATGTTTGAAAGAAATGTGTGAGGTTCATCGTTCCCTAATTATCTTTGATGTTTACAAAAATTTTGGTTGGCTGAAGACTGAATAGTTCTTTGACAATTACAAAACACGTATGTTGGACTCAAAACTGTCGTTGATGTCTACAGAAATTTGTATTACCGAAACTGAATATCAGCTAACGTTAGGGCCATTAAATCATGTGCAATTTCTTTTATGTGTACAAAACTTAGGTTCAAGACTGAAGAGAACACATGCTAGGTCCTTAAACAAATTAAGTTTTCTTTGATGTTTACAAAAAAATGTTGGGTTCATTGAAGACCAAATTGACTTAGATGTTTTGTCTATTGAACCCGTTAAATTGTCTTTGATTTTACAAAAACATACACTATGCTCATTGAAGACCTGTACGCAAGGTTCATTGAAGACTAACCTGTCGTTGATGTTAACAAAAAAATGTATGCCAGGTTAGACACTAAAGAAGGAGAAAGGGATCTATATGGGTTGGCCAGACAGAAGGATAGCGATGGGAAGAATGTGCAGCAGATTAGGGTGATTAAGGATAGAGATGAAAATGTGTTGACTGGGGAGTTTGCATGTTCTCCCCGTGCCTGCGTGGGTTTTCTCCGGGTACTCCGGTTTCCTCCCACATCCCAAAAACATGCATGAATTGGAGACTCTAAATTGCCCGTAGGCATGACTGTGAGTGCGAATGGTTGTTTGTTCCTATGTGCCCTGCGATTGGCTGGCAACCAGTTCAGGGTGTACCCCGCCTCCTGCCCGATGACAGCTGGGATAGGCTCCAGCACGCCCGCGACCCTAGTGAGGAGAAGCGGCTCAGAAAATGGATGGATGGATGGATGTTAGGCTCATTGAAGACTGAATGGTGGCATTATCTTTGATGTTTAAGGGTTGTTTGAGACTCAATAGTCTTCAAGATTTACAAAATTGTGTATATTGGGTTTATTCAAGACAAAAATTGTCATTGATGTTTTCAAAAATGCACGTTTGGTTGTTTTTCTCGGGGGTGAACGTTCATGTGGATGCTTGCATATGTGTGTGTCAGTCCTGTGATTGACAGGCCATCAGTCCAGGCCGTCCCACCTCTGACCATGAGTCAGCTGATCTGTGCCGTTTTTTGTTTTTCCAGGTGAGCACACGTTGAATTGCATGACAACATTTTTGCCACATGATACGCTTATTTTTTCCAAGTTTGGAAAACATGACAAAACAAGCATTTTTTAAAATACACCTACTGACGCAACTCGCTCATCGACTTCCTCTACCGTTGACGTAAGAAGGGTGCAAGATGGCTTGGTAATAAAATAGTTGGCATTGTTGTTGTTGGGTTTTTGTTTTGTTTTGTGAGTCATCACACCCTGCCACCAAGCTTTAGGATTTCATGTTCTGATTAAAAGCTGGTATTTTCGGTTTGGTAACGTCAATTGCCTTGGTGTACCGGCTTAAATATTTCTCATCATGTAAGGTGTCCAAAAAAGTCTCAAAAAACCTGCTGAACTTACGAATTAGCTTCCGGTTTTACTGTTATTCACAAGCTACACCTTACATTTTGTTTTTGGCCTTTTTGAAAGTATCCCCGAGGTGTCATACAGTATGTTCCTAACACGTGTCCCAGTTTGACATAATTGAGTATTAGTTTTCCTAGTGTTAATTATCTAACGACAAGAGTGTTTAAAAAAAACTGCATAGTATGACGGTAATTATCATTAATTACGAATGAGTAAATGGGCATAACAGCCATGGGTTGTAATCAAATATGCTAATCTTCTTATGTGCACTTTCCCTTCAATATGGAGTCTATATGTGAGTGTTTTTGTTTTATTATCATACAATTTCTGTACATTGGTACCTGCACACGTGAAAGACAGTAAGCGTGACTGCACGGGAAAAACCTTTTGCGTAACTTGTCAAAAGCTCTTTTGCATTTTAGCGTGATGAGGAAATGAAAAAAGAACTTGCAGGCATGGGTATTTCTTCAAGCTGCCACGCCTTAGCGCAGTATCATCACCAAGGTGTGCGTGTGCGTATTTAAGGAGTCTACCTGCTTCCGACACTCATTCGTCCACTCAAAGAAAAGGGAAAAAGATACTCAAGACAACATCATTTTCAATTTGTATAAGATTAAAGGTAAGCCTTTCCAAATTCATACTTTAGACCACATTGTATTATTTAATTAGGGGAATGCTTTTTAAACTAATATAGACATACTGGAAATATATTTTAACTGTAGATGTACAAAAATACTATCTTAAAACTCTAAAAGTTGTGAACTTTTATCTGAATAAAAAGAGTTTGTTTAGGTGTGCAAAATTCTGGGAATTAAAAAAAAAAAAAAGAACTTTACAACATGATTAAGGAGCATTTATGGGAATTACCAAGTATATTTTGTCCTTGCCCAATAGAAACGTTGTATTTCCAAATTTTATGAATCCTTTACATATATCTGAAATTCAAAGGGTCCGCCTCTAGAGTTGCAAAATTCAGTTTTTTGGGTTTTTTTCATCCATCCCTCCATTTTCCATACCGCTTCTCGTCACTAGGGTTGTGGGCCTGCTGGAGCCTATCCCAGCTGACTTCAGGCTAGAGGGGGAGTACACCCTGAACTGGTCGCCAGCCAATCGCACACACACATTCACACCTACGGGCAATTTAGTGTTCAATTACGCTACCATCCATGTTTTTGGGATGTGGAAGGAAACGGAGTACCCGATAGAAAACCCACGCAGGCACAGGGAGAACATGCAAACTCCACAGAGGCCAGGCCGGATTTGAAACCGGGTCCTCAGAACTGTGATGTGGATGTGCTAACCAGTCGTCCACCATGCCGCCGGGAATTGTGAACGTTACATCATGATTAATACAAATTTAAGGTAATTACCGGAGATTTTTGTAATCACCCGATAAAAATAACATTTAGAAATTTTATGAATTGTGAACCTGTATCCGAAATATCAAGAAGTCTGCCTCAAGTAACATTTGGGGAATGTTTTATTTATTTATTATATTGTGAACTTTACATAAAGATTAAGCGGAATACAAGAGTCTGCTTCTGGTTGCTAAATTTCAGGGGGATTTTTAAAGTTGTGAATTCAAGGGGAATTGGGAATGGATTAAGGGGAATTCATCGGGAAAACAAGGAATGTATTGTTTTATAGTTGTTTTAAATAAAATACAACGATAGAATACACCCATAAGCCTCATCCAATGTAAATCTTAGACAAAGTCATGAATGGATAAGCTAAGTATTGATGTATTATTTACTTTGGAACAACATTGTTCTTTTCTCTTTTTTGCAACAAATATTGATATGATAGAAATATATTTGAACAATGTAGTCATGTTCTGCTCATTTTTCAGTTTACAATGCATCAAGGAATCGTCCTAGTCGTGACGATGTTGGCCGTTCTGACAGCATTTCCGACTGTGCGGGGAACGGCACACTTGACTTTCGACAATACCACAGAGGTTTGCTTCCTGCTTCTCGTTGACTCGAATTGTCTTTGATATTTACAAAAAATCACTGAATACATTTTTATTTATTTTTACAAAAAATAATAATTTTTAAGAAAGTTATGTAGAAAACTAATTTTCCTTGCTTACAAAAACATGCTCTGTTCATTAAAGACTGCAATTGTCTCAAGTTAAAAAAAATACATATATAAAGGATCACTGAAGCCATTTTTTATACAAATACATTTTCCTTGATGCCTACGAAACATATGCTTTGTTCATGAAAGATGTTACAAAAACATGTATATTAAGATCATATTGTCTTTGAAGTTTTCAAAACTGTCTTTGAGGTTTCGTGTTTTTTTGCCAAATTTTACGACCTGCCTTCAGTCAATTATTAAAGGCAAACCATTGCGTGGTCTTCCTCCAGGCGAACGTGACCCGGGAAGGCTGTGACATGAGCGTCCTATGCCTGGAGCTGCCGGATGACTGCGACCCTGAGGGCAACACCACCTGTTTGTTTGCATCATTGAACGCAACCACTCCCATGGCTCCAGACGGATTCAACCTGTCCGTTGGACTCAGTGGAAACTCTACGGGATTAATCGCCTTCGGACTCACGCAGAATTTCTCTCAGGTGAGAGCCGACAAGGAACATGAAACAAGTTGAGCTATAAGAATATTCTGTCGCCTTGCGGTAGAAACGTAGCGTAGTCATTTATTTTTTATTTTTTAATAGAAATCTCTACATTATGTGAATCATAAATGCAAAGAAGCCAAATTCTGGGAATTTTCAAAATTTTGAACTTTACATCGTAATTAAGAGGAATATATGGTAATTTCTAGTATATTGTCGCTGCCCAATAAAAATCATGTGTCTAAACATTTTGTGAGTTGTGTATCTATATCCAAAAATAAACCAAATATCCTGCTGAAAGTTGCGAAATTCAGGCAATTTTCAAAATTGTGAACTTTTCATCATTATTAAGAGTAATTTATGTGAATTCTAAAGTATTGCTTGATTTCTTTAGATCAGGATTTTTCTGCGCATGACCTAACTCTTCAATCTTCGTCACCCCACAGGAAGTCACCCAAATGTTTGTCTGTGGAATGAACAGCAGTGGGATTTTTTTCTTCCAAACCCTGAACAGAAACCCAAATGGAACTCTGACGCCAAACGAGAGGGTACGCCTTCCTTCCTTCTTTCCTTTGCCGAGACACATAGCTGTCCTAAAATGTCTTGCGACTAAACTACGTTGTTAAGCTCATGTGATGAATTAGCATGTGATTAGTCAGTGTTCCCTTTCAAACCTGTTCCTGTGTCAACTCCAACAAAACTTGGCAGCAGAATGGGAGGCTTTTTCAGCGCAGCCTAGACAAAACTGCTTGAATAATTATTTTGGGAGTTGTTTTTTGTGGAGTGATCTCTGTGGCCACGAATAAATACTTCCAATACATACAGTAGAGCGAGTATTTGTAAACCCTTTGGGTCCAGGGAATTTCCATTTTATAATCATAACATCAATTAAACGACTACCGTGTGTACCCCTAAATGCCCTAGGGATTATAAAATTGCCCTTTTTTTTTGGGGGGGGGGGGGGGGGGTGTTAATTCATTTTTATCTGAGGAAATACATTTTTGAAATTAAATTTTTTTTCCCGCTCAAAAAAAAGTGCTGATCTTTACAAGAACAAAGATCTCCCGGTATTTTTTTTTCTCATTCATTTTTATACGTGCACAGATGTCAAATTTATGTCAATATACATCACAATCATAGCTTTTAATTGGCCTAAAGCTAAGGTAGGGAGGGGTAATATGTTTAGTCAGTATGTTTGTTATCTTATTGAAGTGCCCCGTCCCAATATTTAGGTATGATTTTAAAAAAATTATTATATTATATTATATTATATTTACGGACCCCAGTTTGAGAACCCCTCCTGAGTTGTGCATCATACACCAAGAACTTCATCGAAGTAATATGTCTTCTTTCCTCTCCATGTACATGAACAATGAACAGAATATGATTTTTTGGGAAAACAAACCCTTTATACTTCCTCTCTTCTTTCCTTATCCCACCCTCAGAGAACGACTCAGATACGCAACAAAGTGAACGGGACCAGCATCCAATGTGAATTTATTATTCCAAATGTGAACACAAGCATGAAGGGCGAGAATCTGGACGGGACCACAGCAGTTGTCATCCTGGCGAATGGAATGGTGAACGCAACCAGCGGTAAGTGATGCTACTACTACTACTACTTCACCTTTAGTTCGCCAAATGGGTTCATAAAAATGTTACAACTAAGACCGTAGGTCTCGGACCAGTTGATTCTGTCCGCACCTATGAACTTTCCATCATCAAATTCCATGAATTTTTAAAATTGCGCACATTCCATCATTACTGAGTTACTCATTTATTTATGGGAAGATATGGAATATATTGTGGTCGTCCAGTACAACATACACAACTGAACCACACAACGAGGGGCACCAACTAGAGTTCCATTAAAACCATCTACAGGGTGCTGTTGTGAAAGTAACCCTAGATCCTCAAGGTTATTAGTACTCGTTCAGGGACTCATGTCTCATGTCTAAAGCACTCGTGGTTCTGCCCTCTTTAGGGCTGACCGAGTCCTTCGATGTGAGGCTGAACAGCGGTCAGGTGAACCTCACCAACGCACAAGGCACTGTCATCCTTCCAAAAAATCTGACCATCAACCGTGTTGGCTGTGGAAACGAGAAACTGTGCATTGAGTCACCAGAAGACTGTGACCCTCAGTCCACTGACGAGTGTCTGTTCACGTCCTTGGATACCACCACTCCCGCGAATGGGACCTTCAACATCTCAGTGGAGCTCGCCGGAGAGTCCACCGGATACATCGCTATGGGATTCACACAGAATGAGTCGGAGGTAAGGCACATTGGGACTGAATCAAACAGGCTGAGATTCAAGAATTTTCTTAGCCAAAAATTGTGAACTTTACATTATAATTAAGGAACATTTCCTCCAACCATTCCAGACCGCTGACAAAGAACCAAGAACCAAGACCACCCTCACTGATATCACTCTATTTCTGTCTCCTCAGGGTGTCACCAATCTTTATATCTGCAGCATAAACAGCAGTGCCAGGTAACTCATTTACGTTCCGAACACTGGACAGAAACAACACCGACGGTTCACTCACTGAAGTGGACAGGGTGAGGCTTCCACTTTACTTCCACATACATAATTGGTGGACTACCAGAGGTGGGAGTAAATCACATATGTGTACGTCAGAAGTAAGTCTCAAGACTTACCTTCGCGTTTCAAGCAAGTCCTAAGATACTGTGGCAAAAATCAAGCAAGGCAAGTCGAGTCCCTACGAAATATTAAGCTAGTACAGAGTCCAGTCAAGTCATTGCTTGCGTTAAGCAAGTCATAGTAAGTCAAGTCAAATTTAATCATCTTCGGCGCTCCCTCCATAAAACGTCCTTCGTGAAGTGGCTTCTGCACTCCACATTATAGCATACTTATAGCACACTGGTGGCTTTCCCGGTTTGCATGCACTACAAAAAAATTAATTTTCTTACATACACAAAATAAATGCCACACTATCTTAATGCAGATTTTCAAATGCAAACAGGCAAGACTTCTCAAGTCATGTAATTCAGGTCTTAAGAAATGGCAAGTTTCACAAATACCATGTTAAACTCAAGCCCAACTTGGAAGTTCATTTATGGTTAGCCCTGTGGAATGAGGAGCCATCTCCTTTTTGAGGACGTCTGACATACCATACCATAAAACAAAAAATATACTCTATAGTCACAGATATACATAGAAGCTCTCCAACATCCATCCGTCCAAACGCCATCTACCATACATATCGAACAACCATGGCAACCCCAATCCAACATGACAATTCAAATAAATACAGCATAGACACAATATTCATTTTCAAACAACCCAGCACACCCAGCTGCAACCCTAGCGAGGGGAAGCAGTATAGAAGATAGATGAATGGACTAGAACTTAATTAATTTGACAATTTGACAAGTAAAAGCACTCACATTAATTGTTCAGTTGAGGCAGAAGTGTGTTTTGAATGACCCAAAAGAGCTGGTGGCTCTTCTGGCATGGTATTCCAGGGAAGCAGCTTTAAATTTGAAGGTGAGTCTTTTGTAAGTTTTTGCTAAGCAAGTTCCAAGTCCTAAAATTGCCAACTTAACTTAAGTCAAGTCATTTGACTCAAGTCCCCACCTCTGGAATCAACTGCTCATTTTGGTTTCTTGGCAAATCCTTCTTGGCTCTTCATTAGACTTCAATTAGTCAAAATGTATGTCTACTGTATCTCCACCTTTCCAGGAAGTGGCCGATATCTGCGGTGTTGTGAACGGCGAGTCCATCCAATGTACTTTCACCATCGTTAACATGAACGCCACTGCCATGACCAGAGAGACTGGAACCGTCAACTCCATCTTGTTGGGAAACGGAATCATAAATGGAAGTAAGTGAGACGTTCAAACCTGTTGGCCATAACGAAGACGAAGACATTCCTCACCTCCGCTTCCGTGCTCCAGGTGTCATTGGAACCTTTAACGTCGTCAAAAACAGCGGACCCTTGGACATCACGGACCCCGCCGCTAACATCAACAACTCTATGGTCTTGAACATTACCCGGGAAGGTTGTGGTGAAACCAATTTGTGTGTGGAGGAGCCGGACAACTGCGACCCCTTGACCGACAACATGTGTCAGTTCATGTCGAGCAACGTCACTGTTTCCACGACGACCAATGCCTTCAACATGACTGTCAGACTCAGCGGATATTCCATGGGATACTTCGCACTCGGACTGGCCATGAATGCATCGGAGGTGAGGCACACTGCCAGATCAGATTGTGTAGAACCAGAAGGAGGCGGTAGAAGACTGAAGTGTTGATCACCACAATTTTTTCCTCCATTTGTCCATAGGGCACAAGCACAATTTTTGCCTGTGGAAATGACACTGGGGGAGTCTTCTTAAGAACTTTCACTAGAGACAACGTAAATGAGAATTTAACTTCAATTAACAGGGTGAGGCTTCCACCATTTGACCATTTTTTATCTCCTCACATAGCTACATACCACACACGCACACACTATATTCTGAAAAGCATTTGCTCACCTGCCTTGACTCACATATGATTTTAAGTGATACCCCATTCTAAACCCAAATGGTTTAATATGTTGGTCTACCCTTTGTAGCTATAACAGCTTCAACTCTTATAGGAAGGCTTTCAACGAGGTTTAAGAGTGAGTTTATGGTCATTTTTGCCAATTCTTCCAGGTGCATATTTGTGCGGTCACACACTGATGTTGGACGAGAAGGCCTGACTCACTGTCCACTTGAAATCAACCCACAGATGTTCTATCGGGTTGAGGGCAGGACTCTGTGCAGGCCAGTAGAGTTCATCCATACCAAATTTTATCATCCATGTCTTTATGGACCTTGCTTTGTATACTGGTGCACAGACATGTTGGAACAGGAAGGGGTAATCCCCAAACTGTTTGACTGTCCAAAATCTCTTGGTATGCTGAAGCATTCAGAGTTCCTTTCACTGGGGCTCAGGGGCCAATATTTTGGACATTTCCAACTTTGTAGGAACAATTTATAGATGGCCCCTTCCTGTTCCAACATGATCGTGCATCAGTGCCCAAATCACGGTTCGTAAAAACATGGATGAGAGAGTTTGATGTGGATGAACTAGACTGGCCTGCACAATCCTGACCAACATTATGGAACACTTTGAGATGAATTACAGCGGACAGCGAGAGCCAGGCTTTCTTGTCCAACATCAGTATGTAACCTCACAAATACGCTTCTGGAAAAATGCTCATAAATTCCCGTAAACACACTCCTAAACCTTGTGGAAAGTCTGTCCAGAAGAGTTTAAAATGTTATAATTGCAGAGGGTGGACCGATGTCATATTAAACCCTATGGATTAAGAATGGGATGTCACATATGTTCATATATCTGAGTCAAGGCACGTGAGCGTATACCTTTGGCAATAGAGTGTATGTTGAGAAATGATTAAGTTAGATTTTCTATGGGCAATATCACACAAAACTGTTCCCCAAAAAGGCCTTTTTTCAGACACAAAACACTCTTTCTCCAGAACCCATCATCCGAATTTCAAAATTATTTGTGCCTGTACGCAGGTTGAAATGGCCATTGCAACCAGACTTAGCATTTTTGGCAAACACTGTCACGTTGAAACTATATATATATATATATATATATATACACACACACACACACATTCACTTTTTTGTCAGTCTGACATGAAATCAAACGAAAGTGTTCCTCGTGGCTAAAAATATTGACAACCAGGGTTGCCAACATTTTTTAGCATGACTGTATTACACTAAAGAGGCATTGGAAAATTCTTATTAGAAATCATGACTAAAAAGTCATGAACTGATTTTTAAAAATAAGCCTACCTACAGGCATATATTAGGATATGGTAGCCTACATACATTGTTTGTTTTTTGAAAAAACAAACAAAGTGAAAAAAAAACATTGCGAATGTTTTGTTTCTTCAATTTTGTTTCTAATTATTTCTGAACACTACAACAGGAACCACACAGCTACCTGTTCCTTAGGACCCCAACTGTACTCCCCACACTGTAAAATAAATAAATAAATAAATTAAAAATAGTTGGTTGAACTAAAAAAAAAAAAAAAAAAGTAAATATTTCCACTGATATTTTTAAGGTATTTCATTTCAGGTGGTGTTGAGCACAAGCCACAAGACTTATCTAGCTAAGTAGAAATAAAGTTCAAAATATCTGTGGAAATTACTCGTTTTACAGTGTGGGGAATGAGACTCGTGCAACTCGCAATTCCGGCAAATGGTCATCGACAGCGCTCGTTACTTATATAGTGGGGGAGGCCCGAGTCACATTGTTCCTTGGTGACGTCCCCATTGTGGCCTTGCCGAAAAAAATCCAGAAAGTTTAGTTTTACTCTATACTTCAGAAAATCAGTATTAAATTGTTGTCAGCCTTTGCACGTCTTCAGCACTTACCTTCAAACATATTTAATGCATTTAGAAACCAAACACATAAATGACTTTGGTGCAACTTTAACAACGCCCCCCCATCACCACCTTCTGTCCACAGAGCGTTACCGTTCCAGCTATTAATCTGAGTGGCAGATCCATCGAATGCGAGTTCACCATATTAGATCTAAACAATGTAGAAACCAGGGAGACCGATGGAGTCGTTGCAGTCGTCATATTAGGAAATGGAACGCTGAATGCAAGTAAGTCAAAAGACGCTCATCCAAAAGGAAGGAAGGAGGTGTTTTGGAAGGTCTCACTCACCTCTATGCCATCATTTTTCAGCTGTGCTCGACGCCTTGAATCGAAGTAAGTCAAAAGACGCTCATCCAAAAGGAAGGAAGGAGGTGTTTTGGAAGGTCTCACTCACCTCTATGCCATCATTTTTCAGGTATGCTCAACCCCTTGAATATCATTCACACTGAGCGTGTGAACCTCACCAGTCCCACTGGTACAGTCATCTCTGCGCAGAATGGTGCCCGGGCCGGAAGGAGCAGTGACGGTAAATCACGATTGCATTTTAAAGTGGGCCTTGAGCTGGGGAGTGGGTTTTGAGCATTTCAGCAATTATCTGTGTTGATGCTGATCATGTTCTAGTTCAGGGGTTCTCAACTGGTCTCATTGTGGTCGCTGAATTGCGAGCCACTTTTGTCAAAGTGACAAAGAAGTCAACCAGTTATCGGAAACAGGAATGTTGTCTTTTTAAACAAAAATACAACCCAAATATCAAAATTGGATGGCTACCGTGAGCAGAAAAGAAAGAACATGACAGTTGCCTGTATAAAAGGTATATAAAATATGAGTAAGGTGCTCTCTAACTTCTATTAATTTTGTAGTAGCATTATGAACTCGTAATAAAGACTCTATTGGGCTCCTGCGAGTTTCCGATGCTTTTCCAAATAATAATTACAAAAATATATATATATATATATATATAATTATGACGATATTATCATGATACATTGATTTTGCTTTCCCAACCAGTGTGTCATTGCACATTGGTGTGCCATGAGAGCTCTTTAGGTGGGCTGTATAAATTCAAATTTCACTTCATTAGTCAGAAAAGTATTTATTTACAACAAATACAGTATCTTGTTTGGTGGTGTGCCATGAGATTTTTCGAAGGTAAAATATATGTGCTTTGGCTCAATAAAGGTTGGGAATCACTAATGTGGATATAAAAGCATGTATCATTTTGGGTCAGTAACTTATCCCAGAACTAATGTTAAACAACAGTTCCCATGGATGGAACACCAAGTTGGTCTTCCAAAAGTTCCCACGGTGCGGTTCCTGAACCTTTTGAGTAGCAATATGACAAGTGGCCACCATTTATGTGGAATTTTCTTAAAACATGGAATGACCACTTCAAACACCTCTAATATCATCCAAAACAAATAGATTAAGAACAAAAATATTGATTACTAAAGTATTCATGAATTGGTCCTCAAAAAGTTCCTAGTGTAAGATTCCTGAACATTTCGAGAGGACCACCCTTCCATCAGGGATAGTAACTTACTCCAAAAGTTAAGTTAGGCAAGTCTTACCAAAAAAAATAAAGGCAACTGTCAATTGTCAGATTCAAGCCATAGTAGAATTCTAATGAAAAATAATTGTAAATTCTCTTCCCCGTGTAGCTATGCTGATCCTGATGAGCCTAGTCACACTGCTGGCTGCACTCCAAGGCTAAGAAGAGTGTAAAAGTGGCAGACGAGGAGGGCATCCATTCATTCCAATGAATTACAGCTCTCTCAGTACGCCCGTGAAAACATCACATAGTGTGTTCTGATAATATTTAGTTGTTTGTTGTTATTTTGTCTGTTTGCATGTCTTCTTTTTTACTAAACTGTGTAAGAAGCCATCGTGTGAGTGAGTGGAGCTGCAACGGCTCATATGACGGGGGGCAGTCATGATGAAAGCGGCTCATTCGACTCAATTAGACGTGTCTGGTCTGACGAGTTTGAACTGTTTGAGTAGAAACCCAGCCCTAATCACAATTATTTGTTGTCTGTCTTCTTCTATGTGCCAGAAATGTGAAGTATTTATGGATGCCAAAAACATCATGAATAAAGTTTAAACTATGAGTGACTCTAGGACTGTTCAAATGTGATTTCATTTAAGTAGTGGGAAATTATAAATTCAGTAGTCATTTATGAAAAGATATGAAGATAGACTTAAAATGCTCCCTGTAGAACCATCAAGGTACTTTTCCCTTCAGAGGTACTTCAGTTTTTTTTTCTTGGGCTTTCCTCATATTCAGTAGTGTCACCCTATAACCTTTTGAAAACTCAGCCCAGTTTCCTTTGGGACTGTGAAATTTGGTAGCTATGTGTCTCCTGAGTAGCCCCACAAAAAGGTTTCAAGGAGCCATGCCCAAAAAGACACAGGAAGTCAGCTATTTTGGTTTAAAGCTGCAGTTTTAGAAACATTTTGGTCAATTTCTATGGGTCCTACAGAGGAAACTCCGAGAGATTTCATCAGATTTGTACCACATTTTAACCACGTATTATAGACTAAATAGCAAACAATTTGAGTTGTCGTCATTGCTTGTGGGTGGGGCATGACAGCAAAGTTTCATAACTTCCCGTGAACTACGCTGTCATGAAACAATGCTTGTCATTATGCTAAAATTAAGTTTAGTAAGGCGACACGGTGACCGACTGGTTAAAGCGTCTGCCTCACAGTTCTGAGGACCGGGGTTCAATCCCCGGCCTCGCCTGTGTGGAGTTTGCATGTTCTCCCCGTGCCTGCATGGGTTTTGCCCGGGCACTGCGGTTTCCTCCCACAAAAAAAAAAAGGTGTGAATCTGAGTGCGAATGGTTGTTTGTTTATGTGTGCCCTGCAATTGGCTGGCAACCACTTCAGGGTGTACCCCGCCTCCTGCCCGAAGATAGCTGGGATAGGCTCCAGCACTCCCGCGACCCTAGTGAGGATAAGCGGCTCAGAAAATGGATGGATGGATAAGTTCAATAAGGAAGTTGCTGCCTCAAGACCGAGGTGCGGACACCTCGCCAAACATGAACGGTTAAGACGAACAGCAGTTGAAGCTGACTTTGTTTTGACAGTCAGATACGTACTCATTTCCTGTGAAGAGGTAACGTTTTCATTGGTGGATTATGCTAAAAGTAACTCTGGCAATTCCCACAACTGTTGCTGGTGGGGCAGGGGAGAAAGTAGGACGTGTAAAACCTCAGATCTTAATTTTCTCGATTCGGACGTGGTATGCAAGAGATGTTCATCTTTGAAGGCATACAGCATGTTACTGTTACAAACTAGAAGCGTTGTTTGGCCTCGGCAGAAGTCTGCGAGAGTGCCTTTCCGTCTCATTTATTGCAGCGTTCTGCAGGTTGAAGGGAGCCAAATATTAATGGCGCTTTGATCAAATCTTTGACATCACATAATTCTGACCAATCGGAGTGGGGGATATAGGCTTACTCCAAAAATCACAGTATTTTAAGACATTTTGACATTTATTTATAAAATACTAGCGTTATCTGCTGCTTTAAGGAAGCCGAATATAAAAGTATATGACCATTTTGACAAAAATCTAAGACCAGTAGTAGTGGGCGATATGGGCTTAAGCGAATAATCATAATACTTGGACATTTACCCATACCTTTTATATACTGTTTGAAAAATTTGCATTCTTACAGTTTTAAGACTTTTTCATACAGACTTAAGGCCACATTGATCAATCTGAGATCTCTCATTGACAAAATCTCACCAGGAGTGGGCAATACAGGCTCAATCTAATCAATAAGATTTTAAATCATTTTGCCATATTTTTCATTTTATGTATTAAATTTTAGTGAATCTGCAAGTTTAGACGCCAAATTTAAAACTTAAGACCATTGTAAGGCCACTGACAAAACCCAAGACATCATATCAATAAAATGTGATTATTAGGAGCCAGTAATATGGACTCCGTCACAATATTTTGAATTGCCTTTTTTAATATACAATGTAACATATGGACCTTTTATAGTGACTACTAATAACAAATTCAATTCCTTTACAAAAATTAAACCATCATACAGTTTTTGTCAGCTTGGCATTTTTAACACTGAAAGACTGGGGGGAATTCAGTCAAATTTGTGTTCATACAACAAAATGACCGGTAGTTGGGATTTGAGGAAAGCAAACATTTTCAAAATGTATACAGCAATGTTTGAGTTTGGAAAGAAAAATAGTCCCTTTCCTTCACTTTCTGTAAAGGAACAACATTTTTCTTCAATGTTTCAATCTAGAGTAGGGCGTGCTGTCTTCCCAATGACATTGTGCAAGCACTATCATAAGCATTTTGAGCTTTCCTCTCGATTCTGTATACACACTGAAATCCAAAACAAAGAGACCCATGTCATTTTAATATTTTATTGCAATTTATTCCTTTACAGTAAAACAGAAAGTGAAGAGTATAAAAAAAAAAAAAAAACACACGAGGGGGTCAAAGCAACTGACAAGACGACGAGGGCAGCGAACAAACGCGTTTACGAGATCTAAAAAGAAAAACAAGACTGAGTAGCTTGCTGGTTGGGACACGCTAAAAAGAGGCTACACAGCAAAGTCTTCCTGTCACAGCAGCCACAAATGAGCACAATAACCATGTGTGTGTGTGTGTGTGTGTGTGTGTGTGTGTGTGTGTGTGTGTCCACGCGTGCGTGCGTTTGTGTCCACACCATGCTCGTTTCCGTGCACGTCTTTTTTTTTTTTTGTCATTGTTGTTGAATCTACATTTTGAGGGTTAAAACTGAAGTCTGAGTTCCTACTAGTCGAATCACGCCGCTGTGAGGTGTGGTCGGTCAGGGGGCCTATGAGTCGTCTTCGCCGTTGATGCTGTCGCCGTCGTCATCCCCTTCCACATGCTCGCCTTCCTCCTCCTCTTCCTCCTCCCGCTCTTGGCTCTTCAGCTGCATAGACCATCCCACGAGGGGAATTCAATTGTCACAGTAGCACAATTCACGCATAAATACTCACAGTAATGTAGTACTAATCAAAACAAGAAAAAAAATTAACATTTAGATATTGCATGTTGGTAAATGGCATGTGCACATGGATGAGGCAGTGATGAGTCAGCAGTTTTTTTCTTTTGGGTGTGTGTGTGGGGGGGGGGGGGGGTGTCAATCATACCTCCTCCTCTTCCTCCAGCAGGTCTCCCTCCTCTTCATCGTCGTCGTCCTCCTCCTCCTCCTCTTCCTCCTCGTCGCTGTCATTGAGCTCCTGGCTGTCCCGGTCTCGCTTCAGGGCCTCGTCCTTCTTGTTGCTAGGGTGAGGCGGGGAGGTCACCTCGCCAGGCTCAGGCTTAATGGCTTTGGACTCTGCCAGAACGCAAACATGACATGTTTAGAAAACATAATAAAAAGACATTTGAGAAAGCTTGTGGGGGTGCTTTAGAGAGTATTGTGTTTCATGGTCATTTAAATGAGGGAAACTCACCCATCTGTCTCATATGCAAGTTTATAAAGTTTTTATGGGACAACATCTCTAGAACTAAGTCTTTGAAGGACACCTGGAAAAATTATGTGGCTGCTATAGACAAAAATTGGAAACTTCCTTTGCCTCTTCAGGCATCATTTTCTGACGCTTGCGTGGGTCTGTTGATAAACATGCCTACCAAATTTTGTTTTGTGAAAGTCACTTTAGGGGATGAATCCCCCCCGAAAAAAACCTCAAAAACAATAGTTGTAGTTGCATTGGAAAGTAGCTGACTTTTGACTTGTAGTTGACTTTTATGGCACAGGACAATTCGCAACCACGTTTTGCCCATATCTAAAGACAAAAACACAATTCAGTATCCCCATCTGTCTGTTATACAAGGTTCAAATTTGGTAGAAATTGGACAGTGTCTTTTCGGGTATGGCTCCTTGAGGCTTTTGTGGGTCTACTCATGATAGACATGACCATTTAAGTTTGATGCTGTTGAGTGAAAATGGCTTTAGTGGTGTGTTTAATAGCAAATCATTCAGCTTTGCTGCAATGACTCACTCATGCAAAAACTGATTACTAGCAATTTTATCTAGTACATTACTGTATAGCCGGCATGGTGGGCGACTGGTTAGCACATCTGCCTCACAGTTCTGGGGTCCGGGGTTCAACTCCTGGCCCCGCCTGTGTGGAGTTTGCATGTGCTCCCCAGGCCTGGGTGGGTTTTCTCCGGGCACACCGGTTTCCTCCCACATCCCAAAAACATGCGTGGTAGGTTGATTGGAGACTCTAAATTGCCCGTAGGTGTGAGTGCGAATGGTTGTTTGGTTCTATGTGCCCTGGGATTGGCTGGCTAGTTGGCTGGCTTGTGTACCCCGCCTCCCGCTCGAAGATGGCTGGGATAGGCTCCAGCAATCTGTGACCGTGAGGATAAATAGTAAAGAAAATGGATGGATGGACAGTACTGTGTGGAGTATGTGGTTCAAATTTAGTAGCAATCAGATTAAACTTGTGTGACGGACCCTTATGGCCCAAATGACCCTAAAATAGTGCATTATAACCAAAACAGCAGACCATTTGCTCCCGTACCCGACTTCTTGCTGTGGTCCTTCTCCATGCGCTCCAGGCTGTCCAGGAGGTCGTCCACTTTGCTTTTAATCTGAGTCAACTCGTGCTTGATGGTCTGCAGCTCGTCAACTTTTACTAAGAAGAAAAAAGGACAAACTCAGAATTCATGTGACTTAGGGATGGGTATAGAGAAGATTTTAACAATACTACCACTTTTAATGATACTGCTTATCAATCCGGTACTTTAACGGTATTCTTATCGGTAAATTGTTTTTTCTTTTTGTAGAAAAATACAGAAAAATAGAATTAACACTGCTTTTTTAAAAACTACAGTAGTTAGTCTTGCAATTGCAACAACGCGAAATAAATGAATAAAAACTACAGAAAAAATATTTGTACAAATCATTATGTTAAACATAATTATATAACGGGTCTCTATACTAACTTTTACACTCGTAGCATTGGTGCGCCCACTCTTTTTCAGTTGGTCGTACCAGCATATGATTTGGTCGCACCCTTCTTTGGGGAGGAACAGCATGACCATGCATGCATATGTACATATATTCCACAAAAAACATTGGACAATTTGTACTTGAAATCATGGCTAAACAATGAATTTTTAACCAAATGGCAACTTTTTTTTTTTTTTTTTAACCGGTCCTGTTCAGCTGCATAGCCACGCAGAATGGTGAATCTCTATGCCTTTTGTGTTGAAACAGTTTTGCTGTGCTACAGAGGAGTTTGGAATACTACTTCTGCTTATTTTTTTTATTTTAATTTTTTTTAATCATTCTGATGTTTATTGAAAATGTAGCTGGACAGAAAAGGACTTTAGGGGATAAACCGAGGGACAGAACGGACAAAGGGTATAGGGGTGTGCGAACCACAACAACAGAACGATAGTTAGTGTAGATATTTGACTACAAGTAACATCACCGGGTCACCCGGAGAGGACATTCAACAGCTAAGTAATACAATATGTGAGAGGACAGAAAAGGGCAGGGCAGGATGTGGGAAATGAGCAAAGCTACTGATGAGTGGTGCAGTGGGATGTATCTAAACACCTGTAAGAACCTGTGACTTGATATCTTAATATAACCTGTGTTATTAGTGGTCCCAGCACCCGGCTGTCAAACTCCTGAAGTTTGCAGATGACACCACAGTCATCGGCCTCATCAAAGATGGTAACAAGTCTGCGTATCGAGAGGAAGTGGAGCGGCTGAAGCTGTGGTGCGGCCGACACAACCTGGAGCTGAACACACTCAAGACTGTAGATGATCGTGGACTTCAGGAAGCATCCTTCGCCACATCTGCCCGTTATGCTGTCCACCTGCCCTGTGTCAACCGTCGAGACCTTCAGGTTCCTGGGAATTACAGTCTCTCGGGACCTGAAGTGGGAGACCAACATCAACTCCATCCTCAAAAAGGCCCAGCAGAGGACTTACTTCCTGCGGATTCTGAGGAAGCACGGCCTGCCACATGAGCTGTTGAGGCAGTTCTACACAGCAGTCATTGAATCAGTCCTGTGTTCATCCATCACAGTCTGGTTTGGTGCTGCCACTAAAAAGGACAAACTCCAACTGCAACGGACAATTAAAACTGCCGAAAAAAATTGTCGGTTCCCCCCCATCGAACCTTGAGGACTTGCACGCTGCCAGAACTAAGACAAGAGCATGCAAAATCCTCTTGGACCCTCCATATCCAGGTCACCACCTCTTCCAGCTCCTTCCCTCAGATAGGCGCTCTCAAACAATGCAAACAGCAGACAGTCCAACAGCTTCTTCCCTCTTGCCATTAACTTCTTAAACAGTTAATTTACAATTCAATTTTAACATGCTGCCAATTTTGTCTTGAGATTGTAGTCACATCTCTGTTGGGCCAATTATACAGTATTCGTGCACTCACTGTAGTAGTCTCTCCACTCTGTTGTTGACCAATTCTGGCCACTCGAGCTTGGGAAGTATTTGCACAATTGACATTGTTCCAGATTATCTCACTATTAGTCACTTTAAACTGCATGAAGTTCTTGAAGTCTCTGCACCATTTGCACAATGGTCACTGCACCAGACTATTGTTCTATTTGTCATTTCAAACTTCTCTAAATTGCTAGGAGGACTCGGCATCATTTTGCACAATTGTCAAATAAATAAATAAATAAATAATAATAAATGATAAATGTATTCGCATTACCACATTACTGGTAACATTTTATGGCTCAGTGACTGTGTTTTATGTTTTATGTCTCAAAACGATTCTGTCAATTGAATGTCTGTTGTCGTACTAGAGCAGCTCCAACTACCGGAGACAAATTCCTTGTGTTTCTGACATACTTGACAAATAAAGGTGATTCTGACACACACACACGTGTATATATAGGGTGATTGAAAAGTAACTCCCTATTTTAAAATACTTATAATTTATTCATATGTTGTAATATTTTTCTCTATTTTTTGTGTATGTTCTCGTTTTCTTTTCAGATCGATTATTTTGTTTAAAATTCCAAACCAAATTTTCCAACCAAACCAAAAAACATTCCACCATCCTTGTGAAATCAGTTAATCCCAGGCGGCTTGAGAAACTGGTGGCTAATGCGGGCGCCCATATCGAATGTTAAATAAAACTCCATGCAATAGACTTTCTTCTCATGTTCATTTCTTGTAAGAAAACCGTATTTTCCGCACCATAAGGCACACCGGATTGTAAGGTGCAGTCTCAATTACGGGGTCTATTTCTGTACTACACCCATACATAAGGCGCACTATATTATTCGGCGCATGCTAAAACGAGGTAACTGAAGCAAAACAGTGAGTTTGGTTGAACTTTATTCTACTACGCATTTAAAAATACACTCACATTATTTTTTGATCAATCTTTTGTCACAAATCCATCGAAGTCCTCATCTTCTGTACCTGAATTGAACAGCTGGGCAATTTCACCATCAAACATGCTGGGTTCCCTCTCGGCATTGTCGGAGTCAGTCTCGTTGCCGGATGCCTGTTCAGCAATGATGCTGACTTTCGCGAAAGCTCCGACAACAACATGTTAGTTTTCCAACTCTGGCCACCTCGCCTTGTTCCCGCGGAAACTCTGTTTTGTCTTCTTAATTTGCCGCAGTTCATTCTCCTGCTTCCTCCACTTCCGAACCATAGATTCATTTATTTTGAATTCTCTCGCGGCTGCTCTATTTACATTTACAACCGCGTAACTGATAGCCTGTAGTTTGAATTGTGCCTCGTAAGCATGTCTCTTCGCTGATGCCATTTTCGGGGGTCCTTAGCCAAACAAATGTTTTGCAGCATACTGGTAGTGCAGTATACCTACCGGAGGCGTGGCGGAGGTAAGCGTACGTACTGTACGTAGCTTTACGTAATGTTCTCTAATTGGTTTATCGCTGCCAGCGTACGTAGTGTACGTATTACGTCCCTATGTCGGCGGGAAATGGTCCAACAGTCAATCAAGCGGAGCACCTACCAAAATCGCACATTTTTACAGATTTTGGAACTCACTGCACACATAAGGCGCACCGGGTTAAAAGGCGCACCGTCGATTTTTAAGAAAATTAAAATCTTTTAAGTGCGCCTTATAGTGCGGAAAATACGGTACTTAAAAAAGGGAGTTGCTTTTCAATCAACCTGTATATCGGCTTGTTTGTGCCCCTTCCCTTTTGTAGAAAAGTGGGTTACCCAGACAGCAAGAAGTATTTTCCAAAGCATGTCGTTTTTTTAGATCATCGCCATTTTAAAAGGCTCTCGGCTCCGGCAACCTTCTGGAACATTTTGGAAACATCGGCACGTACCCGGAAGTGTTTCTTCTTCGTTTTTTTGAGCTCACTGGGATCACCCAAGATTTCTAGATTGGCGGTGGAACAGAATCTTTGTATGCGGTGTGCTGTGTTGAGCTTCTCTGAGCACACCACACACACGACGACCAAAACTGTTAAATGGACAATTTTTTAACTTTATGTGTGGGGTACGTAATAAATACAAAACCTTTTAAGAGTGGAAAAATCTTTTTGTGTAGCACACATTTGTGTAGCAACAGAGCCAACCCAATACTAAACCTACACATCAAAACAACAATACAGACACTGTGGGATTATATGGCATGATGGACGTTTTTATACAATACTATGAATTATATCGTAATATGATCGCACAGAACCACATAGGCATGGGAAGGACCCAGCCATGTGTCTCTCTCGCAAGACGACTCACCTCAGATTGTGAAACTGCTTGTGAGACAAATAACTTAATTTTACTGCAATTTAGAAACAAGATTGAAGAGGTAAGGTGCAAAATAACGTTTATGTAGCCTAAATAAATCTAAAATAAATTAGTCCAAGACCGTTAACAGAAGCGTTAAGGCAGGGGTGTCAAACTCATTTTTGTCACAGGCCACATCGTAGTTATGACTTCCCTCGGAGGGCCGCTACAACTGTGAACCCATATAAATGAAAGTTTACCTCATATACTGTAATTACATACAGTATACACAACACATTGATGAATAGCCAGTTTTGAAATCAGAAGCCTATAAAAACATTTTTCAACTATTACATTTCTTTTCAAAGGGGGATTGGTAACAAAAAAATGCTTGCACATATCTCCATGGTATTACACCAGAACACAAGCAATTTTGATTTGCTTTAGCGGGCCACATTAAATGATGTGGCGGGCCGGATCTGGCCACCGGGCCTCCAGTTTGACACCTGTGTGTTAAGGGCACAGCTTATCTATACTACGGTCTTTAATAATTGACCCCCAGGGCCACTTTAATACTGCGGCTCGGTACCCATACCTGGACATTACAGACCATTCATCTGAAGGCATGTGGGCCGGAGTGCTACTTACTACTTTCTGGGCTTTTTCAGAATTTATATCAAGGTTTGGAATACAGTCAACTCTCACAGTTCATTGTTTCTGGATTTTCACAAACTGCGGGTGGGTCTGGACTGTCGTCCCCACGATGAACAGGAGTCAGAATACTCACTACCTCTGGACGAATAAGTCCTCTGGCTACTCTTGGAGGATGAAGAGAAGCTGCTCTTGGTCCGCCTGCTGCTTCCCCCGCCTCCGCCTCCTCCGCCACCTCCGCCTCCGCCGCCTCCGCCTCCGCCTCCGCTACTGAGGCTGACCCGCGGACGCTTGGACGGGATGACAGCGCGGGAGAGCGGCGGAGGGGGGGCGGGTACGCGGGACGGGTATGAGTACATTCTGTGGCGTCAAAATAAAAACACCCGTGAGGCTGTTTCGTGACAAAAGAGAGTTGTTTCCAGGGTGCTGGCGACAGACTCACCTGTCGTAGTAGTCTCTCTGGAAGTCATAGTCCAGTTCGAAGGACGAACTGCTGAATGGGAGGAAAAAATAAAAAGGTACAATTGAAGCTTGCCCTGAAATGTTAGATAAAATTCAGAATTGTGTCCGAATTTGCCTCCATAGTACAATGAGGATACTTGCGGCACATACCTATACATGTCTCCAGCTGAACGTTTGGTGGTTTTGGAGCGGTGGGGTTTGGGCTCTCCTGCAAGGTTAATATCTGAGGGGGGAAAAAAACAAAAAATAAAAAAAGATTCAAAGAAAGGCATCCTCCTTGCTGCAGATAGTGGTGCGAGAGTGAGAGGACGTCACACTGATTATAGTGAAGGAAGGAAAATGGGAGTCTTCCCAATTACAACCCCAATTCCAATGAAGTTGGGACATTGTGTTAAACATAACAGAATACAATGATTTGCAAATCATGTTCAACCTATATTTAATTGAATACACTACAAAGACAAGATATTTAATGTTCAAACTGAGAAATTATTGTTTTAGCAAATAATCATTAACTTTGAATTTTATGGCTGCAACACATTCCAAAAAAGCTGGGATAGGGTCATGTTTACCACTGTGTTACAACACCTTTTCTTTTAACAACATTCAATAAAGGTTTGGGAACTGAGGACACTAATTGTTGAAGCTTTGTAGGTGGGATTCTTTCCCATTCTTGCTTGATGTACAGCTTCAGCTGTTCAACAGTCCCGGGTCGCCGCCGTTGTATTACGCTTCATAATGCGCCACTCATTTTCAATGGGAGACAGGTCTGGACTGCAGGCAGGCCAGTCTAGTAGCTGCACTCTTTTACTACAAAGCCACGGTGTTCTAACACGTGCAGAATGTGGTTTGGCATTGTCTTGATGAAATAAGCAGGGGCGTCCATGAAAAAGACGTTGCTTGGATGGCAGCATATTTTTCTCCAAAACCTCGATGTACCTTTCAGCATTAATGGTGCCTTCACAGATGTGTAAGTTACACATGCCATTGGCACTAACACAGCCCCAGATGCTGGCTTTTGAACTTTGCGTCCATAACAGTCCGGATAGTTCTTTTCCTCTTTGGCCCCGAGGACACGACATCCACAATTTCCAAAAACAATTTGAAATGTGGACTCGTCGGACCACAGAACACTTTTCCACTTTTCATCAGTCCATCTTAGATGAGCTCAGGCCCAGAGAAGCCAGCGGGGATTCTGGGTCTTGTTGATAAATGGCTTTTGCTTTGCATAGTAGAGTTTCAAGTAGCACTTACGGATGTAGCGCTGAACTGTATTTACTGACATTGATGTCGGTTTTTGATGCAGTGCCGCCTGAGGGATCGAAGGTCACGGGCAATCAATGTTGGTTTTCGGCCTTGCCGCTTACATGCAGTGATTTCTCCAGATTCTCTGAACCTTTTGATGATATTATGGACCGTAGATGATGAAATCCCTAATTTCCTTGCAATTGTACGTTGAGGAACATTGTCCTTAAACTGTTCGACCATTTTCTCATGCACTTGTTCACAAAGTGGTGAACCTCGCCCCATCTTTGCTTGTGAATGACTGAGCAATTCAGGGAAGCTCCTTTTATACCCAATCATGGCACCCACCTTTTCCCAATTAGCCTGCTGACCTGTGGGATGTTCCAAACAGGCGTCTCACCTGCCATCTGCCAGTGGATTTACAGCTTTCTGACGGGCAGGACACAGCAGGTCAGGCTGGGGGAGGCCACCTCATCCACACCCAGCATCAGCACTGGGGCGCCCCAAGGTTGTGTCCTCTCTCCGCTGCTCTTCTCTCTCTAGACGAACGACTGTACCTCAGCGAACCCGACTGTCAAACTCCTGAAGTTTGCAGATGACACCACTGTCATCGGCCTCATCAAGGACGGTGACGAGTCTGCATATCGACAGGAAGCGGAGCGGCTGGAGCTGTGGTGCGGCCGACACAACCTGGAGCTGAACACGCTCAAGACTAGAGATGATCGTGGACTTCAAGAGGCATCCTTCGCCACAGCTGCCCCTCACGTTGTCCAGCTGCCTTGTGTCAACCGTCGAGACCTTCAAGTTCCTGGGAATTACAATCTCTCAGAACCTGAAGTGGGCGACCAACATCAACTCCGTCCTCAAAAAGGCCCAGCAGAGGATGTACTTCCTGCGGCTTCTGAGAAAGCACGGCCTGCCACCGGAGCTGCTGAGACAGTTCTATACAGCGGTCATCGAATCCGTCCTGTGGTCTTCCATCACAGTCTGGTTTGGTGCTGCTACAAAAAAGGACAAACTCCGACTGCAACGGACAATCAAAACTGCTGAAAGGATTGTCGGTACCCCCCTACCCACCATTGAGGACTTGCACGCTGCCAGAACTAAGACAAGGGCGTGCAAAATCCTCTCGAACCCTCTGCACCCCGGTCACCAGCTCCTTCCCTCAGGTAGGCGCTACCGATCAATGCAAACTAGAACTAGTAGACATTCCAACAGCTTCTTCCCTCTTGCGATCAACTTCTTAAACACCTAACCTATAATTCCATTACAACAAGCTGGCAATTTTTTGACTTGAGTTCGTTGTCACATTTCTGTGGGGCAAATTATGTATTACTCGTCCACTCACTATAGTTGTCTCGCCATGCTGCACTATTTGCATATACTGGCCACTCATGCCAGAGTAGCATCTGCTCCATTTGCACACTGATTGAGGAGTATCTGTAACATTTGCACAACCAACATTGTCCCAGATTATCGCACTACTCGTCACTTTAAACCGCATACAATCCTTGAAGTCTCAGCGCCCTTTGCACAATGGTCATTGCACCAGACTATTGCAATATTAGTCATTCGAACTGCTCTAAGTGCTAGAGGACTCTGCATCTTTTTGCACAATTGTTTTTTGTCAATGTCTTTATGTCTCCAAAGTGTTCTGTAAATTGACTGTCTGTTGTACTAGAGCGGCTCCAACTACCGGAGACAAATTCCTTGTGTGTTTTGGACATACTTGGCAAATGAAGATGATTCTGATGATTCTGATGAGCATTCCTCAACTTTCTCAGTCTTTTTTGCCACCTGTCCCAGCTTTTTTGGAACGTGTTGCAGCAAGAAAATTCTAAGTTAATGATTATTTGCTAAAAACAATGACGTTTATCAGTTTGAACATTAAATAGCTTGTCTTTGTAGTGTATTCAATTAAATATAGGTTGAACATGATTTGCAAATCATTGTATTATGTCTTTATTTATGTTTAACAACGTCCCAACTTCATTGGAATTGGGATTGTAAATGTAACCCTTTGTCCAGGTTTGAGTGTTTAAAATGCAGTGTGAGGGCTTAGTTAGGTTAAGTGTGGGTTAAGGTTTGAGTTAGGGTTGGAATAAGGGTTTGACTTTGAGTTTGGGTCAGGGTTAGGGTTTGAGTATGGTTAGGGTTTACTTCAGGTTAGAGCAATGGCAGGGTTGGGATTTGGTTGGGGTTAAGGTATTGTATGGCTGTGCGGTTATGGAAGAACATTCTAATCACGTTTTGATTGCTATTACAAATCACGATTAAGAAACAATTAACTGATTTTGAAACAAAAGTAAATAAATTAGTAACAAGTACAATAATATAAAAGAAATTAAAAAACAAATACAAATAAATACAGGCATTTGTAAAAACATTGGCACGCCTGGGGTAACTTTACTGTCTCATATTTATTAGCAACGCACCAAAATGAAAATTGACTAAAACCGAAAACCTTAACTGGGGGGCCCAAGGCCGAAAACCGAAGGCCGAAACACAGAAAGAACTTATCAAACTGATATTGTAAGTGCTTTTCATACTAAAGAATGCAACACAAAGCAGTTTACATTAATCAAAATACAAAAATAAATAAAACCCGCCAATTATTAATTATAAAACTATGCCAATCATTAGTAAAATTGCATTTATGGCTATGCAGACAGGCAAACTCCAAAGCAATTAAATTAAGCAATCTGGAAGACGCTACAAAAATATTTCTTCACACAGAAATACATTTATTTACACTGCTCAAGTACATCTTGATGTACAAATTTAAGATTAAAATTAAATTTGCCTCATTTCTTTGCTTTTTTTTTGTTTTGGCCTCGAACTTGAGGCAGGCCCATCTCCACCTGCACCTGATGCCTGCTTCAAGCTGTGCCACATGAATAGCATCCTCCTCTTTAAGCACTCTCATTCTGGAAAAGAAGTCACTAAAATCATTGTCTGTTTCACTTAATTTTTCACTATTACCAATTTCCAAGGCTAATCCCAAATCCATCCTCCGGGAAAATATTAAACAGTATTTTTCTGTTTTTATTGGCCATTTCTGAATTTGAAGTTAGTTCATTTTGTGTTGTGACATAATCCCTAACATCGCTCTGTCGTTTAATACATTTAACATTAACATCCGTAAACTAATTAGATAATTGTAGGCGTGTTTCCTAATTAATACAAGATGTGCTAGCGGATCAGATCGTCGCCGATGTTACGTGTACTTCGTGGTTCCGCTGGGACCACAACCAGAGCCACGACCCGCAGCACCTCAACGTGAAAATACAAAAGACCAATGCAACAAATACAACACGGGCTGATCTGATGAGGAAAGACGCAAGAGTAGCAAGAGAGGATGTACGCTCCAGAGGTAGGTAGACAATACTTGACAATGTGACAAGTAAAAAGTAGTCCTCCAAAAAATTACTTAAGAGTAAAAAGTACACAGTGAAATAATTACAAGTACTAAGTAAACAGTGAGCATCTTCTGATTTTTTAACTACAGCATGAACATCAATAAAATAAAAATAAAATGTGAATGTGCAAATTCTGATATTACTATGCGTTTGCGTGTCCACACTCAAGTTGAGAAAACAAGTTACAAGTCTTCTTATAACTTGTTTTCTCAAGTTATAAGACTTCACACCGATTTTATCGGCCTGATCGGTATAGGCCGATAATTAGCATGCTGATCGGCTTTAATGTCATAATTCGCCGATCCGCAAAAGACATTTACTCCACGTCGCCATCGTGCACAGTATACTTTTATCCAAACGCTCTTTTGACGTAGTACTGTAAATATCTGACGGCCAATGAAGTTATTTAAAAAAAAAAAAAAAAAACATGCCGGCGATGTGGGACAGACAACACATCTGAGACAGACAACACGTAATGCCCGGGTCAGACAAATTTGCTCTTTCAGGATTGCACTGTCAGACTACTGAAATAAAATCTTGTATTCCGATACCACCGCATCCAGTTTTTTACGATCATTGGGCTTTATCTTGTCAACTCAAATGCGACCGGATACACTCGTTACCGTGGCGACAACAACAAGAGTGGATCGCGCAGACTGTATTATGGGGAAAAACGTGTTGCTGGTCAACGGTGCTCAGGACAGGAGAGAGGACGTTCGTTTAAGGATTGCTTGATGTATGTTCATGTAATCTCAATACGATACAGCTTACAAGCAGGCAACAAAATGTATGTAGCCTAGTAAGCTACTGCTAGCACTGACGGTTGTACGTAAATATGCCGCCGTTGTGTCGAATCATGCTCTAAAGTTTTGGTGTGGGTGAAGTAATTTAATTACAATAAAGTAATTTAATTAAACTAAGTTAGCACCCATTATTTCTGTCATGTTGTAATGTTGGTTTGACCTGACTGATTAGAATACACGATCTGACGAGAGCAGTGATTTCCAACCTTTATGGAGCCAAGGAACATATTTTACAATTGAAAACTCTCACGGCACACAAACAAACAATGTCACAAAAAGTGGATACATTAATTACTGTATTTACTTCCTGCCATCTAATAGAAGAACATTCATTTGTTCTGTCTGTCATTATGCCTCAGTGGCATAGTTGAACAAAGGATACATTGTAAATATATTTTTTTGTGCAATTAAGTACACAAGTATATACAGTAAAAGAACAGGCCATTTAAATAGACACATTCCTCCATCTTGTGATCGGTTATCGTTTTTTTTTTTAAACTCGATCGGTGATCGGCCCCAAAAATCCTGATCGTGTAAAGCCTAGTTATAAGTAGGTTGAAATATGCACATTTAGGCAGACAGTGCCAGACAAATACTACAATACATGAAAGCTGTTGTTTTTGTTTGTCTAAATGTAAACCCAATAGAAGACGTTGTGTGAGGTCAGGTGACTTTCTTGTGTTGTTTGATTGGTGAACTAGACTTAAACGTCGCTAGCGCTTAAATTGGATTGGCGCAATCAGTGCCTGATACGGAAGTCGTAGTCTCACACACGAAATAGTTGATAAATAAGCAATAATTGATAAATAAAAGTAGCGAGCGACTTTTAGATCATTGTAACAGACCAAAAGTACTATTACTTCTTAACAGCAGAAGCGGCGGAAGTGTTTTTTTCTGGTCTCGTCAACTCTTGTGACTTATCCAAAGGAGGTCCCGAGTGCACAGGCGGAACCGCAGGCCGATGCGGTCGCATATTAGTCCGCTGCGGAGTAATATTTGGAAATTACATCTGTGTGTGGATAGTGGATGTGTGGAATGGATCAAGCTGCCAGCATTCAAGGAGTACGAAACAGCCTATGATGCCTATGACCTCCCCCAAGGGAAAACTCATCAGATCTATACGAATTCACGTAAATTCAGCTGCCCCCTGCTCTAGTGCGTTCCACTAACATGTGTATGCGTTCACTGTGATGGGTTAAATGCAGAGAACAAATTTCGTGGGCATGCATGCATGTTCATGACAATAAAAGATGATTCTTCTTAAAAAAAAAAAAGATGATTCTTCTAAATGGACTATTTTGAATTCAAAATGGCGAATTTCGCCGAAAGGGGACTGATTAGCATGGATGCTATGACTGCAGAGCTGCCAACCTACGGGAAACTAATTTCCAGAACAATTTCTTTGAATTTACATATTTTTGAAATTATGTCAAGAACATTACAATGGCACAGTTATTGTAGTATGTTATGTAGTAGGATAAAAATAATTCTCCATACTGTTTATTTTCACAACATAATCATTACTCTGGAATTGTAATAATAAATTATGGCCTCAATATTTATTTTACTGTATTCATTGCATCAATCTTGTAATGGTGGACACATTTGCAGCCAAATGTCTTCTCTTGAATGTTCTTTTTGTATTTCCTGTATCCACTATTGCTGCTGAAATTATGCAAATTCCCCGTTGTGGGACTAATAAAGGTTATCTTATACAGTGTACTCTAAATATTTGTTACATTAATGTATTTTTAAATTTATAGGCCTATTTTCTCAAGTGAAGTAGCAGTGCTGACGTATTAATTCATTTCCAGTTAACAGTCCCTGTGTTTATGTAGCTGTCTAGCATTATCGTATTCATTCATTCGTATTTCATTATTTCCTTCTATTGACACGTACTAATTTGTCTGCTATTTTGTTCTTCAAAGTTGGCTAATCTCCACTATAACGCAGTTCCAGCCACACCTATGTGACAAGTGTAATGTACCACCCAATCACTTTTTTTTTGGGTGTTTTGCGACTTCAGGTCACGATAGCATAGCAACTGTCTTAGCTGCTGTCTGTCTCCAGTCTTATACTCTGTGTCCTTTGTGATAACGATAATTGTCACAATGTAGTTTATTCGCTGTCAAGGATTAGTGACTTATGCTGCATTGACAACAGACGCAATGCATTGTGTCTGATTAGCATACCACCATGGGCATTGCTTGTATATAGCAAACATTTTTACATATGTAGTGTACAAACTCACAGAAAAGCTATGAGTTAGCAGCATTTACCATTTTGGCCATAATCATAACTGTCCAGCCCTGTTGTGTTGTTTTAAGAATGGGTTGGGGTTGATGGTAATGGGTAGCTTTTGGGTTAGAGGTTTGGGTATGGACAATTGACCAAATCCCTTACAAAGAAAAAATATATATATATATATTTATATATACTTTTTTTTTTTTTTTTAAATAGCCGTGTTGGTAGGCGTAAGAGGGCCTCCTTACCAAGCACTTGGCCGACAATCATGCGCCCGTCCTCCCCGGCGACAGCGGAGCGGGCGTTGCGCTCGTTGGCATACTGCACAAAGGCATAGCCCTTGTGCACGGAGCAACCCACAATCTTGCCGTACTTGGTGAAGATAGCCTCCACGTCGGCCTTGGTCACCAGCAGGGTGTTAAGGTTGCCGATGAACACCCGCGAGTTGAGCGAGCGCGGGTCCGTCTTGTTGGTGACATTACTGGCGGCCATCAAGCTGGCGGTGCTTGGCGAACGGCTGGCAGTGAAAAAAGACGAGCACAACACACGGCCGGTTAGCCACCGAGTGATACGCACGAAGCATCGTCGTCTTTGATGTCACCAACCAAAAAGCTGCAAAGTTCTATAGAGGGTCGTTACTTGTAATAGTACCTCCACCAAGGGAAGTTGCGGTGTCGTCACTGTTTTGGTGCAGGGTACGGCTAAATCTACTAAACAGACTATGGAACTTCCAGAAAATTGAATCAAATTTTGGGTGAGATTCAGTTTTTCCCCCCCTCAATTTCTTTCAAAGGCAGTGTTGTGCTGTTCCAAATTAGAAAGGCCAGGCCTTGTTGAAGGTCTGGAGTTTTGAGGCAAAATTTTATTTTCTTCTACTTAACTTGGCATTTTTTGACGTATTCCTTAAAAACCGCAGTGAATGTTGAGGTATACAATGATGTGGTATTCCAATTTAAGATTGCCAGGCCTTGATGGAAGTCTACACTACACCCAAAAAAAAAAACTGAATAATACGAGACAGAACAAACAAAATTCCAAATCAGAGAAATTGTTCGCTTTGGAAATCACTTTGACCATTTTGCGCTGGTCAAGAGTGCAATCATAAGAAACACCACTAGCAGGCGGCAACCTGAAAAGAAGAGTCAATCATTTGGTAACAAACTCGTAACATTAGACATTCAGATAAAATAAAACAAATGTTGACAAAACAAAGTCATCATAAAATCAGAGAACAAATTCTCCATGAAGGCTACTTATAATAAAATACACGCTCAACGCAGATGACGTCAGCTACGGCCAGCTGGAGAAATTTACCTTACCTTGGTCAATTAAAAATCAATAATCCCTTCAAACAGTTTTTTTTTTTTTTAATTACCACCAAAAAAGGAGCACCGTCAAACGGGAGGTTTAAAACTAATATTGTTGCAAAGTTGCAAACGTGGGTGTTAAACGCAGGATTTCCTCAAATGATGGCCTTAGCTTGATTAAACGCCTTCCCCCAATTATTGGCCAGGTGTAGCCCACTTCAATGACTTTCATTTTACAATGACTGGTACCACCATGTGTGGCAGTAAAATGTTTTTGACAACACATACTGAATCACACGTCGCATCTGTAAAGCTGATGTTTAAAGTGGGAAATGAAAACGTTTAAAACAAAAATTTTCTTAATTGTACAGTGTGTATATCGTAGCTTTTCATGAAAATCCACAAATAATGCTCCCTTAAAGTCACCATATTAAAAAAATTGGAGGGGGGGTTGGAATTGTCAGTGAGGGGATTGGCAAACAAATAAATAAATAAAGAGACAGACTATGCAGGGGTTTCCATGAATACCAGGGGATACGTTTACCAAAGAAACTGAGAATAGGAGCATTAGCAAATGCTGGACCATGAATATGCAGGGATCCACTGTAATACATATATTGTTACTGTCCAACATCAAGCATGCAGCTACGTTTGATTCATTTTCATAAATTTATCAAAATTGTTTTGTTTTTTTTTAGAAAAATAGAGCTAGTACAAATCACTGTTTGGAGTTGGAGCAGCGATAATATTCTAGGTAAATGTCCAAAAATATATAATAATACAATTTATATGCAAATAAAGGCCTACCACCAATTTAAACCCCTCATAAGACACCTGCTACTCCGTAGTTGAGTAAATAAACACCCCCGGCCTCTATATGATGTAAAATTAAAACTTTTAGGGCAATACTTTAGGGAAAACAAAATAATCATCTTATTGTTCCCACGCAAATTGTGATGAGATATTGATGACGCAACCAAACAGATGGTGAGAGATATTCCTTGAAAAGCATTATTAGGTTATTACTTTGCAATTACTATATTAGTGTGCAAGGAGCGTTTTGTGGCACTGTAACATGAGGCCTTGACAGATTTTCGCAATGTATCCCCCACAGAGCAAACATAAAACAGCAGCGGCATCAACAATGACACCCTCCAGAGCGGACGCAGGGGTGGAGAAAGAGTGTTGGGTGAGGATTGTTTTGATTGGTCATGACTCACTCCATAGTGTCTGTGTGCAGGGCAGTCGTCTGTTCTGTCTGACACAGTGGGCTGGGGCTCACTTTGGCCTGGGGTCTCGAACCTTCACCTTTTCGCCCCTCTTTTCTCTCTCACGTGAGATTTTTAACTGAGGTGACAGAAAACAACAACCACACACACCTCAGTCTCGCTTGGCAGGGGTTATGGCGCAACAAGTGTTCTTACCTGTGTGCAGTGTAGGTAGGAGGAATGTTGGTGGTGAGGTGTTGAGTGGCTAGTAACAAACAAACACAAGCGTCCGACAACGAGCCACCAAGGAGGGCTAGCTAGTATTACCAGTACTAGGACATCAGAGCACATTTTCTAGAACTTTTAATGTGTGAGGACCAACTTGATGTGTGAATCCAAATTTTAGACAGACTAAAAATACATTTTTGGAGGGGTGGCATAGGGGCCTTTTTTTGGTCCACGCTCAACTGAGTTTTGTTTCCGCTGGAAAATGTTATTTTCTTCAAATAAAAAAAATAAAATAATACAAATACATTTTTCTCGACAATATTCTGGCATATGCGCACTGTTGCATTTGATGATTGCCCTATCTTGGTGGATGTCTGTGGTCAACCGAAGTGCATTTTTTTGCAAAATGCTTCAACTGAAGTGCATTTTTTTGCAAAATGCTATTTTCTTTCCTTAATGTTGCCTTTTCTATAATGACAATATTTAGGCAATTTTCTTAATTTTTCTAAATGAAAAGTTGTCTAGGTATTTGCTTTTTTTTGTTTTGCTTTTTCTTACTCTGCTGTAAGGTCAGCATTGCAAATGAGAATCTGTTCTTAATTGCGTTACCTAGACAGACAGACAGAAGATAAATTAACAATAAATAAAAAGTTTGCATTGTTCCAAATTA
This sequence comes from Phyllopteryx taeniolatus, assembly GCF_024500385.1. Lineage (NCBI taxonomy): Eukaryota > Metazoa > Chordata > Actinopteri > Syngnathiformes > Syngnathidae > Phyllopteryx > Phyllopteryx taeniolatus. The sequence goes on along the minus strand of NC_084515.1, from coordinate 1,582,734 downwards.
AGAATGTCAAGCATTGGTGTAGGTCTGAGCTTGACTTAATAATATTTGTGGAAGACTTAATTTCTTCTGATTAAATAAATAAAAAGGTATAAAATTACCCTTAATTTTGACTTTTCTATAATGACAATATTCAGGAACATTATGCAGAGATCTGTCATTGTAGTGACAAAATATTACTTTCTGATTATAATAAAAAAAAACAATACAAGTTCATGTCTTTTTTCTGAATGTAACAGATGGGTTGTTTGGAAAGCAGTAGAAGGATCCCCTTGAGCCACTTTAACATCAGCCAGAGAGCTGATTTTGATTACGTTATGTTGCCAAGTCAGGAAACAAAAATTGCAATTTTTTATGATCAACACTGTGTGATTAGCATGCAAAACTTGTAGTTGATGTCATTTTGAGAGAGAGAAAAAATAAATGAAAAAAGACACAGGGCTCTGTGTCCTATTCTTATCCGAAACCATCTTGTAAACACGCTTTGATGGCTTGTGTATGAGTTTAGAATGTGACAACCTCAAAGGTGGAAAGGTGAAACAATTCAGAGCAATTTTGTGGAAAAATATGCCTCAAACATAAAACTTTGCAGTTTTAATCATTGCTTGTCACAGGCACGATAGGATTAACTCTTCAATTGTGTTGCTTTTTGTTTGTTTTTCTTGTGAAAGAGGGTGGACCCAATCATAGAACAGGGAAAAGAACTTACTGTATGACAGAAAAGTAGCTGGCTGCTCAGTATAACGCAATCAACTCAATTCATTAAATATTGATTTCATACTACATCTGTTACATTTCATCAAAGACTGACTAGTACTACTTCATTTTTGTTTTATCATACAGTGCGAAACTATGTGTATTCAGTGATCAAATGTAACTTAAAACATTTACTGGGTTTATATTGGCTGTGTGAAACATTTGTTTGCATTTTTTCAAAAACTAAAAACTGCTTTTGAAAAGTACTTGAAAGTCAACCAGTCAGACACGATCTAGCCACAATGGATTAGGACCATTTGGAAAAACACGTTTCATCTGTTTCTATCAATACCAGTCTTGTTTTATGTTTGTCAAAACCAAACTGAAAGGCCATTGTTTTGTCGAGATGCTCGTGTTGGCATAAAACACCCAAGAATGTCACATGGGTGTCAACCAGGAACCAGACTGAAGGTGCCCTACAAGTATTTCAAGCTACAGGTTGAATAACTTCCTCGTCCATGTGCGTCAATGACCGTTTACACTGGAATGTTTTAACGAAAGCGGCAACATCAAAAGTACAATGAGACAGGGGTAAATCCACAAATCAGGTTACTGTGAGTATTATTGCGAAGTTTGATGGTAAGAATGTTGAGTGGTTAGAAGGAAGTGGGGAACCACGTGAGATATGTTTGACATTAAGTACCTCTAACTGCAGGCGAAATATTTGTACGTAATCCAGGATGTATGCAAGTTGTTTATCAGTATCTGATAGGAATGAAAAAGTGATGTGCATTGAGGGTAGCTGCCACTCATGCGCAGAGTATTGTTAAAAGAATCAGTGCTGTCTTTTTAAGTGAATTTTATCCATTTGTATGAAAATGCTGCCATTTATAAATGTGTCACTTTTGTGTTTCCAAGTGCTTTTTGTGTGATCTTGCATGCCATTTGTGATTTTTAATGTGCAAAAAGTATTGTTAATTATTAGGCTTTACACGATCAGGATTTTTGGGGCTGATCACCGATCAGCAAGTTTAAAAAAAAAAAAACGATAACCGATCACCGATCCGATCACAAGATGGAGCAATGTGTTTATTTACATGACTTGTTCATTTATTGTATATACTTGTGTACTGTATACTGTATCCATCCATTTTCTGTCCATCTTATCCTCACAAGGGTTGCGGGCGTGATGGAGCCCGTCCAGCTCAAATTATTCTCTAGCATTTTAGACAAACGTTAAAACACCAATGACCTCTAGGGTGCATTCAAGCATTGGCCACTGACATAAGTTTAGGTCAAATCAACATTCCATGATAGAAATAATGGGTGCTAACTTACTGTAATTAAATTACTTTATTGCAATTAAATTACTTTAATAAATACTGTTAATGACATGCTTACTCTAACTTTCTTATTCTCCCAGCTATATGGACGGGTGTTGTCCAGAGATCGACGTACTTCAGTTGTGCACAGACTGCAAATAACTTACATGTTGTTTGTCAGAGACACCGCAAAATAGTCCCACACCGATGACATTTTTCACCGACATGATGGAAAAAACTTTATTGGCCGTCAGATAGTTACAGTACTGCGCAACAAGACACATGACAAGGCTAAAAATAAACTAGCTTTTGGATTAATCCATGACGAAGACGCGGAGTTAAATGTCTTGTGCGGAGCCGATCGATGACGTCATTGATCGGATCAGCATACAAAGATGCTAATTATCGGCAGATACTGATAACACCGATCAGATCAGCGTAAAGTATATTAATTATACATCTAAATCATTGTCCTCTTTTTAAGTAGATTTTTTGCAGTCTTGAGTACTGGTACATTTAAATTTATTTTGGTAGCTGCAGCATTTGCTTTCTAATTTGCAAAAAGTACCGAGTTAAAAAGTGTTTGAGTTAAAAATTAAAAAAAAAATAAATAAAAATGGTAAATAAGTCTCTGTCATCATTTTGTAACTTTTTTGCAATCTTGCATGGTGGAAGAATAATTTTGGTGGCTCTTTATGATTTCTAATGTACAAAAAGTACTGTTGGTTAAATATTTCACTATCTACATTTTAAGTGTATCTTGTGTGATCTTGAATGCTTTCAAATTCATTTTGGTAGGAGGTGGTGCACACCACATAGGGCTGCACTTTAAAAAAAATACATGCAGAATATAACTTTGGGCATGTGCATTTGATTCTTAACTGCTTGCGTGCTCATTTTGGTCTCCATAAAAGTGATTTTCAGTTTCATCTCTCCCTGATGCTGTTTATTGGGACCACTGAAGAATAGGAAAGAGTGACGTTTTTCTTTTCTCTTTATATAAATATAAACCACCATCATACTCTTTCAGTTAAACAGGCTTTTAATTAATTAGAAATTGTGTAAGCAACAAAACTGAAACCACTTGTAGTCCATACAAAGTTGTGAAAAAATGTCCCCTTGTCCTCAAAATGGCCTCATCCTCATCATCACCGTGGGAGGGAAAAACGCTCAAAAAAAAAATATATATAACCAACTGTTTAGTATGAGCCATAAAAGCAAAGCCAATAAAAAAAAAAAAAGAGCAAACCACCCCTGCAAACACGCCCCAATAGCGCCATCACCAGGTTCCAGAGAGAATAACACACACCCTTGCGCTTTAGCCTAGGCTAAGGCTAGCGTGGCTAATATTAGCCAGGCAGCTAAAAATGTGCAGCAATCATCTCAATAGCCACAAAAAACAAAAAATAGTAAAGCGGCGAAAGTCTGCGTTATGTGGTCGATAATCAGGAGGGGGGGGGGGGGGGGGGTAAACTACCAAACCAGACGTGTTACCGAGGGCTAACCGTGTGTGTGTGAGTGAGTAGAGGAAAAGGGGTCGTCGTCGTCTAAAAAGCGTGCCAAAAACACATCAGTCCAGTCAAATGGCAGGTTTCCCGAACAACCACCGCAAAAATCAACCTACGCCAGCTTGCAAAACTGGAAGAAACTGCAGCTAGGGTGCCTCCAAAAGTGCTTCTTTGTCGTTCAAACCACAAACAGTGCTTGCTTTTTTTAAATCTGGGGAGTAGGAGGAGGAGGGCAACTAGCGTCTAGCTCGGCAAAATCGAAAAAAGCATCGCTGCGGACAAAAAAAAAAAAAAAAAAATCCAAAAAGAAAAGAAAAAGGAAGGAAAAATGAAAAATAGCTGGGAACAAAATACTCACCGCGACCCTTTACGAGCACAAAATGCCTTGCTTTTCGGTAAAATCGCTCAAATTATGTGATATTTAGGTCGTCCTTTAGGCGAGCGCAGGCTACTTTGGTGAGCAGCGAGGCGAGCTAGCTTTCTTCTTGTTCAGCTAACGTCAGAGGCTAATGGCGCATTGGGGGTGGGGGAGGGGGGAGAGCTGCCTTTGCTGTCCGGCGCCGCGCGAGCGGGCGGGCATTTTTCTTCACGCGGTGAGATAGGCTCTGGTGTTAATGGCGGGGCACCGGTGTGCCTCGTATCTTAAAACCACCCTCACTTGTTGTCGAATAATTTTCCAGGAGCCACGTTCAAAATAAATCACATTCTCACTCAACGTGGAAATAAATCATTTGATTAAGTAAGACCCGATCGTGTATTAGGCCCCAAATATAGAACCGCATCATCATTTTGGCTCAGCAATTCGTAGAATCAACAGCGACGGCGCTGATGTAGTTTTGCAGTCTGCCAACAGAGGGTACTGTTGAACTATGTCAGAGTGGATACGAAATGTACAGGTATTCAAAACACATGACGTGTACATGTATTCAAAGAATAAATATAACATGGAATGGTGATTTGAAAATATAAGAAAAATGGATGACATGAGTGATATTTTTAAAAAATATTGCTCAGTGACTGTTTTTCTCAATGTCTTTATGTCTCAAAAGTGTTCTCTGTCAAGTGACTTTCTGTTGTCGTACTAGAGTGGCTCCAATTACTGGAGACAAATTCCTTGTGTTGTTTTTTGGAAATACTTGGCAAATAAAGATGATTCTGATTCTGATACAGTACAATGAAGGAGACGGTCATAACTAAGATGTAGTAATGTTAGTTGTTTTTCGCAGAGCATTAAGAATATATGCCTGTGGGCATTCTTATATTCTCTGTCTGCATGTGCTGCTGCACTGTTTGTGTTCAAATGCCAGTTGTTTCAAGGTTTATAACTAGATCAACATCTGCTAGTTTTGTTAGCCCGTCTATGGGTATTTGCATTAAGCGTATGTTAGCAATAAGCTAGCGGACTTTCATGAGTCAAAGTTATGTGGCTTGGGTAAATACACGTGTCATTGTCAGTTTTATGTTTAGTTTTGCAGAAACCGTCACAAAACTGGGAGAGATAATAAACACACGATACAGTGATAATCAGTATCTAAGTATTGTAGCAGACTAGGGGAAAACCTGTAGAAATTATACGGAAAGATTCCAAATTGTCATGAAGTCTGCCACAATATCAATATAGTATCTGTTTTTATCGATAACACATATTAAGGCTGGCAATTCATACAACATCATAATTTTTGTCTAAATCGAAATCAAATAACAATCACGATACAGCAATTGCGCAATAATCGATCTATGTACTGTAACAGACTTACAGAAATTTAATAATTGATACGGAAAGAGCCCAAATTGTCATCAAGTGTGCCACAATATCGATATCTGATCCGCTTGTATTGATTATATATAGTAGAGGTAGGAATCCATACATCTATCCATTTTCTGTACCGCTTATCCTCACTAGGTTCACGGGCGTGCAGGAGCCTATCCCAGCTATCTTCGGGCAAGACCTGAACTGGTCGCCAGCCAATCGCAGGGCACATCTAAACAAACAACCATTCGCACTCACATTCACACCTACGGGAAATTTAGAGCCTTCAATCAACCTACAACGCATGTTTTTGGGATGTGAGAGGAAACCGTAGTACCCGGAGAAAACCCACGGAGGCACGGAGAGAACATGCAAACTCCAGAGCGAGAGAGAAAAAGAGAGAGAGAGAGAGAGAGAGAGAGAGAGAGAGAGAGAGAGACATTGCCTATGATTCTTCAATAAAATGTCCTGCTTGCAGAATGTAACCAGATCTGTCCTTTGTGTAGCTCCTCTGTCAGGCTCATGCTGGGAGCAGATGTTTGAAAAGAGGGGCTTCACCTCGCCTACATTTTGGTTATAATGACATACACACGTGTGATGGCAGGACCATGTCAGCTCAATTTGTTCATCTACGAGATCTCAAATTAATTGCTTTAGCATGAGGATTTGTGTGTAAATGTCTCTTTTCACAACATTCTACTTCTCAAGCACAGGCGATGATATCAGAGCCACTTGATTGGATGACTGGAGGTCATTTACCGTTGATCTTTAGAGAGAAAATGCCTAATAAGTTGGTGTTAATATTGAGAGCTGTTTCTAATATCTTGAAGCAATAGCAGGTCACCAAAATATTAGAAACAGCTCTCAGTATGCTTATACGGTCATAATGTTGTGCCCTGTAAGTGTACATGCTCAGTATCCATCCATCCATTTTCTGTACCGCTTCTCTTCACTAGGAGCGTGCTGGAGCCTGTCCTAGCTGACACTGGGTGAGAGGCAAGATACATCCTGAACTGGTTGCCAGCCAATCACAGGGCACATATAAACAAACAACCATTCGCACTCACATTCACACCTACGGGCAATTTAGTCTTCAATCAACCGACCATGCATGTTTTTGGAATGTGGGAGGAAACCGGAGCACCCGGAGAAAACTCTCGCTGGCACGGGGAGAACCTGCAAACTCTATAAAGGTGAGGCTGGATTTGAACCCGGGTCCTCTGAATTGTGAGGCAGACGTGCTAATCAGTCGGTCACCATGCCGCCATGCTCAGTATAATTATGTTTATTGTCTTGTAATAATAATAATAATAATCACAGATTTTAAGTCCCATATTCTAATCAAAATAATATTAACAATTTAGTTTTACAGTATTTTAATTGTTATCATATGCTTTCTTGTTGTAGTCTGACCGTTAAAATGATAATTTTACTTTTTTTAAATTTTGACTTTTAAATTCTCACACAATTTTGGAGATTGTGTCAAAGAATAGTAATACTAACACCTGTATAGTACGACTACCACTACTGTTACTACTACTGCTGCTGCTACTACTACTACTATTACTAATAATAATATAATAATAAAAATAAATATGATTGAGCAGTATGGTACGGGGTCTTCTTTTCTTTTTTTTGCACGTTGCAGCATGTGCGCGCGCCCCGCAGAAGCGTTGCCTCCAGCGTGCGCGCGCACCGACAGACCGCTCGGACGGGAGCAGTGGAGACGTCATATACGCTCAGCAGACAGCACCAACCTGGCTCGACCTGATTTGCGACGCTTTGACTCGCTCATACGGACCTCATCCTCAAACGCCAGGTGACAAGCAGATGTTGCGTTACGTGCCACGTGAGTGCATGTATTCTACTTTTATTCCACCTTTTTAAGAGTTTATTTGGTGGGCATGCCACAAATACTGCAGCAAGCAATCTAATCGTGTGCTGATAATGTCATTATTAATTAATATTGTTTAGTAACTGAATAATATTTGCATGTTGTTAATTTGGAATGAGGATGAATTTACACTGCATAATTCAGATTTTGTGATGCTTTGTTTTATTTTTTTGCGATATATATATACAGTGGATACGGAAAGCATTCAGACCCCCTTAAAATTTTCACTCTGTGTTATATTGCAGCCATTTGCTAAAATCATGTAAATTCATTTTTCCTCATTAATGTACTCACAGCACCCCATATTGACAGAAAAAAACGGAATTGTTGAAATCTTTGCAGATTTATTAAAAAATAAAAACTGAAATATCACACAGCCGTAAGTATTCAGACCCTTTGCTCAGTATTTAGTAGAAGCATCCTTTTGAGCTAATACAGCCATGAGTCTTTTTTGGGAATAATGCAACAAGTTTGTCACACCTGGATTTGGGAATGCCATTTCTCCTTGCAGATCCTCTCCAGTTCTGTCAGGTTGGATGGTGAACGGTGGACAGTCATTTTCAAATTTCTCCAGAGATGCTCAATTGGGTTTAAGTCTGGGCTCTGGCTGGGCCATTCAAGAATAGTCACGGAGTTGTTCTGAAGCCACTCCTTTGGTATTTCAGCCGTGTGCTTAGGGTCATTGTCTTGTTGGAAGGTGAACTTTCGGCCCGGTCTGAGGTCCTGAGTGGTCTGGAGAAGGTTTTCGTCCAGGATATCCCTGTACTTGGCCGCATTCATCTTTCCTTCGATTGCAACCAGTCGTTCTGTCCCTGCAGCTGAAAAGCACCCCAACAGCATGATGCTACCACCACCATGCTTCACTGTTGGGACTGTATTGGACAGGTGATGAGCAGTGCCTGGTTTTCTCCACACATACCGCTTAGAATTAAGGCCTAAAAGTTCTATCTTGGTCTCATCAGACCAGGGAATCTTATTTCTCACTATCTTGGAGTCCTTCAGGTTTTTTTTTTTAGCAAACTCCATGTGGGCTTTCATGTGTCTTGCACTGAGGAGAGGCTTCCGTCGGGCCACTCTGCCATAAAGCCCCGACCGGTGGAGGGCTGCAGTGATGGTTGACTTTTTAGAACTTTCTCCCATCTCCCGACTGCATCTCTGGAGCTCAGCCACAGTTATCTTTGGGTTCTTCTTTACCTCTCTCACCAAGGCTCTTCTCCACCGATTGCTCAGTTTGGCCGGACGGCCAGCTCTAGGAAGGGTTCTGGTCGTCCCAAACGTCTTCCATTTAAGGATTATGGAGGCCACTGTGCTCTTAGGAACCTTAAGTGCAGCAGAAATTTGTTTGTAATGTTGGCCAGGTCTGTGCCTTGCCACAATTCTGTCTATGAGCTCTTCAGGCAATTCATTTGACCTCATGATTCTCATTTGCTCTGACATGCACTGTGAGCTGTAAGGTCTTATATAGACAGGTGTGTGGCTTTCCTTATCAAGTCCAATCATTATAATCAAACACAGTTGGACTCCAATGAAGTTGGAGAACCATCTCAAGGATGATCAGAAGAAATGGACTGCACCCGAGTTAAATTTATGAGTGTCACAGCAAAGGGTCTGAATACTTATGGCTGTGTGATATTTCAGTCATATATATATATATATATATATATATATATATATATATATATATATACACACACACACAGTCAGTCGTTTCGATACAGTATCGATACACCAGTGTCCGATATCAGTCTGATACTGATGCTGTCCGGCGTGTAATAACTGTCGTTTGTGATTGATATCGCCATTTATCGTTGATAATCTTGTTTTACCCAATATATCAACTATTGCAAAATCGCTAGCCTCTAAGCACAGTTGCCTAAATCATATTTGAATGTTTTCAGAAGACAAGAAAAACAAATTCAAAAAACAAGAAAAATTCAGTTTTCTCAACCTTCACGGTTACCTTCACTTGGATAACTAAGAATCTACACAGACATCCAGAAAAATATATTTTTTTTAGCAAGAACATTGCTTTTTAAAATTTAATTTAATGACTGATACACCAGTATCAGATATCAAAATTGTCGCTGTCGGACGTTTAAGAAAATACCGATTTTACGTAGCTAAATGTAGTTAATAACTGTCGTTTGTGATATATCGTCATGTAGCGTATGTTTTTCTTTCCAATATGCCAGTCACAAATTCTGTGTTGTGATATTATCAATGACAAAATACAATTGAAATAATATATAATAATAATAATAATAATAATATATACAATATAAAGCGCTCGCATATCAAAATTTTCAAAGCAAAAAAATTGGCAGAATGACTACTTGTGTCTCAAAAAGCTCATAAATCAGGTCACTCATATCTGAAGGGAACCCTGTCCATCTTCCTGCTTACAATTCAACCAAGTTCATTTATTTTGTGCATCAACCCCCTCTCTCGTGAGGCCAATAAAGTAATTGCTATCGCCATGATTTCACTTGGTCGTAGCTTGTGGCTGTTGACAGTCCGTGTAAACAGTATGGAGGTCAGCGGAGGAGCGGCAGTTACAGGAAAGTAAATGTCCATTTATTATTCCAGCTCTTCCCCTCAAAACTGCTGTGCAAACAACAACCAACCCTAACCCTCTAATCTTAACCTTAATCCTAACCCCTAACTATAATCCTAACCCTTACCCCTAACCCTCTATCCCTATCCCTAACCTTGGCCCTTTCTCTAACCCTTAAACCCTATCACCATCCTAACCTAACCATGCCCCTAACACAAACCCTGCCCTAACCCTAACCCCCGAGATCCTAAAGATAACCCTCGACCCTTAACCCTGAATGTGTTTAAAAGCACAATTTAGTAGGTCTCACAAGGTGATGTTATTTTGAAAATGGGGGTCCGGAGCTCAACAAGTGGACCGCGGCCAACTACTGGCATTACTGTGGACACACGGGGGCTCACGGGTCATTAAAAAAGCCCAGCAACGGGTTTTGAAAGGGGTTACATCATTGATGTGTTATCTGGGCCGGCGTAAGAAGAGAGGATCGATGTGGTTGCATCTCTGGATCCCAGTGACGTTTTTCACTCGCCGTCCAGACCAGGGGGCACGTGCCTTTGTAAGTCAAGAGCACACATTTGCTGGTTTTGAAAGGCCACAGCTGTGTTTAGCTAAGCTCAGCCAGTGCGTCTTTAAAAGACACCACATGAGACTGGGTTGCCATTTCGCTGTACAGTGTGCTGGCTCGCGGCGGGCTTTGTGGGAAAACTTTTCTTAGTTTTACCGTAACACTCTTCTTTATGGACCACAGCCCAGAGTGTTTTTTTAATGGTTGTATTCCTTGTGGAACTTTGAATGGGGGTCTGGTGTGATGCTTCATAAAGTCTTTGAGTATCCTTAGGGTTAAGACTACCCCTAACCCAAACCCTTCATTGAGGTATCTTTAGGTTAACCCTATCCCCAACCCTAGGTAAGGCTAATGCTAACCCTAACCCCAAACACGATTCCAACCCCAACTCCAAGATGACACTAACCCTAACCTAAACCTAGCCCTAACCTGAGTGACCCCCTAACCGTCACTTACCCTTAATACTTAACCTAGCTAACATTAACCCTTTCAAAAGCTACACCTAACATTCATACAAGCTAAAACTAAACCCTAACTAGTAAACACTAACTCTAACCTCTAAATAACTCTAACCCCAAACCCTACCCTTAATCACTATTCTTTGCTAACATTAATCCCTGACCTAAACTCTAACTGACAAAAGCACTAAGATAACCTAACTAGTGTTAACATTAAATAAGATCAAATATAGATATGAGAATGAATAATATTATTTTATCATTAAACTATTTTAATATTTTAACTTCATCCACCAAATGACTCGGCTCATGTCCTTTTAAAAAATGTGACCCTTGACGACTTGAGTTTTCCCACCCCAGTCCAGGGTGAATCCTAACCTTAACCCGTGAATTCTAAAGCTTGTCTATCTCTGCTGACACGCACTTTAAATCTCTTTAATTAGGATTGGCTCACAATTCCCACGCCTCCATGTTACAGGAAGGACCATAAAACAGTAAACCAGACTGTACCAGTAAACCACGTGCATGAAACATACACTTAAAGACCGCCTGGTCTTTCAGAAGTCCACTTACTCATCGTCTGAGCCGCATTCGTATTAAAGAACCCGGTCGGGTCGTACCCATGACTCATTACCTGCTGTAAATGACATCAGCAGCATATGAGTGAAGCCACTAGAGAAGGTTTCTGTCATCTTTCCCAACTAACATGCTTCTGTACCAGGTTTCAGGTATTTATTCGCGCTCTCTCAAAAGTGCTTCCTAAAAACTTGACTTTACAAACTCCTCCATGTCAAAGAAAAACCTCATGGTCAGAAGGACTTTTCTTTGATTTTAAAAATTTTCGTGGCATACTAATGAGTTGCACGTGTTCTCTTGCCAGTGGAATACAAATCTGCTGTGATGCCTCGCGCAAAAGTGCTTTCTTAATAACTTACCATACCAAACTCCTTGGTGTAAACACAGATTCCTGATCAAAAGGACTTTTCTTGGATTGTAATTGTTTTGTGCCACGTTGAGTTTTGTTGTTCCCACACAGTGCACATAAGATGTCTGACTGTGGAGATCCCACATGTTGAAGATGTGAATCTCGAGAGCCGAGAGATGTTCGACACGGCTTGACGGCATCCAATCAACACCCAAAATGTGGCCTCCAGACTTCAGACCCCCGGACTTCGGACCTCCGGACGCGCAGATGACTCTTCGCGGTTTCTTTGAAGATGTGGAGGACCAACAGGGACCGCCATATTCTGGGGTTCAGTCATCCATCCTCTCGGGTGGTGCTGGGGTGTGCTGTGCACCCAGGACTACCCTGTCCTCTCTGGACCTCACCTGCAGGTCCCACCCTAACAAAACCAAGGCGGAATTCTCCACCAGTCCTAAAACCTCCCATGTGTTCTGCGTTAGTTCCCAACCGACCCTTCCTGTATCCTACGCTCTCCCTGGTTGGGCCACATCTCAAAAACTCCAGGAGGACCGTCTCTGCATAAAACAAGAGCCGACAGGGGACATGTTCCATGAGCAGCCATGTCTTTGGACTGACTGCAGTGCCACCTGCAGGAGCCGGGAGGAACTGGCGAGGCACATAGAGAAGGTGCACGTGGACCAGCGTAAGGGTGAGGAGTTTGCCTGCTTCTGGGCTGATTGCGTCCGATGCAGAAAGCCTTTCAATGCACGCTACAAGCTGCTCATCCACATGAGGGTGCACTCTGGGGAAAAGCCCAACAAGTGCATGGTGAGTTGATAAGAAACCCCAGACCTAGGAGAAAATGTCCTTATCGAAGAGAGGCAAAGGCAGAGGAAACGAGAAAAAGGTAAAAAGATTTTTAAAATGTCATGTTTTTGTTGCGATTATCTGCAGTTTGAAGGCTGCTCCAAAGAATTTTCCCGTCTGGAGAACCTGAAGATCCACCTGCGGAGCCACACGGGGGAGAAGCCATACATCTGCCAGCACCTCGGTTGCTTCAAGGCCTTCAGCAATTCCAGCGATCGAGCCAAGCACCAGCGAACGCACCTCGACACGGTCAGTCCACAGTTTAACCACCACCGCTTTATACTGTCCATATCTGGCAGAAAAAAACAATTCAATGCTTTGGCTTTATGTAAGTCTTAGGAATAAGAAAAGTAATAGCATACTTGTTTCTAACAAGCCACACATTTTGTCCTTTGATTTGATTGTACTACATTGAGAAATAACACCCATCCTTAAATGGGTGAAATGAGATGGCTACCATACAGTAACAGTCCGTGGGCTGAAATCGCATAAACTGGTTTCATTTTAAGACCCTATGAAGTGTATTCAGAGATTTTGATTGTCTAAATACATTATACATGTTTGAAGATAATTGCTGGAAACATGCAAAGACCGAGATCAACGAAGCACTCCATTGTGAAGAAATAACATTAAACTGTTTTTCACCATTTCAGTTTTCCTGATTTTATGAGGGCATTGCTAAAACAGTGCATAGTGGTGATTTGGAGTCCACCATGAGTAAGAGTATAACAAATTGAGCTACTTCAGTCGCATCAGTAGTTATCCGGCTCAATTGCAACTTGCAGTTAGCTAGCTATGTCTACACTTTGAAAATGTATCTTCCCTTCGGATACTCCACTGACGTGGCCAATTTAGAGCGCCTCGTTGTCGCAGCATGACAAAGTCCCGCAATGACCCGATGGGATATAGTCCAGGCACCGGAGACTTTAAACAGATGTATTTTCATGGCTCAAACATATAGGGATGTGTAGGCATAAGAAAGATGCTACACGAAGTAGCATCCATTTTTCTTGATCGTAACAGTGATATTTGATTGATGGTTGACAGCTGAGCGGGGCATGGTTTCAGCACATTCAGGAGACACGCCCACAGCATCTGAGATCGGAGAGCATGGCTTAATTTTTCACTATTTCGAGACCTTATTTTGCATACTTTAGCGTTTTTTTTAATCACTCAAATTTGCCCGGGTTGTTAACAACATTCTTCTCTGTGGTGTGTCAAATTTACAAGACATTTATTTTCACTTTACAGGGACTTTAAGGACTGTGATGTTGGGAAATACTATGTAAATATGTCCACTAGTGACTGTAAATGCCAAAGGCAATACATCCAAGCCATGAGTATTCAGAATCCTTGGAGAAGAGATTTTGGCGACAAACTTAATAAACTCTGAAACTCCCCAAAAAGTGCATGAATATGAATAGAATTGTGTGCAAAACAGCATGGATTGCTTGATCCTCAAAATTGTCACGTCTTCTGCATAGTTGGCTAATTGGACTCATTTCAATGGCCACTGCGGACCGATGCCATGAGCCACAGTTATTTTTACAACTGCCAGCAAGCGATGAGGACTTAGCGTTGAGCCGGCAAATGTTACACCAGTGACCTATTGTTGTAACAAGGCGCGAGAAAGGTTTTTTTTCTTTCCTCCTTCTTCTTGTGGCTTCACGCTAACAGACTTGCTGCCGGGCGAATCAAAATCTTGTCAAATGGATGCATGCCCAAAAAAAGTCTCCTGTGGTCGTACTATTCAGGTCATAAGTGAGTGTGCTTGAAGGGAAACATGTTTGTTTTTAATGCCTGTTGCTCAATGCAGTTTTTCCTGAAATAATCAGAGAAATTCTGGGAAATCTGCACCCCTTGACCCCAATATCCTATCTCGAGACCATTACGTTTTACCATGAAAACAATCTGTAAAAAACAAACAAAACAAAAAAAACAGCAGCAGCAAGCAAATCCTACGGAGCCCCTAAAGGGATATGGGAAGAAAAAAAAAAGAAACGTGTTTCTCATTCGAACGAGACACTTTCTCGTTAGAACGAGAAACTTTCTTATTTCTTATTTCAATTTCTCGAGAAATGTCCCGTTAGAATGAGAAACTTTCTCGTTTGAGTGAGAAACGTCTACCTGTCTGTCTACCTGTGAGCGGTAGCTTATTTACACACACACACACACACACACACACACTAGCAAATATGGCTCATATATGGCTATTCTATTCTATAGCCTATACTCTAAATTCGTGTGATGAAGTTTACATTTATACTTACCTTATCTTCTTGGTCAATGACACTATGAGGTCAATGACACTATGAGGTATATTCCTTGTTTTGAGGAAAGAGCAAGTCCTCTTCTGTTGCTATTCTCTCAGCTGACATGCTGAAAAATCAAGTTGATGTAGGATCAAAAAACTTTCAAATATGTTTGTTTTCAGGCAGCAAAACGACTGTTATGCATTGTGATGTGACATATCACATGATGTTCATATAATAAAATGAATAGATGCAACGAGGTGCATTTAGCTATAATGGTAGTCGATGACAAATGTTTAAAGGTCCTGTATTTTGGCAAACCAACTTTTTCTAGTATTTGGGATGTAATGTTGTCTTTATGGTCCCTCAGTAAACATGTGAAATATGAATTAAAATGGTCCACGCATTCCTGAGTTCCAGAGGTTTTTTGGGCAAGAGGCCTGAAATTAGGTCATTCAAATTTCTCAAACTTATCTACATCACTAGCCAAATATGGACAAAGCAGATACAAAACTGGATCAAACAGAAATAGCTGTCAGAGGGGCCTTTTCTGGACACAAAAACCAAGATATTTTTTTTTAAATGAATTTGACACTTTTATACTAAGTTAGAGAGTCACTCTATGGAGGTCTAAATAGCCAAAATATGAGACCTTTAAGTCTTGGTGAAGGTCTGCAATCTGTATATTGTACTTTAAAAGGTTGACAACCTGTTGAGCTGTTGCAGGTTGATTTTTACTTTTATTGTTTTCTTTTTCCTCATCGAGCTTGTTGTTGTCTGGCACATAAAATTCGTCTGTTGCTGTTGTTTTTCACTCACAGAAGCCATACGCCTGCCAGATCCCGGGGTGCACCAAGCGCTACACTGACCCAAGCTCTCTGCGAAAACACGTCAAGACTCATTCAGCCAAAGGCATCCAGGAGGCCAAGGTCCAACTAACACCAATAGGAAACTTTATTTCCAATTGTTTGCATACATTTACTCATGGACTGTCTAACTCTGTTAATTTTGTCTATTTTTGCCAAAATATTTTTTCCCCATGGGTATTAGCACTAAGAAAAGTAATAGCCACACATTTTGTCTTTTGGTCTAATTATAATCCATTGAGACATTTCTTCCATGTTTGCGCCCTTCTCCTGAAATTTTATGGATACGGACGACAGAACATTGGGGGTCAATGTTGCAATTCAAATCGAACAATTTACAGAAATGGCAGACACCTTCCAGTCCGTCTTTGCATGAAGAACTGGTGTTTTCAGAGTTAGCGTGTCTCTGATCAATAGGATGAAATGAAGGATTACGCACACATACCCTGGAAGTTGGGATGAGGGAACCCATTGTTCTGTGCTATCTGGACCCAGTTTGTTTTCTTTGGAGGCAAGTGACACACTGAGAGGATTTGTTGGTCTTAAGCACAACCACGTGTGAGCTCGCGTGCCGCAATGTGAAAACTACAATTTGAGGATTTCAACCTGAAACCACACAGAATGAGGACCTGGAACCACATAGGATTTGACCTTGGAACCGCAAAGGATTTGTACCAGAAACCACTTAGGGTATAGACATAGAACCACATAGGTTATGGACCTGGTTCCAGATACGATTTGGACCCGAAACTACATGGGATTTGGACCAGGAACCACACTGAGTATGTACCTGCAACAACACAGGATATGGACCTGAGTGAAAACAGGATACTGACCTGGTTACACATTTGGACCAGGAACTACATAACATCTATGCCTTGAGCAACATGAAATTTGGACCTGGATTTTCGAAGGGTTTTGGACGTGAACCCACATTGAATTTGAATCTAGAACCAAAAAGATTCTGGACCTGGTTACGCATAGGATTTGTATCTGGAGCCACATTGGCTTTGGATTTAAAGCCAAATGTGATTTAGACCATAAACCTCATCTGATTTGGACCTGTAACCACTTTACATTTTAAACCTGTAACAACATAGGAATTGGCCTTGGAGTTACACTGAATTTAGCCCATAGGAGTTGGACCTGGAAACAAACATGATTTGAAACAGGAACCATACAGGATTTGGAGCAAGATTCACATTGGTTTAGATCAGGAACCACGTTGGATTTGAACCTGGAATGTCACTTTTTTTTTTTTAACCTGGAACCACATTGCATTTGAACCTGGAACTACATGGCATTTGGTCCACCCACATTGGATTTGGACCATAGGCTTTGGACTTGGAGGCAACTATGATTTGGAACAGGAACCAAGCAGGATTTGGAGCAGGATACGCACAGGTTTAGACCAGGAACCACATTGGATGTGAACCTGGAACTTCATAGGATTTGGAACTGGAACCACACCTACTTTGGACGTGTAACCACATGTGCATCGTCACTCGTTAGTGTTTTATTGTTACCTATTATTAACTATTATTATCAAGGCGGCTCGGTGGACGGCTGGTTAGAGCGTCTGCCTCATAGTTCTGAGGACCGGGGTTCAATCCCCGACCCCACCTGTGTGGAGTTTGCATGATCTCCCCGTGCCTCCGTGGGTTTTCTCCGGGCACTCCAGTTTCCTCCCACATCCCAAAAACATGCATGGTAGGTTAATTGACGACTCTAAATTGCCCGTAGGTGTGAATGTGAGTGTGAATGGTTGTTTGTTTGTATGTGCCCTGCGATTGGCTGGCAAGCAGTTCAGGGTGTACCCCGCCTCCTGACCGATGATAACTGGGATAGGCTTCAGCACGCCCGTGACCCTCGTGATGAGAAGCAGCTCAGAAAATGGATGAATGGATGGATATTATTATCAAAGTGTTAACTATATTTTGTCATTCTCACAGATTCACATGTACGCGGTACCAGAATCGGACCTGTTCAACAGCTCAGCATTTCCGGGCTTAGACAACTTCCCAGGTATACCAACTATAGCCCCCCCCCACCCCCCCTCACACACGCACACACACACACCACCACCAAACCCTTGAGGTGGACTAATTCTCCACTGTCTCTGTCAGGTTCTTCCACTAACGGAGAGAGCTCGGACCATGTGCCCCTACAAGCCGACATCCACTCTCTTGGCATGGGAGGAAGCTTCCACGGGTCAGTAAAATGTTCGATTTCCTGTTTGCTCTTTGTATTTTTGCTGTTGTTTACTTAAACTCCGAGTTGTCCGAGTTCTCGGGTGTTCGACCTGAGAGCTTCCACTGTGGTTGTGTTAGTTTACATCTGCATAAAACAAACGTCTGCTCTTCATTAAGCCAACTGGACTTCAGATGGTTTGGACACAGGAAGTGAGTAAGAACGTTTCGTCTAGTCAGAAGCGAGCAGAGCTTGCCCATCACCATGAGGCTGATTTATGAAGCCTCCAGCAGAACGCCAGGCCCCCCGCCAAATCCCACCTCGGGGGACCCACAAGAAGGAACGCTCCATCGTCCATCCAAACCCCCTTTACAATCCCCCCACTGCATATCATCCCTGCAGTTGCTTTTCTTTTTGCACTTGGCAGCCTTCGGTTTCCATGTTGAGTCAGAGTGTTTGTGCACACTCAGCACATTCCTGGATAACCCCCCCCCCCCCAGCCCCTGGATACACCCCTATGCACCCCCCTCTAGCTAAGGTGGAAACCATATCGTGCAATAATAATGTTTTTCCACTGCAGGAGATTTAAATCTTTTGGAGGACGAATGTGTGTTTGGACCTATTGTCTAAATTTAGTTAATTTTTTCAGGGGTTATAAAGAAAACCCTGATGTGTTAGTTCGACATACCCTAAAACATGGCTCTTGGAGGCTCTGAGTGATATTGGGAACAATTTGATTTGCCACTTAAAGTACATATACCCTGGAACGAATAAGTTTTTGTGTGTTTGGACGTATTGTCTAGATTTTGTGTCATCTATGTCTGGTATACGTGGTTCAAATTTGGTGGGAATCGGACAAATTTCCAGGACTAGTTCGCTCAAAAAGGACCCCTGGAAATAGCCAAAATGACCCCAAATGGCTGGTTCAAACCAAAATGGCAGACGACCTGAATCTTTTCCAGCATGGCTTTTTGAAACTTTTTTGTGGGTGTACTCATGATAGACATTGCTATTGAATTTCATGTAAAATTAGAGGACAGTCAAGAAGCGACCAGTCATTTGGCCCAGCAGTGGTTTAGGGTGGGGGTCGGTGGGGGGGTGGGGGCAGCGTTGGAATCACGTGGCAAACCTGTGTCAGAGTATCCAAAGTGTCGTTAATTACACCACGGGACTTTTAGGCCAACTGCGCAAACGCAAGGTCATCAAGGCAATATAAACGATGTCAGAACCTTCCCGGAAGATCAGTTTCCACAAGCAGCCTGCAACCAGGCAGAGATCTAACCAAGGTTTCGTCACTATGTGACTTATTTTTGGACAGTTTACTCTCTCATCTCTTAAGAATGACAAAGAGCATTTTGGCTTTGGTTTCCATATATATATAAAAAAAACAGCACCACCTACGGTAGCGGAGATAGTCTTGTTGGAAATCACAGAATTTAAGAGAAACGAAAGCATTTCCGGCACAGATTCTTCTTCTTTTCCTTTCGGCTTGTCCCTTCAGGGGTCGCCACGGCGCGTCATCCTTTTCCATGTAAGCCTATCTCCTGCATCCTCTTCTCGAACACCAACTGCTCTCATGTCTTCCCTCACGACATCCATCAACCTTCTCTTTGGTCTTCCTCTAGCTCTCTTGCCTGGCCGCTCCATCCTTATCATCCTTCGACCAATATACTCACTACGTCTCCTCTGGACGTGTCCAAACCATCGAAGTCTGCTCTCTCTAACTTTGTCTCCAAAACATCGAACCTTGGCTGTCCCTCTGATGAGCTCATTTCTAATTTTATCCAACCTGGTCACTCCGAGAGCGAACCTCAACATCTTCATTTCCGCCACCTCCGGCTCTGCTTCCTGTTGTCTCTTCAGTGCCACTGTCTCTAATCCGTACATCATGGCTGGCCTCACCACTGTTTTATAAACTTTGCCCTTCATCCTAGCATAGACTCTTCTGTCACAAAACACACCTGACACCTTCCTCCACCCGTTCCAACCTGCTTGGACCCGTTTCTTCACTTCCTGACCACACTCACCATTGCTCTGGACGGTTGACCCCAAGTATTTAAAGTCCTCCACCCTTGCTATCTGTTCTCCTTGAAGCCTCACTCTTCCCCCACCACCCCCCTCATTCATGCACATATGTTCTGTCTTACTCCGGCTAATCTTCATTCCTCTACTTTCCAGTGCATGCCTCCATCTTTCTAACTGTTCCTCCACCTGCTCCCTGCTTTCACTACAGATCACAATGTCATCTGCATCTTTTGCACACACAAAAAAATGTACCGCCATTACTAGAAAACTATTAACCCTTTATTGCTCAGTGACAGTTTTTTTGTCAATGTCTTTATGTCTCAAAAGTGTTCTCTGTCAATTGACTGTCTGTTGTCGTACTAGAGCGGCTCCAACTACCGGAGGCAAATTCCTTGTGTGTTTTTTGGACATACTTGGCAAATAAAGATGATTCTGATTCTGATTCCACCTCCACCTTAAATTCGTCTGTCACACCTACAGCACACCTCACCACTGTTCTGCTGCCCTCGTACATGTCCTGTATTATTGTAACATACATCTCTGCCACTCCAGTCTTCCGGATGCAGTCCCACAGTTCCTCTCTGGGTACTCTGTCACAGGCTTTCTCTAGATCTACAAAGACACAATGTAGCTCCTTCTGACCTTCTCTGTACTTTTCCATCAACATCCTCAAGGCAAATAATGCATCTGTGGTACTCTTTCTCGGCATGAAACCATACTGTTGCTCGCAAATACTCACTTCTGTCCTGAGTCTAGCCTCCACTACTCTTTCCCATAACTTCATTGTGTGACTCATCAACTTTATTCCTCTATGGTTCGCACAGCTCTGCAGATCACCCTTGTTCTTAAAAATGGGCACCAGCACACTTTTCCTCCATTCCTCAGGCATCTTCTCACATGCTAGAATTCTATTGAACAATCTGGTCAAAAACTCCACAGCCACCTCTCCTAGATGCTTCCATACCTCCACAGGAATGTCATCAGGACCAACTGCCTTTCCATTTTTCATCCTCTTTAATGCCTTTCTAACTTCCCCCTTACTAATCATCGCCACCTCTTGGTCCACCACACTTGCCTCTTCTACTCTCCCTTCTCTCTCAATTTCCTCATTCATCAACTCCTCGAAGTATTTGTTCCATCTATCTAGCACTTCTGGCACAAGTCAACATATTTCCATCTCTATCCTTAATCACCCTAACCTGCTGCACATCCGTCCCATCTCTATTCCTCTGTCTGGCCAACCTGTATCGATAATTTCCTCCTTCTTTAGTGTCCAACCTGGCATACATGTCATCATATGCCTCCTGTTTGGCTTTTGCCACCTCTACCTTTGCCCTATGTCGCATCTCTATGTATTCCTTACGCCTCTCCTCGGTCCTCTCACTGTCCCACTTCTTCTTAGCTAACCTTTTTCCTTGTAGGATTTCCTGTACTGTGATGTTCCACCACCAAGTCTCCTTCTATCCTTTCCTGCCAGAAGATACACCAAGTACTCTCCTGCCTGCCTCTCTGATCACCTTGGCTGCAGTGGTCCAGTCTTCTGGAAGCTCCTCCTGTCCGCCGAGAGCCTGGCTCACCTCTTCCCGAAAAGCTGCACAAAACTCGTCCTGTCTCAGCATCCACCACATGGTTCTCTGCTCTGCCTTTGTCTTCCTAATATTCCTCCCCACCACTAGAGTCATTTTCCACACCACCATCATATGCTGTCTAGCCACACTCTCCCCTACCACTACCTTACAGTCGGTAACCTCCTTCAGATTACATCGTCTGCACAAGATGTAATCCACCTGCGTGCTTCTACCTCCGCTCTTGTAGGTCACCCTATGTTCCTGCCTCTTCTGGAAAAAAGTGTTCACTACAGCCATTTGCATCCTTTTTGCAAAGTCTACCACCATCTCTCCCTCCAAGTTGCTTTCCTGGATGCCGTACTTACCCATCACTTCTTCATAACCCCTATTTCCTTCACCAACATGTCCATTACAATCTGCACCAATCACGACTCTCTCTGTCTGGGATGCTCAGAACTACTTCGTCTAGCTCCTCCCAGAATTGCTCTTTCACCTCTAGGTCACATCCTACCTGTGGGGCATAGCCACTAATCACATTATACATAACACCCTCAATTTCAAGTTTAAGCCTCATCACTCGATCTGATACTCTTTTCACCTCCAAGACATTCTTAGCCAACTCTTCTTTTAAAATAACCCCGACTTCATTTCTCTTCCCATCTACACCATGGTAAAATAATTTAAACCGTGCCCCTAAACTTCTAGCCTTACTGCTTTTCCACCTGGTCTCCTGGACACACAATATATCAACCTTTCTCCTCATCATCATGTCAAACAACTCCTGAGATTTTCATGTCACAGTCCCAACATTCAAAGTCCCCACATTCAGTTCTAGGGTCTGTGCTTTCCTCTTCTCTTTCTGCCAAAGAACCCGCTTTCTACCTCCTCTTCTTCTTCTTCTTCGACTTTGACCCACAGTAGCTGAATTTCCACCGGCGCCCTGCAGGTTGACGGCACCGGTGGCGGACGTTGTTAACCCGGGCCACGACCGATCCGGTATGAAATTCTTTGGATGAACGCTCATATTTGTTTGGCAAAGTTTTAAGCCAGATGCCCTTCCTGATGCAGCCCTCTGCATGCCATGCCATGCAGCCCTCTGCATGCCATGCCCTCTGCATGCCATGCCCCAAATTCCACAGGGAGTCAGTCATTTTGGTTTGAAGCAGCTATTTTGCACTAAGTTGCACCCCTTGGGAAGTTGAAAATGTTCGAAATTGAATTTGTATTGCTATGATGAACAACAAGTGATGAACACACTTTGATTGACAGGAGGAGCACACTGTTTATGGCCTCAACTGACACCCCACTGCAACAACAACACGGTACTCATGGCAACGAGCTACCGCAACAACACCAAGATCATATCGTGGCCTCACTCCAGTTTGACACTGCTTTGCTTTAGCGTTTCCAGGGGGACTCTTTGGGGAGAGGAGAACATCTCGGCCACCTGGTGAAGGAGGTTTTGCCGAACCTGCCGCATGTTTCCTACAAGCCCCGACAGCACCCCCTGCAGGTAGGGATAGTGAATGCACAGAATGCAGTGCACAAGTTCTTTTGAACAAACATGGCATGTCTTGTACTAAACACAAGCCAGCTCGTGATCACAAACACATTATTAGGGATGTCCCGATACAACTTTTTCACTTACGATCCGATACCGATATTGCAGCTTCTAGATTTGGCCGATACCGATTACAGTGTGATCCGATACCAGCAATTATCATACATACTTTTCTTATTTTGTAGTATGGAAAGTTAGAAAAGGCTTGATCAAGTGATATTACTCATTCATTCATTCATTTATCTTCCGTTCCGCTTATCCTCACTAGGGTAGTGGGCGTGCTGGAGCCTATCCCAGCTATTTTCGGGCGAGAGGCGGAGTACACCCTGAA
The DNA here is from genome assembly GCF_024500385.1 of Phyllopteryx taeniolatus. Taxonomy (NCBI): domain Eukaryota; kingdom Metazoa; phylum Chordata; class Actinopteri; order Syngnathiformes; family Syngnathidae; genus Phyllopteryx; species Phyllopteryx taeniolatus. The sequence continues at coordinate 1,559,426 of NC_084515.1, read as the reverse complement.
CTGGTCACCAGCCAATCGCAGGGCACATATAAACAAACAACCATTCACACTCACATTCACACCTAATGGCAATTTAGAATCTTCAATTACTCTCCCATGCATGTTTTTGGGACGTGGGAGGAAACCGGAGTACCCGGAGAAAACCGATGCAGGCATGGGGAGAACATGCAAACTCCACACAGGCGGGCCCTGGATTTAAACCACGGTCCTCAGAACTGTGAGGCAGATGTACTAACCAGTCGTCCACTGTGCCGCCCGATATTACTTAAACAGAGAAAAATAATTAGCTACAGTAGGTATGAGGAATAACTGACCCAATTATTATTAAACAATGGGTTACACAAAGTAACTTTAAACATAGGAATGTACGACAATTGAATCATATAAAAAAATGATATTAGAAAATCTTGAAAAATAACTATAAAATAAAATCAATATAACACAAAAATATCCATCCATCCATCCATTTTCTGTACCACTGTACCTCACAAGGGTCGCGGGCGTGCTGGAGCCTATCCCAGCTATCTTCGGGCGAGAGGCGGGGTACACCCTGAACTGGTCGCCACCCAATCGCAGTAACAAAAATATATTTATTTAAATTGCAAAATAACCACATCTTGACTTAAACATAAGCATATTCTACAATTGATAGATTCAATAAAAAATAAATGACAAAACCATGAAAAACAACCTCAATAAATAATAAATACAAATTATACTTTTAAAGTGCAAAATAATGATTCAAGTTCAATTCAGTTATTTTTTACTGTCAGTATAGGGTGGGAACAGCATTTGGTTTCTCCACGTGCTGCAATGAATCTGGGCTATAGTTTTTTCCCGCTGTTCCTGTTATGCACGTCTTGACCTCTGAGGGGCAGTATGATGCACGCAATGAGATACACACTTTCAGTAATAAAGAACGTAAAAGTCACAATCGAATATTGTTAATATAACTCGTTTTTCACAGAGTTGGATGAATATATGCATGAGAGTATTGTTACATTGTCTTTTTCTATGTGTTTATAGAGCATTTGTGTACCAATGTTCATTATTTTGAGAGTTTGATGCTAATATTCGTGAGTTCGTCAATGGTGATTCTCATTGTGTGTTAGCTTTGAGCGAGGGATTTTTGTGAACAAAAACAGAGAAAGACACGGAAGTCTGTCATGTATTTGAACATTCAATAGGTTTAATTCTTTTGTTATGTGAGTTTAGTTTTAAAGTGAACATCGCCTGGAGAGTTAATAAACGACTTCGAGCAAGACATTCAACCCTACTCCTTGCTATCATGTTAGCACCTAGCAACCTGTTGTTGCTATTGTGTTCGCACCTTAGCAACCTGTTGTTGTTGTGATCACCATGAAATGGACTGCTCGTGTAAGAGTGGTCAAATGAGCGATTTTACATCCACTCCAGTCCAATACAATACTTGTTTTTTTTTGCTGACATCGGACCGATATCCGATCCGATTTTCCACGATCATACAAGAATAGCCTTAGTAACGAGGAACATGCTGTTTCACCAAGTCGTGTGAAGTTGTTTTTTCCCCCTCCAGCGTTTGACTTGTTGCACGACCTGGACGACGACAACTTCCTGTTCCAGACGGGAGCTGTGGATCGCCGCCTCTCTCGCATGGACTCCGTCTACCTGGACTCATGACCGCCAACCTGGAAAAAAAAAACGGGGGAAAAAAACTAAAGCTCGACGTCTTTGCGGGTTGGTTTTTGCAACTGTTATGGTATTTCTGAATATATTTACTCAACTGCAGATGAGGGATGGCCGTTATTTTTTTGTGCCAAAAAAACTAAAACTGTTTTTTTTTCCTTCAAATGTTCGCCTTTAAAAGCACTTTAAATATTATACATTTATGTCAATAAAATTACCGCAACATGCTAGGTTCAATTAGCAATATAGGGAGTTTGTGCAACAGCTAACGTTTAGGCTTTGATAACATCTTTATTCATCTTCTCACCAAATATAAAAAGTGTGCCTCCATTGGTCATCATTTTTGTTTGTAATGTAGAAATGTTGCTCCCAAGTGTGCATGTATCTAAACACATTACATATGCATGGTCAACTTGATACTGGAGGGTCATACGTACAAAGGAGTGTTAATGAAAAAACAAAACAAAAATTTGAGAATAAAGTCACAATCATCTGAGAAATTATTTTCTTTTTATAGAAAAAAAATAACAGATTTAAGGCATATTTTTTATGCATGATGCGTGTGGGTATTTTTATACTCACTTGTTAAAGTATGACTTTAATCTTGAAATAATACCAATTCTTTCCCAAATAAATACTATATTTATTCTCATAAAATATTTTTCTTAATGTGATAAAATACAGCTATTCCTTGAAAAACTCTGTTTGGGGGGCACATTTTGCATAGTAAATCATAGCATTACGAGATTAAAATGTAATTTTTCTGATGCATTACGTGTTTGTGGGAATTTTTGAATTCACTTTTATCTCCTATTTCCTGGAAATAGACACCCTAAAATTATTTTTATTTTTTGAAAAATGAGCCTTTTTTTCTTGAAGAAAATGTTTTTATTTTATTTTTTTCAAAAAGTTTATTTTTAAATAATTTTTATTTTGAAAAGATACTTTTTCTGACGACTGGTTCGCACATCTGCCTCAGAGTTCTGAGGACCCGGGTTCAAATCACCTCCCCACCTGTGTGGAGTTTGCATGTTCTCCCCGTGCCTGTGTGGGTTTTCTCCGGGTACTCCGGTTTCCTCTCACATCCCAAAAACATGCGTGGTAGGTTGATTGAAGGCTCTAAATTGCCCGTAGGTGTGAATGTGAGTACGAATGGTTGTTTGTTTAGGTGTGCCCTGCGATTGGCTGGCGTCCAGTTCAGGTCTCGCCCGAAGATAACTGGGATAGGCTCCTGCACGCCCGTGACCCTCGTGAGGATAAGCGGTACAGAAAATGGATGGCTGTATGGATTCCTACCTCTACTATATATTATCAATACAAGCGGATCAGATATCGATATTGTGGCACACTTCATGACAATTTGGGCTCTTTTTTGTAATCAATTATTACATTTCTGTAAGTTTTGCCTTCGTCTGTTACAGTACATAGATCGATTATTGCGCAATTGCTGTATCGTGATACAATATCGGGATTGTTATATCCTTTTGATTTAGACAAAAATGATGTAAATTGTGCAAAAAAATTTGCAAATGTATTATTCATGCAGGCCCGGTAACCACTAATGTATTTTTACCTGATGTTTAATGCATCGCAGCACACCAGCATGCTGAGACATGTTGTGTAATAACCTCCCGGATGCTGGAAATATTCCAATAAAATGCTCACGTCGGAGCCTAATGTCGGAAAAGGTAGGGCTCATCAAACATAAGTGTCAATCAAACATGCTTGCGGCTGTTTGTTTTTTAAATCCAGTAAATTTTTTACTTTTCATGTATCGTAAGCGGTGGAACGGTGTATGACTGGTTAGAGCGTCTGCCTCACAGTTCTGAGGACCGGGGTTCAAATCCGGCCTCGCCTGTGTGGAGTTTGCATGTTCTCCCCGTGCCTGCGTGGGTTTTCTCCGGGTACTCCGGTTTCCTCTCACATCCCAAAAACATGCGTGGTAGGTTGATTGAAGGCTCTAAATTGCCCGTAGGTGTGAATGTGAGTACGAATGGTTGTTTGTTTAGATGTGCCCTGCGAGTGGTTGGCGACCAGTTCGGGGTGTACCCCGCCTCACTCCCTAAGGTAGCTGGGATAGGCTCCAGCACGCCCGCGACCCTAGTGAGGAGAAGCGGCTCAGAAAATGGACGGATGGATTTTTCCAGAATTTTTTTTTCCCCCTCAACACATAGGTTTTCTTTCCTTGAAAAAATAATTCAGTAATTGTAATAGTTTTTCTTTAAAAGAAACAGCCAAACTTTTTATAAAAATAAAACTTTGCTTGAAGAATATTTTGACTTTTTTTCTCCTCAAAACAGACCTTGCCCCTATATTAAAATCTTGAACCGTAAGACTTTTTTTCTCAAAAAAAAACAACAACAACAATATAATTTCAGTGAAATATTTGTTTTTTTTACAAGAAAAAAACATTTAAAAATTATGAGTTGAAAAAAGACTTTCCCTTTCCCCCTCAAAATATGTAATTGTTCTTGGAAATACATTTCTTTTCCTTTAATTTTTTTCTTGAAAAGTTTGACCATTATCCCTCAAAATTCAACTTCATTTCTTACTATAAAAATGACTTTCCTCCCTCCAAAAAAATTCAAATACTTTTTTAAAGATACTTTTCCTTTTTTCTTTAAAAAAACATTTGAAATTTCACTTGAAAAATACAACTTTATTCTCATTCCTGAATTTATTCATGTAATTTATCCCACCATTACTCAAGCCCGGTACTTTTCCTATCCCATCCAACAGTAATAATGCTCCCCAGTTTAATGTAAATACTTTGAGCCATTTCTGTTCAATTTATGACACAAGCTTGTCCTATTCCGATTACGCAGCCCACATAACTTCAAATCTTCGTTCTTTTAAACATCAGATTTCACACCAAAAAGCAGTTGTTTCATCAAGTCTTGATGAAAGTGGGCGACGCCACAGGATATGTCTTCATATTGCGTCACTTCCAATAACGTCAGTAACATTTCAATTTAGATTTTCTTGCGTATGTGTGTGTTTGCACGGAGATGTTTACATTAACTTTGCAAAACTATCTTTTATATCTTAATAAACAATCTTTATGCATCAGTGTCAACGTGTCACAGTTTGTGCTTGTACTTCTCAATATTTTGCTTTTTGATTTCAAGCAAATGTGTAATAATAGCAGTGACTGTGTGAAATAGCAGCAGTGGAGTTTCCAGCTGCCTGTTTTTTTGTTTTTTTTTGGTGTTGAACTTCCCCCATGAAAGTGTCAGGAAGTGGTCTCGCACCTTTGAGTTGTGTCAGTTGCACACAAGCAGCAAAAAAAGGTAAGAGCCACACATTCTCACCATTAATAATTAAATCAAATCACATCATTTTTTTTTTGTTGGGGGATAAAAGTAGTGTTTTGGGGTCAAAACATGTCTAAATTATTTTCTCTAAATTGATATTCTTAGTCATGGATTTTCATATTATTAATTTACTTATTTCATTAAAAGATAATGTATATTTTTTATATTTCAGCATTCTGTGGAACACATATTTATTTATTTGAAGGCATATTAATAAATACACTAAATATACATTGACTGTATTATGTATTTTATATTTTTTAGGTATTATTTGTCTTGCTTTGTATTAATAAAATACATTACAAGGATGAATACAAATGTAAAATAAAATATAACATTTTATAATAATAATTTAGTGTTTGGGTCTAATGGTCTACATTCATGTCTCAAAAGTAATTTTTTTAAATTAATGAATTTCCCTATTATTAATGTACTTATTCTATATGAGTAAAACATCCAATTTTTTAAATGCACATATAAATGTGCCTTTGCTGCCAAACGCAATCATTTCCAAGTGCATCTTTCTGTTCAACTGCCTCATCTTTTTTTTAATCTACAGTACGTTTATATTCTCGACATTTTAATGAAGGATAATAATAAACACATAATGAATACAACTGTCAAAATGTACAATAATGGCTGTAAAAACTAAGATTTCAGGGGACTTTTACAGCTTTTGTAACTTGTCGACATGACGCAACACAGGCTTGACCAACCATGTTTCACATTGCCACTGTCTTTAAATAAAATAAAAATTCAAATAAATGTATTTATTTGAGAAAAGGTTTTAATATTACAAGAAATTAAAGTGCTATTCTGCACCAAAATTCTCTCGCTTTTTAATGATTCTGTCCTTTTTCACCGTTCTACAACCCTCACATTTCTCATTTCAAACCATTTGAACTTCAAAACATTCACCTCATTCTTGGCAACTATCCATCCATCCATCCATCCATTTTCTACCACTTATCCGAGGTCGGGTCGCGGGGGCAGTAGCTTTAGCAGGGACGCCCAGACTTCCCTCTCCCCAGCCACTTCATCCAGCTCTTCCCGGGGGATCCTGAGGCGTTCCCAGGCCAGTTGAAGGATGTAGTCTCTCCAGCGTGTCCTGGGTCGTCCCCGTGGTCTCCTCCTGGTGGGACGTGCCCGGAACACCTCACCAGGGAGGCGTCCGGGAGGCATCCAAATCAGATGCCCCAGCCACCTCATCTGGCTCCTCTCGATGTGAAGGAGCAGCGGCTCTACTCTGAGATCCTCCCGGATGACCGAGCTTCTCACCCTATCTCTAAGGGAGAGCCCGGACACCCTGCGGAGGAAACTCATTTCGGCCGCTTATATCCTGGATCTTGTTCTTTCGGTCACGACCCACCGCTCGTGACCATAGGTGAGGGTAGGAACGTAGATCGACCGGTAAATCGAGAGCTTCACCTTTCGGCTTAGCTACTTCTTCACCACAACGGATCGATACAAAGTCCGCAAAACTGCAGACGCTGCACCGATCCGCCTGTCGATCTCCCGTTCCATTCTTCCCTCACTCGTGAACAAGACCCCAAGATACTTGAACTCCTCCACTTGGGGCACGCCACCCTTTTCCGACTGAGGACCATGGTCTCAGATTTGGAGGTGCTGATTCTCATCCCAGCCGCTTCACACTCGGCTGCGAACTGCTCCAGTGAGAGTTGGAGGTCACGGCTTGATGAAGCCAACAGAACCACATCCTCTGCAAAAAGCAGAGATGCAATACTGAGGTCACCAAACCGGACCCCCTCTACGCCTCGGCTGCGCCTAGAAATTCTGTCCATAAAAGTTATGAACAGAATCGGTGACAAAGGGCAGCCTTGGCGGAGTCCAACCCTCACCGGAAACGAGTCCGACTTATGCGGACCAAACTCTGACTCCGATTGTACAGGGACTGAACAGCCCGTATTAGGGGGTTTGGTACCCCATACTCCCGAAGCACCCCCCCCATGACCCCCCGTGGGACACGGTCGAACGCCTTCTCCAAGTCCACAAAACACATGTAGACTGGTTGGGCGAACTCCCATGCACCCTCGAGGACCCTGCCAAGGGTGTAGAGCTGGTCCACTGTTCCACGGCCAGGACGAAAACCACACTGCTCCTCCTGAATTGGAAATTCGACTTCCCGACGGACCCTCCTCTCCAGCACCCCTGAATAGACCTTAACAGGGAGGCTGAGCAGTGTAATCCCCCTGTAGTTGGAACACACCCTCCGGTCCCCTTTCTTAAAAAGGGGGACCACCACCCCAGTCTGCCAATCCAGAGGCACTGTCCCCGATGTCCACGCGATGTTGTAGAGGCGTGTCAACCAGGACAGTCCTACAACATCCAGAGCCTTGAGGAACTCCGGGCGAATCTCATCCACTCCCGGGGCCTTGCCACCGAGGAGCTTTTTAACCACCTCGGTGACCTCAACCCCAGAGATAGGAGAGCCCGCCTCAGAGAACCCAGACTCTGCTCCCTCATGGGAAGGCGTGTCGGTGGAATTGAGGAGGTCTTCAAAGTATTCTCCCCACCGGCTCACAACGTCCCGAGTCAAGGTCAGCAGAGCCCCATCCCCACCATACACAGTGTTGGTGGTGCACTGTTTCCCCCTCCTGAGACACCGGATGGTGGACCAGAATTTCCTCGAAGCCGTCCAGAAGTCTTTCTCCATGGTCTCACCAAACTCCTCCCATGCCCGAGTTTTTGCTTCAGTGACCACCAAAGCTGCATTCCGCTTGGCCAGCCGGTACCCATCAGCTGCCTCAGGAGTCCCACAGGCCAAAAAGGCCCGATAGGACTCCTTCTTCAGCTTGACGGCATCCCTCACCGTTGGTGTCCACCAACGGGTTCGGGGATTGCCGCCACGACAGGCACCAACCACCTTACGGCCACAGCTCCGGTCGGCCGCCTCAGCAATGCAGGCGTGGAACATGGTCCACTCGGACTCGATGTCCCCCGCCTCCCTCGGAACATGAGCAAAGTTCTGTCTGAGGTGGGAGTTGAAACTCCTTCTGACAGGGGATTCTGATCGGGGGGGGGCGTTCCTCCCAATCACCCCCTCCAAGGACTCCAAAAAGGGTGGGTATTCTGAACTGCTGTTTGGTGCATAGGCACAAACAACAGTCGGGACCCGTCCCCCCACCCGAAGGCGGAGGGAGGCTACCCTCTCGTCCACCGGGGTGAACCCCAACGTACAGGCGCCGAGCCGGGGAGCAATAAGTATACCCACACCTGCTCGGCGCCTCTCACCATGGGCAACTCCAGAGTGGAAGAGAGTCCAACCCCTCTCGAGAGGACTGGTACCAGAGCCCAAGCTGTGCGTGGAGGCGAGTCCGACTATATCTAGTCGGAACCTCTCGACTTCACACACCAGCTCGGGCTCCTTCCCTGCAAGAGAGGTGACATTTCACGTCCCTCGAGCCAGCTTCTGTAGCCGGGGATCGGATCGCCAAGGTCCCCGCCTTCGGCCACCGCCCAGCTCGCACTGAACCCGACCCCTATGGCCCCTCCCACAGGTGGTGAGCCCATGGGAAGTCTTGGCAACTAATTTTGCAAATTCCTACTTTGCCCAAAATTTCCCATTTTCCTTGAACCATTGCCATTGGAACGAACGGAGACATGTTCCAAATGGAACTCATCCTTTACTTCCACATTTCTCAATCCATTCAACCGATTCAATGCATTCCAAGTAAAACCTGTTCAGCTCATTGAAGACAACCAGTGGTGCTTTGACATACGCGGGGCGCAGTGACCTCTACTCGTTCACAATATGTATCACTTTGTCAAATAGTGAACAGTTCATTAAAAAACGAGGCTTCAAACTGTTAAATGCCACTCTCAGTTGAGTTGACTGTCAAATTAAAAATAAAATAAAGAGAATTACACCTTGTGTATTTAAAACAACCAAACAACTGCCGAAAGAAACTGCCCTGCTAACTTAATGCCGACATAAAATGGAAAACGGCAATGACATGCTAACGATTAGTGTCGATTGTGGCCTTTTGGAACCCTTTAAACAACTGATTTTTCAACACAAATGGTGTTAATAGTGAATATAAAAAGACTCACAGGCAAAGATATTCTCTATCCTCTATGGGGGTGTGTGGGGGGGACATCATTGCAGTTTGTTGAGTCACTAAGAATAGAGACAATGGGGCATTTTATCCCATATGGTTCAGTCAGAGAAGGCACGCAGCTCCACGCTATTCTAACTGGGCCCCTTCTGGCGTCCACTTAATTATATCATTGGCCCACCTTCTGGCCATTGGATTTCGTTCAGTCAGGAGCACAGTATTCTGATTTCTGATTAAATTACTTCTATTGGGTTTATTCAATATAGAATACAAAAACACATACTCCTTCAAAATAGCCTCTTGCATGAGCTGTGCGCACATCTCACTGGCGACAATTAACTTCCATATCCGCTACAGGAGTTAATTTCACATTTAAACTCGGACATAATGGATTTCTATGGGATTCATGCGTCTCAGAAAAACGCCACAATCCAGGAATTCCAGCTAGCATTACACTTCAAGGAATCACACCTTTTGTTTCGATGCACACATATTCGCCCAGTACACATGGCGAATGTGCCAGGAGTCATTATGGGAGAAATGGCGGAACTTGACAGTACGGAGGCCGGACGCGGAAAAAACAGACTTAGACACCAACGGGAGAATATAGCCCAAAGGGAATACAGACTAATGAAGCAGAGCCACTCTCTTCATTTGTCTGTATGACCGTATCTTACTGCCCCCCGGTGGCCAAGGTGAGCACACCAGAAGGAGCAGCAGAATGAATTGAATTGATTAATTAAATCCTCTTGAACAAACGATTTAATTCTTTTACATTCTATTTAATTGTTATTACTCTGTTTTTATAAAGTACAATATTATTAAATGTTATTTTCCTGATTAAAAAAATACATTACACATACAGGAAGCGATAATGTATGCATTTATCACCTCCTTTCTAAACTGATTCAAATTATTCCAACTTCCAACTCTTCAGCTCATTCAAGACACATTTGGAGCAGTTTATCACATTCCCAAAATGTCCACGTCATATGGACATTTTGGGAATGTGATAAATCATACCAATGAAATGCCCAAGAGATATAATGTTTGGCTAACGGGCGAATGATGGAGCACAAAGAAACTTTAAAAAAAGTTGAAACAATAAGACAGACATTATTCAAAGAAAAAAAAACACACACGTGTGAGACAGCAAAAAAAATAAATAAAAGAAAAGTAATGACAAACGAAACACTAGAACATGAGGATAGCTAAAGAAACAAAAAGAGGTGCATGAAGCCACAGTGAGAGGAAGGTATGGTAGCACGAAACGGAATCTATCTACACAAGATAGAAAAATGGAAACTGGAAATCACAGAAGTACTTCATAAGAATAAACAAACCTTACGTACAAAGTGGTTGCACATGCCCACTTATGGGGCTGTTCAGAATTAAGCAATACATTCAAACTCCTGTTAAATGGGAGTCAACACACAACTGGCACAATTTCAAGTGCCTCTGGTTAACCCCAAATAAATTACTGACATTTTTGTAGTCACATCTCAGAACACAAGCCATGGTCAGCAAAGAGCTTCTGCAGTATCAGAAGGGTCACAGTGTTCAAACGTATCAGTCAGAAGAATGGTAAAAACAAATAATAAAGTTACAGACCATCAATGTCATATATCATATCATATGTATAATTCTCGGCGGCAGGGTGGACGACTGGTTAGAGCGTCAGCCTCACAGTTCTGAGGACCCGGGTTCAATCCCCGGCCCCGCCTGTGTGGAGTTTGCATGTTCTCCCCGCGCCTGCGTGGGTTTTCTCCGGGCACTCCGGTTTCCTCCCACATCCCAAAAACATGCATTAATTGTAGACTCTAAATTGCCCGTAGGTGTGAATGTGAGTGCGAATGGTTGTTTGTTTGTATGTGCCCTGCCATTGGCTGGCAACCAGTTCAGGGTGTACCCCGCCTCCTGCCCGATGACAGCTGGGATAGGCTCCAGCACGGAGTGAGGAGAAGCGGCTCAGAAAATGGATGGATGGATGTATAATTCTCCCAAGGACTCAAATAAATGGCCATCTGATATAGGAACACTTTGGGTGAAATTGATGACACAGAGGGTAATTTTGATTATTATTTTTTTAATATTAGGGTTAGGGTTTCCAATGTAAAACCCTTCACCTCGTTCAGGACATATATGGAGCTATTACTCACATTCTCAAAATGTCCCCATTTTTGTAACAACGCTCAACTTAAGATATATTGTCGATATTTACCTCTTACTTTAACATTTCTTGACCAACTCAAACCATTCCAACTTCAAACTGTTCAATTTTGGGGAACTCTTGATTCCATTCACAAAATTGCTAAATTTCCACGATTCAAATTCGAAAATTAAGAAATATTTTCCACTTTGACCTCCTCCCTCCACATTTTTGGACCAGGTCTAACCATTCCAACTTCAAGTTTCCCATTCTACAAACTTCAATTCCAATTGGGATGTTGTGTAACATGTCAATAGAAAACAAAATACAATGATTTGCAACTCCGCGGCCCAGTGGCCGAATTGTTAGCACATCCGCCTCACAGTTTTGAGGGCCTGGTATAAAATCTGCCCTCGCCTGTGTGGAGTTTGCATGTTCTCCCCGTCCCTGCGTGTTTTTTTTCCCGGGTACATTCCACAGATGAACAGGTTAATTGGAAACAGGTGAGTGTCATGATTGGGTATAAAAGGAGCATCCCCGAAAGGCTTAGTTGTTCACCAGTTTGTGAACAACTGCGTGAGCAAAAAGTCCAACAGTTTAAGAACAACATTTCGCAGCGTACAATTGCAAGCTATTTTGGAATGTCATCATCCACGATTCTAATATCATCAAAATCTGGAATCTGGAGAAACCACTTCACATAAGCGGCAAGGCCGAAAACCAACATTGAATGTCCGTGACCTTCAATGTCTCAGGTGGCACTTCATTAAAAACCGGCATCATCGTGTAAAAGATATTGCCACGTGGGCTCAGGAACACTTAAGAAAACCATTGTCAGTTTACATAGTTCATCGCTACATCTACAAATGCAAGTTAACTCTACTATGCAAAGCGAAAGCCATATATAGACAACACTCAGAAACCCTGCCAGCTTCTCTGGGCCTGAGCTCATCTGAGATGGACTGACACAAAGTGGAAAGGTGCTCTGTGGTCTGACGTGTCCACATTTCAAATTGTTTTTGGAAATCATAGATGTCGTGTCCTCCAGGCCAAAGAGGAAAAGAACCATCCATATTGATACAGACACAAAGCTCAAATGCCCTAATCTGTGATGGAATGGGGGTGTGTTTGTGCACATCTGTGAAACCACCATTAATACTGAAAGGGACATACACCACCTAAGCAACTTCTTTTTCAGGGGTGTGCCTGCTTATTTCAGCAAGACAATGCCAGGCCACATTTTGCACGCGTTACAACAGTGTGGCTTCGTAGTAAAAGAATGCGAGTAATAGACTGGCTTGCCAGCAATCCAAATCTGTCTCTGATTGAAAATTTGTTGTGCATTACGAAGCACAAAATACAACAACGAAGACTCAGGAGTGCTGAGCAACCAGCTGTACATCTAGCAAGAATGGAAAAGAATTCCACCTACACAGCTTCAACAATTAGTGTCCTCAGTTCTCAAACGCTAATCGAGTGTTGTTAAAAAAAAAAGGTGATGTAACAGAGTGGTAAACATGCCCCTGTCCCGCCTTTTTTGAAACGTGTTGCAGGTATCAAATTCAAATTGAGTGAATATTGAGTGAATGAGTGAATATTTGCAAAAAACGTTTATCAGTTTGAACATTAAATATCTTTGTAGTGTATTCAATTGAATGTGGGTTGAAAAGGATTTGCAAATCATTGTATTGTGCTTTTATTTAGGTTCTACACAATGTCCCAACTTCATTGGAAATGGGGTTTGTATATTTCAACAATTCAATGAATTCCACGGAATGTTGGTTCATCCTTAGCTCTTCAGCATTCACACACAATTTACACATTCTGTTGTTTATCTTATAATCCTCAAATAGCAATTTTTATGAGGGACAATGTCAATAAAAGGAGAGTTTGTTGTGTTATTGATGCTAGGTACCGTGACCTCAAGAGGCCAAAAATGTGACCAAAAATTTGTTTTTTGTCTATTTCTATCACTAGAATGTCAGCTCAAGGAGAGACTATGTTCGAGCCTTCGGGTTCTGATTTGTCTACTCAACCACCGCCCCCACCGTACGATGAATCGGTACAGCAGGAGCCACCACCCTACTCCCAAGACTTGTTAGAAGACGGCGAGCCCAAAGATGAAACGACAGGAGCCGAAGCGATGGAAGGAGACGAGTCCTCCCCTGATACCAAACCGGAGGGTCAGGCGGAGGACGTCCCACTGGCCGAGACGTCGGCTTTCGAAGACAAGACAGTCAGGAGGGCGTTTGTTCGTAAGGTTGGTGATGCGACGACATTTAGCCTGGAATGGCACCAATGACAAAAAGTCGGAAAAATGGTCACACAATAGCTTGGATATTCACTTATTCTTTCTATTTAGTTCAATATTACCATTTCTTTCCCGAAAAAAAATACCAATTTATTCTCGTAAGATTCTAACTTTTTTTGTAAATTTTTTAAAATTTAAATACCAATGTAATCTCTTACATTTTTAGGTTTTCTCTCTAAAATGTTTTATTTTTTTCTGGAAAAATTACATTATTTTCTTTAATTTGTTTTGGCCATAATAGTGCGACTTCTCGAAAAAGTAAGATTTTTACGGGACAAAATACACCTTCATTCTCTGAATATTATAATGATTTTCTCTCATGATATTCAAATTTTCTTTTCTAAATATGCCACTTTATTTTCATAAACTTCTAGCTTTTTTCTCCAATAATAACCACATTTTTAAGCGAAATAAGAATTTTTATTCTCTAAATAACACGGATATTCTTGTAATATTACGACTTTATGCTGTAAATATGAATTTGTTCGAGTGATACTCAAACTTAGAAATTGCCTTTTTTTCTCAAAAAAGACTTTTTGTAAGATAAAAGTAACTCTCCAAAAAATACAACTTTTTCCTTACAATAAATACACAACTTTTCTTATCGTAGTATTACAACCTTTTTCCTAGAAAAAAAAATCTAACTATTTTCATAATACTGTGAATTTTTATGTAAAAAAATATATTCTCAAAAAATTTAATATTTACTTTTTAATGACTTTATTCTTTAAATAATGAAACTTTATTCTTCTAGATTACAACTTTTTTTTCTCTAGAAAACAGTATTTATTCTGTTACTAATACAACTTTTTTCTGTTAATACTACAACAGTGCTCTCTAAAGATACACCTTTTTCATAAAAAAAATCAAAATTTACTACCAAAAAAATATTTGTATTTGTTTTATTTTTTGCTAAAAACAAAATATAAGAGTTACAGTTGTTTGATGTAGTGGCTGTCTCCCCCTGCAGGTTTTCTGCATCCTGACGCTGCAGCTGGTGTTCACGTTCAGCGTGGTGTCCGTGTTCACCTTTTCCAAGGTTGTGAAGAAGGCGGTGCAGAAAAACATTTGGGTCTACGTCAGCTCTTTCATCATCTTTGCCCTGGTCAGCATCACTCTCAACTTCGCAAAGTCCCTCCGGCGGAAATACCCCTGGAACATCATCGCTCTGGTGGGTTCCCCCGAATGCCTAATACAGTATATAGTGCTAATGACATATGTTATGGTGTTCTTCATGGATCAATTCTAGAGCTGCTGGTATTCTCTTTGATTGTCTTTTACAACTCCATGGTTCCCTGTAATTAATAAAAAATGTCAGTAAAGACAGTAGGGTTAAGTTTCAAGCCTGGGTTAAGGTTTTAAACAAGGATTTCAAGCCAGCGTTAGGTTTTCTAAGAGTTTCAAGTCAGGGTTAAGGTTTCAAGTTAGGGTTTCAAGCCAGGGTTAGGTTTGAATGTCGTGTTTCAAAGTAAGGTTTGAAAGCAGGGTTCATTTTTCAAATTATGGTTTTAGGTTAGAGTTTCAAAACTGAGTTATGATTTTAAACAAGGGTTAGGTTTTCAAAGTTGGGTTTCAACCTTGGCGATCCGATCCCCGGCGACAGAAGCTGGCTCTAGGGACGTGGAATGTCACCTCTCTGGCAGGGAAGGAACCCGAGCTGGTGTGTGAGGTCGAGAAGTTCCGACTAGATATAGTCGGACTCGCCTCCACACACAACTTGGGCTCTGGTACCAATCCTCTCGAGAGGGGTTGGACTCTCTTCCACTCTGGAGTTGCCCACAGTGAGAGGCGCCGAGCAGGTGTGGGCGTACTTATTGCCCCCCGGCTCAGCGCCTGTACGTTGGGGTTCACCCCGGTGGATGAGAGGGTAGCCTCCCTCCGCCTTCGGGTGGGGGGACGGGTCCTGACTGTTGTTTGTGCCTATGCACCAAACAGCAGTTCAGAGTACCCACCCTTTTTGGAGTCTTTGGAGGGGGTGCTGGAGAGCGCTCCCGCTGGGGACTCCCTTGTTCTGTTGGGGGACTTCAATGCTCACGTGGGCAATGACAGTGAGACCTGGAAGGGCGTGATTGGGAGGAACGGCCCCCCCGATCAGAACCCTGTCATGAACGGAACAGAGGATAGGACCCAAAAATGTACGACTCCAAAACAAATGGACAGTTTCCAAAAAGAGAGGTTTCATAGACGGGCATAGGTCGGTACACAGGCAGGCAATCCAAGAAAGGCAACAGTATCCAAAAACATGAGGCAAAGAGGCAAGGTCGATAATCGGAACAGGGTCAAATCTTACTGTGAGTCTGTGACGTGGAAACAAGGAATGCTGGAACGCGATGACAAGGTACAACGAACTGGCAACGAGAGGGAATGAGACACGAGGTTAAATACAAGAGGTAATTAGGGTGAATGAGGCACAGGTGGTGAAGATGCTCACAGGAGCAGGTGTGTGTGAAACAGGGGGGAAGACAAAACCCGGAACACACCACCATGACAGTACCCCCCCCCCCCCCCCCTTAAAGGCCGGCCCCAGACGGCCCTGGGGCCCCTGGATGCGCAACGTGGAAGTCCCGAATGAGCGAATCATCCATGATAAACGCAGATGGCACCCATGAACGTTCCTCAGGCCCATAGCCCTCCCAGTCCACCAGATATTGAAACCCCCTCCCCCTCCGACGAGACGACAACAGCCGCTTCACAGAGAAGACAGGGCCCCTATCCACAAACCGGGGGGGAGGAGGGGGCCTGGAAGGCGGGACCAGAGGGGACTCCCGGGCTGGCTTGAGTAGGCTGACGTGAAAAGCAGGGTGGACCCGCATTGACCTTGGGAGCCTCAGCTTCACAGTGACACGGTTGATGATCTTTGTGATGGGGAAGGGCCCAACGAACCTGGGAGCGAGCTTCTTGGACTCCACCCGGAGTGGAATATGTTTGGTCGAGAGCCAAACTCGCTGACCCACTTTGTAGTTCGGGGCCGGTGTCCTCCGACGGTCAGCAGCGGCTTTGTAGGACCGCCCCTGGCGCAGCAGCATCTGGCGGGCTCGCTCCCAGGTCCTCCTGCAGCGTCTCACCAAGGTCAATGCCGCTGGAACTGTGGACTCTGGGGCTATGGCAGGAAACCGAGATGGTTGGTAACCATGCACAACGTGAAAAGGCGATAGACCAGTGGATGCAGAGGGGAGGGAATTCTGGGAGAATTCGACCCAAACCAGTTTCTGAGACCAGGATCGCGGCTCCTGTGAAGCGAGACAGCCCAGACTCCAGGTCCTGGTTCAGTCTCTCGGTTTGGCCGTTGGTTTCAGGGTGAAACCCAGATGACAGACTGACGGTAGCACATATGAGATTGCAAAACTCCTTCCAAAATTGCGAAATGAATTGGGGACCCCTATCAGACACCACATTCTTGGGGAAACCATGGAATTTGAATACGTGATTGATCATTAACTCTGCAGTATCTTTAGCTGAGGGGAGTTTCGGGAGTGCAATGAAGTGAGCCATTTTAGAGAACCTGTCAACTACGGTGAGAATTGTGGTATTACCACCAGGTGGTGATCAGTTGACAGCTCCGCCCCTTTCTTGCGGCCGCAAGTCCGATGACACGACCACAAAGTCGATCATCGAACTGCGACCTAGGGTGTCCTGGTGCCAAGTGCACGTGTGGACACTCTTATGCTTGAATATGGTGTTCGTTATGGACAACCCGTGATGAGCACAGAAGTCCAATAACAGAACACCGCTCGGGTTCTGATCGGGGGGGGGCCGTTCCTCCCATTCACGCCTTTCCAGGTCTCACTGTCGTTGCCCATGTGAACATTGAAGTCCCCCAGCAGAACGATGGAGTCCCCAGCGGGAGTGCTCTCCAGCACCCCCTCCAAGGACTCCAAAAAGGGTGGGTATTCTGAACTTCTGTTTGGTGCACAGGCACAAACAACAGTCGGGACCCGTCCCCCCACCCGACAAAGCATCTGGCTTACCATTTATAGAACCAGGTCGGTAGGATAACATGAAATTAAATCTAGTGAAGAACGGAGCCCATCTAGCCTGCCTAGCATTTAATCTTTTAGCAGTTTTAATATACTCAAGGTTCTTGTGATCTTTCCATACTAAAAACGGAGTCTGTGCCCCCTCTAGCCAGTGCCTCCACTCCATCAAAGCCACCTTGACTGCCAGCAGTTCACGGTCACCAATGTCATAATTTTTCTCAGCTGGGGTCAGTTTTTTGGAGAGAAAAGCACAAGGATGTAATTTATCATCCTTGAGAGATTTCTGGGAGAGCACTGCTCCTATTCCGGCATCAGACGCATCGACTTCTACCACAAACTGCTGTTTGAGATCTGGCAAAGTAAGGATGGGAGCGGAGGTAAAGCTCGATTTAAGTTTTTGAAAAGCTGCCTGACAAAGCGGGTTCCATACAAAAGGTTTGTGTGGCAAGGTAAGATCATGCAAAGGAGAGGCTATTGAACTGAAATTTCTAATGAATTTTCTGTAGAAGTTTGCGAACCCTAAGAACCTTTGTACATCTTTGCGTGACGTGGGAGTAGGCCAATTAATAACTGCATCGACTTTGCAAGGGTCCATCTTGACTTCACCGTGAGCCAGGACGAAACCCAGAAAAGAAACGGACGCCTTGTGGAGCTCACATTTCTCAGCCTTGACATATAGTTGATTCTGCAGTAAATGCTGCAAAACAGAGTGGACATGATCCCGGCTGCCAGTGATTCTTCCACGTACTCCTTCATGGCCTTGTGTTCCGGCCCTGAAAGAGAGAACAACCTCCCTTGTGGGGGTGTGGTTCCAGGCAGCAAGTCAACAGCACAGTCATAAGGTCTGTGGGGTGGAAGGGATTTGGCCTTGGACTTGGAAAAAACATCTTTAATATCCTGGTAACAGGTGGGCACTTGAGATAAATCAGGATCCCCAGATGGGGTCTGTGGATTGTCCTTAGAAACATAGCCCTGAACATCACATGGCGGCTTGAAACAGTTCCAGGCGCAATTGCTGCCCCATGACATAACCTGCCCAGAGGACCAGTCAATGTGGGGGTTATGTAATTTCAACCATGGGTTCCCTAAGATAAGGTCATAATTCATGGCTTCAAAAACATGAAAACTAATACGTTCCGAGTGAGAATCAGGAAATGTCAACGTGAGTGTTTGGGTGCGGTGAGTGATCTTGCCCATAAAACTGCCGTCTGCAGCATAGGTGTTGCGGTGGCGTTTTATTTGAAAGGTTCTAAGGTGCATACGTCTAACGAGGAGGGAGTTAAGTAAGTTAGCGTCAGAACCGGAGTCAATTAATACAGGTGTATGAATTTCTTGATCAGGAGAGCATAGTGTCACTTTAGGAAGAACCCGTGAAGGGTCTTCCTTAATGAAATTCAGACTCACCTCTCCCGTGCCCTTGCTACCGGCACCGGCAACTTTGACGTGACAGCTGCTCACGGAATGACCCAACTGACCGCAGTAGAAGCACCGCCCTTCCCTCAGCCGGCGTTGACGTTCCTCAGGGGAGAGACGGAATCTGCCCAGTTGCATGGGTTCATCCGTGGGGACGCTAGTCAGTGGGTTGAGACCGGAACCAGGGGATCTGCCTTGGTTTGGCTGGTCACTGAGGCTCGTCCTCCAAGTGCGCGGTGACGCAGCCCTCCGCCGATCTCCAATCAGCTCGCGATCCAAAAGCCTCTTGTCGATTTTTACGGCGAGAGCGATGAGAGTGTCCAAGTCGGTCGGCAGGTCTAGTGGGACTAAATGATCCTTGACGGCGGGGGATAGTCCTTGAAAAAAGGCATCGAGTAGCGCCCGATTATTCCAATGACTCTCAGCTGCTAGAATGCGAAACTCAATCACGTAATCTGACACCCTGCGCTTGCCTTGTTGTAAGGTGACAAGGGAGCGAGCTGCCTCACGATCTGGAGTGGAAAATTAAAAAATTTGTTCCACAGTCTTTACGAAAAAAGCCCATGAATGACACGCGGTGGAATTGCGGCTCCATTCAGCAGTAGCCCACGCCTCCGCACGACCAGTCAGGTGGGAAATGACGAAAGCGATTTTTGCCCGCTCGGTGGCGAAGACAGCTGCCTGCAGCTCAAAGTGGAGTTCGCACTGCGTGATGAACGGCTTAATGTTCCCAGAATCTCCAGAAAACCTCTCCGGTCGAGAGAGCTGTTGGCAGACAGCAGCGGAGGTGGCAGGTGGCTGCATGGTGACTGCTTCACATGGAAATACCGTGGCGGTATTGGGTGTGGTGCCAACTGGTTCCTTCTCTTGAATAATTTTCATAAGAAGTTCAAACTGCGAGGCCACCTGTCTCATCATATTGTCCTGATGCCTTGACAGTCCCTCTAGATAAAGGTGGAGGGCAGCAAGTTGCTCATCCTGCTTCAAGAGGCGTTGACCCTGCGCTTGAATGGCTTTGCGCACCGGGTCTGAGTCTGCTGGGTCCATGTTATGGCCAGTTCGTTCTGTCATGAACGGAACAGAGGATAGGACCCAAAAATCCACGACTCCAAAACAAATGGACAGTTTCCAAAAAGAGAGGTTTCATAGACGGGCATAGGTCGGTACAGAGGCAAGCAATCCAAGAAAGGCAACAGTATCCAAAAACATGAGGCAAAGAGGCAAGGTCGATAATCGGAACAGGGTCAAATCTTACTGTGAGTCTGTGACGTGGAAACAAGGAATGCTGGAACGCGACGACAAGGTACAACGAACTGGAAACGAGAGGGAATGAGACACGAGGTTAAATACAATAGGTAATTAGGGTGAACGAGGCACAGGTGGTGAATATGCTCACAGGAGCAGGTGTGTGTGAAACAGGGGGGAAGACAAAACCTGGAACACACAACCATGACAAACCCGAGCGGTGTTCTGTTATTGGACTTCTGTGCTCGTCACGGATTGTCCATAACGAACACCATGTTCAAGCATAAGGGTGTCCACACGTGCACTTGGCACCAGGACACCCTAGGTCGCAGTTCGATGATCGACTTTGTGGTCGTGTCATCGGACTTGCGGCCGCATGTCTTGGACACTCGGGGAAGAGAGGGGCGGAGCTGTCAACTGATCACCACCTGGTGGTGAGTTGGCTCCGATGGTGGGGGAAGATGCCGGTCTGACGTGGCAGGCCCAAACGTATTGTGAGGGTCTGCTGGGAACGTCTGGCAGAATCCCCTGTCAGAAGGAGTTTCAACTCCCACCTCCGACAGAACTTTGCTCATGTTCCGGGGGATGCGGGGGACATCGAGTCCGAGTGGACCATGTTCCGCGCCTCCATTGCTGAGGCGGCCGACCGGAGCTGTGGCCGTAAGGTGGTCGGTGCCTGTCGTGGCGGCAATCGCCGAACCCGTTGGTGGACACCAACGGTGAGGGATGCCGTCAAGCTGAAGAAGAAGTCCTATTGGGCCTTTTTGGCCTGTGGGACTCCTGAGGCAGCTGATGTTTACCGGCTGGCCAAGCGGAATGCAGCTCTGGTGGTCGCTGAAGCAAAAACTCGGGTATGGGAGGAGTTCGGTGAGGCCATGGAGAAAGACTTCCGGATGGCTTCGAGGAAATTCTGGTCCACCATCCAACGTCTCAGGAGAGGAAAGCAGTGCACCACCAACACTGTGTATAGTGGGGATGGGGCGCTGCTGACCTCGACTCGGGACGTTGTGAGTCGGTGGGGAGAATACTTTGAAGACCTCCTCAATTCCACCGACACGCCTTCCCATGAGGAAGCAGAGTGTGGGTTCTCTGAGGCGGGCTCTCCTATCTCTGGGTTTGAGGTCTCCGAGGTAGTTAAAAAGCTCCTCGGTGGCAGGGCCCCGGGGGAGGATGAGATTCGCCCGGAGTTCCTAAAGGCTCTGGATGTTGTGGGGCTGTTCTGGTTGACACGAGGCGTGGACATCGCGTGGACATCGGGGACAGTGGACATCGGGGACAGTGCCTCTGGATTGGCAGACTGGGGTGGTGGTCCCCCTTTTTAAGACGGGGGACCGGAGGGTGTGTTCCAACTACAGGGGGATTACACTGCTCAGCCTCCCTGTTAAGGTCTATTCAGGGGTGCTGGAGAGGAGGGTCCGTCGGGAAGTCGAATCTCAGATTCAGGAGGAGCAGTGTGGTTTTCGTCCTGGCCGTGGAACAGTGGACCACCTCTACACCCTCGGCAGGGTCCTCGAGCGTGCATGAGAGTTCGCCCAACCAGTCTACATGTGTTTTGTGGACTTGGAGAAGGTGTTTGACCGTGTCCCTCGGGGAGTCCTGTGGAGGGTGCTTCGGGAGTATGGGGTACCGAACCCCCTGATACGGGCTGTTCGGTCCCTGTACGACCGGAGTCAGAGTTTGGTCCGCATATCCGGCAGTAACTCGGACTCGTTCCCGGTGAGGGTTGGACTCCGCCAAGGCTGCCCTTTGTCGCCGATTCTGTTCATAACTTTTATGGACAGAATTTGTAGGCGCAGCCGATGCATAGAGGGGGTCCGGTTTGGTGGCCTCAGTATTGCATCTCTGCTTTTTGCTGATGATGTGGTTCTGTTGGCTTCATCAAGCCGTGAGCTCCAACTCTCACTGGAGCAGTTCGCAGCCAAGTGTGAAGCGGCTGGGATGAGAATCAGCACCTCCAAATCTGAGACCATGGTCCTCAGTCGGAAAAGGGTGGCATGCTCTCTCCAGGTCGCGGATGAGATCCTGCCCCAAGTGGAGGAGTTCAAGTATCTTGTTCACAAGTGAGGGAAGAATGGAACGGGAGATCGACAGGCTGATCGGTGCAGCGTCTGCAGTGATGCGGACTTTGTATCGGTCCGTTGTGGTAAAGAAGGAGCTAAGCCGAAAGGCGAAGCTCTCAATTTACCGGTCGATCTTCATTCCTACCCTCACCTATGGTCATGAGCTGTGGGTCGTGACCGAAAGAACAAGATCCCGGATACAAGTGGCCGAAATGGTGTCCGGGCTCTCCCTTAGAGATAGGGTGAGAAGCTCGGTCATCCGAGAGGATCTCAGAGTAGAGCCGCTGCTCTTCTGCATTGAGAGAAGCCAGATGAGGTGGCTGGGGCATCTGATTCGGATGCCTCCCGGACGCCTCCCTGGTAAGGTGTTCCGGGCACGTCCCACCGGGAGGAGACCCCGGGGACGACCCAGGACACGCTGGAGAGACTACGTCCTTCGGCTGGCCTGGGAACGCCTCGGGATCCCCCCGGAAGAGCTGGATGAAGTGGCTGGGGAGAGGGAAGTCTGGGCGTCCCTGCTAAAGCTACTGCCCCCGCAACCCGACCCGGATAAGCGGTAGAAAATGGATGGATGGATGGATGGATGGGTTTCAAGCATGAGTTTGAGTTTCAAGCTAGGGTAAGGGTTCCAAAGGGTCTTGCTCTCCTGGGGCTGGAGGGGGTTGGCTGGGCGGTGGCATTGGGTCCCTGCGGCCCCCACTGGGTGGCCAGTTGTCGGGCGCCTCGGCGGGGCCGGCGGACCGCCCTGGGTCCCTCGTGTGGGATGTGCCCTTCCGCCAGGCTTCTCTCGGGTGGACCCCTGGGCCTGATCCCGGGTCCTCAGCCGCCGCGGTGCGGCCACAGCAATTACTGGACACTTCTGTCAGTCTTTGTGCATGTAAAACGGTATCAATTCACTTGCATGTATCCGCAGACACACACCCCTAGGACTCTTTCACTGGGTGGGGGGTCACTCACGTACTGCGACAAATAACTCATGAATATGCAAATCGCTTGTGTATCCCCTCACTTATACTCTCGTCCTGTAGAGTTTTATAATTCACATAATTAATGCCACCACACAACAGTTGTACAGTCAGGTTCATGATCCTTGTCCTGCATGCTTCTTCTCCTGTCCTTGTCCTGTTCTATCTTGTCCTGTCTTTCCCTCACAGGGTGTAGCACTACAGCCTCATGCAACACTCATATTTAATGTTTCATTGTTGTAGATAATGATTTACTTCTCTCATCCTTTTTACAATTAGTGCTTTGTCTTTTGTCTTTGTTTCTCTCTCCCTTCAAGAAACTTTGTTCTGTTCGACTGATCAAGTCTGATTCTCAATAAACCTCAATTATAATGCCACAGCGGAAGCTTAAAAACGCCACTGTAACAGTAAAACTGTTCCGGCATAAAAGGGATACAGATTTTCCATTCTGCTTGACCTAACAGCCAAACAGGACACTCACACAAAAAAAAGGATTTCAAATTAGGGTTTCAAGCCTGAACTGGGGTTTCAAACTAAGGTCAGTTTCCACATCAGGTTTAAAGCCTGGGTTAATGTATTAAACTAGGTTTAATGTTTCAAGACAGATTTAGGTTTCAAGGTAGGGTTTCAAGTGTTTTTTTGCATCCTCAGGCCATCGTGACGCTGAGCCTGTCATACGTGGTGGGTACCATGGCCTCCTACCACGACACCCGCGCCGTGATTATCACCATGGCAACCACCTTGGCCATCTCCCTCACCATCATCGGCTTCTCAGCACAGGTCAGGTTTGACCAGGGATTTGACTATTTCTATGAATACCTCCCTCTTACTGTATTGATTTCTCCTCATGCAGACACGCTACGATTTCTCCTGCTGTTATGGTCTTCTGCTCATCCTGGCGGTGGACTTGTTGATGTTCGGCGTGTTCAGCAGCTTCTACTACTTGTACATCGTTCAAGTTTGTTACGGGTGTTTGGGCGCCCTGCTGTACTCTCTGGTAAGAACCGTCACAACTTGATGCAACATACAGTATGTGAAAATAGGGTTTCAAAATTGAATTAGGGTTTCAAATTAGGGTTTAATCTGTGAGCTGTTCAGCCAAATATCATCTTCAGGTTGTCAGGTTTTAAACCTGGGTTAGGCTTTCAAACCAGGATTAGGGTTTCAAATTCAGGTTTCACGCTGGGTTATGGTTTAAAATTAGGCTTTCAAGACAGGGTTAGGCCTTCGAGGATTACAGTTTCAAATTAGTATTTTAAAACAGGGCTAGAGTTTGAAAGTCAGGTTTCAAGCCTGGGTTTGAGTTTCAAACTGTGGTTAGTGTTACAAATTAAGGTTTTAAGATATGGTTATGGATCCAAGCCAGGATTAGGGTTTCAAATTCAGGATTCAAGTCTAGGTTAAAGCTTCAAAACTGTGTTAGGGTTTCAAATTCCACTGAGGCTAAGGGTTCCAAATTACAGCGTACGATATGGTGGCAAGCAGGGTTTCAAGCCTGGCCTAGGATTTAAAGCATGATGTAATCTTCCTGCTGTGCTCCTGTGTCAGTTCCTGATGGCCGACTGCCAGTTGATGATGGGCGTACTGAGCTACCGCCTGGACCCCGAGGAGTATGTGACCGCGGCGCTCATGATCTACCTGGACATCATGCTCATCTTCATCTACCTGATGAGCAGAAACTGAAACGCACGCAAACATCACCACCTTCTCCTGGCCTTCCAGTCTTCTTTTTCAGGCTTCATTTGGCGACTTCTCAACAGTAATTACAGCATTGATGAATGCATCACAGCAGACATTTGTGGCTGTGATGAATGAATAGGTGTCCAATTGTTCATCAAGGTTCCTGAAATTAGTAAAAGGGACCCAAAACATCCAACTGAAAATCATTCATGTCATTTTTAAGCTTACGTTTATATCTTATACGTCAACTAATGCTCTATGTTTACATTAATGCAATAAAGTTAGGGTTTCCAAAATACGGTTTCAAGCTTCTGGTGAAGGTTTAAAACTAGGGTCAGTGTTTCAAGACAGGAATAGTATTTCAAAGTCTGTTTTCAAGACTGAGGGTTTCAAACTAGGGTTAGGGTTTTAAATTAGTTTTAAACCCGGTTTAGTATTCCCAAATCTGTCTTCAAGGCTGGGATAGTGTTTCAAACTAGGGTTAAGGATTCACTTAAAGGCTTGCCGCTAGTTTCAGGAATTCAAATTGGGGTTTTAAGATGCTTTAAGGATTTCAAGTTAGGGTTTCAAGCCTGCATTTGGGTTTGACACTAGGGTTAAGGTTTCAAGCTGGGGTTTTAAAGTCAGGTTTCCAGTTTGGCTCAGGGATTCAAACTAGGGTTACGGTTTCAAATGAAGGTTTGAAGCTAGGGTTGGGAAGGTTTTGAGCCTTCAAGTTAAGGTTAAGGTTTCAAACTGCTTTTAGGGTTTCAAAGTCGGGTTGCCAGTCTGGCTCAGGGTTTCAAACAAGGGTTAGGGTTCGAAATGAAGGTTTCAAGCTACGATTAGGGTTTGAAATTCCCGTTTTAGGACAGGGTTAGCGTTTCAAAGTCTGGTTTCAAGCCTGAGTTACGATTTACCGATAGGATGAGGGTTTCACAAGGGTTAGGGAGTCAAATGTTCAATTTCATAAATCCGCACAATAAATTGTCACAATCCTCACAACAGAGTTTATCTAAAAGGTCTACACAGCCCTTTTCAAATCAAGTTTTTTGGTGATTTCAAAAAAAAAAAAGAAAAAAAGAATCATACGAAAATAAATAATTTACAAACATTTTCCACCTTTAATGTGTACCAACAGTAAATCATATTTCACATGCATACTGAAATATTTTGGACGATAACAGTTGAATTTATCGTGACATTCCTTCATGTGAGGCACATTAGTAAGCAGTAAAAAGTTCAAAAACAACATCACGCTGTTCCATAAAGACACGTTCACATAAGCGTCGAGGTCACCATAGGGAAGCGTAGTTGAAGTGTACCCGCAGTAGGTAGCGCATGCGCGTCTGAGCCGGGTTGTACACAATGAACTCGTTGTACAGCAGCGAGTAAGTGCCACCCATGGACGACCCGGCCGTCCTCGGGGTCATCTTCACGCCGGGACCCATCGGGACCGTCACGTCGTTACTGAAAAACGTCAAAGAATGAATGAATGAACACTTCGGTTATGTCCATATCTCAGGAATTTCCATAATGTCCCCGAGTCAAATTGACCCAGGGAAATTATTGCTGTTCCTAGGAAATCAATGTAACTGAGGGGTTCAAAACGCTAAAAGGTCAGTGGAACATAATTTCTGTTTCACTGGGTCAAACTGACCCAAAAACATTATTGCTGTTCTAGAGAAATGACATTTGAACATTTCAGCAGGATAATGATCCAAAACATACTACCAAAGGAAACTCTGAATTGGTTTCAAAGAAAAAAAATAAAGCTGCTAGAATGGTCCAGCCCATCACCTGACTTCTATCCAGTCGAAAATCTATTGAAAGAACTTAAACTCAACGTCCATAAAAGAAGCCCACGGAACCTTCAAGATTTGAAGACTGCTTGTGTGGAGGAATGGGTCAAAATCACACCAGAGCAACGCATTCAACTAGTTTCTCCATACAGGAGGCATCTTGAACCTGTCATTGCAAACAAAGGCTTTTGTACAAATTATATAAATACCAGTTCCCAAATCCTTTTTCTCTGTCATTTTACATTATTACAAATAACTTAATTTCTGATCTTATTTGTTCGTCTTTCTTTGTATGTATGGATTACTCGGGTTGTTCCCAACATCTGGTGACATTTTCATGTCAATAGCATCTTTGGAAATATATTTAGTGAGAAAAATGGTGACGTGTTCAGCCGCTGTAATTGCTGTTCCAAAGAAACAAAGGTAACAGGAGGGTTGAACAGGCCCCGGTTTAATTTAACACAGGAACATCATTGCTCTAGCCCTCGGTCAAACTGAACCCTGGAACATCGTTGTTGTTCTTGAGGAACAAACTTAACAGGGGGGTTAAACGTGTCCCAGGTCAAAATTGATCCGGAAACATTATTGCTGTTCCTGAGAAACAAACAGGAGGGTTAAACATACCTCAGTTCAATTTGACCCAAGAACATCATTGCTGTTGCCCCAGGTCAAACTAACCCAGGAACATCATCGCTGTTCTTCAGAACAAACTTTAACAGTGGGGTTAAACGCAACCCAGGTCAAATTGACCTGAAAACATTATTGCTTTTCTTGAGATACAAAAGAGGTTTAAAAATGCCTCTGTTTAAATTCAATCCAGGAACAGCATTGCAGTTGCCCCTGGTCAAATTGACCCAGGACACATCACTGCTGTTCTTGTGGAACAAATTTAATAGATGGGTTAAACAAGACCCAGGTCAAATTGACCCATAAACCTTATTGCTGTTCCTGAGAAACAAACAAGAGGTTTAAACATGCCTCAAATCAAATGGACCAGGAAATATTATTGCTTTTCCCGGATAAACATCCCTTGGGTCAAATTGACCTGGAATATTATTGCTGTTCCTAACAAGGGTGAAACACACCCTAGGTCAAATTGACTCGAGGAATATTATTGATTGTCCTTGGTTAAACATGGCATGGGTTAAATTGAGCCAGGAACAATATTGCTTTTACGGTTAATCACAGCCATAGGTCCAACTGACCCGGGCGCTTCAGCTGCCCCCTGCTCCAGTGTGTTCCACTAACATGTGTATGTGTTCACTGTGATGGGTTAAATGCAGAGAACAAATTTCGTGTGCATGCATGCACGTTCATGACAATAAAACGTTCATGAAAAACAAACATAATAGGATGGTTTGACATGCTCGGGTGAATTTGTTTGTTTTTTAAGAACAGCGATAATGGTCCTGGGTCAAATTGACGTGGGGCATTGAGAACGAGTACTTACAGAGTGACAAAATTCTGGGGGTCGGGTCCGGTCCGCCCGATGCCCTTGGTACTGTGTTTGCCTGCCGGCAGGCTGCTGGCGTTATAGTCTGCATCCAGGAGCTCGTTACTATCTCCCAGGGCGACCTGCACATAAAAGCATCAGTGACCATTCGCACAAATACGGAAACAAGAGCGAGTCGGATACCTCGCAAAGCAGCAGCAGTCCGACTTGGTTGTGGTTCCTGGCGAAACAGTAGTTGGCGCTCTTGGAAGACATGTCGGCGAAGTAGATGCCCTTGCCAAACTGCAACAACGAAAACAGTTTAAATGTGAAAACAACAACACACAGTCAGTTGCGCAAAGACCTCCGCCAGGGCAAGACAGTCCTAACAAGGCAAAACAATCCAAACACCAAATAGTACACTTTCATAAATACACAGGCCTGAATTCTATAATTAGCTACTATATTGTTAACATACAAACAACCTCCTTGGTGGAGGTAAAACTATTTATCATGTACACTGTTGAGTTATTATTGTGCTTGGTTACCGCCGCCAATGCGCTTTTTCTTTCTTTTCTTTTCTTTTTTATTCGAGTGACACTTCATGTCAGCAGTTTAAGATGGAACATACAATATTCTAGATATGTGTAAGTACAATAACAAAGTAAAAAAAATGCATAAAATACATAAACAAAAAAAAACAAGTCAATATTTAAAATATCCATCCATTTTCTGAGCCGCTTCTCCTCACTAGGGTCGCGGGCATATTTAAAATAATTGGGAAAAATACTACTGAAATACTGCAGAACAAAATAAAAAATTAATTCTTAATATAAAAAAACACTAGAAAATGTTTTTAATGAATCCAAAAAATATGAATAACAAAATACTGCTAATGAAATAATGCAGTACATACATAACACAAAATCAAAATGTATATATAAATAAGAACAAATATGTAAAGTAAAAATCTATATACATTTCAAATAAGTCAAATAAAAGACAAAATACAATAAAATAAATGCATGAATAACAAAATTGCTATTGTAATCCAAAAAATTATAAAATTATTCTATTCAAGTTTTTTTGCACTTGTTAAATAAAAAATAAAAATAAAAAACATTTTTGAAGACAGTTCTAAAAGATTAATTGCAGATGAATTGTACTTAAAAGTAAAAGTAAAACTGAACTGCACTTAACACATGTCCATCCATCCATCCATTTTCTGAGCCGCTTCTCCTCACCAGGGTCGCGGGCGTGCTGGAGCCTATCCCAGCTGTCATCGGGCAGGAGGCGGGGTACACCCAGGACTGGTTGCCAGCCGATCGCAGGGCACATACAAACAAACAACCATTCGCACTCACAGTTACACCTACGGGCAATTTAGAGTCACCAATTAATGCATGTTTTTGGGATGTGGGAGGAAACCGGAGTGCCCGGAGAAAACCCACGCAGGCACGGGGAGAACATGCAAACTCCACACAGGCGGGGCCGGGGATTGAACCCGGGTCCTCAGAACTGTGAGGCTGACTCTAACCAGTCGGCCACCGTGCCGCCACTTAACACATGTACTGTACTTTATTTAAAAAAGTTGAAGTGAATATCCATCCATCCATTTTCCGAGCCGCTTCTCCTCACTAGGGTCGCGGGCATGCTGGAGCCTATCCCAGCTATCATCGGGCAGGAGGCGGGGTACACCCTGAACTGGTTGCCAGCCAATCGCAGGGCACATACAAACAAACAACCATTCGCACTCACATTCACACCTACGGGCAATTTAGAGTTTTCAATTAATGTGCATGTTTTTGGGATGTGGGAGGAAACCGGAGTGCCCGGAGAAAACCACGCAGGCACGGACGGGGAGAACATGCAAACTCCACACAGGCGGGGCCGGGGATTGAACCCCGGTCCTCAGAATTGTGAGGGTGACGCTCTAACCAGTCGGCCACCGTGTGAAGTGAATATGTAAAATAGAAATATACATATAATTTAAATAATAATTCAATACAAAACTACATACATAAATAACAATGCAATTGTAAGCCATTGTAACATTATGCAGTTTGAACATTAATGGCCCAGTAAAGTCATTAAAATTTTTTTTTTCTAAATACATTAAATATGTTTGAAAGTAAGTGCTGAAAACGTGTAAAGACTGAGAACAATTTAATACTTAATTTGAGATATAGCATTAAACTCTTTTCCACCGTTTCAGTTGTCTGGGTTTTTTTGGGCGGGGCTAAAATGGTCAGGGCACAACATGAGTCGCTTCTCCCCCACTAAATAAGTACCAAGCGCGCTTATTCCATGGAGTGGCCATTCGGCATAATTGCCACTTCCTTATTCATAATAACTATTACAATGTGCAGTTAGCCATCACACTATGCCTTCAATACAAAATAAATAAATAAAATAAAACATCTTCCGTGAAATGTAGTATGTTTTGTGTTATTTGGGCTACAGTGTTTCTGCTGTCTCCCCCACGCACGGCGCGTAGCGAGGCAGCGGCGAACCAAGTGTGATCCGCCGCTCCCGCAGCCCCATGCCGGCAGCTAGAGTAGCCGCCAGTGGTCCGCTGCAACGGCATTAGGGCCATCAGCCTCACAATTGCTGCCCGTAACGTCGTTGAGCGAGGAGGAGGGGGAAAAAAAAATCATCCAGGGGGAGCGCGGTGCACGCACTACTGTGGCCGCATATGGTGCACACTTTGGCGGCCACAGCAGCATGATTAATGGCGCGCTGAATTTCAATGGAGGCAAAATTGTCGCATTATGCCGAAGCTCAGAGGTTGCCTGGCTGCCACAGATTGCCTCTCTGCGGCGCGTGTGCAATGTGCATCGGCACTGGGAATTCTAAACCGGGAGAGAAACCACCTATTAAGATTGACAGCTGAAAGTTCCAGGGAGGCGGGGTTTTCAGAGCATTCAGTGACACGCCCACAGCATCTGGAAGTTGAAAGAATGTCTCAATTCTTACCATTATGAAGCCTGATTTTATATACTTTGCGATTTTTTTTTTTTATTCATTCAAATTTGGCAGGCTTATTAACAATACTCTTCTGTGTGTCAAATTTACAGGATATTTTCTTGGCTGGTTGAATGGGCCTTTAACACTGCGCTTTAATAAAGGAAAATAAAACCCAAAACACTATCCATCCATCCATTTTCTGAGCCGCTTCTCCTCACTCGGGTCGCGGGCGTGCTGGAGCCTATCCCAGCTGTCATCGGCCAGGAGGCGGGGTACACCCTGAACTGGTTGCCAGCCAATCGCAGGGCACATAGAAACTAACAACCATTCGCACTCACAGTCATGCCTACGGGCAATTTAGAGTCTCCAATTAATGCATGTTTTTGGGATGTGGGAGGAAACCGGAGTGCCCGGAGAAAACCCACGCAGGCACGGGGAGAACATGCAAACTCCACACAGGCGGGGACGGGGATTGAACCCCGCACCTCAGAACTGTGAGGCTGACGCTCTAACCAGTCGGCCACCGTGCCGCACCTAAAACACTAATAGATTAAAATTTATTACACTTAAGTTCAATAAAAATTGTACCTAAATCCAATTTTTGACAAAGCATGAGTCTATTAAAATGTATTACACTTAAGTTCAATAAAAATTATACCAAACATTTTTTTTTTAAAAACAGTTCTGAAAGATACAGTTAAATACAACTGAACTGTACTTAACAAATGTACTGTACTGGATGACCCCCCACCCCAAAAAAAAAACACTCATTTGATTCAGTGATTCTTTCGTGTACCACGTACCACACTTTGAGAATCACTGTCCTAGATGGTAGTCGTTCACTCATCAATTCCACTAAAGCTTTAGCGGAGGTCTGTGCTCAACATTACTTTTCCTACCATGTAACCTGTGACAGGAGCTTCAGGTGGCGCCACTCTGAGCCCCTGGCTGAGGATGCCCACCCAGTTGGAGAGACGGGACCCATGCCACAGCAGCATCCTGGCAAAAAAAAAAATGAAAAAAAAAAAGACATTCACGGTTGTAGACGCCCATCGGTTTAGTCCATCCAGACCTGTTGTGCATGTGCGACAGGAAGTGGCTGCTCTCGCCGTCGCGGTCCATGGCGAAGATGTCCAGCACGCTCATGGTGTAGTCGCAGTGCGTAGAGGCGTGAGTGGACTGCAGGTACTTTTCGATCACCTTCACGTGGAAAAATGAAAACAAAAAAAAAAGTCAAATCCATCAATGACAAACAGGTGGAAATGCATTCCAACTCAAAATGCAGACCTTGTATTCTTGGCTGAGGGGGTCCAGGGGGTCCAGCAGGCAGTTGAGGGCGCGGTAATGGCGATCCAGAGGATGCTCGTCGTGGTCGTCGCTGGTGCTCTCAACCATTTTTACCGCAACCTGGATGTCCCTCAGTGCCTGAGCATGGCATATTAAAAATGGATTTTTATGACCTTTGAATAGGGGTGCACAGTATCTATGGAAGATGTGATCGATGGTATAAATTTGGCCTATGGTAGAGATTTGGACTGTACCGACTGATTGCGATAATGCCTGTTAATAACGTGATTGTATCTATCTCAGAGTGAAAAAGGCTTCAAGCACATCTGACCACAGAGTTTCTGCCTGCCAGTACAGTTTTTAACCAGTTCCGAACTGGTTAAAAAAACTTTGCGTCCACATCGAACAGTCACAATCCTTCCTGCTTTCCTGACTGCTCGGGAACTACCGGGAGAATGGTAGACGCTAGAGATGTCGGGATCGCACCAGATTCTGAGTCAAGTCAACAGATTTTGAGTATCGGCCTATCTGAATCTGATACGATATGATTTCTTCCATAATAAACAATACATTTACAGTACAGTATATTGTTATTTAGAAGCGTGTGCCTTAATTAAATGTATAATAACGAGTACATGCAGCTGCGTAGTTTGTTGCTTTGTGCTTTACTCCACTTATCTACAAACAACACGATTGCTTGGACATATTCAACCAATGGGGCAGAGGTTTGCTTGTCACAAAACAATTCACACTCATTAGACTTCTATTTGAAGGTGAGTCATTTATTATATCAATTTTGCGGACATGCTCCTTGCAACTTGAGGTGTCACAGTGACTCCCCCGCAACTTGATAAGCCGCTCCAGCCAAACGTGAGTTCTCTGAACTTGCTAGCAGATCCAGAAAACCGGCAGGGAGAGAAACGGTCATAACCTCCCAAGGAAGCGTGATGAACAACAACAATTTTTCTTCTTCTGACTCTTTTGTTTGTTTTGAGTTTAATAAGAAGACCTCTGTCACTCGTATTGCGTAAAATGTAGCAACCTTTAGATTGAGACTGACAAAAGGTTTGTCGTCGCTTTTCCTACATTTTATACATATAAAAAGTGACGTGGTGTCCTTTACAAGACAACATTAGTTTGATTTTAACGGTAAAAATGTAAATCCGACTAAACCGGAAGCAGCGCTGCTTCGACAAATTTATTTCTTAAATAAATTACGTTTTATCCAAACGCCAATATATGCTACATCACAATAGACTTTTTTAAAACTTGTTTAAGACCACTGATCAAAGCCAAGACTTTTTATTGATTAAATGTGACTCCAAACATACACTTTTAAGCACCGGCAAAACATGATTAATCGCACACTGAACTCAAAACGTTACCTCTAACAAATCAATCTTCTTTTTCAGCTCATCTTCTGTCCGAATGAGAGGTGGCGTTTTTAGCCTTGAGGGAGACAGAGGATAAATGTTGAAAAAAAACCCGCTATGTTACTACAATAAAGTTTATTATTAGTATTCTTCGCACCCAAAGTCATGCGGGATACGTGTGTAGAACTGGTTGCAGGCTTCCACCAGCTCACGGCCACCATCTTTCCTCTTCAGACACGCCTCAATCCTCTTGAGAGCCGTGTAGCCGGCACTGATCTGCTCCAAGGTAAGCTTGCCTACAGTAGAACACAAAAGACTAAAATAAGCATACATTGAGATAAAAAAAAGCAGCAGAGTATGTGTAAATTCTACATGAATATCCATCCATCCATTTTCCGCACCGCTTTTCCACACTAGGGTGGCGGGCGTGCTGGAGCCAACACAAGCTATCTTTGGGAGAGAGGCGGCGTACACAATGAAACTGGTCGCCAGCCAATTGCAGGGCACATAGAAACAAACAAACAATCATTCACACTCACATTCACACCAACGGGCAATTTAGAGTCTTCAATCAACTTTCATGCAT
Source organism: Phyllopteryx taeniolatus (assembly GCF_024500385.1). Classification (NCBI taxonomy): domain Eukaryota; kingdom Metazoa; phylum Chordata; class Actinopteri; order Syngnathiformes; family Syngnathidae; genus Phyllopteryx; species Phyllopteryx taeniolatus. Next base: position 1,525,145 of record NC_084515.1, on the reverse strand, counting down.
GTTTTTGAGATGTGGGAGGAAACCGGAGTACCCGGAGAAAACCCATGCAGGCACAGGCAGAAGATGCAAACTCCACTCAGGCGAGGCTGGGTCCTCAAAACTGTGAGGCAGATGTGCTAACCAGTCACCCACTAGCTGAATAATAAATGCCATACACTGTATATGGATTTAAATGGGAGCAATAGCAAGAAAAGCGTTGTATGTGTATGAAAAGTGCAGATGCAATTGTTTTGGACTGACCAAGAGGAGCCTTGCGAGTGTCAAACTTCATCTCCAGCACCACCTCCTCCATGGCTTTGACGTCACAGATGAGCTCCAGCAGAGACTGGACCGTCAAGTTCAGCTTGGAGGTTTTCTTTGGCGCTTTGGCAACTTCCGGGGTCTTCTTCTCCTCCTGCATAGAGGAAAATAAACAGGGTGGAAAGACCTGACGGGCATGAGGACATGCCTTGGTTCTTTGTGCTTGAATCTACCTTGAAAGAAAATAAAAAAGGAGATTTAAATACAAAAAAAGATGGGGGAAAAATTAACAAAAAAAGAACAACATAAGAAACAAATGAATCATAAAAAGGAAAATTGGAAATAATTTTAAAATGTAAAAAATACAAAAGTGGAACAAGAGGAAAAAATGGGGGAAAATATGTTAAAAAAAGTTTTAAAAAGAAGAAAAATGAAAACAGGGGAAACAGATGCAAATGTTAAAAAAGACGAAAGGGTAAACAAATATCAAAAAGAAAAAAATGGGAAAAGGGAAAGTAAAAAAGAGAAAAATAAAATGAAAAAGGGGGAAATAAACAGTTGCAAGAAAAAAATGGGAAATTGGTTAAAATTGGAGAAAGTAAAAAAAAAGAAAAAATACTTGAAAAAGGGTGAAAGGTGAAATAAATCAACATTGGAAACATTGTTGAAAAATATTTTAAAATGTAAAAAATCAAAAGGGGGAAAGAAGAAAAATAGAAACAAATAAAAAATTCATATTAAAAATAAGGAAAGGGGACACCAGGTAAACTCAAAGCAAATGAATGAAAATAGTAATAAGCAAAAACCCTTGAAAATGGCAAAAGAGAGAAAAAAGACAAAGAAATAATGAAAAATGAGAAAAAGGGGACAGAAAAGAAAGGATTTTAAAAGGGATAAAGCCAGGTGACATTAGGATAAAAGTTGGGAAAAGTAAAATAAGGAAAACATAAAGCCAAAAGCGGGTAAAATACAATGAAAATGCTATGTAAAAGCTTAAAAGAGAGTAAAAGTAGATTTTCTACTTTTGAACTTGTGCTGTAGTCCATGTAGACCATGTCGTATTTTCCAACCACCTTCTCAAAGCCCGCTCTGTGTTCCCACTCATTTTTGGTCTTGTCAAAGAATCTGAAGACAAAAAAACAACAATTAAAAATACAAAATTCCACCCGATGAAAAGACAAACGAGTCGGCCATCGTCTCACTTCTTCTTGAAGATATCTTTGGCCTTGAGCAGATCTCCACCGCAGGATGTCAGGCTGGACTGACCCACTTTGCCCACTGGGGAATACCAAAGAGTCTATAAACCCACCCCCCCCACAAAATCGAGCCACTATGCGAGCGCACCACCAGGCACTCACCTCTGCCCCACCTCATCCACACACTAAACACCTTGGCCGCGTCATCCTCAAGCAGTTGAATTAGGTAATATTTGTTGTTGTTGAACTGAAGGTTGGTCTGCATAAAAAAAATAAAATGAGTCTGTTTGTTTGCACATATGTTCACCTTCAAACAAAGCAATTTACTTGGTTCATCATCACGTCATAAACGTCCGCTCCTTCGCTGTAAATGTGAGCCTAACCGGAAGACACAAACATAGTGACACAAAGCAGCCTGCACACACTAACCCCGATCCAAACCCTTCTCAGCATAAAATTTAAGCGTCTTTCAAGACAGCAGCGGTACCTTCCCAAGCTTGGCTTTGCATTCCGTGTCCACTGGAGCTTTTCCCTTCATGACCACAGTCTTCACAACTTCTGGAGTGAGAATGAAACACACCTTTGATTTGAGTATGCCTGCGCCAGGTGTAAGAATCAAACTCACCATTGATTTCACACGCCAGATGTGAAAAATGAAACTCAAAATTTCATACATGCACAATAGGTGAAGGAATCAAACGCATTTCTAGTTTCATAAGCACAAGCCAGGTGTGAGAATCAAACATAACTTGGATTTCTTATGTCGTGCGTAAGAGGTGTAGGATTCAAAGCAACGTCTAGTTTAAGATTCAAAAGTACCTTTGATTTCATACTTGCACGTCAGGTAAAAACCTTTGTTTTCACACGCATGTATACAAGCACGCGTGCTCACACTCACTCACACACACACACACACACACACACACACACCTGGGACTCCTGAGGCTGCTGAGGCGTACCGGCTGGCCAGCTTTGGTGGCTGCTGAGGAAAAAACTTGGGCGTGGGAGGAGTTTGGTTAGACCATGGAGAACGACATCCGGACATCTTCGAGGAAATTCTGGTCCACCATCCAGCGTCTCAGGAGGGGGAAGCAGTGGACCATCAACGCTGTGTATAGTGGCGATGGGGTCCTGCTGACCTCGACTCGGGACGTTGTGAGTCGGTGGGGAGAATACTTCCTCAATTCTACAGACACGCCTTCCCATGAGGAAGCAAAGTCTGAGATCTCTGAGGTGGGCTCTCCGATCTCTGGGGTTGGTTAAAAAGCTCCTCGGTGGCAAAACCCAGGTGTGAATGAGATTCCTAAACGCTCTGGATGTTGTGGGGCTGTCCGAGTTAACACGCCTCTGAAACATTGCATGGACATTGGGGACAGTGCCTCTGGATTGGCAGACTCAGGTGGTGGTCCCCGTTTTAAGTAGGGGGACTGGAAGGTGTGTTCCAACTACAGGGGGATCACACTCCTCAGCCTCCCTGCTAAGGTCTATTCAGGGGTGCTGGAGAGGAGGGTCTGTTGGGAAGTAAAATTTCAGATTCAGGAGGAGCAGTGTGGTTTTCATCCTGGCCATGGAACAGTGGACCAGCTCTACACCCTCGGCAGGGTCCTCGAGGGTGCATGGGAGTTCATCCAACCAGTCAACATGTGTTTTGTGAACTTGGAGAAGCCATTCGACTGTGTCCCTCGGGGAATCCTGTGGGGGGTACTTCATGAGTATGGTGTACTGAACCCCCTTATACGGGCTGTTCAGTCCCTGTACGACCGGTGTCAGGAGTTTGGTCCGCATTGCCGGCAGTAAATCCAATATGTTTCCAGTAAGAGTTGGACACCACCAAGGCTGCCCTTTGTCATCGATTCTGTTCATTAATTTTATGGACAGAATTTCTAGGCGGAGCCGAGGCGTAGAAGTGGTCCGGTTTGGTGGCTTTGCAGATTATGTGGTTCCGTTGGCTTTATCAAGCCATGATCAAGCCAAGTATCACTGGGGCGGTTCGCAGTCGAGTGGTTGGGATGACAATCAGCATCTCCAAATCTGAGACCATGGGTAAACTAAGCCGAAAGGCAAAGCTCTGAATTTACCGGTCAATCTACATTCCTACCCTCATCTATGGTCACAAGCTGTGGGTCGTGACCGAAAGAACAAGATCCCGGATACAAGTGGCCGAAATGAGTTTCCTCCGCAGGGTGTCCTGGCTCTCTCTTAGAGATAGGGTGAGAAGCTCGGTCATCCGTGAGGATCTCAGAGTAGAGCCGCTGCTCCTCCACATTGAGAGGAGCCAGATGGGGTGGCTCGGGCATCTGATTAGGATGGCTCCTGGACGCCTCCCTGGTGAGGTGTTCCAGGCATGTCCCACCGGGAGGAGATCCCGGGGACAACCCAGGACACGGTGGAGAGACTGTCTCCCGGCTGGCCTGGGACCACCTCGGTGGTCCCCCCTGAGGAGCTGGCTGAAGTGGTTGGGAAGATGGTCTAGGCTTCCCTGCTAAAGCTACTGCCCCCACGACACAACCTCGGATAAGCGGGGGGGAAAAAAAAAAAGATTTTAGAGCTTTCATTTCAATACCGCGGTGTTATTGCTCAAGGTTATCATACCGTCAAAACCTGATACTGTCCCATGCCTACTTCCAACGTGTGTGGGTAGCCAGTCTTGGAGTGGGTTGTGGCTGTGCAGCTTGTGTAGTAATGCGCTTATTACGTAAATTTTGTTCCCGTTTGCTCAATGGAGTGCATCAGTGGCTGTCTATCCTTGCAAGCGCGCTCAGGTGTGTGAATCTAACGCACCTTCGCTCAGCGTCTCTTCCTTGAGTCTCTTGTCTGCGGTGCTGCTGGCCTGGCTCTTGCCTCGTTTCCTCTTGCCTTTGGACAGCTGCTCCTCGCTATCCTCTGCTTCCTGTTTCACCACCATCGGATCCCCGTTGGGAGCACTTGGGTCTCCTCCGGTGTCATCAGAACTTTCTGGAAACATCATACAACAAACAGAGCGAATATTTTAAAACTTACATACTGTTCAGGGTTTCCCATATATAAATTTATTTGTGGTGGGCCGCCACAAGTGAACTTTGGCAGCCACTAATAGATTTTGCCGCTATCTGTTCATCCTCGCTGTGAATGTATTGTGTTATTACACGACGGTCAGTAGGTGGCGTTATTTATTGCCTCCGCCAAGACGCGTAGCTTGGTCTCCCAGAGAAGAAAAGGTTCAAGACAAAGCGCGCAGCCAGCTGCCTGCAACGCTGCCAGCGTGAATCGTGAGGGACACAAACAGACGAAGGTAAGAACGAAGGTAATCAATGCTATCACACACAAAAAATCCTCAGTACAAATATGTCGCCAAACAAGTCCAGAAGTTCAAACAGGTAGAATTTCTGTTATATGATGCTCTCTATCGGCGGCACGGTGGACGACTGGTTAGCACATCTGCCTCACAGTTCTGAGGACCAGGGCCCCGCCTGTGTGGAGTTTGCATGTTCTCCCCGTGCCTGCGTGGATTTTCTCCGGGTACTCTGGTTTCCTCCCACATTCCAAAAACATGCGTGGTAGGTTGATTGAAGACTCTAAATTGCCTGTAGGTGTGAATGTGAATGGTTGTTTCTTTATATGTGCCCTGCGATTGGCTCGCGACAAGTTCAGGGTGTACCCCGCCTCTCGCCCGAAGATAGCTGGGATAGGCTCCAGTACACCCGCGACCCTAGTGAGGCTATGCGGTACAGAAAATGGATGGATGGATGCTGTCTCTCTGCTAACGTAGCTTGAAGCTAAACATGGGCATAGACAGTAGTAACTCGCGCTATGTTTGTTTTGCATGGAGCGGTTCTGCTCGTTAGTAGACGCGAATGATGTCTCACTCACACAGATGAATATTGAAAAAAATCACTAAAAAGCTTCATCCTGAGGACACACCAACCTTCTGTAGCATCTGCTAATTCGGAAGCAACAGGTGAGATTTAGCACTTAACACAAGGCTAATTTATTTTCTCCTTTGCCTTTACCGCTGCATCAGCGAACTATAAACCGCCAACTACTGCATTTGACCCAAAGTGGCTCAGTAAATACTCAGTAAATTTAGTAGCGACATTATAGCTTCAGGTATTATTAACCATGGTTTTTTTTTTTTTTTTTCTCTGCAGAATGCACAAGCCGACAGCTAAGAAAGGCCCAGGAATGAGGGCTTTGTTGAGTTTGGAGCAGAAGTTTACAGAAAAGACTACTTGGAATGGCCGGCATATCATCACAGAGCAACACAAGGACCAAGGATCGCTCACACTCACTTTTCAACAATGAATAGCATAAGACTAGCACAATATATCGTTTCAGAATCATCAGCGCAATGTATGCGCAATAGCCACATAACAGGGTCCTGCAAAGTGTTGGTGTAATGATATGTAGTCAATCAACTATAATATTAATAAATGACCATCAGAGGGACCTGGTTGAACATACTAATTAGATTAGCACTGACATTACGGTAATACGACCCATAAAACAGCACACATGGAGAGACTAGTGTTATATACTTTTTTTTGTATGATAATTATTAATGAGGACACGGGAAAAAATTACATGCCTACATTTACTGTATCTCTTCAGAATGTGACGAACGAATGGATGTCACCACCGATTACCTATGGGAGGAGGGGGGAGAGCCATGGCAGTATTGAAGAGACAAACTTCAGGTGTACACAACAACTTTTAGCTTAAACTAATGCACTCAAATCTAGAAATACTAATGCATATGTTTAAACATAGGTGAAAAATAACAGATTGATTAAAAACAAATGAATAGTGTTAGGGATGTGCGAATGACTACAGTATAACTAGGCATGAAAAGAAATGATTTTAACTTTATAGCTGGCTGGACTGCTGCTCAATACTACAGTGCATTTAAATATAGGAAGACTTCATACAAATTACTCGGTATACTTTTATGCTCTACTGAGCATTGTTTTTCTAAAGAGGGAAAAAGAGAAATGTGTGCTGGTTTTCATGTTACGTCTATGTTATCCTGTATTTTTCTAACATTGCAATATATATCGCAGGGTTAAAGAAAATCTATTATTACCTTATTTTTATGAACTATAAGGGACACTTAAAATCCTTAAATTTTCTCAAATCTGTCAAAATGTGTTAGTATGACTTTGGTAAACTACGAAGCCTGATTGTCGGAGCGTTACGGCTACCGTAGTGAGGAGCCTTGCTGAGTAATACTTACTGTGCTTCAACATATTATGATGTGTGTATAAGTGATTTATCTGACTGTTTTGTTTCGCTTAATCCCGTTTATAATCCGGTGCGCCTTATGTATGAAAATAGACCCATTCATTGATAGCGCGCTTTATAATCCGGTGCGCTTTTTAGTCCGAAAAATACGGTAATAGCCTGTCTGACAATAATAAATGAATGATCAATCCTAAAGTCACTGACGGTGTAGTGGTACATTGCCTGACTTCGGTGCAGGCAGTGTTGGTTCAGTTCCCAGTGACTGTGAATGTGAGTCTGAATGGTTGTCTGTCTCTGTATGAGCCCTGTGACTGACTGGTGACAAGTTTGGGGTGTAGTCTAGTAAGATTGGATAGGCTGCCATGACCCTGAATAGGATAAGCGGTGTAGAGAATGGATGGATGAAACCTTCCTGAATCAATGTTTCCGAAAAAAGGGAAAGTGTATCTTTTTGTTTTACATCACTCATTTTGGGATAAAAACTATCAGTAGTTTTAAATATTCAAGGTCAAAAATCAACAGATGCATGTTTTGGGGCGACCTGTGCAAAAGTGGTGGCATCCCTTCTTTCCACTGTCCCATATAAAATACACACCAAATTTGATTTTATTTTTTTGTGTATTTTGGGTCACTTTCGGCAAAGTAATCCAAGTTCAGGTTGGAAGAATGACACTGAGGATACTTTTATGGCTGTCAAATGTATAATAAATGGATGTTAAAGACACCCTCACCTCCTTTTAGCGTCTGCGAGCGGATCTTCCTCTTGTACTTAGTGACGGGGTTGACCTGGACCATCTTCTTCAGGTCCACCTGGTAGACCGACCCTGAACCCAAAGTCAGGGATATGCTGGTTTTCCTCGAGGCGAGGGCCGAGTCCAGCAGGGCGCAGTCGGATGGAGAGTACGCCTCCCACTGGCCTTCATCGCCCTGCCACTGCCATACTACTGACATATCACATAACACCTTAGTTTGCCGGGCAAAGAATAATTGTTGCTATCTTAACAACATAGCCAGGCAAGGATTGTATTTTATTTTTTTTGGTACCTTCGTGATATAGCCAGGCATGGAACCATTTTCAGGTACATTAATGATTTAGCTCCACATTTATGACCTGGCTGTAGAATGAACTTTTTTTGGTACAGTAATCAGTGAGCTGGATGAGGAACCAATTGAGGTACCTTCATGGCTTAGCCAAGCAATTAACCATTTTTAGTACCTGTATGAAATAGCCAGGCAAGGAACCATTTTAGGTACCTTCATGATTAAACTGGCCAGGAAATCACTTTTAGTACTTTCATGACATAGCCGAGTTGGGAACCACTTTAGGTACTTTCATGACAAAGCTGGACATGGATCTATTTTAAGTACCTTCATCACATAACCAAGCAATGAACCATTTAGGTACCTTCATGGTTAAACATGACATCGCTGAGTAGCAAAACATTTTAGGTACTTTAATAGGGGCTTTGAGTTCCTTGTAGCAAAAGGTTCCTGTGGGCCATGTGGTTTCTTTCCATTGCACTTACAAGTTCAGGGCATCTTAAGCAAATGAGGCTGATGGTTCGCATTACTGACACCTACTGGATGTTTAAAAAAAATGCTGGCATTTCAAGACTTCAAGTTGTCTTATTTTATATCTTAATCTAAGTTCTAAATATATTTGATATCTTTAAAACCTGACCCATTATTTGTCCATGTGAGGCAATTGTGAACTGATTCTCATTTGCAATGTCAACATGGCTGCAGTCTTTGAGGCAGGGTGTTTTATTATATACAGGCACATCTCAATAAATTGGAACTACCAACGTCATAATTATAATAAACGTCATGAAGAGTGTCAATTCAACCCCAATTCCTACTATTTTGAACGCGTTGTAGGCCATTGTGTTCACGATAAACAAGTTTAACACCAACACTAAGGGCTCCGCCGACATAACTAGTCATATAAAACAGCACATATTTTCATTTAATATGAATGCATCAATGAATGTAACATGTTAACGCCAGTTAAGGGTCTTTGTGTACCCCGGCGTTAATGCGCTACCGGTCTCGTCGGGCACACAAACGAGCGCTCACCATTCTCAGACTTGCTTCCTTCATTTTGTGGCAAAGTTCTGCTTTTTGAACTTCTTGTTGACCGCCTCATAACCGTTAGTAAACTGTATTATTATTAATCGAACAATATGAGTTCCGAACTGCGCAGCGTAAACAAAACCCGTTGAGTAAAAAGTGGGCGGGAAACTTCCACTTCCTAGTCAGTCAGCCGGCGACGCCAGTGATCGTCAATGATAGACAGATGCTTCACTTCGACGTTTTGGAAAATGAGGAGGAACCCCTAATTGGACGCATGCGTAATGGTGCTTTAAATAATCGACTTAATAGTAAATAAATGTACATTATTTACTTTTTAAATAAAGTTCAATACCACAAATGATGGCTCGGAGTGAGAACTCCTAACCACTTAATATGAATCGGGACAATCAGTGTGACGAACAACGTTCCGCCTGACTCCTCAACACGGAGTTATTTTGTCGAAGGATCCAGGAAGTGTGCCCCCTACAAAGTGCGGCTGAAAGTTTCTACCGCATTTAATTTTGATGAATAGCGCACTAGTTCATGAAATAGTAAGATATGGCGACACAGCGTTACGTTTCTTGCATCTTATGCCAGCGGGCAAGCGTCGTGAGGAGGATAGCGACGATAAGGGTGAGTGCAGCGTATGGCGTCGTCATTGAACGCAGCATCGTAACGAGCTCCTTTGTTAATGTCAAATTTAGATGTGTTGTCTAGTTGATATCCTAATTGTTTTATTATTATGGGTGTAATAGTGTTGGTTTAATTGTATGATGTGTCTGCTACGTTTAGTTGACTTTTTTTTTAATTTTAATTTAAAATATAACTTGTACAGGGGCGTAGCACCGTATTATGCACCATACAGAAAATGGGGAGGGGATAGGGAGGGCAATGGTGCGAAAGTATTGTTCATTTCAGATATGATTTGTCAACGGGAGAGAGGGGTTGACCCACTGTCAAACAGCCGTGTCCCATGAATGGTCAGGCCCCGACAGTTGTCAAGTGCCCCCCTCCTTCGATGCCCCTGAACTTATACAATGATGCAACATACGCCGTTTTTAAGTGGGTACACTGGGTTACGCATATTGACCTGTTTTTATTTTTATCCCCAGAGTTTGAGCGTAGCTGCAAACCCGCAGTCCAAACCAGATTTTCTCAAAGGAGAACCACACAAACGACATCCGGGGCTGACCCACCTCAAAACACTCCGTCTGCCTGAGGAACTCCTGATGGCCGCCCGCTCAATTATCCACAGTTAGTTCAAGAACCATTTTTTGGTACCATGATGACTTATTTAGACAAGGAAGTTGGAACCATATTTAGTACCTTAATAGCTTATCTGAGCATTTAACTGTTTTTGGTACCTTATCGGTCCCATGCCATCAAAATCCAATTTGTTTTACTGTTTTATGCATAACATGGGTCAAAATGAGTCTGAAACCCGGTTAAAGTTTGACGTCTATATATTTTGTCGATTTGAGTGCAACAGCCTTTCAACACCAAAGTGCTTGCAAATGTTATGATTTAAAATCGCTGTTGTTGTGACGTAGTTTTGCCAAATAATTTTCAAGTACCAGCCAACTTGGTGGTTGCTACACGCCTATTCATCTCAAGAAATATGGCAGAGTGACAATGCGGCTGTGGCTTGTGCAAAGCCTAAACTTTGCATCACCTGCCAAACTCAGAGGAGTTGAGGAACAAATTGCTTCAATTCATTTTGGAAGAAATTCCCAAGCATTTTGGAACCAGAATTGTGCTGTGTTCGGGCCCATTTTGTGGAAGATGATTTTCTAAACATAAGCTTTCACACACCCCTGAAAGTGCAATTACGGGCTTCGAGTGAGCGACCGAGCGGCAGCCACCAAGCCATGCAAATAAAGTATATATATATATATATATAGTTTGTGTTTTTCAGCAATACTTAACTATATTTATAATTTATGATATAACTGTGGGTTAAATAGCGATGGCAGTTATTGTCATCAAAATCTGCACGAGCGATGAACGCCCCGTCGCCACACGCTGGTTACGTTGAAGTGATTGAAATGGAGCGCAGGATAATCCTCTTTCAGCAGCTGTCAAGTGGCAGGAATAACGCTTATCCACAGTACAAAAAAAGCATGAGCTAAACCGTACCCATTACTTTGTAATGTACGCCACACAAGTTACAGAATGATGTCATCAACATGAAAAAATAACTTCAATATGATTGTAGTTGAAGCGACATTAAATGAGCAACATCGTGCAGACTTGACATGCCAAATAGCCCCCTAAATATATGCAACCATTCTCAGTACACTTCTTTACAGACTCTTAACTGATAGATACATAGACAGACAGACACAGACTTTAGCAAACCTCCCGATTGTGTGGGGGTCCATGAAGGTAAGTGTGTGTGTGTGTGTGTGTGTGTGTAACGAACCTTAGTATCGTCGTCTTTAAAGAAACTCGTAGTAGTGACTATTTCCAGTTTAAGTAGGCCAATTCCGCGTCCATTGTGTTTGCGCCGCTGGCTGCTTGGGTACACGTGAGTGGAATATGTGCGGAAAAGGTGCAACATGTCACGTGACGTCATTGCCCCAGACGGCTCCGTTTATAAATATTTTGCCTTTTTTTCGATATTATAGTTAGTCGTTGTGTGCATTTTGGTTATGGATAATTAAGAATAAAGTGTGTTTCGTCTGTTTTATTAGTCATTACTAAAACAAAAGCTGAAAATTGGTCTACACTTATCACATGGACCGTCACCGAATCAAGTGTCTTGGTTATTGACTTGCCTCATGTTCCCAAGGACTGTAGTTTGTTAATGCTATCTGTTGCTGGTGCATAAATTGCATATTTTAATATTAAAGCATATTAAGATCTGGTTCTCGTGAACAAAAAAAGTAACTATTTGCAGATAAATCAAAGTAACTGTAGTCTGACGACTCTAATATAAAAAGTAACATGTTAGAGTACTTATGACATCACCGGAGCAAATTTTTTGAGTAACGCGTTACCGGCATCACTGTTCACAATGATAGTAGGACCCCACATCGAAGGATCGACATTGGCCAATCAGTTGAGCTGTTTTGCATATTTAAATTAAGAATATCAAGGATCCAGTCAGAGCAAAGCTTATTTACATGTCAAATATTAATGAGAAATCCGTCCGTTTCAAATGCCTGGTGTTAAAGGCCAGTGAGATTAGATTGAAAAAGGGTATCCTGGGCAATTTCAACCCAAATTATCTTGCAAACCCAAGAAAAGGACATGATAAGGAAAAAAAGTGATGGCATGGGAGCTTTAATTTTTTTGCTAGACAAGGAACCATTTTAAGTACCTTAATGACCTAGCTGGACAGGGAACCATTTTTGCTACCTTCATGACTAGGAAAGGAACCTTTTTTTATATTCTTGAATGGCTTAGCTTTGACAAGAAAACATTTTGGTACATTAATGGCTTAGTGGGCAAGGAACCTTTTTTTCTTTTTGGTATTTTAGCTGGACAAAAATCCATTTTAGGTATCTTCCCAACTCAGCCAGGCTTGGAGCCATTTTAGGAACTTAAATATTTTAACTGGACAAGAAACCATTTTTGGTACCTGAACGGTTGAAATGGATGAGTAACCATTTTATGACCTTAATAACTTAGCTAGACAAGGAACCAGTTTTGGTACCTTCATGAGTCATGCCTTAGCTGGACGAGGACGAACCATTTTTTGGTATCTTAATGATTTGGCTCGGAAAAGGAAACAATCTTGGTACTTTAATGACTTTGCAAGGCAAGGAACCATATTAGGTACCTTAATGGCTAGAAACCAGTATTATTGTTTATGATAACATTATATGATGTAATTTCTTAGGATCTCAGGTGGCGCAGCTTCCCGACCGAGCTCGCAAGTTGACCAACTTCTTGTGGAGCAGGAAGCGAGCCACGGAGGACTCGGCCGTGAGGAAGATGGCGGTGAGTCTGGAGAAGGAACTGTGGGAGAAGGCCATGGAGAAAGGAGGAGGTAGGTTACTATCTATGATGTGATAGGAATATCTACAAATGTATGAATATTATTAATTGTTCTTTATTTATTTTGCATTGCAGATTTAGACGAGCAAGCCATAGCTGACCGCATCCAGAGGAGGGTGTTGTCTGACCTCCGCCGGACATTTTATCACTGGACTCCATTGAAGTATTTGTACAACGTCACCATTATATTCCTATGCAGATTACAAACCAAGGATTTTTGCCATTTATTTAGAGTGATGGCTTGGGATGTGAGTTTAATTTATTCAGTGACCACAGTCGTAACTCAAAATACACTTATCTCATATCGTCTCTCCCTTCCCTTTGTTTTATGTTTAGTGTGACGGTAAACTTCAACTAGGGATGCCCATAAACAGCTTGAATTCTTTTTTTAAAAACTGTTCATTATCTGCAAAACTGCTGCTTGCTGTGAAGTGAGTTGAATTGTATTCATTGCCACCATATAGCGCTCGTATTTAAAATGTTTGCTCTCAGCCAACGCAAAAAAAAAAAAATCAGCCGAACATATTCTTATCTCGAAAAACTTGCAAGTCGGGTCACTCGTATCTCAAGGCACCACTGTAAATAAATGAGCACATTTCTTGTAATTTTTTTAGGTATGACGAGGAGCTCGGTGCGGTTTACATGGCAGCCAAGATGGCTGGAGGCTACGCTGCCGTGAGGAGGGCTCTCAACGAGGTCTGTTAAAATTTTGTAAAAATCTTGCAATGTGTAAAAATTAATACAGTAAAACCCCCTCCATCGTGGAGCTTTATGTTCCAGAACCTCCCACACGATGGGTGAACAAATCTGCGATGTAGAAATACCTATAGAAATATGTAAAAAAAAAAAAAAAACTTTTGTAGAATCTTTTTTTTTTTTTTTCTTGAAATAGTTTAGCAGTCTTCAAACAGACTTTTAACAGAATACACACACATTTAAATAGAATATATTGAGAGAGAGAGAGTGCAATGGGAAAAAAATTGAGAAACTATAAAAATCAATAACTCGTACAGTACAAAAAATTAAGTGTTTGCTTCCCGGCAACATGTTACATGTTTTGTCTGTGTTGGTTTCAGATAAAGAAGCGTGATCCCACCTTTGCTCCTCAGTCCGTCCTGGATTTCGGGTCCGGGCTGGGAACGGTGGCCTGGTAAGTGAATTTAGGGTGTTTTCACATGTATTCCAAACTGGATCCAGTTCGATAGTGGTTTTGGAAAAATTAAGTCACAAAGTCACATAATTGGTCTTGCAGTCCTTTTCCTTAAAGTGTGCAGTATGAACACTAACTGGTCCAAGTTTACTTTTATTTTTCTTGATTTTGTCTTGACCCAGGCCTCTGATCAGACCTAAAGTGGACCAGAATGAGAACAGGATCTTTTTCCCCATTTAACTTGCAACGTGAACCCTAAAAGAACTTAATTCTTTTTCTGTTCCAGTTTGCTTTTTTTGTCCATGTTAAAAACTGAATTCAGTTGTCTTAGAGTGGATGAAAAGCAAGCTAGCAGAAAAAAGGACTCAATTAGTGCTTGCTTTTGCAAGTTAACTCGGACCCATGTCTCTTTCTGGTCCACTTCACTTCATTCAGTGTATGTTAAATACAAGATAGAGTTGAACTGGCACCACCTTTGTGGTCATGTTGGATAAGGTTGGCAAAACTAAAAAGTACATCAAGCCAAAAAAAAAGGGACAGTTTTTTTTAAAATTTTTTTTATTTCACATTTAATTTGAATGTGGATCCACTTCTCTTTCACATCCACTTCAGTTCAATCAATACTATGGAAATGAGGCCTTCTGCAACAACAAATTGATAAAACCGCTAAAAATTGACAACTAAAAGTGTTTGCAATGAAGTTCATTATCAATTTGTTGTATTGAGCAATTGTTACATCAGTCACCTGCTCTGTTGCTGTGTTGCGCACAGAGCAGCAGACCCAGAGGCTACTCTCATATTTGCGGTGTTAGCACTGCACCTTACAGCCTTTTCACAAAATGTACAGCTTGCTGTGATGTCATTTTTGGCCTGCAAATATAGCCAAGCAGCGCTCCTCTTCCCCTCTGCAGTTTTGTGCTCTGTATCTCTGTGCATACATGCGTTGTGTGTGTGATGGTAGGCGGGCGGACCTGAGCCAGCGGCTTGCTTGCTTACTTGCTTTGCACTGCTCAGTCACGTGAAGGCACAACATCGAACCACAAGAGGGGCGAGGAGGACCAAAGTGTGCCTGCGCCGCACTGAGACAGAAACGGCAAGTCTGACAACCTGGCTGTCGCCTCTTTGACGAAACCGCAGCAATGCGTACAAGAACGAAACTAAAACTACCGTTTAAATTTCATCACACTGATATAAATGTGATACTAATACTGACTTGATATCGATACTATCGATATTTGGATAAAATTTTTCAAAATCCTGTGTGCCACCTTGTGGACATCTGTGGAAACGCAGTGTTAACGCAGCACTCATCTGTTTATCGTCAGTATGTGAATAAACAATTTAGTATGATATCACCCTTTATTTATATATTTTGTACATAATGTTCTTGTAGGCGGCACGGTGAAAGACTGGTGAGAGCATCTGCCTCACAGTTCTGAGGACCCGGGTTCAATCCCCGGCCCCGCCTGTGTGGAGTTTGCATGTTCTCCCCCGTGCCTGCGTGGGTTTTCTCCGGGCGCTCCGGTTTCCTCCCACATCCCAAAAACATGCATGAATTGGAGACTCTAAATTGCCCGTAGGTGTGATTGTGAGTGCGAATGGTTGTTTGTTTGTATGTGCCCTGCGATTGGCTGGCAACCAATTCAGCTGGGATAGGCTCCAGTGCGCCCGCGACCCTAGTGAGGAGAAGCGGCTCAGAAAATGGATGGATGTTCTTGTGTCGTATAAAGTCTAAAACTTCCTTAAACATTTGGTAACTGGAGAGTTATCTGAACTGGACTTCTTGAATTCTTGAATTTAGAAAATGAGAATTATGATGCAAGAAGAGGTAAGTTTTGAAATCAAGTGTTTTTAATTTAGTATGTGACTTTTATCTATATTATGTAAGCTCTAAATGGAATGCATAAGAGGTCAAGAGTGAGAATATTGTCACTAGATTCAACAGAGAGACAGTGGTGAGGTTACGGGCACACCTGATGTGGTAGATGAGACTGAGGAGACAAAATATTTTTAGCACATATTGTAGTATATATACAGCATACATTTGGAAATAAAGTGAAGCGAGACTACTTTGTGTTCACATTGCACAGGTTTGATAAAGTCCTCCAAGACTTGAAGTGTACTGACTTAAGACCACCGTTTTCATGAGCTCATAGTTCTTTTTACAGTTATCTTAAAGTGGTTTTAAAAGCAAACCAAGAGAAAATGTACTCAATTCTGTTTGTGTTCACATTGAGAGTTTATTTGAAACCAGGACTAGTTCTCTTTCTGGTCCACATTTGTCATTTAATTCCACAGGGCATCCCACGCTTGCTGGTCTGACACACTGAATGAGCTGGTGTGTGTGGACAGATCAGGGCCTATGAACATTCTGGCAGAACGGCTTCTTAAAGGTACAGGCACGTTCACGCCACAAATTCAAATAATATTTGAAGCATTCATTAGATTGGTTTTAACTGATTGTTGTTTTTTCTGTGGTTGTGCAGGTGACGACGAACATGCTGAAACTCACATCAAACACGTCTACTTCAGACAGTTCCTCCCCGTGTCCCCCAAGGTGAGACCCAGTCCAGCTGGACCAAGAACCCTTTTAGGTACTTTCATGAGTTCGCCAGACCAGGAACCCTATTTGTTACCTTAATTATTAACCTTGAAAAGGAACAATTGTTTTTCTACCTTCATGATGTAGCCAAGTAGGGAACCATTTTGGTAACTTTTATGATGTAGCCAGGCAGGGAGCCATTTAGATACCTTGATTTCGTAGCCAAGCGAGGAACCATTTTAATAACTTTCACAACATAGCCAAGTAGGGAATCATTTTGGTAGCTTTGATTAAGTAGCCAAGCAAGGAACCATTTTGATAACTTTCATGACATAGCCAAGCAATTGCATATTTTAGGTACCTTCATGACTTCGCCAGACGAGGAACCCTCTTGGTACCAATAATTTAGTCGAGCAAGGAACCATTTTAGGCACATTCATGACTTAGCTGGATGACATAGTCAAGCAGGGAACCATTTTGATACCTTCATAATTTAGCTGGCTAAGGAAATATTTTTGGTACCTGGATGACATAGAAATGCGGGGAACCATTTCTGTAACTTCAGTGACAGCCAAGCATTTTGGTACCGTCGTGACGTAGCCATGTGGGGAACCATTTTGGTAACTTTCATGACTGCACCAAGCACGGCAGAACTTTCATGATATACTAAGCAATGAACAATTTTTGGTATCATAATGACTTACCTTGGAAAGGAAACATTTTCAAAACCTTCCTGACTTAACTGGACCAGGAACCATTTTTCGGCAGTTTCATTACATAGCTGAACGAGGAACAATTTTGTTCTCTCAGGTGCAGTTTGACTTGGTGTCGTCTGCCTTCACGTTGTCGGAAATTCCCAACGCGCAAGAGCGGCAAGAGGCAGTTGTCACGCTGTGGAGAAAGACTGCCACCTACCTGGTGGGTATCATAAATTACAATATAGTAGAATCAAATAGAATAGAATACCATAGACTTTTGTTTGTTTCAGCTATTGGTGGAAAACGGCACCAAAGAAGGTCATCAAATGCTAATGGAGGCCCGAGACACTCTTTTACAAAACAAAGACAAAACCGTCTATGACACCAGACCGGCTTCGGTGTTTGCACCGGTATTTATTTATATAATTTATACTTGTTAATGTAATGATATGTTGTGATGTATCTCATTTTTTTTTTTTTTAGTGTCCACACGAAGCCACGTGTCCCAAACTCAAGTTAGCGTCTGTCACGCCTTGCAACTTCCAGCAGTTGTACATGCCGCTATATGGGGTATTTAAATGTTTATGTATAACCCATGCCAAGGAAGTTAGCATAAAATGGCTAACTTACAACACACTAATTATTAAGTTGTTGTTTTTTAAAGCACAACAGTCAGACAGAGAAGTTCAGCTACCTGATTATGACCCGAGAGCGGCGGCGCCCCCCAGAGGCTGATGCGCTGGTGGACTGGTCTAGGCTGATAGCGCCCCCGCAGCCCAGGACGAGACACGTGCACTGCCACTTGTGTCGCCCCAATGGTCGCCTGGAGCACGTGGTGGTGACCGCCCACAAACATGGACGGTGAGCTGAGGAAGTCAGCAGTTGAGTGCTAATGCTGCATTGCAGAAAAGCATAAAGTTGGATTTATCCCACTTGGATTGTAGTAGTTGCGAGCTCAAAGCGTTCCAGGGGAATGTAAACAACAAAATTGGCTGATCGCGCTAATTTTTTTGTTTTGTTCGTCAAAACACATTTTGGCCTCCAGCAAACCTGTATAAAATCATAATTTGCTTTATTTATATACATTAATATCATACGCATTTCTTACATTTCACTGAATAACTTCATACAGACAGCGGCATATCCTCACGCAGTCAGTACAAAACACGTTGTTTAGGCTTTACACGATCAGGGTTTTTGGGACAGATCAGCGAGTTTAAAAAAACGATCACAAGATGGAGCAATGTGTCTAAAAGACTTGTTCGTTTACTGTATATACGTGCATACTGTATACTGAGTATCTTCAAATACATCTTGTCAGGTCATGGATTCTCATGAGTCAGGTCAAACCAACATTATAACAGGACAGAAATAATGGAACGCCTCTCAAACTGGGAGGTCCAAATCACGAAGTCAGAAAAAATATCTACTCCAACTTCACAGTTGCTTCAATCTGACATCACTTGACAATGGAGACACAAATTGTTAGTGTTAAAACATTATTTACTAGATTATAAAAAAATATCTTTATTTAGTTATTCAACATAACTTACCTGGTCGGAGGTCGGAAAACTTTTCTGGAACGCAGCATAAATTGGCAGTTTATTGCAAATTTCCTAAGCGTCAGGCATAGAGGGGAGCATATTACCGAACAGGTTAGGGTTGCTCCTCTAATGTAAGAAATAAGGTCATACTAACTTACTTAGGGCAAGTTGTAAGTTAGCATTTCAATGCCAACTTCCTTAGCATTAGAAATGTTCAAATAAACATTCAGGGCCTTTCCTGATGAAGGTATTTGATTTTTTGTTGTTTTGTTCTTTTCATTTAGAGACGTGTATCGCTGCGCCCGGAGCAGTGAATGGGGTGACCAACTTCCTCTGGTTCAGGACAACTGACCAAAATATTGAAGAGTGATGATGATGCGGAAACAACAACATGCTAATAAAATCCAGCAACATGCTGCTTAAGAAATTAGCATTGCCTTACTTCCTCATCACAACTTTTTCGGTAATACGCTACCCCTGGAAGTCCATCCATCCATCCATTTTCTGAGCCGCTTCTCCTCACTAGGGTCGCGGGGGTGCTGGAGCCTATCCCAGCTGTCATCGGGCAGGAGGCGGGGTACACCCTGAACTGGTTGCCAGCCAATCGCAGGGCACATAGGAACAAACAACCATTCGCACTCACAGTCATGCCTACGGGCAATTTAGAGTCTCCAATTCATGCATGTTTTTGGGATGTGGGAGGAAACCGGAGTGCCCGGAGAAAACCCACGCAGGCACGGGGAGAACATGCAAACTCCACACAGGCGGGGACGGGGATTGAACCCCGCACCTCAGAACTGTGAGGCTGACGCTCTAACCAGTCGGCCACCGTGCCGCCCCCCTGGAAGTCATGCTAAGGAAATCTGGATTAAACTGCTAACGCATCCCTCATACCAAGGACATTAGATGCTTCCTAAAACTCATGCTAAGGGTGTTAGCATTAAACTGCTAACTTGTAACCCATGTTAAGAAAGGTAGCGTTGCTAATATATTATTTATCTAAGTCGAGGATAATAATAATAATTTAAAAAAAAAAGTTGGCAATATGATGGCCCATAACTCATGCTAAGGAAGATAGCGGTAAACTGCTACAAGGTATGCTAACGAAGTTTGCATTACCTTATTCCTCCTTGTAGAGGAATGTCGTTTTGTTTTGGGGGGTGGGGGGTAATATGGTGCCTCCCTATAATCAATGCTAAGGGCCTTAAACTTCTAATTTACAACTCATGCTAAGGAAGTTAGCATTAATTTACCACTTAAGCGCAGGAAGGAACTCCAACATTTGGGGTAATACAGTACTATACTGTGCCCCCCCCAAACAACTTATGCTAAGCAAGTTAGCATTAAAGCACAAATTTACAACACATGCTCAGGACATTAGCATTAAAATGCCAATTTATAGCTTATGCTGAGGAAGTTGCATATATTGCTTATGACAAAGTAATAAATACAGCTCAAAATATTTATTTGTCCTTTTATACAGTGTAAACATGATGCAAAATGCTGTTTTTGCATCAGTGGAGCTAAACATGCAAAGGAAGTTAGGATTACCATATTTCTTACACTACATGAACAACCCGTTGTTAATAGTAATACACTGCCCTCAGTTGGTGGACTGAGGTTGTCCCTCATAGTGTAAGTTTGTTTTGTTTTTTTTTAACTGGCGACAATTTCTTTGAGGGCCGACGTCAAGTCTGGGTACTTGTACTGAAACCCGGTCTCCAAAGTCCTCTTGGGTACCACCTTCTGGCCCTGAGCTAATACTATGGCTCTTTCCGAGCCCAACAGTGTGTTAAGCACGAAGGCGGGCACGGGGAGGATTGTGGGACGACTCAGCAGCCGCCCCAGCTCCTTGGTGAACTCGTAGTTTGTGTTGAGGGCGGGCGCCACCCCATTGAGGACCTGGGGGAAGGATGGCGGTACACCAGAGGGGGCCTCCGAGAAGGGTGGCGCATCGGAGGGTGGCACCAGGGAGTGGGCGATGATGCCAGCCAGGTCCGACACATGGATCCACGGGAAGGGCTGCTGGCCCGAGCCCAGGGTGCCGCCCAGGCCCAACCAGAAGGGAAGCAACATCTGCTTCATGGCGCCTCCATCACGGCCCAACACTGCCCCTGATGGAGGGAAGACCAAACAACGTTATGTCAAAAGAGCAGTTGTGAAAAATGTTTCTTAAAATAACTTTTTTATAGTAACAATCTAAAATGTTTTGGAGGATTCATGATCAGTGAAACCTAAATATTAAAATATTTGCAGTGTATTAAATATGTTGTCAATCTTTAAAAAAAAAAAATTTAGGCTGTATTATCAGTAAAAAAATAATAAAAAAAAGCAAAATATCAGTGCATTCAGGTTTACTTTAGGTTTTTCTAAAGTAATTTTAAAAATAGTTTTTTTTAGGATTATTAGTCAGTATGTTTTTTGTAAGTAAAACAAAGGAAAATATTTTAGGATGTACTGTATTATTCGTAAAGCAAATGCATTTACAAATGCAAAGGATTTATTTACATTTAAGGATTTTTTTAATTAATAGAGCAAACAAAAGCACATTTAAAACAATCTTAGTATGATGGCAAAAATAGGATTTAAAATTCATATATTTTAAACACTACAGTATATGGGAATTATGAGCTGTAGAATGGCAAAATATCACATTATCGTGCAGTAAAGAATTGGTTTTCTGTGGTAAAGAATAAAACTGTTTATTATACATTATTAATGAATAGAAAAGTGTTTTTCCTGTTTAATACTGTACATGAATGTCACATTTTTGCATAATGACTTCAGGAAATTACATGTTGAAAAAAAACCAAAAAAACAGAAAATAGACAAGGCAACACCACAAATTAACAGTATAAAATTGATACTTAAAAAGGGAAACTCATTGCAATAATTGTATATACCTGCATATTTATAAACACTTGAAGTGGGCACTTTAGGGTTCATACACGCTTTCAAAATCAATGTAATTTTTTTGTGTGCATCTATAAAAAATCAATATAATATAATGATATATCATTTCCTACATACCCGGCCTGACTACCACTTGCTTCGTGGTCTTTGTCACACTTTCTGGCAGCAGTGCAGCGGCTTCCCACTCTTTCACCAGCCTGGAGAGGAAATCGAACGGCGTCCACTCACTGTCCTCCGTGTATTCGGCTATAAGACTGGGCTTATAGCACGCTGCAGACACAAAACGAGCTACTATGGGCTGAAATATGTGCCAGCAGGAACTGAATTTGAATCATTTATTTTTGAATTTTAATTTCTACACTTCAATAATTGCATTTACAAACTGAATCTGAATAATATAATTTGAAATTGAATTTATTAGTTTGAAACTGAAGTCCAATCAACTTGAAAGTGAATGTAAGAATTTTTTTTAGCCGCAATGAAAATTCCAATTATATATTTTCACATTCAGTTTGATCATTTCAGATTCAAAAAACGTAAATGCAATTATTCAAGTGTAGAAATTCAAACATAAATGAGTCAAATTCAGTTCCTGCTGGCACATATTTCACCCCATAAACTACTCTCACTAGCATTTAGCATCAAACAATACGTTTACACCAAATAACTAACCAACGCCTGACACCAGGACCCACGAGTGGGGAGGACTGGGGGATGCCGCGATCGCTTCAGTCAGAGCTTTTGTGCTGTCGATGCGACTGGAAAACAAATCCTTCTTATAGCTTTCGTTCCACCTGAAACGCAAAGAACATCACTTTTCTTTTTCAATGGGATTATGTTTAGTCATCATGTTTAGTTCTATTTTGCAAGATGGGGGTTATCATGAATTAACTGCCAAGAGGAGTGACTGTAACAACTATTGACAGATTGCATATGCCATGGATGTTTTTTCTTCTAATTTGTATTACTCCTAGTTGTGTTTATTTATATTGCACAAGGTGGCAGTTATTGTTAATAACTCACGAGAGGAGCCATCACCCGAACCATATGACATAGACATTGCATGTGCCATTGACTATTCTTTGTGGATTATTGCTAGTTGTTCTTATTTCTATAGTGCAAGCTGGCAGTAAGGTTACGCTCACCATCGCAGTGGGTTCATGAGATTTTCTCCTGCTAAATTGACAGCGCCCTCACATGGCGGGAGGCCAGATGACTCCAACTCACCCTGGCGGATGCAAGGAGGAGGAAATGCCAGGTTGCGATGCATTCAACGACAGACGAAATGTGGAAATAATCACATCCAGATCATCGTACCCATGTTATCCTCCCGGGACCGGGGTGGCGGGAGATCACCGTGACTTCATGACCTTTGTCTCTGAGTAGGCGAGTCAACTCACAACCCACAAAACCAGAACCACCTCCTACAAGGAAATCACAGATAGATAGATCGATATGTGACATGGTATATGATTTCAAACTGTCCGTGAAAGCAGCACTTGCTAGAAAGTAGATGGGCAGGCAGATGGACGGATAATGTAAACATAAGCACGTGATGACGTTTCAATGTCGGGCTGTCCCTGAATGCAGCACTTAATTTAGATTAGATAGTTGATAATGGTGATGTGCCGAGTCTTCGAGGAGTGTGTCGAGTAATGGAGGGGGCGTTTATACAAAGGCTTCCTTCATTTAGGGGCGGACTTCCGGAAGTGATGACGTCTGAAGCCTCGCTGCCCAGCTGTAACACGTGACCGATTCGGGAAGCGCTTCAGTGTTTGCTGCGAGGTTTGACAGCAATCTAAACT
Source organism: Phyllopteryx taeniolatus (assembly GCF_024500385.1). Taxonomy (NCBI): domain Eukaryota; kingdom Metazoa; phylum Chordata; class Actinopteri; order Syngnathiformes; family Syngnathidae; genus Phyllopteryx; species Phyllopteryx taeniolatus. Next base: position 1,501,765 of record NC_084515.1, on the reverse strand, counting down.
GTGTGTATTTTTTTTCATTTTTAATATAGAGTTGTGGTCAGCTCAGTTTGGATAAAGACTGTGTAGTTTGTACAGGCTAATAGAGTTTGGACAGTAGGGATAGCGATTCAGTCACTCCTCTGAATCCTTGGAAAGAGGCTGCTGGCCGCCAGCCCAGCAGCCTGGTCTAATAGCCAAGCCGTTGGTGTACTCCCTCTCAACCTGGGGTATGGCGATCGCCTGAGTTCGAAAGAACTACCACTGAGGCTTATCAATTTCATTTGTTTATAAAAAACTGCATTTTCCACCGTTTCTTATTTTATTCATGGTGAAAGTATTTGTGTTCACAGAAAGTAAGGTAAAATAAAACACCACTGGGAGAGGCAAAATAACTGTACCCCCAATTTAAAAATCTTGCTCCTGAATGAATCACTTAACACAAAAATGATGATAAACTGTTATTTCTAAATAAGCACTTTCAAAATTCTCTGCCCTCTTAAGTTCATGCCATTTTCCCAAAGTGACAGAAAAACATTATCTAACCTGCCATACCAGTGATGATGCACATTTTAAGCACACAGAATACGTTCAAAAATAATATAATTTTACACTTTATGCAGGGAAATTACTTGGTCAAACATTGTTTTGGAATACATAGTCATTCACAGGAGCAAAAAAGACGCAAAAATGCAACGCAACACATACTGTATATGGTAAAGCTACAGCTGCCTGTGATTATGCACATGGCCAGCAGGTAGTTTCGTGTGCAATGAAGCATCAAGAAATGAACCATTACTCGAACCAATGGCTGAAGTGTTCATGAAGCTTCATCTCGCCATCACTAGTAGATAAATTAACATTTGTGAAGAAAACTGAATTTAGACTGTCCCTTAAGGCACTTCGACAAGGTAAACGGTCACAAACTGCGCATGCGCAAAACATGCTTACAAAACGAGTTATCTACTTTGACTTTAGCCAAAAAAAAAAAAAAACAGGAGACGCTTTCCCCATTATAAACATTTAATAGGGCTTACTATTATCCATATACAATATTGTGATAATAGGGTAGACGTCGCATTATTGGTGAAACTACAGTCTCAGAATGCTAACAACAACGAGTATTGTGTCACATTGACCTTTCCTTCACCGAATACACATTTTAAATATCCAAGAAGTTTACATACCTATGACGACTCTCATTATAAGTCAAATACGGTTTTTCCAGTGTTAGTATTTAATGTGACGTCCAGACGTGGTGTCGGGCAATGAATAGTGTCACTTAAATACAACACCTCAGCTGCTTCTCTCTTTTTGGACCTACCGTGTGCCGTAGTCACGGTAGTGACGTTAGGTAAATTTGTAGTATCAGAAGCGCGAAAGTTATGTAATAGCTGCCGTTTGTGACCTTTCCTCTTTACGTAATATACACTCGATATTTTTGGACTAATTAACAAATTACGTGATTGAATATCTATATCTGCAAAACATATAATACCACATGCTTCATTCCCCCCTTTCTTCTTCGTTTATTGATGTTCTTCTACGGATTTAATTTCTTTGTGAACTATACCGCCATCTATTGGAATAGTTGTACAATTTAGTGGACAACAAGTAAATGTTAAACAATCTCTGTATTCCGAGTTCGTTCTCCTGCCTAAAACACGACATTACAGATTCCATTAAACTGTATTTCTCAAACGAACAGCGTTTAAATTCATTCTTTCGAAATAAAAGCCTGAACTGAATGCCGAAAGAAGAGACCTGCTTGTATGAGTTGTACGCGAAGAGTTTTCAACTGTCAAAAAGCTCGTTACACGTTTCTACTCAAACTGCAGCCTGATTATTACTTTGGCAACCAACTAAAGAGGACGTTTAACGATATTAATAGTTATTTTAGCTTCGGGCTAACACCTGGTAAAAATAAATAAATAAATAAAAAAGAAAATCATAGCGTTTGGTGTGCGCATGCGCAGTTAAACCTATGAGCTTTAACGACACAAGACTAGACGCAAGGGACACGTTAAACCGGAAAGTTACCCAACTTTCGTCCTTCGAGGTAAGTTAGTTTTTGTCTTGTCAAATCAGTGTTCTCTATGTTAATTCAAAGGTTTGTAATACGAGCTGGTGCAACACTATTTAGCAGAGGTGGGACCAATGCATTCCTTTGCAAGTCACAAGTAACTCAAGTTTTTGCCCTCATGTCCCAAATCGAGACAATTAAGTCCCGAGTTAAGTCGCAAGTCCTACTCTTTGAATCTTTGAAGTCCTTTCGAGTCATTTTACCAACAAAATAAAAATATTTTTTCATATATATATTTGTTGGATTAATATGTACATATTATGTACTGAGTTTATGTTTTTATTTATTTAATTTATTTAATTATTTATAATTTATTTACATATTTTTCAATCCATATTTATTTATCACGCATTGTTTATTTCCCCTTCAAAACCGATTGATAGTAGGTTTTCAGTTATTCTATGAGAATGCTATGACTGACTTTTTCTCACTTTGTTTCTGAAGTGACATTAAACAGACCTGTCACAAATAAGAATTTGCATCCAGTAGTGCTGCAATTAGTAATCAAGTATCTAGTGACAATTCTATTGCCATATTCAAGCATAAGGAAAAATATATATTTTGTCTTGGTTGAAGAGCAATTATGAATATGCAGGACAAAACTGAGACATTTCACTTAATAAACGACCAATTGGTTTCCTGTTTTCGATAATCAACAGTACATTTCTTAAATTCACATTGTGTATATAGCAGGAAACTGCGTTTTGTCTACTAGCATTTCTATCCATCCATTTTCTTTACCACTTATCCTCACTAGGGTCGCGGGCTGCTGGAGCCTATCCCAGCTATCTTCGGGTTGAAGGCGGGGTACACCCTGAACCGGTCACCAGCCAATCGCAGGGCACATAGAAACAAGCAAGCATTCACATTCACACCTACGGGGAATTTAGAGTCTTCAATCAAACAAACATTTCTAGTGAGGCAATTTCAAACACAAAAATAGATTTCAGGTTAAACTTGGCATTTCTTGTATCAAAAACACAAAGCATTAATAAAAAAAGAAAAGAAAAAAAGGAACACACGTTTGACATCTTTTTATAAACGTACAAGAAGGTACAGAAATGACACAGGCTTGCATTTAATAGTTGTCATCTCTGCTCTACTCATCTTTGCCCTTCAATAGCAACTTTGTGTTGACTCAGCGTCTGACCCAAGTTCAAGCACGTTCCAAGGTGCACATTTTCCTCAGGTAAAAGTGACATTTGTGTGACAGACAAATTTGGCAAAACACTCGGGCGGCTCATTCTGGCAAGCTGTTTCTAAGGGCGAAGTTTAAAACGTTCCATTTTCTAACGGGGCACGTTGTCAGGCTCTTGCAGTGTTTTATCCTTTTGTCCCTAAAGACCACCGTAGTGGGGAGTATCTGACTAGTCTGCCTTTTTGACATAGCAACATAAGCACTAACAGTGCTGCAGTACATTCTGGGACTTGTACTTGTAGTATTAACTGGCCCATTCCAACAACTGTTTAAAAGCTACTTTCTTCTACATGGCATACGTCGGCCATCTCGTGCATGTAGAAGTAAACGGCTTTTGAATAGCCTTCTATTGTAGTAGCTGATGCACTAGTATGACATCAGGACTCACCCATGTAGAAGAAAGTGTTTTTAATTGCTGTTCATTGTAGTGACTGATTCACAACTTTCAAGTCAAGACTTATTCAAATAGAGTAACCGTCAACTGTAGTGATTGATTCACGACTTTGACATCATGCATAAGGACAAAAACTGTAGTTGTCCACTATAGTGACTGATGATCCACATTTTGAAAAGCTGTCAACAGTAGTGATTGATGCACAACTTTGCTATCATGGTAGAAAACTGCTTATTCTTGAATAGTTCTCTACTGTCGTGACTCGTGCACGACTTTTGAAAAGCTGTCAACTGCAGGGTCTGATGTGCAACTTTGAAATTAAGACCCATGCAAATAGAATACAGTTACTGTCCACTGTAGTGTCTGATGCACCATTTTGACATCATACATGTAGTGACTATGGCCCGGTTGTCATGGCAACCCCAATAACAAGAGACAGAAAACCTGGTTTATATCATTTGGAGCCGTAAAACTTCCTCATGACTTTGCACAGCTGACGAGGGGAGGAGGTGATTGATGACTGTTGAACAATGGAACACGATCACCCCCAGTGGTGGTTAGAGACACTGCCTGTGGACATTGAACTCCCACCTTTGTAACAAACAAACCTCTAGGAATATTCTAATCGTATGCCTTTATGTCTGTGTTATTAATGTGTCAGTTTACAGGTTCGGCTATGAGACTTTGAGGACTGTCCTCTTGATTTGAAGCCAAACAGTACGAAATGATTTTGTATTGAACAATTAGTTGATTTTCAAGACTAAAGTTTAGACAATCATCCGATATGCTTGATCTACGAGTAAGAGTACAAAGTAGGGAGTATTTAGATTAATATGTGATTTTTAAACACATTTAAAAAAAAAAAAACATTTCTGAGACAAAATGTAGACTAAATTTGAATCAATGGGCACGCTCTTCTCCACTTCCCCTGTACCGCATGAAGAGCAACTTATTTTTTCCTTTTTCCGCCTGTTTTGTTCTCCTTTTTTTGTCCTTTTTCCTCGTCTGAAGCTTCTTTTTTTCCTGACAGGCTCGGAGATAGACCATCCACAGGGCCAACTGATCTTCGGTAGCGGAGTAGAGCATGACAATTGTTGTCAGAATGTACGAAATTATCCATCCATCCATCCATTTTTCGAGCCGCTTCTCCTCACTAGGGTCGCGGGCGTGCTGGAGCCTATCCCAGCTGTCATCGGGCAGGAGGCGGGGTACACCCTGAACTGGTTGCCAGCCAATCGCAGGGCACATAGAAACAAACAACCATTCGCACTCACAGACATGCCTACGGGCAATTTAGAGTCTCCAATTAATGCATGTTTTTGGGATGTGGGAGGAAACCGGAGTGCCCGGAGAAAACCCACACAGGCACGGGGAGAACATGCAAACTGCACACAGGCGGGGCCGGGGATTGATCCCGGGTCCTCAGAACTGTGAGGCTGACGCTCTAACCAGTCGGCCACCGTGCCGCTGTACGAAATTAGTGCCTAATAATTTTGGCGTAAAATACCAGCTTCACACAAGTTCCAACTTTGTACTAGGTCAACACGCTGTAACCTATTCACGCAGATTTTAAGTCCAGCCACACACAATTTCCTATTTTTCTTTACGTACTGTATGACTATTTTTCTATTACTAGTATTATTTTCTTTTTTTTAGTACAATCCCTCTGTATTGTTTCCCTGTAGGTTTCCCTTTAAGATTTAATTAAATTTTCTATAAAATTCCACTTCCTGAGTGTTTTGTGTGTGTTTGAGTACAACCGGAAAACCGCTGTCATCGAGAACTCTCATTTCATAAATGTAGCAGCCTTCTACCAGATAACAGAGATTGATAGAAGTTTTTTGTCGCTTTTCCTAAAGTTTACACACATAAAAAAGAGACGTGGTGTCCCTTTACGAGACAAAGATAGTTTGATTGTAACGTTATACGTAAGTCGAACTAAACCGGAAGTAAACGCAGGCGTTGGCTTCCAGTGTATTCTTTTCCCAAATTAATTACGTTTTTATCCAAAACCAATATACGCTACATGCATAGGAAAACTGCTTTTTTAAATAGCTGACCACTGTAGTGACTGATGCTTCTTCTCTTACTCCCTTTCAGTCCAGCATGTCCCCTCAAGTGCACCTCCATCTTCTCCCGAGCACACGCTGCCTTTTCGACGAGCCCATCCATGCAAAGGTGGCCGGTCTGGGGTCCGGGCAGGTGGTCACCATGAGGGCCCGAGCCACCGACGAGCGGGGGGTGGTCTTCCGCTCGGCGGCCATCTATCGGGCGGACGGCGGCGGGGAGCTGGACCTGTGCCGGGACGCCGCTCTGTGCGGCACCTACGAGGGGGTGGAGCCCATGGGCCTGCTGTGGTCTATGCGGGCAACTGTCCCTCACAAGTATTTCCATTGGAGTAAGGCGCTGAGTCCTCATGTGGTCAGGTTCTCAGTGCACGACGGCGTGGACGTGGAGGAGGAGGAGCGGGGAGGCGCCCTAGCAGAGGCCACCAACGAGAGGGTCCTGATGGGGGAGGGCGTCACGCGGGAGGTCGTCGACCTCGGGAAGTGTAGCACGGTGTTGTTCATACCACCAGGTTAAGACCAGGCTTCTTCATTTAAAACTTCAACCAAAATGCTTTTAAAACCTAACCCTAGTTTTAAACTCTTAATTTGAAACCCTAATCAATGCTTGAAACACTAATTTGAAACCTTAATCCAGGCTTGAAAACCTATTTAGAAAACATAATCCTCGTTTGAAACCCTGAGAAATGCTTGAAACCTAAATGTGAAACCCTGTGTTGAAACTTAACCTTGTCAAGGAACCCGAACCAATGCTTGAAGCTGTAATTTGAAACTTTAATGCAGGCTTCAAACCCTCATTTGAAGCCCTAATCACAGTGTGTTGCCCTGAATTAAAACCCTAACCAGGGGTCTAGACTAACATATTGCACTGCTTGCACTGGTGCAGCCAACAACCCAAAGTTGGCACTAAGGTTAGGTACACCCAAATTTTTTATCGCATTACATTCAACACTGCTGTTTTACAGGTTCACTCATTTTTAGAAAGATAGCCGCCCGTCGCGGTACAGTGATCAGCTGGTTAGCACATCCGCCTCACAGTTCTGAGGTCGCACGTTTTAAATCCGGGCTTCGGCTTTGCTGTGTGGCATTTGCATGTTCTCACCATGCCTGTTTGGGTTTTTCTCTGGGTACTCCGGTTTTCTCAGAAATTCCAAAAACATGTATGGTAGATTAATTAAAAACTAAATTGTCCGTAGCTTTTGATTGGCTGGCAACCAGTTCGGGTTGTACCCTGCCTCCTGCCCATTGATTGCTGGGATGGGCTCCAGCGCACCCGCGACCCTTGTGAGGATAAGCGGCTCAGAAAATGGATGGATAGATGTCCGCAGCTGTGAATGTGACTGTGAATGGTTGTTTGCTTATACTGTATGTGCCCTGTGATTGGCTGGCGACCATTTCAAGGCGTACCCCTCCTCTCGCCCAAAAATTAGCTGGGATAGGCACCAGCACACCCCTCAGGATAAGCGGTACAGGTAATGGATGGATGTCTTTTTTGACAATATTGACTGATAAATGATTAACTAACAATGTGGTCAGCATAAAATTCTTTATTTGAAGCACAATTCCACAAGACAAAACTTACTGAAAAGTGTTTGTGCTGAAAGTGATCCTTGTCAGAATGTTGGTGCGTACATTCTTACCACTGCAGTTTTTTTCTACTCTAAATCTGATGGGCCTAGCTCACTCACCTCGGTCTCTCCCGATAACATTTTTTTAGGGTGATATATTTTCCCAGAAACAATCACGATAAACGATGGCACCGTTTTTTTTTATGCCACTAATGTAATTATAGTTGAACATAATTCAAGTAACATCCCTTTTAAGAGCAATTAACTTTTAATTCTCAAGAATATTGAACATTGGCATTGAAATGTAGAACAATAAATAAAATAGATCAATAAAAAAATACATAAAACAGGCTGTGTTCGCAAAAACAAAATATGAAACAAACAAATATTAAACATTTGACAAAGAGGTATTGTATAGTTATTAAAACATTAACAGGCAATGTACTGCCAATTAAGTTTCCAGTTGCTGAAGAAAAAGCGCAAAGTAAAATTTATTTGGTAACAGTAACAACAAGTAACATCACAACAAGCAAATCAAAGCAACCTGTTTTGCATCGAGATGCATACTGCTTATCAAAGGTCTGCAGTATTTCTTTAAACACTGCTTTGTCAACATGTTGAATGGCTTTGCGATAGAACTGGTAACGGAGTGAGCGTGCATCATATATGCTGTCACGTTTATACTTGCATTGTTGAGCAAAGGCTTCTTTAATTGCAAGCTGACGGGAATTGGCAGGTCCTCAATGTCTCCTCGTGTTTTTTGTTCTCAGCTGAAGAAATTCGGCGGAATGGTTGTTTTAGAGGCGGCACCGTGGCCAACTAAGGACCGGGGGTTCAAATCCCGGCCTCGTGTGTGTGGAGTTTGCATGTTGTCCCCGTGCCTGCGTGGGTTTTCTCTGGGTACTCTGGTTTCCTCCAACATCCCAAAAACATGTGCATGGTAGGTAGGTTGAAGACTCTAAATTGTCCGTCGGCGTGAATGGGACCGCGAATGGTTGTTTGTTTCTATGTGCCCTGCGATTGGATGGCGACCAGTTCAGGGTGTACCCCGCCACTCGTCCGAAGATAGCTGGGATAGGCTCCAGCACGCCCACGACCCTAGTGAGGATAAGCGGTACAGAAAGTGGTTGTTTTAGATGGACTTTTTCAACTGTGAGGTTTGTTGTGTTGGCATTTTTTGTTGCGACTTCATACAAATTCGCGATGCCAGCTTGTTGTTGTGAGAAGGCTCTCCATCAGGCTAGCCGTCGGAAAACGTAGCTTCGAATACGCGAATACTTTCTTTCTCTGTGCAGCTCTCTATCTTTGATAGATCTTTGCACACACATTTCAAAAGTAAACGCACACGTCCTTGAATATCTGGACCTCGCCAAATCAGAGGGGGGGGGGGTCTCGCCCTTCACTATCTCTGATTGGACCACCATGGGCTTAATGTGTGTCTGTTGTTGAACCAAAGGGATTTCAAGAGTCGCAGAGACTTTCATTTCCCCTCGAATGGCTGGCTGCACCAGTGCGACCTCATTTTTTTAATAAGCACATTGTTGAGAAATTAGGGCACATGTGCGACCAAAATGATCGCACTCTTGAACCCTGCTAACTCCAATGACAAATGTGCTTTGATTTGATGTGACTACCGCAGGTGAGGGTCCATTCCCGGGCGTGCTGGATTTGTCCACCTTTATGTCCGAGAAGCGAGGTAGCCTGTTGTCCAACAAAGGCTTCGTGGTCCTGAGCGTTGCCGTCTTATACGACAAACCAGCCAACATCAAGCACTTGGAGCTGGACTACTTTGAGAAGGCTCTCCGCTTCCTACAGCAGCACCCCAAGGTGACCACACCATAAATCAAGAGACCTACTGCTGGTCGTAATCCTAAATTGAAACACTAACACATGCTTAAAACACTCATTTGAAACAATAAACCGAAAGGCCAACTAACTTCAAACACTCATCCTGTCTAAAAACTCAGATTTATGGAAGACTCTGTGCGTAGTGAACACATGAAAGGCCCCAGGACCCGGTAGCATACCTGGGTGGGTGCTCAGTGAATCTGCATACCAGCTGGCCAGTGTTGTAACAAACATTTTCAACACTTCCCTGGACCAAGTCATAGAACCACCATGTCTCGAGTTCTAGCATCATCCCAGTGCCAAAAAACATCAAATCACTTTACTCACGGTTACCGGCCCGTAATACTCACTCCCATTGTGATATAGTGCTCGGAGAGGCTGGTCAAGGAGCACATCATGTCCAGTCTCCCTCCCCCGCTCCACCCTTTCCAGTTCCCCTACCGGTTGAACCACTCCACTGAGGACACAGTTTTCTCCGCTCTTCACCTGAGTCTTGCACACTTGGAAGAGAACACCACTCGTCCAGATATTGTTCCTGGACTTGATTTCAGCGTTTAATACCATCATTTCACCACATCTGATAGACAAGCTGGGACAGCCTGGGCTTCAGCATCCCCCTGTAACTGGCTGCTAGACTTCCCTCACCGATTGATCAGTCAGTGCGGGTTGGACAGAACACACATCCAGTGTCATCACCCTCAGCACAGGGTACCCTCAGGGCTCTGTCCTGAGTCTTCTGCTGCTCACTTGAACTAATTCACTGCCAGATGTTTTCAAAGCAGAATTCCCCATATTGCCAGCCTTTTTAGAGCATCTTTCAAGACCCGCAGAATATTCTGTTCTGTGGTAATTTAAGTACCAAACCTACCAGAAGAAAGCGTAGACTCTTGTCTTTCACCAGATTGTTTCTAGCAGTAGCAGTTGGTTTAATCAAAAACACTGGTTACTGGCCAAAACATGGAGAAAACGAGTTATTTGTGAAAAGAAATATGTCAAGCAGAGCAGTGATTTTGATGCCAATATTTTTTTGCTTTTGTGACACCTCAAATTGTAAAACAACAAAATCAAGACTGAGAGAGGGCTTTTGATGGCAAAATAATTCATTTACAGATATACAACTAGGAAACACGCCATGGGCGTCATTGACTCACGGTATGGCTCAATGATGAACATGACTATTCACTCCATTAATTGCATCATCTTTTCTCATGATCGCAACATACACTTTCTTCAACCTACCGTGACACATACAGTATACTCTGTTTATACCATACATTATACAGTGGGTACGGAAAGTATTCAGCCCCCCTAAAATGTTTCACTTTGTTATATTGCAGCCATTTGCTAAAATCGTTTAAGTTCATTTTTTCCGTCATTAATGTACACACAGCACCCCATATTGACAGAAAAAAACTAATTGTTGAAATTTTTGTAGATTTATTAAAAAAGAAAAACAGCCATAAGTATTCAGATGCTTTGCTCATTGTTTAGTAGAAGCACCCTTTTGAGCTAATACCGTTTTTCACACATGCATTTGGGGATCCTCTGCCATTCCTCCTTGTATATCCTCTCCAGTTCTGTCAGGTTGGATGGTGAACGTTGGTGGACAGCCATTTTCAGGTCTCTCCAGAGATGCTCAATCGGGTTTAAGTCAGGGCTCTGGCTGGGCCATTCAAGAACAGTCACGGAGTTGTTCTGAAGCCACTCCTTTGTTATTTTAGCTGTGTGCTCAGGGTCATTCTCTTGTTGGAAGGTGAACTTTCGGCCCAGTCCGAGGTCCTGAGCACTCTGGAGAAGGTTTTTGTCCAGGATATCCCTGTACTTGGCCGCATTAATCTTTTCTTCGATTTCAGCCAGTCTCCCTGTCCCTGCAGCAGAAAAACACATGCTTCACTGTTGGGACTGTATTGGACAGGTGATGAGCAGTGCCTGGTTTTCTCTACACATACCGCTTAGAATAAAGGCCAAAAAGTTCTATCTTGGTCTCATCACACCAGAGAATTTATTTCTCACCATCTCCATGCAGGCTTTCATGTGTCTTGCACTGAGGAGAGGCTTCCGTCAGGCCACTCTTTACAATTAGCGATTCACCTCCTAATCTTTATCTTCCACACAAAAGCTGTGCTGATCTCAAATCTAAATCAATGCAACGCCACTATCCACAGTGATCCAAACCCTAACCCAAATTTAAAGACCTAATCTGGACTTCAACTCCAATTTGAAATCCTAACCCTGGTGTTGGTATTATTATGGTGTCACTGTCAGTTAGTTGTTGTTTGTGCTTCCAGGTGGGCAGTGACGGGTTGGGCGTGATTGGGCGTTCCAAAGCGGGCGACATTGCCCTGTCCTTGGCATCCTTCCTGCCCGGCGTACGTGCGGTGGTCTGGATCAACGCCTGCAGCGCCAACATCGGAACCCCTCTGCACTACCGGGGCCGACAGATTCTCTCCCCCTTGACCGCGAACCTGACCAAAATCATGCCCACCTCCGACGGCGCCAGCATCTTCAAATTTTGCACCAGTGACCCCGACGGTGAAGAGAACCGGACCAGCCGGATCCCTGTGGAGAACGCCAGCGCCCACTTCCTCTTCCTGGCTGCCGAGGACGACCTCAACTACGACTGCCGGACCTACATGGAGAGCATGGTGGCACGACTCAGGTGGGGAGATGATGTAAAAAAAAAAAAAAAAAAAAAAAAAATTTCACATGTGAATGTAAAACTGTTTGAGGATAAAATATTTCATAGTCAATTTTACAATTTATCATTTAGAATTTATCATTTGATCATGACTAGTCAATCTGCTATTTCATAAAATATTTTTATTGAATGGTTTATTTTACTAATATTTTTAAATTTTATCTAAAATAACTTTTATGATTTTTTTGCTCATTATAATTTTATTGTATATATATATATATATATATATATATATATATATATATTTTCATGATTTATCAACACACTATTTAATAAAGTACATATTTGAAATGGTTTATTTGTGTAATATTTTTATTTAAGTAAAATATTGTACTTTAATGAACATAATTCATGCTAATTCTTAAACCCATTGGACAATAATTATGCCACTACTTAATAAAATACAGTAAATCAAATTGTCTATTTGACTAATTTTGTATTTTATGTAGAACATACTTTAATCAATAAGGTTTATTTTTACTTTTTATTGTTTGCAATTGGGCGGCACAGTGCCCGACTGGTTAGAGCGTCAGCCTCACAGTTCTGAGGACCCGGGTTCAATCCCCGGCCCCGCCTGTGTGGAGTTTGCATGTTCTCCCCGTGCCTGCGTGGGTTTTCTCCGGGCACTCCGGTTTCCTCCCACATCCCAAAAACATGCATGAATTGGAGACTCTAAATTGCCCGTAGGCATGACTGTGAGTGCGAATGGTTGTTTGTTCCTATGTGCCCTGCGATTGGCTGGCAACCAGTTCAGGGTGTCCCCCGCCTCCTGCCCGATGACAGCTGGGATAGGCTCCAGCAGGCCCGCGACCCTAGTGAGGAGAAGCGGCTCAGAAAATGGATGGATGGATGGATGTTTGCAATTGATTTAATTATAATCCACTATAAAGTAAAATGTCAAATTGTTTATTTTGCCAGTTTTTGTATTTTAAGTTAAATAATGCTTTTTTTATATATATTTAATTGTAGTATATCAAATGATATTTAAAAAGTATACAAACAAAAAACTGAATTGTTTATTTTACAATTTTTATGTTAACAATAAATGAATTACAAATTATTGAGTGAGATGAACTATTGCATTTTAATTAACCAGTGTTAACCAATGAGAACCAAAAAACAGACTTGTTTTCCTCAACAAAAGAAATTAAACATTTTTGTTCTAAAAAATGCAAAGCAATTCTAAAAATTCTGACATTTTTTTCCCTTGAAAAATACATTATATTCTCAAGCTTATAACTATTCTAAACAAATATTACTTTAGTTTCTTAAGATTTAGACATTTACAAAAAGAATCTTGACTTTATTCTCAAACAATTCAAGGTTTTTCTTCTTCTAAGATTTAAAATTTTTGACTCGACTAAAAAACAACACATTTTTCTTCTTGATTGACTCAGGCGGGCCGGGAATGAGAACGTGGAGACCGTGTGTTACCCTCGGGCCGGTCACCTCTTGGAGCCACCCTATGGGCCGCACTGCCACTCAAGTCTGCATGGGTACCTGCGCGAACGCGTCATATGGGGCGGCGAACCCCGAGCTCACGTCCACGCTGAGGTGCTCGCTTGGAAGAAGGTGGAGGAGTTTTTGAGAAGCCGGCTGAGCTGCCCACACACCAACACTAAAGCCAAATTATAAACTGAAGGATGCGAAATACATAGAATTTTTTTCTTTGCAAGTTTTTAAAAGAAAAATTGTGATGTGCAATACCAGTTTCTGGAATCAACTTGTATTTTATGTTATAACCTTTTTTTAATAATCTTTTTATCATCAAACATTGCACAATTACAAACTACAAACTAAATGGACCTCATTAGTTCGACTTCATTCTCGTAAGATTATTTTTTTTTCTCTAAAGAAAAAAAATACTTAATTCTCACAAGATTCCAACTTTTTTTCTCAAAATTAAACAACTTTATCCTTGCATAATTACATACTGTAGTTATTTTTGAAAGAAAAAAAATCAAATTATATTCTTGTAAAGTAACAATTTTACTCTTGGAAAAAATACATTATTCTCACAAGATTTACATTTCTCGGAAAAGTACAACTTTATTTTATAAAAAAAATGTAAAACTTCACAACTTGATCGAAAATTACTTTATTCTTGAATTTTTTTTATCTCTGACAAATAGGACTATTCTGGCCCCCTAAAAACAATTATTCTTGAAAAAAGGTGACTTAAAAAAATCTACTTTTTTCTTAAAAAAATATTATTCTCCTGTGATTACACCTATTTTTATTATGAATATTATTTATATTATTATCCCTTTTTCAAGACTACTCTGGCGATATTGATTGTTTTCCTTGGGGAAAAAAAAATCTGAATTTATTCTGGTAAATTTACAACTGGAAAAAAAAAATCCTATATGTAAACAATATTTCAATTTTCTTTTCAATAATGGTATCATAAGATTTTTTGGGTGAAAAATGTAAATGCATTTTTTGATGCTTGATGGAGTGTTCGAATTATTACCTGCAATACTGTAGCAGTTTCAATCTAGATAAACTTGTATTGGCTCTTTGTGCCTTCGGGGGTGCAAATGAGCCATTGTTGTAAAAGTAGAAGAATCTGATTGGGTGTGATGATGCAAACGAGCTGTGTTTCTATCCATAGAACTCTTGAATTTTACTTTATAACAAATTATGATAAGCATTGGAATGAATTTGATGAGTTGTCAATAGCCGATCCATTGCGTTTGTTTTGGTGCAGTTATATCTGTTTGTAAATCATATTGTTGGCCTTGGATGATCAAAATGGTAAATTGGTGTTTTCTAATATTTTGTTCGTAGCTTGCAAACAATGTTCTGGGATTTATGTGACTTGCTCAATTCTCAAGAATGAATTTAAAATGTGATTACTGTTTTATATTGTTTTGAAGTTTATTTTAAAAGAAAAAAAATAATTTCATAGCAATAAAGTGAATAAAATTTGTAAATGTTTTTTTATTCTTCAATTCAAACAGGCCAATTTGACCTGTTCTGTTCAATCATACATAATATAGCAATAGAAGGCAAATTACATTTATTTTAAGAAATTAAATCAGAAGAATAAATGTAATGCTAATTTTAAATATTTTTTTTTCAATCTTTTCAAATGAAGTGACTTGGTTGCACGTGAAGGGTTTTCCGATTTTAAAACGCTCCTTACACGTTTTGTACTCAATCTACTACAGGATTATTACTTTAGCAACCAACTAAAGATCCATTTCCCAATTGTAATGATTATCTGCGCTTCTGGCAAAACCCTGGTAGTTCAAGCGTTTTTGTTGTGCGCATGCGCGACTGAGCGTTCCCTGCTCCGAAGGTTGAGCCAAAGTAAACTTACCTGTTAAATCACACACGGTTTGATCTTGCATAGAAAATGGACACAAACGCAGCCTGCAGCGACACTTATGAACTTTAACGACGCCTTTACGAGAGAAAACACCGACGTGACCCAACTTTCCGCACTTCGAAGTGAGTTTGTTTTTGTCTTTTCAAATCAGTGCTCTTTCACGTGAATGCAAATATATTTGCATTCAGTTTTATTTATTTAGCTGAGAAAAAGGGGACAGAAGCGATACGGGCTTGTATTTAATAGTTTTGTTATTTTGTTTTTGCTTGCCCTTCAACTGCAGCTTCGTGTTGGCACAGCGTCTGAACCCAGTAGCTCAAACACGGTGCAAGGTGCACTTTTTCCCTCACGTAAAAGTAACATTTTGTGACAGACGAATTAGACTAAATACTTAGCCCTAACTTCGGATTTTATCGTAATGCCGATTGTCACATTCGGGCCGTGTGTTTGTAAATGTGCATTTGAAAACGTTATTTTTTCTAAGATGGCACGGCGTAGGTTCTTTTCTGTTTTGGCCCTTCCAGTCCACCGTAGTGGTGGAGTATGGTGCTGCAATGCAATCTGGGACTTGTAGTATCAGACAGCTGTTCAAAAACTGCTTTGTTATATGGCATATGTCGGCCATCTCGTCAATGTAGAAGAAAACGGCTTCCGGATAGCTTTCCACTGTAGTGACTGATGTGTCACTTTTATAAAGTTGTGAAATGTAGTGACTCACAACTTTTGAAAAGCTGACCATTGTAGTGTCTGATGCACAACTCTGACATCATACATAAAACTACTTTTTTTTAAATAGCTGACCACTGTAGTGACTGATGCTTCCTCTCTTGCTCCCTTTCAGTGCAGCATGTTCCCTCAAGTGCACCTCCATCTTCTCCCGAGCACACGCTGCCTTTTCGACGACCCCATCCATGTCAAGGTGGCCGGTCTGGGGTCCGGGCAGGTTGTCACCATGAGGGCCCGAGCCACCGACGAGCGGGGGGTGGTCTTCCGCTCGGCGGCCATCTATCGGGCGGACGGCGGCGGGGAGCTGGACCTGTGCCGGGACGCCGCTCTGTGCGGCACCTACGAGGGGGTGGAGCCCATGGGCCTGCTGTGGTCTATGCGGGCAGCTGTCCCCCACAAGTATTTCCATTGGAATAAGGCGCTGAGTCCTCATGTGGTCAGGTTCTCAGTGCACGACGGCGTGGACGTGGAGGAGGAGGAGCGGGGAGGCGCCCTAGCAGAGGCCACCAACGAGAGGGTCCTGATGGGGGAGGGCGTCACGCGGGAGGTCATTGACCTCGGGAAGTGTAGTGCAGTGTTGTTCACACCGCCAGGTTAGGACCAGGCTTCTTCATTTAAAACCCCAACCAAAATGAAGTCCTACTTGGAAACCCTAACCAATACTTGAAACCCTAACCTAGGCATCAAATCCTAATTTGAAGCCCTAAATTGAAACTCTAATCCTGTATTGGAACCCTAACCCTATTTTGAAACCCTAACCCAAGATTGAAAACCTAATTTGAAGCCCTAACTTGAAACCATAATGCTTTCCAGCCATCCATTTTCTGAGCTGCTTCTCCTCAATAGGGTCGCGGGCCTGCTGGAGCCTATCCCAGCTATCATTGGGCAGGAGGCGGGCTACACCCTGAACTGGTTGCCAGCCAATCGCAGGGCACATACAAACAAACAACCATCCGCACTCACATTCACACCTACGGGCAATTTAGAGTCTCCAATTCATGCATGTTTTTGGGATGTGGGAGGAAACCGGATTGCCCGGAGAAAACCCACGCAGGCACGGGGAGAACATGCAAACTCCACACAGGCGGGGTCGGGGATTGAACCCCGGTCCTCAGAATTGTGAGGCTGACGCTCTAACCAGTCGGGCCACCGTGCCGAACATAATGCGTTCCTAATTTGAAATTTACCTTGGCTTCAAACTTTAATTTGAAACCCTAATTTGAAAAACAAATCGTAGTTTGAAACCCCAATTTGAACCCCTAATCTTGTCTTGAAACCCTACAAACTGCTCGAAATCCTAATCCTGTTTTGAAACCATAATTTGAAGACGTAACCAACGCTTGAAAGTCTAACTGTACGGCATGCTTTGATTTGATGTGGCCCACCTCAGGTGAAGGTCCGTTCCCGGGCGTGCTGGATTTGTCCACCTTTGCGTCCGAGAAGCGAGGCAGCCTGTTGTCCAACAAAGACTTTGTGGTCCTGAGCGTGCCCGCGCTCTACGACAAGACCGCCAACGTCAAGCACTTGGAGCTCGACTACTTGGAGGAGGCTCTGCGCGTCTTACAGCAGCACCCCAAAGTGAGCACACCGGGAATCAAGACTCCTAATCCTAATTTGAATCCCCAACCGAGGTTTGAAACCGTAAAGTGAAACCCTCACCCTGTTTTGAAACCCTGATTAGAAAACCTAACCCTGTCTAACATTTCTGTATGCTGTCAAAAATAATGGCGTTGGTATTTGCTGGTACATGCTCATTTTTTATTTGTATTTTTTTTTTTAAATATTATGCTTCCAGGTGGGCAGTGACGGGCTGGGTGTGATCGGGCGTTCCAAAGCGGGCGACATCGCCCTATCCTTGGCATCCTTCGTGCCCGGCGTGCGTGCGGTGGTCTGGATCAACGCCTGCAGCGCCAACATCGGAGCCCCTCTGCACTACCGGGGCCGACAGATCCTCTCCCCCTTGACCGCGGACCTGACCAAGATCATACCCACCTCCGACGGCGCCAGCATCGTCAAATTTTGCACCAGTGACCCCGACGGTGAAGAGAACCGGACCAGCCGGATCCCTGTGGAGAACGCCAGCGCCCACTTCCTCTTCCTGGCTGCCGAGGACGACCTCAACTACGACTGCCGGACCTACATGGAGAGCATGGTGGCGCGACTCAGGCAATTACTCTTAATTACTATTTTTTGCTCTGCGATTGGCTGGCAACCAGTTCAGGGTGTACCCCGCCTCCTGCCCGATGATAGCTGGGATAGGCTCCAGCACGCCCGCGACCCCAGTGAGGAGAAGCGGCTCAGAAAATGGATGGATGGATGGATACTATTATTTTCCAGAGAAAGTCTAACATTATTCTTGATAAGGTTGTGATTTTTATCTAAAATAAAAAAATCGCACTGAATTCTAGCAAAAAATACTAAAGAAATACGACTTTATTCCTGCAAGATTCTGACAAGATGCATTTTTATTCTTGTCACAGTGGGACTTTTTATCTAAATAAATATGACTTTATTCCCTTAAATTTCTGTTAGATTTATCTTACCCAACATTATAATAGACACAAAAGGAATGAAGACGCTGGTTTCTTTTTCTCATGAGGAGGGCGTTTATTTGAAATAGGAGGGATTTACAAATCATAATGTTCTAAGCAATAAGACACAACACAAAATATTTGATAATATTCTAAGTAATAAGACACAACACAAAATATTTGATAATATTCTAAGTAATAAGACACAACACAAAATATTTGATAATATTCTAAGTAATAAGACACAACACAAAATATTTGATAATATTCTAAGTAATAAGACACAACACAAAATATTTGATAATATTCTAAGTAATAAGACACAACACAAAATATTTGATAATATTCTAAGCAATAAGACACAACACATAATATTGGACCAACACCTGTCACGACCCGACCACATCCGATCACGTCCTTGGTCCAGGCGCCCTTCCATCGGATGATGCTGAGTCTTCTTTTTGAAGGCGAAACATCTAAAATTGTCCATTATACTAATGCAAGCTAAGCAAATAAATGATAACTTCTATAATATATTTAACAATTTCTGAGCTTTTTTTTCATGAAAGAAAATCTGACTATTTTCAGAATATTGTCACACTATTCTCTTAACATAATTTTTTTTCTTGGGGGAAAAAATGAAATTTATTTCTGGTAATATGATTTTTTTAACTGAAAAATTACAACATTATTATCTCAAGCTGATTATATTTATAAAAAAAAAAAAAAGCTTTACTCTTGGAAGATTCCGTTTATTTTTCTTTCTCTCTCAAACCATAAAAAAAGAAATTCTCATAAGATTCCAACATTTTTTGTTAAAAAATGATTATTCTCATAACATTACATTAATCTTGTGACATGCCCTTTTTCCTTGATAAAAGAAGCCTTTCATCTTTTTATCGAGAAAGTACAGCAACACTCTATCTAAAGATTATGAATTTATATATGTATTTATTCTGGTAAGATTCTGAAATTCCTCGCCCAAAAAAGACTTCATTCTCTGGGAAAAAACACCACTTTATTCTTATATTTTATATATATTATATAGTAATTCATTCATTTATTTTCTGTACTGCTTATCCTCATTAGGGTCACAAGAGCGGACGTGAGGCAGGATACACCCTTAACTGGTCACCCGCCAATCGCATGGCAAATAGAAACAAACAACCATTCACACCTATGGGCAATTTAGAGTCTTCAATCAACCTACGATGCATGTTTTTGGGATGGGCGATACACACACGCACAGACACATAAAAACATACACACACACACACACACACACACAGTGGGTACAGAAAGTATTCAGACCCCGTTAAATGTTTCACTCTTTGTTATATTGCAGCCATTTGCTAAAATCATTTAAGTTCATTTTTTCCCTCATTAATGTACACACAGCACCCCATATTGACAGGAAAAAAAAGGACAGCACCCAAGTTAAATATGAGTTTCACATCAAAGGGTCTGAATACTTATGGCTGTGTGACATTTCAATTTTTCTTTTTTAATATCCATCCATCCATTGTCGGTACCACTTCTCTTCACTAGGGTCGCGGGCGTGCTGGAGCCTATCCCAGCTATCTTCGGGCGAGAGGTGGGGTACACCCTCAACTGGTCGCCAGCCAATCCCAGGACATTTTACATTATTTGTATAATGTTATGCCATTTTTCCTTGAAATAAACTATTTTCTCTATGACGTTTGTTTAGAACAGCATTCTGGTCAATTGTTACTTTTTGGCAAAAAAAAAAAAAAAAAGAGGCTTTTTTCTCGTAAAGGCTTTTTCATATTCTTTTTTTTACTTTTTTTCTTGACAAAAGAAAATGAAATTTTTCTTTTTGCAAAAAAATGACTAAATTCCCTTAAGATTCCAACTTTTTGTTTTGTTTTGCTAAAGGACTTTTTTCATAAAATTATGATTCTCTCAAGGCTATGGTTTAATTCTAAAAAAAAATACTTTCTCACAAGAATTCAACCTTTTTCTCGACAAAAAAAAAAACGACTAGAATTTTTCTTGGCGGCACGGTCACCGACTGGTTAGCACATCTGCCTCACAGTTCTGAGGACTGGGGTTCATTCCCCGGCCCCACCTGTGTGGAGTTTGCATGTTCTCCCCGTGCCTGTGTGGTTTTTCTCCAGGTACTCCGGTTTTCTCCCACATCCCAAAAACATACAGGGTAGGTTAATTGAAAACTCTAAATTGCGCGTAGTTGTGAATGTGAGTGCGAATAGTGGTTTGTTTCCATGTGCCCTGCGATTGGCTGGCAAACAGTTCAGGGTGTACCCTGCCTCTCGCCCATAGTCAGCTGGGATAGGCTCCAGCAAGGCCGCGACCCTAGTGAGGATAAACGGAACGGAATATGAATAAATGAATTTTTCTTCTCGACCGACTCAGACGTGCTGGGAAGGAGAACGTGGAGACGGTGTGCTACCCGCGGGCCGGGCACCTCCTGGAGCCACCCTACGGGCCGCACTGCCACTCGGGTCTGCACGGGTTCCTGCGCGTACCCATCCTGTGGGGTGGCGAGCCCCGAGCCCACAGTCGCGCGGAGGTGTTGGCCTGGAGGAAGGTGGAGGATTTCTTCAGACGCCAGCTGAGCTGCCGACAGGCCAACACCAAAGCCAAGTTGTAAACTGAACGACGCTAAATCGTCCCAAAATTATTCGTGGTCATTGAAGGCATCATATTCGATGAGAATGCGTGCTTTTTATTTTGTGATTTTTCAGAAAAACTCTGTCATGATTCAACACTATTTTATTGTATGAGCAGAAGATTTGAATATTTTTACAATTCAACATTAGTAGTAACTACAAACTGCATACAAAATTGAACGCAAGATTGCGACTTTGACTCAGAAAATTTCTATTCTGGTAAGATTCAGATTTTCTTGTTCTTGCTTCATTCTCAGTAGAATGTGACTTTTTTCTCAAAAAGAGAAAACTTTATCTAGCAATGTCATGAATTTATTCTTAAGAAAAATTCCAAGATTACAACTTTATTCTCAGACAAAATAATGAATTGTCCGTGCAAGATTGTCTTTCTCCCCCCAAAAATATGATGTGCAATACCAGTTTCATTCCATATAAGATTGTAATGCCTCTTTGTGCCTTATTTTTTGTATTTAAAAAAAAATATATATTTTTACGATTAAACTTTGGTAATCACAAATAATAAATGCAGCGTAATGAAAAATCAACAAATTTATTCTTGAAAAATGACTGTTGTCACGTTTATGACTTTACATAGGTTTTGACTTTATTGTTGAAAAAAATATATATATTTGTCATAACATTATGCCAGTTTCAGCTCAGAAACCAGACTTCTCATAACATTATAGTCTGGCTGACAAAAACTTCATTCTTGAAAGAAGATGACTAGTCACCCATCCATCCATTTTCTGAGCCGCTTCTCCTCACTAGGGTCGCGGGCGTGCTGGAGCCTATCCCAGCTGTCATCGGGCAGGAGGCGGGGTACACCCTGAACTGGTTGCCAGCCAATCGCAGGGCACATACAAACAAACAACCATTCGCACTCACAGTCATGCCTACGGGCAATTTAGAGTCTCCAATTCATGCATGTTTTTGGGGATGTGGGAGGAAACCGGAGTGCCCGGAGAAAACCCACGCAGGCACGGGGAGAACATGCAAACTCCACACAGGCGGGGCCGGGGATTGAACCCGGATCCTCAGAACTGTGAGGCTGACGCTCTTACCAGTCGGCCGCCATGACTAGTCACATAAAATGTAATTTTTCCTGAAACGTACAGCTTTATTCTCCTGAGATTTACACTTACAACAAAATATCAACAAAGCGCCAGGCCCAGACCTTGTGTCCCCATCCTGCCTCAAAGTCTGCATGGACCATCTCGTTCCAGTCTTCACACAGATCTTCAATAGATCTCTGGAACTGCGAGGTCCCATCCTGTTTCAAACACTCCATCATCATCCCAGTCCCCAAGAAACCTGCAATCTTGGGTCTGAATGAGTACAGGCCTGTCACCCTGATATCTGTGGTCATGAAGTCCTTTGAACGGACCACCTCAAGAGCGTCACAGGTCCCCTGCTGTACTCCCTGCAGTTTGCCTACTGAGCAAACAGGTCTGTGGATGACGCAATCAAGATGGGACTGCAATTCATTCTAGAACACCTCTATGGCGTGGGGACCTATGTGAGGATTGTGTTCGTGGACTTCAGCTCTGCGTACAACACCATCATCCCTGAACTCCTCTCCTCCAAGCTTCTCCAGCATAGCGTCTCGCCTGCCATCTGACAGTGATTTCACAGCTTCCTGATGGGTAGTAGACAGCAGGTGAGGCTAGGGGACACTACCTCATCGACACGCACCACCAGCACCGTGCCCCAAGGATGTGTCTCTCTCCACTGCTCTTTCCACCCTAGACGAACGACTGCACCTCAACACACCTGGCTGTCAAACTCCTGAAGTTCGCAGACGACACCACAGTTAACGGCCTCATCATCATGACGAGTCTGCGTAGCGACAGGAAGTGGAGCGGCTGCAGCTGGGGTGCGGCCGACACAACCTGGAGCTGAACACGCTCAAGACTGTCGATATGATCGTGGATTTCAGGAGGCATCCTTCGTCACAGCTGCCCCTCATGCTGTCCAACTGCCTAGTGTTAAACGTCGAGACATTCAAGTTCCTGGGAATTACAGTCTCTCAGGACCTAAAGTGGGAGTTCAACATCAACTCCATCCTCAAAAAGGCCCACCAGAGGATGTACTTCCTGCGGCTTCTGAGGAAGCACGGCCTGCCACAGTTCTTGAGGCAGTTCTACACAGCAGTCATCGAATCAGTCCTGTGTTCACAGTCTGGTTTGGTTCTGCCACAAAAAAGGACAAACTCCGACTGCAGAAATAATATGTATGCTAACATGAATTCAGAATTTTTTTTGTTGAAGAGAAGGAGATTTTATTCTGTTAAAGTTTTTTTTCTGGGAAAAAATGAGTTTTTATTTGTTAAAATACTAATAAGATTGTATTTTTGAATCTGATTCATGATAAAATTCCCTATTTTACTCTAACACGATGCCCTTTTTCCTCTAATACAATTATTTTTCCTCATGAAATTGTGACTTTTTATCTTGAAAAATACATTTTTCTCATAGTCAATTTTTTTCCTCAAAAAGAAATACAATTTTATTTTCAAAAAGGTCTTTATTCTTGAAAAACATTTTCCCCAAAAAAAATCTATTACTTTTTGTGAAAAAGGTAGAAAATGTTAAGCGTATCATTAGTATTGTAATGAATGTGATGTTGTTTTGGCATTGCTGTCTTGTTAAATGGCATCCATGTAATCATGTAAATGTCATTGTGGTATTTTCATTCGCTCGTTGTGCGCGTGTGTGTTGTGTTTGTGTTGGGCTGAGGTCTGGAAATAATTAAGATAAGAGCACACTGGCGTCTCATGACTATATTTAGCTGACTGACCAAGTAAGTGAGTGCTGTTCACGTTGCTCACCGCCATATATGAGAGACGCACACGTTGACGTGTGCAAAACAGAGATCTTGTACACAAACCGACTGAAAAAAAAAACTCGCCCGTGTGCATGTGAAGCTCGTTTAGGTTGGCAAATTCGCCGTTTTCAACTCAAAATAGGCCATTTGCGTAAATCGTATAAATCTGATGAATTTTTCCTGCGCGTGGGGGGTATTTTTTTGTAGTTTTGACTGTGCATACAGACACAGCAACATCAGAATTTGTAGATTCACATTTCATTTTTTATTTATTTTTTCTTCATGCTGTGGTAAAAAAAAAAATTGAAGTTACTCACTATTATTTTGTATTTTTATTATTGATGTTCATGCTGTGGTAAAAAAAAAAAAAAGAGAGAAGTTACTCACTATTTATTCAGTACTTGAGTAATAATTTCACTGCATACTTTTTACTCTTACGCAAGTAATTTTTTTGGAGGACTACTTTTTACTTTTACTTGATTCACATTATTGTCAAGTAGCAGTCATCTTACTTGAGATCAATGTTTGGCCACTCTACCCACCTCTGGAGCGGACATCCTCTATTGTCTTATCTTTTTGCTCATCAGATCAGCCAGTGTGGTATTTGTTGCGCTAGTCTTTTGTATTTTCACGTTGAGGTGCTGCAGGGGCCCTGGTTGTGGTCCCAGCAGAACCGCGAAGCACACGTAACATCGACGACAAGAGCTGATCCGCTAGTAGATTTTGTATTAATTAGGAAACGCAGCTACAATTATCTAATTAGTTTACTGATGTTAATGTTAAATGTATTAAGCGACGGAGCGCTGTTAAGGATTATGTCACAACACAGAATGAACTAACTTCAAATTCAGAAATGACCAATAAAACCAGAAAAATATTGTACTTAATATTTTCCTGGAGGATGCATTTTGGATTAGCTTTAGATGTCTGTAATAGTGAAAAATTATGTGAAACAGACAATGATTTTAGTCAATTCTTTTCCAGAATGAGTGCTTAAAGCGGAGGATGCTATTCATGTGGTGCAGCTTGAAGCAGGCATCAGGTGCAGGTGCAGGTGGGCCTGCCTCAAATTGGAGGCCAGAACAAAAAAAATCAAAAAAATGAGGCAAATTTAATTTTAATCTTAAATTTGTACATCAACATATACTTGAGCGGTGTAAATACGTTTTTCTGCGCAAATAATTTTATTTATTTATTTTTTTTGCCTCTTTAGAGTCTTCCAGATTGGTTAGTTTATGTTCTGTTATGTTATTTGCCTCAATGACACCCCAAGCATTATCTTTCATGAAAATTACTTTTTTTTTTTCTACTCAGACCACTGTTGCACTAAACCTTTTAAACTTTTAAGATACATCATAATTTCCCAATATAGGAATATTATTGGATTAATTTTAATGAATTAATTCATTAATCATGATTATTTAACATCATTAACAATTCCAACTAAACTATTTTTTTAATTGGAAAAATGTTAAAATCTGAGGAAATTCACAATTTCTGTAATCATTGGCATAGAAATCACTAAGATATAAATCCACCGCATTTTATCTTAGCCATAAAATCTTAAATAAATGGACAGCAACTATTAGACCTGATTCTGAAACAGCAATGTAGCTCATTTATAGATTTCTCCGATCCCAGCATTTAAACACAAATATGACTTATATATATATATATATATATATTACTCTGATAGGATGAGGACTTTATTCTTGAAATAATACAAATGTATTCTAGTAAGATTCTGTTTTTTCTTTACCTTATTCTTGGCTTTCTTCTCACAAAAACATTATTCTCAAAAAAGACTATTCTTGTAAAACTACTACTTTATTTTTTAAAAGAATACATGATTTTATTTCCTTAAGAATGTTTTTTCAAAAGAAAAATACCACTTAATCCATCCATCCATCCATTTTCTACCGCTTATCCAAGGTCGGGTCGCGGGGGCAGTAGCTTTAGCAGGGATGCCCAGATTTCCCTCTCCCCAGCCACTTCATCCAGCTCTTCCGGGGGGATCCCGAGGCGTTCCCAGGCCAGCCGAAGGATGTAGTCTCTCCAATGTGTCCTGGGTCGTCCCCGGGGTCTCCTTGCGGTGGGACGTGCCCGGAACACCTCACCAGGGAGGTTTCCGGGAGGCATCTGAATCAGATGCCCCAGCCACCTCATCTGGCTCTTCTCGATGCGGAGGAGCAGCGGCTCTACTCTGAGATCCTCATGGATGACCGAGCTTCTCACCCTATCTCTAAGGGAGAGCCCGGACACCCTGCGGAGGAAACTCATTTCAGCCAGTTTTTTTTAAACACAGTTTAATGTTGTGACATTCCACCTTCTTTAAAAAAAAAAAAGATCTAAAAAAAATACAACTTGATTCTTGAAAAAGGCAAGTTTTTTTTCATTCCGCAAAAAAATGTTTGATCCTAACATACAATGAGAAACGCCACAGACAGGCAAGCATAAATTAGCATTTTTATTGTGG
The DNA here is from genome assembly GCF_024500385.1 of Phyllopteryx taeniolatus. Taxonomy (NCBI): domain Eukaryota; kingdom Metazoa; phylum Chordata; class Actinopteri; order Syngnathiformes; family Syngnathidae; genus Phyllopteryx; species Phyllopteryx taeniolatus. Next base: position 1,475,393 of record NC_084515.1, on the reverse strand, counting down.
TTATTTTAAACTATCAAACAGCTGTTAATTAAGCATAAATATGGCAGTAACACAGAAAATGAAAGGGCCAAAAACTCACAGGTGCATTTCTCTGTGTTTTGTAAAAATAATTCAAACTGCTACAGTTTAGTTTCTTCTTGACGTCCACAATCAGCCAGAGAGGCAACAAGGACCATGTACTAATTTGAACTTTAACCTCAGATTTCTCTGCCATCTTGTGCTGGACACCATTGGAGCTAGTGAGAACTAGAGTGGGCTAAATCCTTTTATGTCATTTTGCAAGCAATTGAGAGAGGTTTTACAGCTGCAATAAAATCTGGGCGATTTATAGCTTAGTGATTTACATGGCAACGATTACTTGTTACTGGATACTTTTTTTTTTTTTTTTACAGAAATTTCATCTTTCCTCAGATTTTACAATGGCAAAATTGGAGTTAGCCCTCTGTATTTCTCAATGGCTCATTTAAAAAAAAAGATTCTTGAACGTGTGTGCTATTTGGCCAATAATACAGCCCACAGCGTTCAACGTAACCCCACAAATGGCACATCAAAAGATGTGACTTCATTGCGCCACCTGTGCTTTTTATAGTTTGTAGCACTTTGCATAACTGTGGCGAAGTAATCCCCCAAAATCCATTATCGTTCCAAAAGAAGATGTCTATCGGAAAAGAATGGGGAGCTGTGGAAAAGGGGATCAGGTGTCCGCCCCTCCACCACCACCACCACCAATTCCTGATTGCATGTGAGGTGAGTGGGGGGCGCCAGGTATGCTCGGAAAGAAAAATAAGCACCATATGGTTTTTAATGCGGAGCAGACCTCAAAGATCAAGTCACCCGAGGACCATGAACGCAGCTCATCAAGGGAAACAACTCACACATTCCTCACACCAGCTATGTCAAGTATGCGCTGAGCTTCCACGGCGGCGCTTACCTGAGTGAACTATGTGTTCTCGTTCATTTTTCTTGAGTAATTATATGTACAGTATTTAGCAATGTAGCGGCACGGTGTACGACTGGTTAGAGCGTCTGCCTCACAGTTCTGAGGACCGGGGTTCAATCTCTGGCCCCGCCTGTGTGGAGTTTGCATGTTCTCCCCGTGCCTGCATGGATTTTCTCCGGGGACTCCGGTTTCCTCCCACATCCCAAAAACATGCATTAATTGGAGACTCTAAATTGCCCGTAGATGTGACTATGAGTGCGAATTGTTGTTTGTTTGTATGTGCCCTGCGATTGGCTGGCAACCAGTTCAGGGTGTACCCCGCCTCTCGCCCAGAGTCAGCTGGGATAGGCTCCACCATGCCCACGACCCTAGTGAGAAGTGGTATGGAAAATGGATGTATAGATTATTTCTAGTTGTTTGCTGTTCAGTCACTGATGGTGTAGTGGTACACTCGCCTGACTTTGGTGCGGGCAGCGTGGGTTCAGTTCCCACTCAGTGACGGTGTGAATGTGAGTGCGAATGGTTGTCCGTGTCTATATGTGCCCTGTGACTGACTGGCGACCAGTTCAGGGTGTAGTCCGCCTTTCGCCCGAAGTCAGCTGGGATAGGCTCCAGCGTCCTGTGACCCTAACCAGGATAAGCGGTGTTGAAAATGGATGGATGGATGGATGTTTGCTGTTCATTTCTATGGTGCAAGGTGCCGTTTATCATGAATCACTGGCAAGAGGAGTGATTGCAGTAATCATGACGTACGTCATGTGACTGAATGTGTCATTGACTTTTTTGTACTTTGTGGATTATTTCTAGTCATTCTGTTCATTTCTATTGTGGATGTTGGTTGTTATCATGAATACCCGGTGAGAGGAGCAATTGCATTAATCATACCACGTTGATTGTGCACACGCTTGTGTCCATGCATGACTAAGCGTGTCATGGACTTTTTAAACTTTGTGGATTATTTCTAGTTGTTTTGTTTATTTCTATTGTGCAAGGTGGAAGACATTATGGTGAGGGGCCATTGCCTTAATCATGACATGTACGTCGTGAGTGCATGTGACTGAATGTGTCATGGACTGTTATGACTCTGTGCATTATTTCAGGTTGTTGTGTTTATTTGTATTGTGCACTGAGGTATGAGTAGTTAGTGAGCCAAAGCATCACATTAGTTATATTACATTGTATTATATTGTTTTAGTCAGGCACGGTGGATGACTGGTTAGAGCGTCTGCCTCACAGTTCAATCCCCGGCCCCGCCTGTGTGGAGTTTACATATTCTCCCCGTGCCTGCATGGGTTTTCTCTGGGCAGTCCGGTTTCCTCCCACATCCCAAAAACATGCATGGTAGGTTAATTGACAACTCTAAATTGCTCGTAGGTGTGAATGTGAGTGCGAATGGTTGTTTGTTTGTATGTGCCCTGCGATTGGCTAGCAACCAGTTCAGGGTGTACCCCGCCTCCTGCCCGATGATAGCTGAGATGGGTTCCAGCACGCCCGCGACCCTAGTGAGGAGAAGCATCTCAGAAAATGGATGGATGGATATATTGTTTTACTTATATGTATTTTTTAAGACACCTTGCAGGAGAGATGCTTGTAAATTTCGTAGGCTGCTATACAGTGACAATAATGGCAATTCATTACGTGTATATTGCAAGCATGCATGTGACCGAGCGTTCCATGGACATTTTTGACTTTGTGGACAATTTCTCAGAGGATGAGAAGCAATGAGCCATTGTATTAATTATATGACATGTACATGCGTCCGTCCGACCAAGTATGCACTGGACTTTTTTTTTACTTTATGAATTATTTCTATATGTGTTTATTTCTATTGTGCATGGTGGCGGGTATCATGACTAAATATTCTTCTTGTCCTTTCGGCTTGTCCCTTTAGGGGTCACCACAGCGCGTCATCCTTTTCCATATAAGCTTATCTCCTGCATCCTCCTCTCGAACACCAACTGCCCTCATGTCCTCCCTCACGACATCCATCAACCTTCTCTTTGGTCTTCCTCTCGCTCTCTTGCCTGGCCGCTCCATCCTCATCATCCTTCTACCAATATACTCACTATTTCTCCTCTGGACGTGTCCAAACCATCGAAGTCTGCTCTCTCTAAATTTGTCTCCAAAACATCGAACAATGGCTGTCCCTCTGATGAGCTCATTTCTAATTTTATCCAACCTGGTCACTCCGAGAGCGAACCTCAACATCTTCATTTCCGCCACCTCCAGCTCTGCTTCCTGTTGTCTCTTCAGTGCCACTGTCTCTAATCCGTACATCATGGCTGGCCTCACCACTGTTTTATAAACTTTGCCCTTCATCCTAGCAGAGACTCTTCTGTCACATAACACACCTGACAGGTTCCTCCACCTGTTCCAACCTGGTTGGATCCGTTTCTTCACTTCCTGACCACACTCACCATTGCTCTGGACGGTTGACCCCAAGTATTTAAAGTCCTCCACCCTTGCTATCTCTTCTCCCTGTAGTCTCACTCTTCCCCCACCACCCCTCTCATTCATGCACATATATTCTGTCTTACTTCGGCTAATCTTCATTTCTCTGCTTTCCAGTGCATGCTTACATCTTTCGAACTGTTCCTCCACCTGCTCCCTGCTTTCACTGCAGATCACAATGTCATCTGCAAACATCATGGTCCACGGGGATTCCAGTTTGACCTCATCTGTCAGCCTATCCATCACCACTGCAAACAGTAAGGGGCTCAGGGCTGATCCCTGATGCAGTCCCACCGCCACCTTAAATTCGTCTGTTACACCTACAGCACACCTCACCGCTGTTCTGCTGCCCTCGTACATGTCCTATATTATTCTAACATACTTCTCTGCCACTCCAGCCCTCCGCATGCAGTACCACAGTTCCTCTCTGGGTACTCTGTGATAGGCTTTCTCTAGATCTACAAAGACACAATGTAGCTCCTTCTGTCCTTCTCTGTACTTTTCCATCAACATCCTCAAGGCAAATAATGCATCTGTGGTACTCTTTCTAGGCATGAAACTATACTGTTGCTCACAAATACTCCTGAGTCTAGCCTCCACTACTCTTTCCCATAACTTCATTGTGTGGCTCATCAACTTTATTCCTCTATAGTTCCCACAGCTCTGCACATCACCCTTGTTCTTAAAAATGGGCACAGGCACACTTTCCTCCATTCCTCAGGCATCTTCTCACGTGCTACAATTCTATTGAATAAGCTGGTCAAAAACTCCACAGCCACCTCTCCTAGATACTTCCATACCTCCACAGGAATGTCATCAGGACCAACTGCCTTTCCATTTTTCATCCTCTTTAATGCCTTTCTAACTTCCCCCTTACTAATCATTGCCACTTCCTGGCCCACCACACTTGCCTATTCTACTCTCCCTTCTCTCTCATTTTCCTCATTCATCAACTCCTCGAAGTATTCTTTCCATCTTTCTAGCACACTACTGGCACCAGTCAACATATTTCCATCTCTATCCTTAATCACCCTAACCCGCTGCACATCCTTCCCATCTCTATCCCTCTGTCTGGCCAACCTGTATCAATCATTTTCTCCTTCTTTAGTGTCCAACCTGGCATACATGTCATCATATGCCTCTTGTTTGGCCTTTACCACCTCTATCTTTACCTCTATCTCAATGTATACACCAAGTCCTCTCCTGCCTGCCTCTCTGATCGACTTGGCTGCAGTGGTCCAGTCTTCTGGAAGCTCCTCCTGTCCGCCGAGAGCCTGGCTCACCTCTTCCCGAAAAGCTGCACAAAACTCGTCCTGTCTCAGCTTCCACCACATGGTTCTCTGCTCTGCCTTTGTCTTCCTAATCTTCCTCCCCACCACCAGAGTCATCTTACATACCACTATCCTATGCTGTCTAGCCACACTCTCCCCTACCACTACTTTAAAGTGGGTAACCTCCTTCAGATTACATCGTCTGCACAAGATGTAATCCACCTGCGTGCTTCTACCTCCGCTCTTGTAGGTCACCCTATGTTCCTGCCTCGTCTGGAAAAAAGTGTTCACTTCAGCCATTTGCATCCTTTTTGCAAAGTCTACCACCATCTGTCCCTCCAAGTTCTTTTCCTGGATGCCGTATTTACCCATCACTTCTGAAATCAGCCCTATTTCCTTCACCGACATGTCCATTACAATCTGCACCAATAACGACTCTCTCTCCGTCTGGGATGCTCAGAACTACTTCGTCTAGCTACTTCTAAAATTTCTCTTTCACCTCTAGGTCACATCCTACCTGTGGGGCATACCTACTAATCACATTATACATAACACCCTCAATTTCAAATTTCAGCCTCATCACTCGATCTGATCCTCTTTTCACCTCCAAGACATTCTGAGCTAACTCTTCCTTTAAAATAACCCCTAGTCCATTTCTCTTCCCATATACACCATGGTAAAATAATTTAAACCCTGCCCCTAAACTTCTAGCCTTACTTCCATTCCACCTGGTCTCCTGGACACACAATATATCAACCTTTCTCCTAATCATCATGTCAACCAACTCCCGAGATTTTCTTGTCATAGTCCAACATTCAAAGTCCCCACATTCAGTTCTAGGGTCTGTGCTTTCCTCTTCTCTTTCTGCATTGCCCCTCCCCCCCCCCCCAATAGGGCTGCATTGGTTATCATGACTAAATATGCCGTCACATTAATTATATGACGCCTTTAGCAAATTGTGAGTGCATGTGACTGGGAGTGGTGTGGACATTGTTTATTTTGTGGATTATTTCTACTCTTTCTTTTTATTTTCATTGTGCAGTTGGATCGGCATGTTAGCCGGCGAGCTCCCTAAACTTCATCAGAAGGCGTATTTTGTGAGTTGTGCGCTAACACTCTGGTGTAACATGAGTCTGACAGTGTTCTGGAAAGCATCTGGTTAAGAGCTGTGTGATGTTGTTTTTACAGTAAAACAAGAGGAAGTGCTTGTAGGCGAGGGAAAAAAACAAAGAAAAGAAAAAAAAGCTCCCGTGTTTTCACCTGCCTTGGGACTGGGTCGAGACGACATAGGCGGCGGGACAAAATGACCTTTTTGCTGGTGTGGAGGAAGTGGAAAATAGTCCTCATTCATCCATCATTTGTTTCTTAAATTCAGAAAATGGATTTAAAAAGAAAGGACTCCATGACATGAATGATAATGCATCATACTGAGAGCCCTTCCCAGTACTTAGAGAAGCTCTAAAAACAACCCTCAGTGTGATGCAGTACGCAGCAAACTACAACTGCATTTATTCGTAAATAATAATAATAATAAATTTAATTGTCATTATTATTATTATTCATTTTTTATTAAACTAAATTAGTAATAATTAAATAAGACAAGGTCCGTTCACCAAATGTAACGTAATATGTAAAACAATCATTTCTATACTTACAAAAAGTATTTAAAAATACTTTAAAAAAATAAAAAAGACAAGATTTTATTTTTTTAAAATAATATTTAAAACTAAATGAAAACGAATTTTTTTAAATATTAATAAAAAAAGAAAAAAAACAAAGTAGAAGACAAAACATAATTTCTTTTTAAAATAATAGATATTTTTAAAACAATAAACAAAAGAAGTACATGGTAGATAGGAGATTCAATAAAAAATTATGAATTTAAATTAATAAAAAAACTATTTAAAAAAACAAAGCAGATGATAGAAAGTAGGAAATTAATTGAAAAAAGATTAGTTAAAAATGTTAAACAAAAGAAACAAAATTGAGTAGTTCAATAAAAAATAAATAAATAAATGAATTAAAAAAAACATGGAAAAAAAAAATATTTATTTAAAAAAATAAAACGAAGCAGACAGTGGGAAGTTAAATAATTGTTTTCATGAATTATAAAAAGATTAAATAAAGATGTAGAATCTAGATAAAAAGAAAATGAATTATTTAAATCACAAAACAAGCAGAAGATGGATAATAACAAATAAAAAATGCTATCGATGATGCTAACGGGGTGCTAGCAGTACTGCTAATAAAACAGATTCCATTCCCAAAGCATTTACCATGCTCACATGTTCAAGTCATTCTCTGACGTAGCGGCGTAGGTGTAACATGCACACACACGCAGACATGGCGCGGTCCATCTGGAGCCTGTTATAGTGGCTCCCACCCACAGGAAGTGGGCCATCATTCGAGAGTGACAGGTACATGGAAGGATATCAGCGCTCGTGTTCTGTGATTCTGTGACTTGTCTGCACTTCGCTTGATGTCTTTGAGGGCCTTCACATTCTGGACAACAGGGATAGCTGCTCGTCTTTTGAGAGAAACCAGCTGTGAGTGTGTGTGTGTCAGAGAGAACTGTGTGTGCGTGAGGGAGAGAAAAAGTGAGTGTTTGAGTGTGTGGCGTTTTTGTGTCAGGGTGTGTGATGTGTGTGAGTGCTGTCAAAGGAGATCATGTCAATGACGTCTCTGTGGGGACATACATCAAGTGTGCTCTTCCTTTCTGGCATACTTTTGATGTCTTTTTTTTCTTTCCTTTATTTCCAATATTTCATATCCTGGAATTTGGGCCCATTTCCTTTGATTGCATAGCCTTTCCTTTCATTCACTTTTTTCTTACCACTACTCTGCACACCTTTTCTCTTCTTTTGCATCAATGATATTCCCTTCCCACTCTTCCTTTTTTTCTATTAATTTCCTTGTACTTGTTTAACATTTGACTTTTGCTTCCCTTTCTTTGATTTGATTTCATTATCATCTCTTCCCCCTTTCCTCTATTTCAACACTGAAAGTATGTCATCCCTTTTTCCTTTTCCTTTAGTGCCGAGCGTGCGTGCCAAGTAATCCACGGCGTTCATGTTGAATAATGTCACGCAGGTGCGTCACCATGATTTAACGTCTACGCTGACTCACACAACCCCCTATCTCCACTTGCTTTTATATGGGAGTTATACAAATATGTATTTACAGCAGCTTAAAAAAGTATTTAACACGTCACCATTTTTCTCACCAAATATATTTCCAAAGGTGCTATTGACATGAAATTTTCACCGGTTGTTGGGAATAACCCAAGTAATCCATACATACAAAGAAAGTAGAATAAATAAGATCAGAAATTAAGTTGTGCGTAATAATGTGAAATGACACAGGGAAAAAGTATTGAACACATGAAGAAAGGGTGGTGCAAAAAGGCATGGAAAGCCAAGACAACACCTAATATCGATCAATAATCCAACTGCAATCCAGCCCTTTGTCAGTGCAAATGTATATCAGCTGGTTAAATCCTAATTGACGGCCTACAAAAAGGTCTCATTGCCAAGCTGTGAGTCAAGACATTTCATGATGGGTAAGAGCAAAGAGCTGTCTCAAGAACATTGCAAAGCATAACGATGGAAATGGTTACAGGCGCATAGCTAAGCTTTTGAACGTTCCAGTGAGTACGGTTGGGGGCATAATACGCAAGTGGAAAACCAATCATACCACCATAAATTTACCTGGATCAGGTGCTACACACAAGATTTCTGACAGAGGAGTGCAAAGAATAATTAGAAGAGTGAAGTTCGAAGGTGGGAACATGATGGTGTGGGGCTACTTTTCAGCAAATGGTATTGGTAAACTTCTTATTAGTAAAGGAAGGATGAATGGGCAAATGTACCGAGAGATTTTTGACAAAAATCCGCTGCCATCTACGAGGATGATGAAAATGAAACGAGGTTGGACATTTCAGCAGGATAATAATACAAAACATACCGCAAAGGAAACTCTCAATTGGTTTCAAAGAAAAAAAATTCACCTGCTATAATGGCCCAGCCAATCACCTGACTTGAATCCAATCAAACATCTATGGAAAGAACTGAAACTCAAGGTCCATAGAAGAAGCCCACGGAACCTTCAAGATTTGAAGACTGCTTGTGTGGAGGACTGGGGCAAAATCACACCAGAGCAACGCATGTGACTGGTTTCTCCATACAGGAGGCGTCTTGAAGCTGTCATTGCAAACAAAGGCTTTTGTTCAAAGTATTAAATAAATACCAGTTGCGTGTTAAATACTTTTTCCCTGTGTCATTTCACATTAGTATACACAACTTAATTTCTGATCTTATTTGTTTTACTTTCCTTGTATGTATGGATTATTTGGGTTGTTCCCAACATCTGGTGAAATTTGCATGTCAATAGCACCTTTGGAAATATATTTAATGAGAAAGAAATCCATCCATCCATCCATCCATTTTCTTTACCGCTTATCCTCACTAGGGTCGCGGGCTGCTGGAGCCTATCCCAGCTATGTTCGGGCGAGAGCCGGGTAGACCCTGAACTGGTCGCCAGCCAATCGCAGGGCACATATAAACAAACAACCATTCAGACTCAGATTCACACCTATGAGCAATTTAGAGTATTCAATCAACCTACCATGCATGTTTTTGGGATGTGGGAGGAAACCGGAGTACCTGGATAAAACCCACGCAGGCACAGGAAGAACATGCAAACTCCACACAGGCGGAGCCGGGATTTGAACCCAGGTCCTCAGAACTGTGAAGCAGACGTGCTAACCAGTCGGTCACCGTGCTGCCATGAGAAAGACAAATACTTATTTCAACTGCTGTATGTTCAATATGCATATGTGAAACATTCATATGTTTGTGTGTTCTTTTCCATATATGGGTGTGAGTGTCATGTGACATGTCTGGATCGCTGGTCCTTTGGCGAAAAAAAAAAAAAAAAAAAAATGAGGTCAGCAGCCTCCAGGTTGACGCGTGAGCAGCAGGCAGCTATGTAAGAGGGGCCGTTAGGGACATTATTCAGGATTAGCTCTCACACTTACTATTCAAATGCTTTCACACACACACTAACTACTGAAAGGCTCTCATAAGGACAACTCAAACACTCTCATTTGTACGAGTCTTGCTCGCATATATACTACTCAAATGCTCTCATTGGCTACTCAAATACTCTCGTTTACACTACTCAAATGCTCTCATTTACACTAGTCAAATGCTCTCATTTACACTACTCAAATGCTCTCATTAATACTACTCAAATGCTCTCATACACACGCGTCTTGGTCTCATCAACACTACTCAAATGCGTTCACGTCAATCACATTCTCACACACATCACTGGCATTCACATGTTCATGTCAATCATGCTCACACAAGAATAGCGTAAATCTTTTATTAGGTAGTTCAATTCAAAAAGTGAAATTATAGAGATGAACTGCACACACTCAGAGTGAAATATTTCATATTTAAAATATGTATTATTTTGATGATTGCAGCCCATAGCAAATAAAAAAAATCCCAATATTGAGAAACTAAAATATAACATCAAACGAAATAGTCAATTAATTCAAGAAATAGTGATTTTTAATGTAAAAATTAGGCTGGAATTTCCCCTCTGAAAAGTACTTCAGCGTTTAATCACTCTATGAGTACAGAAGAAAAACTTTTAAACTATATTCTAATATATTGAGCGGTACCTATATTTAAAAAAAGTCATGAAATATTTGACTGTGTGTACTCTGGAGTGCATATCTATGACACGAGTTTCACTACGACAATTAAATTCCTTCATTCCCTTTGGACACCTCGTTAGGTACACCGACGCAGGGGAGCTTTAACGCGACTATCTGGCCATCCTGCCTGCAACGAACCGTATACGTTACAGATTGTAACGCAGCGGTGTTGAAACTCTGTCTTGAGTCCAGGAGTAAACACACGTCCACTGCGCTTTAGCCCGAAAGGCACATTTATTTGGCAACATCCACGTCCGAATAATTACGCCTCGCTCTTGATTGACGAGCCACCCTAGCTCTACGTCATGCACGACAAGGCTTCTGATTGGCAGACCATTACGTCATATCCTACAGAACTTACACATTAAAAGCGATCATTTTAAATCAATGAGGAAAAGCGTTATTGTAACACAATAATCAACAAGTATATGACATATACACATTAAAAATATATATGTATGTATAATGCTATGTAACGCTACTGCTTAAGTTAGGCTTACTATTGTACTTTATGGCTGTTGATCAATGCCATATTTTATTTTGAAACCACTTACTTTTCAACTCACACGCTCACATACACGCCTCAAATGTTTGCACACATACAGGTCAAACACACTCACATGAACATGTCAGATCTATTCACATACCATCCTCAAATCCATTCATAAAATATACTCAAATCCTTTCACATTTCCATCTCAAATGCTCGCATACATACTTGTGGTAGATTTATTTTAAGATAGATAGATAGATAGATAGATAGGATAAGCAGTATATAAGTTGGATAGATACATTCTGCTGATATTTATAATGCGTTAAATCGAATATATAGCACAGGTGTACGTAACTGGAACAGTGTTTCTCAAAGTGTAGTGCCAGTACCGCTAGTGGTACCCGAAAGTAAATTAAATGTTCACTGCATGATGTTATAGTGACTTCATGTTTTTAATCAAGTACAGTACATTTGTAAATAACAGTACAGTTGTTATTAAAGTTTTAATATAATACAGTAACATTTAATCATTTAGTATAGGGTTTTTTTCAAACATGTAGCTACAATATTTTATATGACCTTATGTTTTAATTGATCATTATTTCAGTACAGTTTATTTTATGTTCTCATATTCAAGCGCACTGTTACTGTTCAAACTGTTCATAATGTTATCGTAGCTCACACTAACACTACTACTAATACTAACACTACTACTGTATTTTAATATTTGTCATGATGGTGGTACTTGAAGAGTTAAGTTTTATTTTAGGTCGTAATTTAACAGGAAGTACTGCCTGTCTACTTCCTTTACAAACTAGAAGACCCCATAAAACCTGAAAACATTCAATAGGGCGCATCAACTCATTATTGAAATCACTATGGCGGCTCAACATCCCACAAGTAACTTAACCGAAGCAGCAGCATTTGAGTAGTGTTGATGAGAACATTTGACTAGTGTAAATGAGAGTATTTGAGTAGTGTAAATGAGAACATTTGACCAGTGTAAATGAGAGCGTTTGAGTAGTGTAAATGAGAGCATTTGACGAGTGTAAATGAGAGGATTTGAGCAGTGTAAATGAGACCATTTGAGTAGTGTAAATGAGAGCATTTGAGTAGTGTTAATGAGAGCAAGACGCATATGTATGAGAGTGTTTGAGTAGTCCTTATGAGAGCCTTTCAGTAGTTTGTGTGTGTGTGACAGCATTGAATAGTAAGTGTGAGAGCTAATCCTGAAAAATGTCCCCTCATACTGACACACTCTCATACATACAACAATCACACAACACCCATACACGCACACCCACACTGCCTTCCCCTCACACTCACTCAGATACGCACAGACACACACACACACACGCACACACAGAAACACACAAATACACATGCGAACACACCCTCTCACACCCTCTCACACACACCCTCTCTCACTCACACACACACACACACACACACACACACACACACACGAGTATACTGTCACGATTGGTAATCGTATAATATCGGACTGGACCCAAAAGCAGGCGGAGGCGGAGGAAGTAGATGAGTGGGGGTGGGAAGGTATGATATCCGAGAAGTGATGGTGGTCCATTGGAACAAAGAAAGTCCAGGTAGCGGGAGCGTGGGCTGGTGGAAGAGCTTTGACGGCGTGGTAGGAGCGGGCAGCGAAGCGGGAGACACAGAAGGAGCACTGGGGACGGAGGAGGACACAAGACGATTAGTAGAAGGCAGGTAGCCAAGTAATCAAAGGAACACACGAAAAGGAATCATGACAGCCGGCCTGTGTGCCACGAACGAGCGTCAATACTCTCGGGCTGGATTCCTGGATCTGGCAGGCTTAAACGCAGGCAGTGATGAGTGCTGATTGGGAACAGGTGCGCAGGCGAGGGGGTGGTAATTGCTGGGGAGAGAGCGAGAGCGAGAGAGAGAGAGAGCGGGGAGGGAGGGGCGCAAAGCGCCACCCAAGCTACAAACCAGGAACTGCAGGGCACAGATCACGACATAATATGAGGCTATGCTTGTTGTTGTATATCGACTGTATGACTCATCTCACTCAAAAATAAAAATCAGACATTGGCGCTTATCGTCACCGACCTTTATCAAAATGGCCGTCAAGATGGCAACATGAAGTTGCCGCTCGCCGACAACAGGAAATGAATGTCGCGTCATGACCCTCATCGTAACTCCTGCAGAAGCTTCAACTACAACAATCCAAATAAAATCTCTCATTATATTCACAACAATCCGATTTCCAGTTTTCATTGACCCCCCTCCCCCATTTACTTATTAAATAATTAACGATAATTGACAATAACATTAGTTGAAACAAGTCTTTCTCTTTGATTTTTTCCCCTTCTGGGATTTTCTTTATTTCTCCTAATATGAAACAAGCTTCCAAAGTGTTTTTATCCAAGCATTAACTTCTAAAGAAATAACAGAAATATTAATAATAAAAATATATATGCGAACACCATCCATTAATCAATTTTCTATTGTGAACTACAGTGGGCTAACAATTTTTTTTGTCGTTTTTAAGTGAAGTGCAAAAATGGTTAGCGAAAAGGCATGTCTTTCAGATGAATACTGGTCAAAATCAAGGTTTAGTTCCTATTTTGACATACAGGGGGCAGTTGTAGTATAAACTATTTTTATTTATCATCTTTCATTAAATCCTTTTGTGTGTCCCAGTGATCCTAGGAGCTAAGTTGTCTGGGGCTTTATGCCCCTGGCAGGGTCAACCATGACAAACAGGTCCTAGGTGAGGGACCAGACAAAGCACGGCTCAAAGACCCCTAATGATGACGACAAACAATGGACTTCGTTTTCCCTTGCCCGGACGCGGGCCACCGGGGCCCCCCACTGGAGCCAGGCCTGGTGGTGGGGCTCGAAGGCGAGCGCCTGGTGGCCGGGCCTGCACCCATGGGGCCCGGCCGGGCACAGCCCGAAAGGGTAACGTGGGTCCCCCTTCCCATGGGCTCACCACCTGTGGGAGGGGCCATAGGGGTCGGGTGCAGTGTGAGCTGGGCGGTGGCCGAAGGCGGGGACCTTGGCGATCCGATCCCCGGCTACAGAAGCTGGCTCTAGGGACGTGGAATGTCACCTCTCTGGCAGGGAAGGAGCCCGAGCTGGTGTGTGAGGTCGAGAAGTTCCGACTCGATATAGTCGGACTCGCCTCCACACACACCTGGGGCTCTGGTACCAGTCCTCTCGAGAGGGGTTGGACTCTCTTCCACTCTGGAGTTGCCCATGGTGAGAGGCGCCGAGCAGGTGTGGGTATACTTATTGCCCCCCGGCTCGGCGCCTGTACGTTGGGGTTCACCCCGGTGGACGAGAGGGTAGCCTCCCTCCGCCTTCGGGTGGGGGGACGGGTCCTGACTGTTGTTTGTGCCTATGCACCAAACAGCAGTTCAGAGTACCCACCCTTTTTGGAGTCCTTGGAGGGGGTGCTGGAGAGCGCTCCCGCTGGGGACTCCATTGTTCTGTTGGGGGACTTCAATGCTCACGTGGGCAATGACAGTGAGACCTGGAAGGGCGCGATTGGGAGGAACGGCCCCCCCGATCAGAACCCGAGCGGTGTTCTGTTATTGGACTTCTGTGCTCGTCACGGATTGTCCATAACGAACACCATGTTCAAGCATAAGGGTGTCCACACGTGCACTTGGCACCAGGACACCCTAGGTCGCAGTTCGATGATCGACTTTGTGGTCGTGTCATCGGACTTGCGGCCGCATGTCTTGGACACTCGGGTGAAGAGAGGGGCGGAGCTGTCAACTGATCACCACCTGGTGGTGAGTTGGCTCCGATGGTGGGGGAAGATGCCGGTCCGACGTGGCAGGCCTAAACGTATTGTGAGGGTCTGCTGGGAACGTCTGGCAGAATCCCCTGTCAGAAGGAGTTTCAACTCCCACCTCCGACAGAACTTTGCTCATGTTCCGGGGGAGGTGGGGGACATCGAGTCCGAGTGGACCATGTTCCGCGCCTCCATTGCTGAGGCGGCCGACCGGAGCTGTGGCCGTAAGGTGGTCGGTGCCTGTCGTGGCGGCAATCCCCGAACCCGTTGGTGGACACCAACGGTGAGGGATGCCGTCAAGCTGAAGAAGGAGTCCTATCGGGCCTTTTTGGCCTGTGGGACTCCTGAGGCAGCTGATGGGTACCGGCTGGCCAAGCGGAATGCAGCTCTGGTGGTCGCTGAAGCAAAAACCCGGGCATGGGAGGAGTTCGGTGAGGCCATGGAGAAAGACTTCCGGACGGCTTCGAGGAAATTCTGGTCCACCATCCGACGTCTCAGGAGAGGAAAGCAGTGCACCACCAACACTGTGTATAGTGGGGATGGGGCGCTGCTGACCTCGACTCGGGACGTTGTGAGTCGGTGGGGAGAATACTTCGAAGACCTCCTCAATTCCACCGACACGCCTTCCCGTGGGGAAGCAGAGTGTGGGTTCTCTGAGGCGGGCTCTCCTATCTCTGGGTTTGAGGTCACCGAGGTAGTTAAAAAGCTCCTCGGTGGCAGGGCCCCGGGGGTGGATGAGATTCGCCCGGAGTTCCTAAAGGCTCTGGATGTTGTGGGGCTGTCCTGGTTGACACGCCTCTGCAACATCGCGTGGACATCGGGGACAGTGCCTCTGGATTGGCAGACTGGGGTGGTGGTCCCCCTTTCCAACTACAGGGGGATCACACTGCTCAGCCTCCCTGGTAAGGTCTATTCAGGGGTGCTGGAGAGGAGGGTCCGTCGGGAAGTCGAATCTCAGATTCAGGAGGAGCAGTGTGGTTTTCGTCCTGGCCGTGGAACAGTGGACCAGCTCTACACCCTCGGCAGGGTCCTCGAGGGTGCATGGGAGTTCGCCCAACCAGTCTACATGTGTTTTGTGGACTTGGAGAAGGCGTTCGACCGTGTCCCTCGGGGAGTCCTGTGGAGAGTGCTTCGGGAGTATGGGGTACCGAACCCCCTGATACGGGCTGTTCGGTCCCTGTACGACCGGAGTTAGAGTTTGGTCCGCATATCCGGCAGTAAGTCGGACTCGTTCCCGGTGAGGGTTGGACTACGCCAAGGCTGCCCTTTGTCGCCGATTCTGTTCATAACTTTTATGGACAGAATTTCTAGGCGCAGCCGAGGCGTAGAGGGGGTCCGGTTTGGTGGCCTCAGTATTGCATCTCTGCTTTTTGCAGATGATGTGGTTCTGTTGGCTTCATCAAGCCGTGACCTCCAACTCTCATTGGAGCAGTTCGCAGCCGAGTGTGAAGCGGCTGGGATGAGAATCAGCACCTCCAAATCTGAGACCATGGTCCTCAGTCGGGAAAGGGTGGCATGCCATCTCCAGGTCGGGGATGAGATCCTGCCCCAAGTGGAGGAATTCAAGTATATTGGGGTCTTGTTCACGAGTGAGGGAAGAATGGAACGGGAGATCGACAGGCGGATCGGTGCAGCGTCTGCAGTGATGCGGACTTTGTATCGGTCCGTTGTGGTAAAGAAAGAGTTAAGCCGAAAGGCGAAGCTCTCAATTTACCGGTCGATCTTCGTTCCTACCCTCACCTATGGTCATGAGCTGTGGGTCGTGACCGAAAGAACAAGATCCCGGATACAAGCGGCCGAAATGAGTTTCCTCCGCAGGGTGTCCGGGCTCTCCCTTAGAGATAGGGTGAGAAGCTCGGTCATCCGGGAGGATCTCAGAGTAGAGCCCCTACTCCTCCGCATTGAGAGGAGCCAGATGAGGTGGCTGGGGCATCTGATTCGGATGCCTCCCGGACACCTCCCTGTTGAGGTGTTCCGGGCATGTCCCACCGGGAGGAGACCCCGGGGACGACCCAGGACGCGCTGGAGAGACTACATCCTTTGGCTGGCCTGGGAACGCCTCGGGATCCCCCCGGAAGAGCTGGATGAAGTGGCTGGGGAGAGGGTAGTCTGGGCGTCCCTGCTGAAGCTACTGCCCCCGCGACCCGACCCGGATAAGCGGTAGAGAATGGATGGATGGATGGATCTTTCATGAAATGTTAAATTTGATTGCTGTTTGGTCTCAGACAACTATTGCAATATTTTTTTTCTATTCCTTGTTTCTTTTGTTTAAGGTAACCTAGATGATACTGACTGGGATCCAACCTATGAAACTGAAGATGATGACAGTATCTCAGTTGTGGATAAAAGTGTAAGCAGTACGATCCAATATATATATCCAATATGATCCAAGTCCAAAATCATTACATTGGGCCAAATGCAAGAATCTGGGGAAAACCCAAATTTATATAAAAAGATATAAATCCCCCAGATTTTATTGCAGCCAGAAAACTTGTCATTCACCTGCAAAATGGCAAGAATTGAGTTACCTCACTCTTGCTCTCATTGACTCAATTTAGTCTTCAATTAAGCTAACATGCATTTTTTGGGGAATGTGGGAGAAAGCCAAAGTACCCATAGAAAAGCCAAGAGCTAACCTAATATTATGCACCTAATATAAGTAATAAATACATAATATTATGGCATCCAAGTGTACCTGATGAGCATGTTGTTACTTTTTCTATGCTAGTTCTTGCGCATTTTTCCGATTTCTCCAGATTCTCTGAACCTTTTGATGATATTATGAACCGTAGATGATGAAATCCCTAAATTCCTTGCAATTGTACGTTGAGGAACATTGTCCTTAAACTGTTCGACTATTTTCTCACGCACTTGTTCACAAAGAGGTTAACCTCGCCCCATCTTTGCTTGTGAATGACTGAGTAATTCAGGGAAGCTCCTTTTATACCCAATCATGGCACCCACCTGTTCCCAATTAGCCTGTTCGCCTGTGGGATGTTCCAAACAGGTGTTTGATGAACATTCCTCAACTTTCTCAGTCTTTTTTGGCACCTGGCCCAGCTTTTTTGGAACGTGTTGCAGCCATACAATTCTAAGTTCATGATTATTTGCTAAAAACAATAAAGTTGATCAGTTTGAACATTAAATTTCTAGTCCTTATTGTGTATTCAATTAAATATAGGTTGAACATGATTTGCAAATCATTGTATTCTGTTTTTATTTATGTTTAACACAACGTCCCAACTTCATTATATATATCATATTTGCATTGGTTCTCTGACCTTGACTATGTTGCACACGTCACCTGATCTTTGATATTGCACATTCAAATAATACTTTTTATACTGTATATACCGTAGTTTTATTTAGCTTTTTGTGCTGTCTTTGTACCACCGCTTTGAGTACCGTAATTTCAAACCTCTGTATGTGTTACGCATATTGAAGAATTGACAATAAAAGCACCTTGACCTTGATCCTGCCACAAGACTCTCCATCGCATAGTGAGGGCAGCTGAGAAGATCTTTGGAACCTCTCTTCCCTCCCTATAGACCATTTACAGCATCCACCTCAGCCGCACAGCCCTCCGCATAGCGGGCCATGTAACCCATCCATCTCACAGCCTCTTCAGTTTGCTGCCATCAGGGAGTAGACTGCGGAGTCTCCGGGCCTGGATCAGCCACCTTTATTCATCAGGCCTTCAGGAAGCTTCTCTTGGCCCGCTCCAACCCCTCTACCTCTCTTGTCCTCTGCCCACCTGAACTCTGAACCCCCACGCGCATGCACACACGCGCACACCTCGCCACACTGCCTTCTAATTTGTAAATGTCTTTATGTGCCTTGGTGCTCAGACATTGACTATGTTGCACATGTCTCCTAATCTTTTATATTTGCACATTTAATTTATAATTTTTATACTGTATACAGTACACCATGGTTTTATTTAGCTTCTTTAGACTGAGGTTTATTATTTATACTTTTTTTGATATATTCTTTTGGAGCACTGTGGGCCCTTGAGTACCATAATTTCAATCCTCTGTATCTGCTATGCATATTGTAACATTGACAATAAAAGTACCTTGTACAAACCACAAAAAACTGGGCCTACAATAGAATTGACACCTTTTAATACCGTATTAGCATTCACCATAGCAATCCAGTAAGGTAGAAACCAATGGTACATGACGAGGATGTTGTTACTTTTTCTATGCTAGCTCTTGCGCTTCTCTAAATGCTAATGCTAAGCGCTAACACCTCTTAAAGCAGGATCATCTGCTTATACCTCAAAAGCACCCCAAAACCACAAGAGGTTTATGACACCTTTTCACGCAGCATTACCATCAGCATTCACATTCGCAATTCAGCAAAGTAGTAACACCTTAAAGGTTTTGTAAGGGTTCATTCTCTGCCCCCCTTGTCTGTGTCCCAGCTTTACTCCTCAGTAGGACCCCCACCTGAGCATTATTCCCTAATGAACCCAGTGAAGAACAGAAGGAACTTAACTTCCAACTTAATTCCATTTCCTCATTGGATGAACGTTAAGCAGCATGGGGCTCACCTGTGGAGGTGTTGTCATGTAACCAAGCCCCCTGACTCACCCGGGGGTGCTCGACCCCCCCCCCCCCCCTCCCACCGAGGAGCCCATGCATTCAACAGAAATTCAAACGCTTACCTTAGCACCTGTGTGTGGATTTCAGACACATTTTTACATTAGCAAGGAGTAAAAACAAAGTATTAATAGTAATAAATGCTTTTTTAAACCTGAATTGTAAAGAATACTGTGAAATTCAACTGAAACATATATATGTAATAAATATAACTACTTAACTATATAACTATTTATTTAACTATTTCATATTACAGAAATAAGGCAATAACGTAGACTGTATATTGGTTTTTGTAACTACTGAATTGGCCTGTGAATTTACCATGATTGATTTTTGTTAGTTAATTTAGTTTTAAGTATTTTTTAGAGAGTGATTTCTTTCCAAAATGAAATAATAACAAAAAAAAAATCAATTAAATAAATTATTATTTAATTGATTAAACTAAAATTTATAATTATTTTCTTAGCTTGTTGTTCAATCATTTATTCAATTCTGTAAAATTAAATATTTTATTCCTCCTTTTTTAATTTTTTTTTCATATTTAGCCAGAAGAGAAAATACATGATTATTTATCAATTTAAGGGCAAAAATGCTACCCTTTTAAAACTCAAAAAATTTAAGAAAATGGGTCCAAATAAAGTACATAAAAGTAAAGGCAAAATATTTATAGCTCATCACTAATTTTAAGTCTCTGCTGTGATTTGTCCCTCCAGTCTTTCACCTCATTGGGAATGAATCTTGCATGTGGCGTTCAGGGGGACCTGGTGCACACCGGGGGTTTCGGAAACCCGATCTTCCGCAGGTACCAGAATAGCCCAACGGGCATGGCAAAGGCCACTTCACTGACCTGCTGTGGCCTGTTGAGCGGAGGATCCTATACACCATACATATAACTTGTAAATATATAATATAAATGTGTCACTTGGTAAACCAATGATGACACTTGGATTTTTACAATAATCATTATTGTTATTAATTATTGGGAAAACCCATATTTTATAATTCAGAATTTGCTTACTGTTACGACTATGTTATTATGAGGGTTTTATTGTTTTTATATGGTATTATGTGTCATAAAATTTTACAAAATGATGGTTTGGTCATGAAATCTATTTTTTGAGTACAATTTTAAGAACATTTGATCGCTGTTAGGTAACTTTCTTTTTTTAATTATTATTTTCCCGTGTTACCAGAGGAATCAGGGGGACCACATCATCATTTTCTTTATTGCAATGTTTCGTTTATTGATTCTTTTACTCTGAACTGCTTCATAGTTTTATAATGAAGAATAAAATAAAATAAATAAATAAGCCGCTTCTCCTCACTAGGGTCGCGGGCGTGCTGGAGCCTATCCCAGCTGTCATCGGGCAGGAGGCGGGGTACACCCTGAACTGGTTGCCAGCCAATCGCAGGGCACATAGGAACAAACAACCATTCGCACTCACAGTCATGCCTACGGGCAATTTAGAGTCTCAAATTCATACATGTTTTTGGGATGTGGGAGGAAACCGGAGTACCCGGAGAAAACCCACGCAGGCACGGGGAGAACATGCAAACTCCACACAGGCGGGGCCGGGGATTGAACCCGGGTCCTCAGAACTGTGAGGCTGACGCTCTAACCAGTCGGTCACCGTGCCGCTAAAAGATAAATTAATGAATAAAAATACATTTTAATGAACCAATTGTAGAGGACAAAAACGGTTAATTTAATGCAACAAATGTTTCAGGACATTTGATAATGTCCTGGTAGAGCCCCTTAACAGGCAATTGTACAACAGTTTATAAAAGGTAAACCCAAGGTATTATATAGTACAATCCAATTTTACTTACAGGGTGGTTTCATTTGAGTTGATCACTTCAATGCGTTGTAAAGGCCCAATGGTAAAGATCATCGCCTGCCACCGTGGGGGACCTAGGTTCAAGACTCCGACTGGACCATCCGCCAACATCCCCCGGACTCACGGTTGTGGTGTCCTTGAGCAAGACAGTGATACCCCGAAATGCTCCCCGGGCGCTTCAGCTGCCCCCCTGCTCCAGTGTGTTCCACTAACATGTGTATGTGTTCACTGTGATGGGTAAAATACAGAGAACAAATTTCGTGTGCATGCATGCATGTTCATGACAATAAAGGTGATTCTTCTTCGTCTTCTTCTTACCGTCAAGCAGTACAAATTGCTGAAAATCAAATCCCCTTGTTGACACGTGCCAGCGTGTTTTTCACCTGTATAGCGTTTACTTTAATATTTTTAATAATTCGACTACATAATGACATAAGTGTTATATGAGTTGTTTCTTTGTGACCAGTAGGAGGTGTCGCGTAACGAACGAGTAGGTGTTTGACGTATAGCAAGAGAAAGCGTCGCAAACCAGGTGTTCGGGGCGAAAGGAGGAAGGGTGTCTATGGTAACGAAGGATAAGGTGTTAGCCATAAAGTAGAAGACAGTGTCGCAAACCAGGTGTTCGGATTGGGGGAAACACAACACCCGTTCATAACATGGCATTTTATGATACAAACAGGTATTATTTGTTACATATTAAGTGTTTGTTTTCAGGTGTGTTTTTTTAAATATTTTTTTTACAGCACAACAGGTTAGGAAAGGGTGTTTTCGTAAGGGGGACATGGGGGAAGGTGATGTCGTAAAGCAGGAGGCAACGTCGCAAACCAGGTGTTTGTCGCGAGAGGAGGGAGGGAGAATAAGATTCTCTGGTAACGAACGCGAAGGTGTTGACCGTAAAGCGGGAGGCAGCGTCGCAAACCAGGTGTTCGGAAAAGAGGAGGGGGGGGGGGGAAGGTGACGTCGTAAAGCAGACATGGGTGGGTGAGGAAGGGGAGGGGGGTGACTCGCGAGTGGCTGTGTGTGTGCTTCAGACTCGCAGCGAGCGAGGCGATCATGGCGGATGGCCCCAGGTGTAAGCGCAGAAAACAGGCCAACCCGAAGCGGAGCAGCGGTGAGTTGTTCAACTCCGCCCGGCCCGGGCCACCGCCGCCGCGCGGACCCGGACTCGGACCGGACCCTCACTCTCCTCCTTCCCGGACTTGTTGCGGTCGACTTTGGTGGAGTTTAACGGGGGGCGGTGTGTGTGTGTTTTTCTTTTTTTTTTGGGTGTACCGTTATACCTGGATGGCGTCTCTCCCTCCGCCTAGCGGTACTCTCTCCGAACCGTTATCCCTTACAATAAATCCGGGAGCGCTTGTTTTGTCACTTGTTTGATTGATTTTCACTACTTTTTGCACTTTTGCAGTTGACTTTTCCCCCCCTTTCTCCACAACAACGTGGCTCTCGCTCGCGCTCCGCACTTTGTTTAACGGCAAGAGGATGAACGCCCGGGCCAGGGCCGGGGCGAGGCTCGGCGGGGCTCGGGGAGGGCCGCCGAACCGGGCCGTGGGAGTGCACCGTGGGGTAACGACAACTCGGCAGGGAGTCGCTTTAATGGTCGGACTCTGGCTCTGGACGTCGCGGCTTTTTTGCACGAGGTTTAGTGATGGCAGAGAGATGGGATGTTTATTATTTCGTGGCCACTTCCCCCCCTCATTCCTCCGCCTCCTTCTCTTCCTCCTCCTCTTCCCTGCTGCTGCACCAAATGTTGCCTCGTTTAAGGTAAGCGTGGAAGTGATTATCCAAAGGAAATAATAAAATAAATAAAATATAAAAGGGAATAATGACTTTTATCGTCGTCGTCATCACACGCACCGGACTCCCTTTACTAATCCGCTAATTCTCCCGCAAACCTGCGTGGAAGTACGTGTCCACGCAACAGAAAGTGGAGCACATGGTAGCGTTTAGTCAGTACGTCACGCACCTGTAAATTCGGCGTCGCTTTGGAGCAGAAAAACTCACGCGCCGTCGTACTTCACGTGCTATGTTTACATTAGCCCGCTAATAATAAGGGACCGTTATTCGCGCGTGTATGAGGGGGCGGAGAACACCTTTCCCCCCCTCCCTCTCTCCTGTCGTGATGACGTCACGACGGTGCGTCCGTCCAGGAGCCATCATCATCACCGTCCTCATCTTCATCCTCCTCCTATTTACCTGAAGGTGGCTCGGCGATGGTTTCGAAAGCGTAAGAATTAACAGAATACCTGCAGAAGCTCGACCGGAAGCGGATCTGGTGGCGCGTGTGTGGCGAGGACCTCGACACGCACACGCACAAGGGGCTGCAAATGACAACCTGCGCAGGTAGCGATGCCTTTTTTTTTTCATGGCCTCCTCTGTTATTATTCTTTTTTGCTTTGATAATCTCGCGGGATTTATGTCATCGTGACTCACTTGTGCGTGATTTTATTTCCTCGCCTCCTTTTTTGTTGTTGTTGTTGTTGTTGTTGCTCGTTTGATTTATGCAAAAAAATATTGCTGCACGCGCGGTGCTTCGCCGTCCATTGTGGTTTGCGGTTCATTCGCACTTTTATCGGCTCAATGGCGGCCGTCACTGCAGTGAAGGGAGGAGGGGTGGGGTCGGGTCGACCCCTCGCCCCCCTCCCTGGCCCCCACCCTACCAGGCTTGTGGCTCACTCGGTTCCTTCGTGCCGCACAGGTGATGCAAAACCTCAACCAAGGTGCCTTTTGTGACGCGAGTGGTGCGTTTATGGTCCTGGGAGGACGCGGTGGTGGCCCAAAAACGGGAGCGGGGGAGGTGGCGGGCTCAGGTGTTGTCTCCCTCTTTAACTTATTGCACGAGGCGAAGCCATGTGATGATGATAATTATCTGATGATGATGTAGATGAAGACCTGGTTGTAGATGAAAGTGGAAACTGCATGAAACACGTGACGTTTGCATTTGAATAGATTAAATATACAGACTATTAATCCAATGTGGGCTGGACAACATTAATTCAAAATTGCAGTAAAAGGGGGAAAATGTGATACAAACGTGAGAAAAAAGTAATAAGTAATTTTCCCCCAAATGAGAAGTATTTGAAAAAATATATGTATGTAAGGCATATATGGATAAAGTTGAAATGTTACAAGGAAAATTTATAATGTCACAAGAACAAAGGAAATAATACGGGAAAATGCTAAGCACGTAAATCTGTAAAATGTCAAGAATAAAATGAGAACATCATGACACTATTAAAAAAAATTGGAAAAAAATAAAATGTCACAAAATAAAGTAATGAATATGTCCATCCATCCATCCATTTTCTGAGCCGCTTCTCCTCACTAGGGTCGCGGGCGTGCTGGAGCCTATCCCAGCTGTCATCGGGCAGGAGGCGGGGTACACCCTGAACTGGTTGCCAGCCAATCGCAGGGCACATACGAACAAACAACCATTCGCACTCACAGTCATGCCTACGGGCAATTTAGAGTCTCCAATTAATGCATGTTTTTGGGATGTGGGAGGAAACCGGAGTACCCGGAGAAAACCCACGCAGGCACAGGGAGAACATGCAAACTCCACACAGGCGGGGCCAGGGATTGAACCCGGGTCCTCAGAACTGTGAGGCTGACGCTCTAACCAGTCGGCCACCGTGCCACCTAATGAATATGTTTTCCTATTAAATATTATGAATACATAAATTATGTATGTATGAAGTACATAATACGATTAAAATGCTACACGAAAAAAAAGTCCTTTGTCACAAGATAAAGTGATTTATTTGAGAAAAAGGTGAAATGACAAGAATCAAGTCGTAACAGTATGAGAAAAAAAATCAGGAGCTTATGGGAAAATCAAAATGATACAGAATTATGTTAATATTTATTTTAATACAAATTATGAATAATTTTACATGTATATGATCTATAATACTGGCACGGTGGGTGACTGTTTAGAGCGTATGCCTCACAGTTCTGAGGACCGGGGTTCAATCCCCGGCCCCGCCTGTGTGGAGTTTGCATGTTCTCCCTGTGCCTGCGTGGGTTTTCTCCGGGCAATCCGGTTTCCTCCCATATCCCAAAAACATGCATGGTAGGTTAGTTGACAACTCTGAATTGCCCGTAGGTGTGAATGTGAGTGCGAATGGTTGTTTGTTTGTTTGTGCCCTGCGATTGGGTGGCAACCAGTTCAGGGTGTACCCCGCCTCCTGCCCGATGATAGCTGGGATAGGCTCCAGCACGCCCGCGACCCGAGTGAGGAGAAACGGCTCAGAAAATGGATGGATGGATGATCATTAAAATGTATTTTTATTCATTAATTTATCTTTTAGCGGCACGGTGGCCGACTGGTTAGAGCGTCAGCCTCACAGTTCTGAGGGTGTACCCCGCCTCCTGCCCGATGATAGCTGGGATAGGCTCCAGCACGCCCGCGACCCGAGTGAGGAGAAACGGCTCAGAAAATGGATGGATGGATGATCATTAAAATGTATTTTTATTCATTAATTTATCTTTTAGCGGCACGGTGGCCGACTGGTTAGAGCGTCAGCCTCACAGTTCTGAGGACCCGGGTTCAATCCCCGGCCCTGCGACCCGAGTGAGGAGAAACGGCTCAGAAAATGGATGGATGGATGATCTATAATAATAAGGTTGAAATGTTATAACAATAAGTTTTTCTTTGGAAAAACAGTGAAATTGCAAGAATAAAGTCATAAAAGTATGAGAATAAAATGATGAGACTATTGGGAAAAAATAAAAACTATAACTTATTATATTATTATATATTATATTATATTACTTTAATATTCGTTTAAAAAGGATTACATTTTTCCTTGAGGATTACAATGAGTGTAAGCAAAAAAATAAAAATAAAAATAATAATACAAGAAAGAGGTTTCAATGTCATGAGTGTAATGTGATATTTTTCAGAGAGAACAATTCGGAGAATAAAGTCAGGTTATTAAAGGTTATTAAGTAACAAGGATAAATTCAATTAAAAAGTAGTCCAATTCTGGCAACTAAGTCACAATAATATGAGAATTAAGTCCTAATTTAACAAGAATTAAGTTGTGGTATTACAAAACATAATTTTATTAGAATTAAATTATATGTTTCCACGAGAAAAGTTAAAATTGTCTTTGTGTTGTGCATTATTTCCTGTTTTGGAATCATGTGACTGCCTTTTCGGCCAATCAGCAATCTCCTCCTCCTCCTCCTCCTTAAAAAATATCACCCTAATTGTGGCAAATGTGTTTTATTCTATTGTGTATTTCTATATATTTTCATATTGTTTATGATTTTTTTTTTTTACATGTAGAGCATGTGTGTGGGGTTCAAAGGTCACAAGGCTGTGATTGGATGTTGGTTGCCGCCATGTGATGCTGCCATTACTCTCTCTCTCTCTCTTCATGTGTGCGCATGTGTGCGCGTGTAGCAAATCGGATGACAAAGCACAACAGGACGTCTTTAGCAAGTAAGCATCAAGTCCTCCTCCCCTTTTTTGCCTTTGTAGTGCGTGGGGGGGAGGTGTGCCCCGACCACTGATGCGACTGCTGCTCTGTGACTAATTGAGCAGTCCAGCGTGTGTGTGTGTGTGTGTTAAAGTGGGGAAACTGCTACTTTCCTTACCAGTTTTGCATAACAGTTTTGTATTGACATGCATTAAGACATCCCTTCCTGTTGTTGCTGTTAATCATGACACAAAAATGCAGTGTCACTAAATAGTCTGAATCTTAATTGTTTTTGTGTATTTATTATTGAATTTGTATTGTATGAACGCGACATATCGCGGGGCAAAGTGACACTAAAAAAAGGGGGGGGGGAATGATAAGAAAAAAGTTGTAATGTTAGCAGCATAAATTTCGAGGGATGCAAGAATAAAGTAGTAAAACTAAGAGAGAAAACTTGCAGTTAGCAGAATAGAGTTTACAGGAATAAAGTGGTCATATCTCAAATAAGTTATACTGTTGAAGGAGAAACTTGTAATGTTACGAGAATTATAGTGTTTTAATATTATGAGGAAAAAGTCAAAATGTTACAAGTAAAAGTTGTAATATTAGCAGAATAAAGTAAATAATAAAGAATGAGAATAAAATAATAAAATGAGAACGATCTATAGCCGAGTATAAAATATCATTTTTTCATAGTTACAAGAATACAGTCGTAAAGTTACGAGTTGTACTAGTTGAAATATTGTAAAAAGCAGAAATAGTAGTATTTTCTTTGTTGAAAAAAGCAGCAAAATTACGAGATACATTTCAAAATGTAACCAGAATAAAGACGTGATATCACGCCTATTAATGTCATGAATCAAAGTAATGAGGTTTTATTTTTTTTTAACAAAAATGTAAAATTAGAAGAATAAAGTCGTAGCAATGGAAACTGGAATTGCTAATAAAGGCTTATTCTATTCTATTTTATTGTATCATATTCTATTCTATTGCATTGTAATTGTATGACTCAGTCAGACCTAATTTAGCACTGGTGTCACATGACTCTTGACGTGCCCTTTATGACTCTTATTTTGTCCGAAAGAGGAGGTGTGAGATTAAACGTGAAAGCACGAGTGTGAGCATTAAACTAGCGTGTTAGCGTGGTAACGTGGCGGCGTCGTGCACTACCGGTGGTGGTGCTGTGGGCGTGGCCTTAGCATCTGGACAATGAAGTGTTTGCATGGGAGCCCTACCACCCCCTCAGCCCCCTTTAAGAGGTCAAAGTTCACTCCATTAACGCTCCCCAACCCCGACGCTTTGTTGCACGTGCAAGTCAGCACAATGTGCTTGCTTAAGTAATCACATTACATCATCATACGCTAAAACGCTATGATGTCATCAGCACGCGTAATGATGCTTCCATTAAGCGAGAGAACTAGCAGTAAGCGAAAGACAAAAGCAGCAAAAGGTGGTTTCAGACGGAACTTACAGAAGGGGAAAAAAGGGAACAAAAAAGTTATAACCAAAGATAACAATAACAGCACCTGCTAATATGTAGCTAGAGAGGGGACAGACAGAAAAAAGGGAACAAAAAGCAATAAAAACATCTTCTGGTTTGTAGTTTGTGAGGGGAGAGAGGACCAAAAAGCAATAACAAAAGACAACAACAGCAATAATATGCAGTGTAATTAGAGAGGGGACAAACTGAGAGAAGAAAGTGTGGAAAAAAGCAATAACACAAGCCCACAATAGCATTAATATGTAGTTTGACAGTGAGTAGGCAGAGAGAAAAGGTTACAAAAAAACAACAACAACTGAAGACAATAACAGCAATAACGACACCTTCTTGTTCTTATTTTGTGACGGGAGAGTGAACAAAAAGCAATAACAAAAGACAACAATAGCAATAACATCTGTTAGTATTTTGTTCGAGAGGGGACAGACAGAGAGGAGAGAATAAAAAGCAGTAGGAGACAACAGTAGCAAAATTCTTCTGACACTTAGTTTGTGCGTAGACAGACACAGAGAAGAGAAAACAAACAGCAAGAGCAAGGGACAAAAACTGCAACAACACCTGCTGGTATGTGTTTTTAGAGGTTGGACAATAAAAAGCAGCAATAACAACACCTGTTGATGCAGTCTGTACAAAAGAGACCAAAAAAAAGCAATAACAAAAGACCACAGTAGCAAAAATAAGTAATTTGAGAGGAAACAGACGGAGAGAAGCGAGACAACAAAAAGCAATGCCAACACCTTGTGCTACTTCATTTTAAAAGCGGCAGTCCGAGAGAAGAGAGCGAAAACAGCAATAGCAAAAGACAACATCAACAACACCTGCTCGTCTGTCTTTTGGTTTTCTTACATTCGTCCATCCATTTTCTGAACGTCTTCTCCTCACTAGGGTCGCGGGCGTGCTGGATCCTATCCCAGCTATATTCGGGCAAGAGGCGGGGTACACCCTGAACTGGTCGCCAGCCAATCGCAGTTAGTTTTCTTCGTTTGCATCAAAAAGCAACAAAAAAAACTGATGAATCTTTTTTGTTATTGTTAGCCCTCATTCTGTTTTTGTTTTGCCTGTTGTCACCTTTCTTTCTAGCAGACATTTTAGCAGCTATACGGTGCAGTATATGCTATATGCAATTTTTAAGCCTTTCCTTCACTTTTAATGGCAACTTTTTAAGCACACCAGATTACTGTTGAGCCAAATCCTTCTTTTAAGGCTTTACAATTCTATAATTATGCAACAGATGAATGGTGATGTTATCACTTCTTCTTTATGTGATGAAATTCATCTTTAATCTGCATCTTTTTTTTTGAAACAAAAACAAACAAAAAATGTTCTCCAACCTGAAGGAATTTGATCATGGCTTGTGTGTGTGTTGCCAGAAAAGACAGCTATTCAAAGCGCGTTTGTGTGTGTGTGTGTGTATAAGACAAATCCTCCTCCCCCCATCTATGTGGGCGGTGGGAAAGTCCTGTGTCTCTCTTGTGGCGCTGTTGAATTTGCATATCTCTCCGTCCTACTTTCTCTTTCTTTCTTTGGCTGGGCCTGAGAGGCTCAAAAGAAGCAGCTGGTTCCACTAAAGTGTGTGTCTGTGGGGGGGCGGGAGGAGGGGGGGGGGAGTGAAGCACACCGCAGCGAGCACTTACAGTAGGTAGACTCGCTTACATACCAGGAGTACTACAGCTTGTCTTAAAATTAGACTACAAGACAAATTTGGTCTTTCATGATTGCACTATGTCAGACTAATGCAATAAAATCTTGTATTCCGATACCACCGCATCCCGTTTTTTACGATCACTGGGCTTTATCTTGTCAACTCAGACGCGACCGGATACACTCGTTACCACGGCCACGACAACAACAATCGATCGCGTCGTGTGTATTAAGAACTAAATGGGGGGGGGGGGGGAACGTGTATTGGTGCTCGGCAGAGGACTTGCTTGAGGTATGTTCACGTACTTTGAATACGATACGGCTCGCAAGCAAGAAACAAAACGTTATGTAACCTAGCAAGATAGTGCTAACACTAACGGTTGTACCGGCGTTCTGGCGAATCATGCTCTAAAGTTCCGGTGTGTGTGCAGTAATGTAATTACAATTGGGTAATTTAATTACAGTAAGTTAGCACCCATTATTTCTGTGATGTTGTAATTTTGGTTTGACCTGACTGATTACAATACATGACCTGACTAGACCAGTGATTTCCAACCTTTTGTCGGGGACGGCAATGCCGTAAGAGCAGATCCCAAAAATAGACTCTTGATAAAAGGTCCAACAACAATTTTAATTCAACGAAAGAGCATGTGATGACGAGACGTACTAAGCCAAAGGGACTCACAACCAGAGAGAATCAAAAAATGTATAACACAGGGGGACACGACAAAAGGTCTGTGTGGTAAACGATATACTAACAGAGTAACTAAGTTGAGACAGAGGACAAACGTCGGGCTGCGAACACGGGGCAAAATCGGGTGAATATTCCGACAGCCGCACACTGTCACGGTGGCCCCAAAAAGGCTGATGATGACAATTCACAACAGGTGTGTTACCGATGTCAACGCCCACCATTGCTCACTCAGACACTGCAACACAAAGAAAAACAATTGGAAAAACAGGGTCATGACACCTTTATGGAGCCAAGGCACATATTTTACAATTGAAAAATCTCACGGCACACCAACAAACAAAAATGTCACAAAAAGTGGACACATTAATCAGTGTATTTACTTTCTGTCATCTAATAAAAGAGCATTTATTTGTTCTGTCTGTCACTATGCCTCACTGGCACAAATAGATGAACAAAGATATCCATCCATCCATTTTCTTTACTGCTTATCCTCACTAGGGTCGCGGGCTGCTGGAGCCTATCCCAGCTATCTTTGGGCGGGAGGCGAGGTACACCCTGAACCGGTCGGCAGCCAATATGTATTGTAAATATAATTTTTTGAGCAATTAAGTAAATGAACAAGTCCTTTAAATAGACACATTGCTCCTTCTTGTGATCGAATCGGTGATCGTTTATCGTTTTTTTAAACTCGCTGATTGGTGATCGGTGCTCGTCCCCAAAAATCCTGATCATGTAAAGCCTACTTAAAATATGATCAATAAATTACTTTGTTATTTTGATAAACTTAATATACTGTACTGTTGCTGTTATCCTGCAAAAAAAATCTGAATGTTTTAAAATTAAGTTTAACATCCTAAATGTATTATATATTTTTTATTATTGTAATATTGTTGTCTTAACATTTTGCAGTCATAAAAACCACAAATGAGGAATGTCCCATTATTATTATTATTATTATTATTATTATTATTGCAGTTTATGTATTTTTTCAATTATTCTCATTATTTTTCTTAATTTGTGTTCAACTCTTTTTCTTAATTTGTGTTTTTAATTTCAACAACAGAATTGCACTCACCCTGGTCATGTTTGCAATGGCCACTTATTGCTCGGCAGAGTTCGTTGGGGTCAAGCTGACCAAATCATAAACAAAGAAATCCAGTAGTGAAAATTGTAATAATATTTATTTATTTATTATTTTTGTAGTTATTTTTAATTTGTTTGCAAGGACAACTTGTTGCTAGGCAGCGTTCGTGAGGCTCAAGACAAAAAAGAGATAATACAATTTTCAGAATGAATGTTTTAGAAATTACTTACAACAAAATTGTGATAATTAGTTTATATATCTTATTATATTTTTGTTTACTTACTCTATACTTTTGTGATTTAATTGTCAGAATGAAGGCTATTTTAAAATTCAAATCTACTACTAAAATGTAAATGTTTTTAAAATGTTACCAATACATTTTGTAGTTATTGTTGTAACTATACATATTTTATTATTTTATTTTTGTACAGTTTTAATAATGTTAAATAAACAGAATTGTTTTGTTCCTAGGGGCTGAAGCCTACCAAAAAGAAAAAGGAATACATAAATTGTTTTTATTATATTGATTTATGATACAAAAAAAGCAAAGCAAAGCAAATTTATTGATATTGCGCATTTCATACACAAGGTAACTCAATGTGCTTTACATGATTAAAAGCATTTAAAAGCAAAGTAAAAAACAGCTTATAAACATTTAAAACAAAGAAGAAAAATAAATAAATTAAAAATAAAATTAAAAAAGTAAATTAAATAAAAATACAAATACGCTGTTGTAATGTGGAAGCTAAGTGATTGAATTACAGGTGTGTGCATATGTGTGTGTGTTTGTGTGGGCGTCTGTGTGTGTCTCGGGGGTCCGTGTTGATGAATCAGTTAGCGTCAAGTGTCGGCGCCTCCGAGACCGCCGAGTCCCCGTGGAGGAGCGCTAATGGAGGCCACTCAGGGAGGCCTGATAGACGGCAGGTGATGCTGTTGTAATAGAGGTGGCTAGTGAGCTACATGCTAACTGCTTGTTAACATCACATACGAGTGTTCTTCCTGCCTGACGGCGCCTTGTCAAAGTAAAAGCAATGTTCAAAAAGTGCCTTCATTGTATAAGTTTGAATGTGCGTGATGACCTTTAGTTGAACTGCATGTCACATTTTCCTTCCGCTCCCCCCGCCCTGCATTGTGTTTGAAGAAACACACGCACGCACACATGCACGTACAGTGGATATAAAAAGTCAACACACCCCTGTTCAAATACCAAATTTTGTGAAATACAAAAATGACACCAAGATAAATTATTTCAAAAACGTTTTGCACCATTAATGTGATCTACAACGTGCCTATGTAATTTTTTACATAATTACATACTTAATGGTATACAAAAATTAACAAGTGAGATAATGTGGTTGTGTGCACACCCTCTTATAACTGTGATGTCGCTGTGTTCAGAATGAACTAATCACATTCAAACTCATGTTAAAAGGAGTCAGCACACATCATTCGTTCCTCTGATTGAACCCAAATAAAGTTTAGGCTGTTATAGTAGGCTTTTTCTGACTGCATGCAAGAAGTCAAAATATGGTGACACCCTCATGTCATCCGTCTGTCTGTCTGTCCATAATCTATAATCTATAATCGACTATCTATCTATCTATCTATCTATCTATCTATCTATCTATCTATCTATCTATCTATCTATCTATCTATCTATCTATCTATCTATCTATCTATCTATCTATCTATCTGTCTATCCGTCTGTCTGTCTGTCTGTCTGTCTCTCTCTCTCTTTCTCTTTCGCTATCTATCTATCTATCTATCTATCTATCTATCTATCTATCTATCTATCTATCTATCTCTCTATCTATCTATCTATCTATCTATCTATCTATCTATCTATCTATCTATCTATCTATCTACAGTTCTGCTCACCTTGATTGGCACCCATGAAGCTTGCGTACTAAATCTGGAATATCTCCTGTAGAAAATGAATCAAGTGAAACATTTTCTTTAGACAACTTGTGTTTGATACAAAAGAGCAAATGATAAACAACATTGTATGGACAGATGAAACAAAAATAGAGCTTTTTGGGAATGCACACAAACAGTATGTTTACAGATGACGCAATGAAGCCTTTAAGGAGAAGAGCACCCTGGCAACAGTCAAGCATGGTGGAGGAGCCATAATACTGTGGGGCTGCTTATCCACATCTGGTACTGGAGGCCTTGACTGTATCACAGGCATCATGAAATCAGAAAATCATCAAGAGATTTTAGAGCGAAATGTCTTACCCAGTGTAAGAAACTTTGTTTGTGGCAAAGATCATGGGTCCTCCAGCAAGACAAAGCACACATCCAAAAGCGCACAGGAATGGAAGAAAAGGAAAAAGCTAACTGTTTTAAAATGGCCAGCAATGAGTCCTGATCTCAATCCAATTGAAAATCTTTAGGGGGAGCTGAAATCTGCCATTGGGGAAAAGAACCCTGCAAATGTTAAAGCACTTGAACAAATTACAAAGGAAGAATGGAAGAAAATACAACCTGAGAAGTGCAAAAAGCTTATAGATGGATACAAGAAACGCTGTCATTGCTCCCTATGGGTGTGCAACCAAATATTAAGGAAGGGTGCCAATATTGCTGCACATGCTGTTTTATGTTGTTTTTTTCGTCTTTTTCTTTGAAATTATAATATCTAAATTGAAAAAAAAAATCTTTTTTGAATTACTTTGGAACTCCAGTTAAAAGATCCGAGTGACATAAGTACATTTCCATTTATTTCTGAAGGATTATGCAAAAAATGAAGGCGTCCCAATAATGGTGAGCACAACTATCTATCTATCAATCATCCCTCCTTCTTTTCTCACCCTTTTCACCTCATCTCTCACCAAACCCTCCCTATACCTCCCTTAAATAGTGGACAAAGGACTATACATTCAATGTTATGTATTATGCTCTATGCAATGTTATATAAACACAATAATTAGTGGTTATTTTTAGAATAAGAACACTTCCTGCAGGGCCTTGGAGAGGCTGTAACGCTCTGCTGAGAAACATGCACGTACACATGCGCGCGCACACACACACACACACACACACATTGTTCAAGTGTGAGCCTCTAT
Source organism: Phyllopteryx taeniolatus (assembly GCF_024500385.1). Taxonomy (NCBI): domain Eukaryota; kingdom Metazoa; phylum Chordata; class Actinopteri; order Syngnathiformes; family Syngnathidae; genus Phyllopteryx; species Phyllopteryx taeniolatus. The sequence continues at coordinate 1,440,879 of NC_084515.1, read as the reverse complement.
AACGAGCAGGTGACTGGATTCATTAGTTACACACTTGACCTCCAGTGCACTGCGACTCGTAGAGAAAGTATTAGCGCAAATGCTAAAGCTAAAGTGACGATGTCATACCTGGCGAGGGACATCCAGTTGCCCCCCAACGTGGATGTTGTGCCATACAGCACTTACTCTGCGTGCATGTGTGTAGGTGTGTGTTAAATTACTCCACCGTAATCGCGACATAGTGAGTCATCTTAACGTGAGTGCATCACCTGAGCAGGAAGTGACAGCAGGACACAAACAGGAAGTGACCGCTTTTAACCCCGCTTCCCGACGTGTCACTTCCTGCACATGCACCTAGCTTCCTCGTACGTCACTTCCTGTGTTGATGGCGCGTGTGCTGATATACTGTCGGCCAAATGTGTACGTGACTACATAAGAGATTGGACACAACAGTTCCTATGTAGCAGTGTCTCCTGAGTAGTGTGTATCCTATGTAATACTACATGCAGAACAGTACTACAAAGGATACAGGACTCCTTATGAAACAGTACTACATAGGAAACAGTACTGCTTAGATGACAGTACTACATCGGATACATTACTAATACATTACTACTTAAATTGCAGTACTACATATTACATTAGAATTGGAGTGCTACTTTAGAATACAGGACTGCTTTGGAGAAACATGATTGAGGATACACACTACTACATAGGATATAGTAGTACATAAACTACAGTACTCCACTGAATACAGTACTTAGATTGCAGTACTACATAAGATGAGTACGACATAGGAAATAGGACTTCTTAGGAGACACTTGACAACTTAGGATGTGTACTACTCCATAGGATACAGTACTTCATAGTATACATTACTGCATAGAGTACAGTACTACATGAGGATGCAGGATATAGGACTACATAGCATACAAGTATGCATAGGATGCAGGTCTACATAGGAGACAGAACTAGAGTAAATAGGATAAAGTACTACTTAGGATACAGAACTGCATAAGATACTACTCATACTACGTTTAATACAGTACTAAACAGGGGACATTACTATATAGGATAAAGGACTACATAAGTTACATTATTTACTGTATGTAGGGAGTACTATATCCTATGCAGTGTTGTATTCTAAGTAGTCTTGTGTATGCTAAATAGTACAGTATCTATGTAGTGTATTCTAAGTAGGATTGATATGCAGCATCATACACAGGACTGCTTAGGATATAGGACTACATAGGGTACAGCGCAAGATAGGACTATTTAGGATTTGCAGGGCTACTTAGGATACACAGGACTGGATATGACACAACACTACTTCATACGATACAATACTACATAGGTTATACATGACTAGGATACACACTACTACATAGGACATATTTGAGTATTTAGGATACACATTACTACATAGGAAAGGGCCCTCATTATCATCATAGAGGATTACATAGAATACAGATGGCTAGTGCTGTCACGATGAAATGTTTTTGGAATTGATTCGCATATTGATTATTGACCTAATAATCGAATAATAATGCCCCCCACTATTAAATTTATTTGTTTTAAATTACTACTAACATGTATTTTGTTCTCATTTATGAGAGATGGACTCCAACTCTTAAACTGCATATGTTGGTACTGAGTGTATGGGTATAAATTTGGTGTACAGAATCTGAGACAGCAAAATGCTAAACGCTGAATGGTTAGCAATCGCGATTATCATTAGCGCATTTAAAAAAAAAGAAGCTGACTACAATTCAGCTCACTCATAATTCTATTATGTTATGTTATATACATCTAACTGTGTCTTATAAATCACTTAAAGACGTTCCATTGTCGTTTTTGGCCAAGTTTATTATTGGCCCAACATTGCATCCGCCTGCAATAAATGTTCGTGTAAAACATGGGTTCTGGCAGCAAACATGGTTCCGGGCAGAACTTTTTTTTTTTTCTTTTCTGGTCCCTGCGGAGCTTCGAGGCAGAAATTTTGTGTCGACCTATTTTTGACGTCGGCTTAGCCGGGTTATTTGATTTTTCCCCCCAGGCCTACACATGGCTACTTAGGATATATATGATACAATACAACATAGGGTACAATAGTAGTGTATCCTATGTAGTAATGTATGTAATCCTGTAGCATACTGAGTTTTGTGTCTCCTAACTGCTACTCCATAAAGTACAGATATATCACTACATAAGATACACTACGGCATAGGATATACAGCAACAGTATTACAGTACGTAGGATACACTTCAACATAGAATACAGGATTACAGTAGTTAGATTACAACATACGATACACTATGAAATATGACATGATGCACCACAACTCAGGATATAATACTACATATGGTTCATGGCTCTGGTTAGAGCGTCTGCCTCACAGCTGAGGGCCAGGGTTCAATCCCCGGCCCCGCCTGTGTGGAGTTTGCATGTTCTTCCTGTGCCTGCGTGGGTTTTCTCCGGGCACTCCGGTTTCATCCCACATCCCAAAAACATGCATGGTAGGTTAATTGAAAAATCTAAATTGCTGGTAGGTGTGAATGTGAGTGCAAATGATTGTTTGTTTGTTTGTGCCCTGCGATTGGCTGGAAACCAGTTCAGGGTGCCCGATGATAGCTGGGATAGGCTCCAGCACGCCCGCGACCCTAGTGAGGAGAAGCGGCTCTGAAAATGGATGGATGGATAGCTAAGCTATGAGGTAAAAGGAAAAAATGGGCGACTGTGCCTTTAAGAGGGCCTGCAGCTGCTCTCTGCGTTGAAGTCTGGTCACATCTAGTTGCAGACATGCACACACACACACACATATACACACAAGCACACATATACATATATACATGAACACACACACACGTACACACAGTGGGGTAATTGTCTGTTGGGGGCTTGGCGGGCTTCCCATGCTGCACAGCTGCACTGGGTCAACACTAACACACGTACACGCATTAGTTGGGGTCTGGTGATGGAGTGTGATGCTTCACATCAATTTGCTCACCTGTAGCGACCACTCGTGGACTTGCTCGTTGTTGTGTTTGTGCGCTACCTACTGTACCTACCGCGCAGTGGACCTTGGTGTTTTGCTCGTGACTTCCTGTTTGGGGTCACTGGTGTGGGCGTGGGGTCCACTCGTGTGAACTCCGGTGAGATCTGTTGTGAACCGGAAGTGCTGGCAGACCCTTACACAATAAGTTGCTGCATTTATTCATGACTAATTACGTATATCTAAATTGCAGTACATAAAAAAATTACATAGACACATTTATACATAATGATATACTTACATGGACATACAAAAATCATTGCTTACTTATTTACATACATAGACACATACATAGTTAATTATAGGGAATGTTGTGGGTATACACATACTGAAATAAATGGTTACATATTTGTTTAAATATTTTCATAGCTACATAGACATATCGTTACATAATTACATACTTAATGGCGTACATATCCACATCAGAATCAGAATCATCTTTATTTGCCAAGTATGTCCAAAAAACACACAAGGAATTTGTCTCCGGTAGTTGGAGCTGCTCTAGTACAACAACAGAGAGTCAATTGACAGAGAACACTTTTAAGACATAAAGACATTAAAGAAAAACAGTCACTGCTCAATAAATGGTTGCTAGTTATCTGGTAATGCCGGTACAATTTTTTATTATTATTTTTTTTGACAATTGTGCAAAAAGATGCAGAGTCCTCCAGCACTTAGAGCAGTTCGAATGACTAATCTCGCAATAGTCCGGTGCAATGACCATTGTGCCAAGGGCGCCGAGACTTCAAGGAGTGTATGCAGTTTAAAGTGACGAGTAGTGCGATAATCTGGGACAATGTTGATTGTGCAAATGTTGCAGATACTCCTCAATCAGTGTGGAAATGGAGCAATGCTACTCTGGCATGAGTGGCCTGTATTGGTCAACAACAGTTATGCAAATAGTCCAGCGTGGCGAGACTACTACAGTGAGTGCATGAGTAATATATAATTGGCCCGACAGAAATGTGACAACAAACTCAGACAAAATAAATTCGCAGCATGTTGCAATGGAATTGTAAGTTAGCTGTTTAAGAAGTTGATGGCAAGAGGGAAGGAGCTGTTGGAATGTCTGCTAGTTCTCGTTTCCATTGATCGGTAGCGCCTACCTGAGGGAAGGAGCCGGAAGAGCCGGTGACCGGGATGTGGAGGGTCCGAGAGGATTTTGCATGCTCTTGTCTTAGTTCTGGCAGCGTGCAAGTCCTTAAGGGTGGGTCGGGGGGTACCGATAATCCTTTCAGCAGTTTTGATTGTCCGTTGCAGTCGGAGTTTGTCCTTTTTTGTAGCAGCACCAAACTCGACTGTGATGGAAGAACACAGGACTGATTCGATGACCGCTGTGTAGAACTACCTCAGCAGCTCCCGTGGCAGGCCGTGCTTTTTCAGAAGCCGCAGGAAGTACATCCTCTGCTGGTCCTTTTTGAGGACGGAGTTGATGTTGATCGCCCAATTCAGGTCCTGAGAGACTGTAATTCCCAGGAACGTGAAGGTCTCGACGGTTGACACAAGGCAGCTGGACAGCGTGAGGGGCAGCTGTGGCAAAGGATGCCTCCTGAAGTCCACGATTATCTCTACAGTCTTGAGCGTGTTCAGCTCCAGGTTGTGTCGGCCGCACCACAGCTCCAGCTGCTCCACTTCCTGTCGAAATGCAGACTCGTCACTGTCCTTGATGAGGCCGATGACAGTGGTGTCGTCTGCAAACTTCAGGAGTTTGACAGCCGGGTGCGTTGAGGTGCAGTCGTTCGTGTAGAGAGAGAGAGCAGCGGAGAGAGGACAAAACCTTGGGGTGCCGCAGTGCTGATGCTGCATGTGGATGAGGTGGTGTCCCCCAGCCTCACCTGCTGTGTCCTGCCCGTCAGGAAGCTGTAAATCCACTGGCAGATGGCAGGTGAGACGCTGACCTGGAGAAGCTTGGAGGAAAGGAGTTCAGGGATGATGGTGTTGAACGCTGAGCTGAAGTCCACGAACAGGATCCTCGCATAGGTCCCTGCACTGTCGAGGTGATCTAGGATGAAGTGCAGTCCCATGTTGACTGCATCATCCGCAGACCTGCAGGGGGTCCAGCAGGGGACATGTGACGCTCTTGAGGTGGTCCAGCACGAGACGTTCAAAGGACTTCATGACCACAGATGTCAGGACGACAGGCGACTGTAGTCATTCAGACCTAAGATTGTAGTTTTCTTGGGGACTGGGATGATGGTGGAGCGTTTGAAACAGGATGCTACTTTGCACAGTTCCAAAGATCTATTGAAGATCTGAGTGAAGACTGAAGCGAGCTGGTCCGCGCAGACTTTGAGGCAAGATGGGGACACAAGGTCCGGGCCTGCCGCTTTGTTAATCTTTTGTTGTTTGAAGATGCGTCTCACATTTTGTTCGTGGATGGTCAACGCAGAAGTCAGAGGTGTGATTGTGGTCAGTGGTGCGGCTGGGTGGGTGTGGGCTGTGAAAGTGTCTTTTTCAAATCTGCAGTAGAAGGTATTCAAGTCGTTGGCTAGTGTGCTATTGTTCTCAGCTTGGGGTGATCGTCGCTTGTAATTGGTCAGCGATTGTAATGCATGCCAGACTGAATTAGGGTCGTTAGCGCTAAACTGTTTTTCCAACTTTGCTGCATAGTTCCTCTTTGCAATGTTAATGTCTTTAGTCAGCAGGTTTCTAGCTCGATTATACAGGGCCCTGTCCCCGCTTTGATATGCGTCCTCCTTAGCTTGACGAAGTTGCATACTTACATAGACACATGCTTACATACTTTATTACCTACTTTACAACACAGACATTCCCACGACCCTAGTAAGGATAAGCAGTACAGAAAACGGATGGACAACACAGACATATTTAAATAATTACATACTTATTTACATACATACTTGTGACTGATAATTGCAACGATGTGTTAATGTGACTTTTAAGTCTGTCTGTTTCTTTTCCTGTTGTCTTCTGTCCCCTCGCAGTGACGAACGTAAATGGCGGCTTGGAGGCCAGCAGCTCCGACTCGGACGATGACGACAAGCTACACATCGTGGAGGACGAAAGCCCGCCTGACGCCGAAGAGACCGCGGTGGCGAGGGGGGACCGCCGCGACGCCAAAGACGCGACAGACGCGACAGACGCCAACAATGCAGTATTAACACAGAATGGAGCCTGGAACGGAGGTAAGTGTCACAATTGGTAATGGTATAATGTCGGACTGGACCCAAAAGCAGGCGGAGGCGGAGGAAGTAGATGAGTATGGTTTAATTTGTAGAAGCTCGGGGTTAGGTAGGATATCTGAGGAGTAGGATATCTGAGGAGTCCGTTGGAACAAGGAAGGTGCAGGTAGCGGGAGCGTGGGCAGGTGGAAGAGCTTTGACGGCGTGGCAGGAGGAAGGAGCGGAGCGGGAGACACGGAAGGAGCACTGGGGACGGAGGAGGACACAAGAGGATTAGTACAATGCGGGTAGCCAAGTAATCAAAGGAACACACGAGAAGGAATCATGACAGCCGGCCTGTGTACCACGAACGAGTGTCAATACTCTCGGGCTGGATTCCTGGATCTGGCAGGCTTAAACGCAGGCAGTGATGTGGACAGGTGCGCAGGCGAGGTGGTGGTAATTGCTGGGGGAGAGAGAGAGAGAGATAGAGAGAGCAGGGATGGAGGGTTGCAAAGCGCCACCCAAGCTCCAAAACAGGAACTGCAGGGCACAGATCATGACAGTAAGAACACCTTGGACTAAAGATTTGGGACACATACGATGTGAAAAGGGAAGGAAGGAAGGAAACAAGATTGGTATGAATGGAAGGAAGGAAGGAAGGAAGGAAGGCTCTAAGAAGGAAAGGTGGAAGGTAGGAATATAGTGAGGAAGGAAGGAAGGTAGAAAGGAAGGTTAGAAAGGAAGATTGGGAGGAAGTGAGGGAGGAATGGGAGAAAGGAAAGAAGGGAGTAATGATGGAAGGGAGGAAGGAATAAAGGTTGTAAGCAAAAAAGTGAGGGTGGGAGGAAAGATCGAAGGAAGGGAGAAAGAGAGGAGGAAAGGAAAGGAGGAATGTAGGAATAAAGTGAGTGAGCAAGGAACCTTGGAAGTGAAGAAATGATGGTGGGACAAAGGAAGGAATGCTGGAAGGAAAGGATAGGAGAAAGATGGAACGATGAAGAATAAAGACTGGAAGGAAAGAAGGATGGTAGGGACGGAAGGTGGGAGGAAGGATATAAGGAAGAATGGAAGGGAGAAATCAAGGAAAGAGGAAGGTTGTAAGAAAGAAGGAACGGTGGGAGGAAGGAAGAAAATGGAAGATAGGAAGGAAAAAGGATAGAGCAAAGGAAGGAGGAAGGAATGAAAGATGGAAGGACGGAAACAAGATAGAAGGAAGAAAGGAAGGATGAGAGGGATGAAGGAAGGATGAATTGAAGAAAGGAAACAAAAGATCACCCAAACGAATAAGGGAAGGAAGGTAAGAAGGAAAAGAGGAAAGATGAAGGAAATGTGGAAGGAAGGACTGAGGATAGGAAGGAAGGATGAGTGGAAGCCATTGTAGTCCATTTTTGGGGGTGCTGAAGCACCCCAAAAATAGATCCCAGCACCCCTAACATTTGAGAGATCAACATTTTTTTAAATTGTATGTCATTTTCAAACAACCTCGAAAAGTGGAAAACCATAGTACTACTTGTTTGTAACATAACGAAACAGCGTAACAGCAAAAGTACAGCACCCCAACTAACAAATGGTTTGCGCCACCCAATCCCTCCCACTTTTCCTTGATTGGGCTCTGACCTTTCTACTTGCACAGAACAATACTCTGCCTTCAGTGATATGGTGTAAGTCCTGGCTTAAACCACGATTTGTGGCACATTTCTTCACTACAACCACTCAATAGCAACGCACTATTTCACTACCAGTCCTCATTTTTGCTGCATTTAATCGTAGCTCACTGTTTGTTATTTGGTGGGAGCGAGCTGACATTTATTTATTTATTTTTTCTAGCTAGGAAATGATTCACACGGTGGGCGACTGGTTAGAGCGTCTGCCTCACAGTTCTGAGGACCGGGGTTCAATCCCTGGCTCCACCTGTGTGGAGTTTGCATGTTCTCCCCGTGCCTGCGTGGGTTTTCTCCGGGCACTCCGGTTTCCTCCCACATCCCAAAAACATGCATGGTAGGTTAATTGAAGACTCTAAATTGCCCCTTAGTGTGAATGTGAGTGCGAATGGTTGTTTGTTTGTATGTGCCCTGCGATTGGCTGGCAAGCAGTTCAGGGTGTACCCCGCCTCCTGCCCGATGATAGCTGGGATAGGCTCCAGCACTCCCGCGACTCTTGTGAGGATAAGCGGCTCAGAAAATGGATGGATGGAAATAATTCAGGTGGCCACTATCCTCTGTTTGAATTGAAATGAGAGAAGTTAGTTGTTGTGTCATGTATTAAAGCCAAGGTGCTACTGAATAGCTTACTGACTCTCAGGGTGGGACTGGGGGGTAAAAGTGGCCCGGGAGTCATGGACAGACCGCCACAGTTCATCACGCCATAATGTTAGTCAAATAAGCATTTTCACCTAAAGCATCACAAAGTTTCAAACATAACTTACCATTATATCACTAGGTTTTTCATGTTTGTTGAGATTCAGCTGTTGAGGAGTAGGCTAGCCGCGGCTTGCGCTGGCAACGGAGTCCTGTGTGGCGGTCGCCAAACTCGAACGACCGCCAAATTATGTGTGCCCGGCACTTCCTCGAGCGATTTAAATATTTTGTTTTTTTTAATCTCTCAACTTCTCAGCAGCACCTTTTCGTTTTGGAGGTTGTTTTTTTTTCATGTCCATCTTAACTCTGGTCCGGCTGGCTATCTATCTACAGGTTCTAGTACAGTTAGCTGAAGAGTGATTGGCAGGTGATGGTCAGCCACAACAGCTAGGGAAAATGGGTGTGACATAAACATATGTAATATGTAATTTGATTGGCTCAGCATAGACAGTAGTAGGCGAAAACATGTAAGTACAGTATACCCTCACATCGCAACAATGGGCCCACGAGTCACAACACTAACCTCCCGCCCGCACCCCTCCTAGTGGACAACAAAGCTGTTGGCTGACGGCTCCCCCCCCACCCCCTTTTCTGTTTCATTTGCTTCTTCCTCTTGTGGCCACTGGCCCATCGTCCCACCGGTCCACTGGGGATATCCCCAGTCTCCCTGTACGCCAGTCTGCCCTTGCTGACTGGCACAGGTTTGTAGCCCATTTTTGGGTTAAAATGAAATCCCAACACCCTTAAACCTCTTATCCTAGAATTGCCCCCTGATTGGATGGAAGAAAGAAATCAAGAATATATGGAAGGAGGGAAGGAAGGGTAAGGAAGGAAGAAAAGATAAGACAAAAATATTGGGACACCTTCAGGAAATTGAGAAAATGAAGAAAATATGGACAAAAGTGATTGGATACTCACAGGAAGTAAAAAGTGAAGAAAATGTAGAGTTTGAACCAAAGCACTGAGACAGAAAGAAATAAAATTGAAGAAAGCACTTGAAAGAAAAAGAACCAATGGTGTGTCGGCAGGTGGAGGTGACGACTGAAGAAGGGAAGCAGATGTGGAAAAATTGGGATGATGAGGTCATGGGAAGCCCAGATCATGTGGCTAAACACACGCACACACACACGGCTGGCTTCACCTGTCCCTGACCGAGCTTTGCAGCAAGAGGTGTGGCATTAGGGGCTCGTCTGGCTTCCATTATAATCCTTTGTCTCCATGGCAATGCGGAAAACCTTCTGACATGGGGGGAAAAAAAAGTTCAACAACACATACACGCACGCACTCACGCACATGCACACAGTTCCCATTCCTAAAACACATGACACGGGTGACGCAACGCATGTCTGTCTGTCAGCCATTGTGCCTGTTCCATACGTGGGAAAATCCAGATTAAAATAACAACACCTTGACTCGGGATGCCGTGGCTGTAAACAAGCCCAACAGAGGCTTATTTTATCTTAGTTTATCTTCATTCATCTTAGCTTACTTTAGCTTGGTCTAGCCTAGCCTGCTAACATGGCTAGAACATGCAACTGAGACTACAACCCTGAGCATTGCTAATGTGAGCTAAAGGTAGTTCTACACTTTTGAAATTAATTTATTGAAGGATGGTAGGAAAGAGGCAATAAGGATTTTTGAAAAGGAGGACAAATGAAGGATGGATGGAAGGAGGAATGGAGGGAGAAGGGAAGGAAAAAAGGTAAAGGAATGTATGAAAGGAATGAAGGAACGACGGATGAATAGAAGGAAGGCAACAAGGATTGTATGAAAGGATGGATGGAAGGTAATAAGAATGGAGGCTGAAGGGTTGGAAGGGAGAAAGGATAGGAAAGAAATCATGCTGATGAAAGGGAGGAATGATGAAGGAAAGATCCAAGTAATAAAGAATAGATGAAGGAAAAGGGATGGTGAGAAAGGAAGGAGGGACAGAAGAAAGAAGGAAGGCAGAGAGGAAGGAAGTATGCAATGATAGAAGGAAAGAAACAAAGATGGATGAAAAGATGGAAGGAAGACTGAAAGAAGGATGGAAGTCAGGACTGAAGGATGATAAATGAAAGGAAGGAGAGAAGGAACAAAGGATGATGAAGGAGGGAAACAAGGATGTACGAAAGGATGGAAGGGAACAAGACTGTATAAAAGGAAAGGTTAGAAGAACAACAACAAGGATATATAAAAGGAGAGATGGAAAGAAGGATGAGAGGAAAGGAGGAATACAAGAAGGGAGGGAACAAGGAAAAGATGGTGAAAAGACAGATGGAAGCAAGGAGAAAAGGGAGGGATGGAGGTAGGATGCAAGGATGGAAACAAGAATAGTATATGAAAAGAAAGTAGGAATAGTGGAATGAATTAAGGATGGATGGAAGGAAGGATGTAGGATTAAGGATGAAAGAAGACCATTTTCAGGGTCTCCGCCAGCCACATCAACACAAATTGACCCTAACCTGGATTTGAAACCCCAACACTTACATTGAAACCCTCATTTGAAACCTTAACCCTGGATTGTGGCGCCGTCTAGTGGTGACTCTGTGCAAAAACAACACACGCTCTTGTCAGGATGGAATGATTCAAAGCATGTTTGGGTGTGTTTTCAGTGAAAGAGGAGTGCGTGTCCGGAGAAGAAGAAGAAGAAGAAGAAGAAGAAGAAGAAAATGGAGTCAAGTGTGGAGTGAAGAAAGAAGTGGTGGTGGAGGAGGAGATCCTCCAGAAAGAAGACACGGCTGTTATCTACCCAGAAGCCCCCGATGATCAGCAGAGTCCTGCGGAGACGGGGGGCGTGGACGAAAACGGTAGTACAAGCAGAAATTGTGTAGTAATTAGTAATCTACTCGGTTTTGTAAACATCAATGATGATTAAGTCTTCAATAAACATCACTTTTGATCTTTGGGAACGATAGCTAATGATGGTAAAGCGATTTTGTCTTCAGAAAACCGAACATATTTTGTCAACTTCAATGACAATTTAAAGTGAAAGTGTTTTCCTAAACATCAAAGATGATTTAGCGTCTCTTTTTTCATTAAATACTGGAGAATTTATATTCTTCAGTAAACCTGAAACATTTTCGTAGATATCAAAGGTGTTGCAGTCTCCAGTTAACTTGTTGCACAAGGTTTTGTAAACATCGACGACGCATTTGAGTTGAACCAAACTAAAGTAAGTTTTTGTTATAATCAATTTCGAGTCAATGCATGGGTTTTCAATAATATTGAAGACGATTTACAGTCTTCAATTAACTCAATTTACATATTTTTGTAAAAATCCATCCATCCATTATCTGAGTCGCTTATCCTCACAAGGGTCGCGGGGAGCGCTTGAGCCTATCCCAGCTATTGTCGGGCAGGAGGCGGGGTACACCATGAACTGGTTGCCAGCCAATCGCAGATTTTCGTAAACACTGAAGATGAATTCATCTTCAACTAAATTATCGTAGGTGTTTACCTCAAAGGCGGTTTAGAGTCACTAAATTCTCATCAACATTGATGATTCATAGTCTTGGAACGATATATCGAAGAGAAATTTTAGCCTTCAGTGAGCCTAACATTTGTTTTTGTAAACATCAAAGGCAGGTTTTCAATGAACGTGATGTACGTTTTTCGCAAAGATCAAAGCCGATTTAATATTGAAAGTGTATTTTTGTAAACATTGAGGACAAATTTGAGATCAACAAACCTGCTTATCCTCAAAATTATCGTAAACATCAAACATATTTAGACTAGAAATCTAACATACGATGCTGTGGTAAACATAAGACTATCAGTCTTCAACTAACCTAACATGCGTGTTTTCGTAAACGTCAAAGTCGTTTTTGAGTCTTTAACCTAAGCTAAAGGGGAATTCAGTAAAATTCTGAGCTCTCGTCAAAACTTAACACACGTGTTTCAAATACATTTTTGATATTTCAAAGAATGAACGTGCGTTTCTGTAAACAGGCACACCAGACTCCCTTCAGCTGCACACGTGTCCGTACTGCTCGCGAGGCTACAAGCGCAACGCTTCGCTGAAAGAACACATCAAGTACCGGCACGAGACCAGCGAAGACAACTACAGATGCTCGCACTGCAGCTACACCTTCACATACCGCTCGCAACTCGAGAGGCACATGAGTCACCACCGGGGCAGCAAGGAGCAGGTAGTGATGAAAATGAAACTTTTTTCACAATTTAGTGACAATTTCTAGTATTAGTTTGCCCAACAAAATTTCAACAAAATGGCCATTTTTAAAACGAAATGGCTGACTTCCTGTTCGTTTTACCAAACAGGTTCTTGAGACTTTTTTGCGGTTCTTCTCCTGATAGATATGTCAACCAAATTTTATGCTGCTAAGGAATACTGGCTTCAGGGTCTGAATATTTTTTTTATTTATTACCGTCACCCTTGGAAATGGCCCAAATTACCATCAAAATGAAATTTTCAAATTAAAATAGCTGGATTTCTGTTTGTTTTACAGCATAGGTTCTTAATGCTTTTTTGTGGGTCTGCTCATGATAGAGATGCTGACCAAATTTCATGATGCTAAGGGTAACTGGCTTTGGAGGCTGAATTATAAAAAAATATTACTTGGACACTTGGAAATAGCCAAAAATAACCCCATATTCAAACCAAAATGGCAGACTTCCTGTTTGTTGTACAGCACAGGTTTGTGAAACTTTTTTGTGGGTCTGCTCATGGTAAAGATGCCTACCAAATTTCATGCTGGTAAGTGAAACTGACTTCGGGTGCTGCTTTTAGAAAAAAAAAGAAAAGCTTTGATCCTTGAAAATGGACAAATTACCCGAAAACAGCCATTTTCAAACAAAAATAGCAGACGTTTATTGTTTATTATTGTTGTAGCTCAGATTAGCGTTACGATTGACAGTTAAAAGGTCAAACAGACGAGAAGAAGCATACGGACCAAAATCATGAATGATTAACTTAAGTAAGCTGCAGGTGCAACCAAATTACCTCCCCTCCACCTTCTTATACAAACTATTTTTAACATAACCTTTATTATGTCCAAGTAGAATCATTTACATTATTTTTAATAATTAACATTTTTCAACTAGTTTCTTAACCTTTGGATGGACCCCTGGTAGTCCACCCTCACTACTATTCTGGAAACCACCCCCATCTATTTATCCCAATGGACCAGTCTGGCTCAGTTTGGCCATTTCCTACTTGATGACACGTGCGCTCACCTTCCTCGCTTCTCTTTAGCATTAGCATGACCGTTAGCGCTGTTTCTTTTTTCTTTTCCTTGCATCAGTGTCTGAGAGTGTTTCTTTTATTTCCCCGCCTCAGCGTCACGTGCAGTCGTCCGGTGGCGGTGGAAGTGGAGGAGGCCCTCGCAAGTTCAAGTGCACAGAGTGCTTCAAAGCCTTCAAGTACAAACACCACCTGAAGGAGCACCTGCGCATACATAGTGGTGAGTGGCAAAATTTATAGAGTTCTTGCTAGGGATGGAGAAACCGAGGCTTTCTGAAGCAATTAATCATTTGAGACAACTAGCCTAAAATGATTCACTGTTTTGAAGCATTTGACACACTTAAATCAGTTATATCAAAACCATATGTATATATATATATATATATATATATATATATATATATATATATACATACATATACACACAGTTTTTACATTGGACCTCATAGCCTTTTGAAAGGTAATGTGGAAGTAAAATCCTTGTGAAACAGGGATATTGATTGTTAGTCACTGGCAACTGTGTCTAAGGCAAATCGGTGATGAACAACTTTTATTTTTATAAAATCGTTGATGCATGTCATGCCTGGCACGCACTTGTCGCAACATCAAAGATGTGTTTTTGCTCTATGTAAACTATGAAGCCAAAAAGCCGTCTATGTATACAACTTTGAGTCACGGTGGTCGGTTCAACCACAAATGGACTCGAACACGCGCCACGTCCGTCCTCACAGATTGAGAGCGGAGTCCGCTACAGCTCTGCTAAAAACTCCAGACTGCAAGTCTGCCGGGCAAAAAACAACTCTGGTAAAAGTACTGAGCCCACTCCCTAAAGTAAAGGTACAAAAGTACACACTTATAAATGTACTTAAGTAAAAAAGTAAATCTACCTTTTTCAGCCCAATAATAGAGTACATGTAATTAGATCAGGGGTGTCAAACTCATTTTTGTTCCGGGCCACATTTTTTTTCACTCATAGGACCGTTAGGACTCTGAAACCATATAAATGTTTCATCACCTTATCATAGTATTACATATACACAACAAATTGACGGATAACTAGTTTTGAAATTTTGTTTGTTCAGCTTTCGTTAAAGTTACTGTAAAAATGCGTTTATTTACAAAAACTTCTTGCAATATCTCAATGTCCTCAATTTCCTCTTATATGTTGCATATGACAATTTAAAATTTAGGTACAAATTTTAGTGAGAATCCGTTGGCACGGTGGAATCACAGTTCTGAGGACCGGGGTTCAAATCCCGACCCCGCCTGTGTGAAGTTTGCATGTTCTCCCCCGTGCATGCGTGGGTTTTCTCTGAGTACTCCGGTTTCCTCCCACATCCCCAAAACATGCATGTAGGTTAACTGAAGACTCTAAATTGCCCGTAGGTGTGAATGTGAGTGCGAACTGTTGTTTGTTTCTATGTGCCCTGCGATTGGGTGGCGACCAGTTCAGGGTGTACACCGCCTCTCGCCCAAAGATAGCTGGGATAGGCTCCAGCACGTGAGGAAAAACGGTACAGAAAATGGATGGATGGATTTTAGTGAGAATTAAGATGAAGCAAATCATTTGCTTTTATGGGCCACATAAAATGATGGGCGGGACAGATGTGGGCCCCGGACCTTGAGTTTGACACCTGTTAGTTAGATTTTTTTGTAATGCATCTCTCCACATGATTTGCATGCTTTCTCTGGCGGGCACAATGGACAAAACAAATACAAACAAAAATTAAATGAAAAGACGAGCATTTATTTGGACTATTTAAATAAAGATATATACAGTACAACATAAATAGTTAAAAATAAAAAAGCTATTTTTATTTTTATTTTTTTAAACAGGTTATTATTATGATTTTTTTTTTACGGTTTTGTTTTAGCAGTGTGCAAATAAATGTGTTGGAGGTATTTTATTGCTCGAAAAGTGACTGCCAGCGAGCCTGACTTCGACAAGCTAACATTCTAAAAAACTATCACGGTTCATTCATTGCAGGCACCTTTGGAAAAAGAGAGTAAAAAAAAAATCATTCTTACCCATGAAAGGTTAATCCAAGTTCAGAGTGATTGTACGAACCGTACGCAGCACAGTGTGCAGGCATCTTTGTTATTTTGGTTTCCGACCTGCCATCCACAAACATGGAATCTGCCGAAACTTTGCCCCCACTAACTTAGTTAGACATCGAATGCACCGATACTTTCCCCCACTAGCTTAGCATTGTCGCAGGCACGCGGCTCAAACAGGAGTGTCGTATCTACAATGTCTAGGATCAGTGGGTTGACTTTACTTTCGATTTCCTGTTTTTCGGCATTCTGCCTTTTACATTGCGTCGTCGCTAACTTGAGAAGGTTTGAAAAGTAACAAGCAAATTTTTAAAATGTAAGGGGTAGAAAGTACAGATATTTCTGTGTAAAATGTAAGGAGTAAAAATAAAAAGTTGTCAGAAAGATAAATACTTGAGCAAAGTACAGATACCCAAAAAAATTCTACTTAAGTACAGTATTGAAGTACGAGTACTTTGTTACGTTCCACCTCTGCAATAGGGTTCTTGGTTTGCCACCGCAACAATAAGCTGTTAAAGTTCAGAAATTGGTTTAACATTTAACAAGTCGAAAAATGACACGCAAAACGGATTTTACCTTGTATTTTGGGGCTGAAGGCCTCTCGAAATCAATAGGTTCAAGAAACCCGAAACCCTGAGAAGTCTTTGAACATTAACCTGTTTCGGTTCCGAGATTCGTAGAGAAGTGTCAAGCATTGCTTATTTTTACCTTTGATCCCAGCTACCTCATGTAGTTTTTGACTCAAGATGTCTCAAATATGGTTCTTGTTTTCACATACACAGAACAAACTGTTCATGTTCGGATAGATTTTACTTTTCATCCCAGCTCTCAAGTACCTTTTGTCTAAAAAGATCTGTCAAAAGCAATAGGGTTCTTGTTCTGACATAGATATTCTGTTGAAAGTTGCGATACTGAAATGCAAAACTTTTATTTGACGTTTAAATGCTAAATTCATGTATCTTGGCCACCACTGAACATATTCTGAAAAAAATACAATAGGGTTCTTGCTCTGGCAGACCTATGACATGAAATTGTGTCGTTCTGTGACATTCATTGTAGGGAGTTCTGTTTTATCAATGTTTTATATTTATTTTTAATATTTTTTTTTTGCTTTCCAGGTGAGAAACCATACGAGTGTGCCAACTGCAAGAAGCGATTCTCACACTCTGGCTCGTACAGCTCGCACATCAGCAGCAAGAAGTGCGTGAGTGCGGCCAACGCCCCCAACGGCCTGGCCCGCAAGTCCGTCAAGTCACTGCCGCCCGTTGCTGACATCCCGGGGGTTGCGGTCACCTCTACCCGCGTGGTCCTAACGGAGAAGCCGGAAAGCAAACCCCTCCAAGAACAGCTCCCCGTCACGCAAATCAAATCAGAAGCGACCGAGGTGCCCTGCAAGCCGGCTGTGGCGTCGGCACCATCGGCCAATGGGGCGGCGCCCCAGCCCCAACCGCTATCACAGGGCGTAGCTATGGTGCTTCCCACTGTGGGGCTGGTGCCCCCCATCAACATCAATCTGAGTGACCTGCAGAACGTCCTGAAACTGGCTTTGGATGGGAACGTTTTGAGGCAGGTTCTGGGGACCGCCAATGGCTCTGCGGTGCAGGGAAAGCCGGGGATCGTGGTCCAGCAACCTCAGCAGCAGATCATTAGCCTGCCCGCCTTCGTTGACCACGATGGGACCACCAAGATCATCATCAACTACAGCATCGGACCCGCACCTGTCACCACCGCTACTACTACTGCCACCACCACCCAACCCATGCCGCTTCTTGTCAAAAACAACCTGGTCCCGGCTGCACCCATCCCGACCAAAACTGACAAGCCACCCAGTCCCAAGGTTGACCTCAGCCTGGTGAAGGAGGAGCCCGAAGAGTCGGTGCTCATCACAGAAACAAAAACAGACCAATTGAAGAGCATCAAGACTGAAGAAGCTGAGGTGCTGCCACCCGACACCGGATCTGGTACTTGTTCACTGTGCGACGAGTGCCCCGAGAACCTGGAGGCGTTGCACTTGCTCCAGCACCACAAGGCGGCCAACGGGGAGGCGGTGGACTCGGCCGCCTTGGACCCATCCTTCGCCGCCTTGCTCAGCGACGCCGGTGTGACGCTGGAGCAGGAGCCAGCTGTGGATGATCTCCTGACCCTCCTTAAGACCTACTTCGCCTCCAACGCCAACCCTGACCAAGAAGAGCTAGAGAAGATATCAGACTCTGTTAGGATTCCCGTGGACGTGGTGCGGAAGTGGTTTGCCAAGATGAACTCTGGAAGAAAAATCTGTCAAGACCAGGCGGCGTCCAAACAGACTGAACCTCTAAACTGTGAGTCAGAGGCCCCCAAACAAGCCTCGTGTCAATCCCCATCTGAATCCCCGTCGTTAAACACCAGCGACTTGGTCATCATCAAAAGCGAGCCAGAGGACCCCGAGGCTCTGGACTCCCAGGCCGAACCCTTGGACCTGTCCCTCCCGAAACAAGTCCCCCCTCCCACATCTGCTGCACTCCCAGAGGACACCTCACCTGCCAAAAAAACACCCCAGCCTGTGACCCTAGCCTGCCTAAGGAAGGAGGAGGTGGGTGGTCGTACTATCTATGTGGCCACGCCTCAGACGCGCCGAACCGCCGTCAACATCATCCCCACCTCACAGCTGCCCACCTTGGTGGCCATCACAGGTCAGGGCCCGGTTGGCTGCCTTGGCGCCCTCGGGGGCTCGGCCAAGCGGACCATTCTCATCCCACAGCTCACCTACACCTACGCCAACTCGGCTGGAACCACGGCGAAGACGGTCGTGCTCAACGGACACAAGGTAATACCATCTTTGAGTTATAAACAGCAGTCATTTTAGTACAGAACCTTGTGTCACTCCATAAGCCGATTGCTTTTACATTGGCACCTTGACTTACAAGTTTATTTCCTTCTGTTTTAAATCTTCTAAATCATCCATCCATCCATTTTCAACACCGCTTATCCTGGTTAGGGTCACGGGGTGCCGGAGCCTATCCCAGCTGACTTCGGGCGGAAGGCGGACTACGCCCTGAACTGGTCGTCAGTCAGTCGCAGGGCACATATCGACACGGACAACCATTTGCACTTGCATTCACACCGTCACTGATTGGGTACTGAACCCACGCTGCCTGCACCAAAGTCACGCGAGTGTACCACTACACCGTCAGTGACGCTTATTAATCAATTTACTCTTATATTAAATCAATATTTCTCATGGAAATTAAATGAAATATCATTAATCGTTCCACCATGTTTTTTTTTTTAAACGTCTTTTCAATAAAGAAAATAGCACGATATTGTATAAAAACATCCATCCATTTTCCGCAAGGCTTTTCCTCACTAGGGTCACGGGTGTGTTGGCGCCTACCTCAGCTGACTTTGGGCGAGAGACGGGGTACACCCTGAACTGGTTGCCAGCCAATCGCAGGGCACATAGAAACAACCAAATATTTACACTCACATTCACACTGATGGGCGATTTAGAGTCTTCAATTAAACTACCATGCATGTTTTGGGGATGTGGGAGGAAACCGGAGTGCCCGGGGAAAACCCGCGCAGGCACGGGGAGAACATGCATACTCCACACAGGCGGGGCCGGGGATTTGAACCAGAGTCCTCTGAACTGTGAGGCAGATGTGCTAACCAGTCGTCCACCGTATAAAATGTAATAAAACAAAAGAGAATTTGAAGGAATAAACCGGTTTCATATAGTATAATTACATACTGTATTTGTGTTTTAAGATGCGTGGCTGAGTGATTGATGTCACAAGTTGATTTCAGTTTGAGCGTCTGGGTGCGGGACAGGAACTCCTTGCAAGTGTTCTTATTTTGTATTTGTGTTTGACAGTTCAGTAAACGACTGAAAGTGCCTCAGTCTATGTGGCTCTCCTTGCCCACACACGCGGGCATTACTGTACCTTGATTGCTCTATTTTCTTTTTCACTTAATTCAAGTGGCAGCATATCTGGAGATTGCTCTTAGCCAAAATTTTGGCTCAAAACAGCAAAAATAAATAAATCTACCAAGCAATGTCTAACAAGAACCAAGTCCCGAAGCACTGCGGAAATAAAGTCAAGTAACCTGTTTAAAAAAAACGACTTGGCTCCAACTCCAAAAGGGTATTTGAAGCTAATCCCACTTGAAGTTTTGTTGTGTTTTTCCGTGCAGACACCGGAAGCGAGCTCTGATGGCGCGGCGGACGAACAAAGGGAGATGTCACTAATGAAGAAGCCACGTCTGGAAAACGGCGTCTACGCTTGTGACCTGTGCAACAAGGCCTTCCAGAAGGGGAGCTCCTTGCTCAGGCACAAATATGAACACACAGGTACGTCCTACCTGGTGGTCTGACCCAGAGGTGGGGGACTTGTCTCAGATCTCAGTAGCCAATTTTAGGATTTTTGGGACATGCTTGGCTAAAACAAAATTTGTATTTTTGAGGTAGTCTGCCATTTGTCTTATTTTCCTTAGAAATGTGTTTTTTTTTTGTGTAGTCCGTGCAAACCTGGTAACCCACCAGTAGGCCCTGTGGCGAAGTGTCGTTGCCCCCTCCCATTGAGGGAGCTCAGAAGATTTTTACATTTGGATTCAAGGATTATATTTTTAATAAAATCAAGAAAAAGAGAATGGCAACATGCAAGGTTTTTATCTCAAAGCAAAAAGATATCTCACGTCTTCCCTCACTACAAAACCCACAAAGACAGGTAAGCTACAGTAACTTCACAGTTTAGCTAACCCATAGCTGGTCAAATATGAACTAAACTGAATGTCGGTAACACATTTAATTGTGAAGACAAAGTAATAGACAAGCCAGAGACTGGTTTTGGTACCATTAAAAACGGATTCTGAATGTGTGGGTACAGCTAACTCACACAAGTACAAATACTGAGTGCAAAGTGGCTCACGTTAATGAGTTGACCTCTGCATCGAGCCGATGTTTTTTTTTGGATTGCAGGAAAGCGTCCTCATGAGTGTCCAGTGTGCCACAAGGCCTTCAAGCACAAGCATCATCTTATTGAGCATTCGCGCCTGCATTCCGGCGAGAAACCCTACCAGTGCAACAAGTGCGGAAAGCGCTTCTCTCACTCGGGCTCCTACTCGCAGCACATGAACCACCGCTACTCCTACTGCAAGCGGGACGGCTCCGATTATGGCTCCAGCCCGGACGCAGACGCCACCGCCGCCGCAGTCGTCGTGGGAAGTCCGACCGCCACGCTGGACTCGGACGTCGGCGAGAGCGAGGACGACGACGAAGCCATGTGTGTCGACGACATCCGGGTCGTACAGGTGGACGACGGCGAGTGCGAGATTTACGAAGGCAACTTTGATGATGATGATGACGACGATGACGACGAAGAAGACAACGTGGAGAAAGATGATGAAAAAGAAGAAGAGCATGTAGAAGAAAAGGAGAAAAACCTAGATGTGGATGAGTTTGCGTGCCAGGTGGTAGAGGTGGAACTGAAAGACGAGCAGACGCCGGAGCCCCCCGTAGCGGACAAGGCGGAGGCAGCCGGCGTCAACCTTGAGCAGATGGCGGACTGCACTTACAAAAGCATCAGGGACTGGTCGGACAGTGAGGAATCCTCCGACGATCAAGCTGTGACGGACACCAAATAAGCCAACCCTCCCCCTTCGGGACACTTTTGAGAGCCCCAGCTCCAGATCTAACTCTGGCTTTGACTCCGGTTCCGGTTCTAGGTCTGGCCTCCAGATCAGGTGTCGTATGGAATATGAACCCTTTTAAAAATTAACCCACCCAATGGCTGCCCCACCAAAATTTGCATATAAAGAAAATAATTTAATGTTCTCGACCGGTTAGTCACGGTTAGGGTTAGAGTCAGTAATATATGCTATTTGTAGTCATTTAGTTAAATTTCTTTTTATCACGGAAGTAATGACCCCCTTACGCCCCAAAAAGGTTTAACATTACCTATACATGCCACGAGATGGCACCAAAGCACTAATTTTGTCTAAATGAAACTTGTCAACTCACTTCACAGTAGTTTCTTGGCACCACAATGCCACGAGCTGGGATCAAAGCACTGCTTTGGCCTAAATCAAGCTCCTTAGTTCACGTCATCAGTTTTTTTTGTTTTGTTTTGCACCAAATTAATACTTTTATTTAGTTTGGCTTAAGCAAAGAAACAATAACAGCGGATAGGTTCCCCCTCAAAAAAAATCTATGATTTGGTGATTTTGCAAATGCCTGGTTCACGCAACATAAAGATGTGTATGTTTTTAAGTGAATATTTTAGGAGTTGGTGGGTTCATATTTTATGGGGGTCCATTTACAGTCTGACATCAGGCTCTGACTCCGACTTCAGTTCCAGCTGCAGTTCCAGATCTGGGTCCGACTCTGGCTCCGGCGGCGGTTGGCTGCTTTTAACGGTCCACTACTGTGTCCAAACACCTAGGTGTGCCTGAACTCTTTTCTTTCTCTTGCAAATATCAGTGTTACAAATGTTTGTTTATAGACACTTTGCTTCGTGTTACTAATTTGACTTTTATTTTTTTGGGTTGCCAATGTTTCCGACATCAGTATTTTCCTTGAGTTCTACGAACAAAAAGCGCTGCACTACGGTTTTCCCCATTGTCACCCTTTCAGTGTTATATGCCATTAGCTGACGTAAGCTGGCGTTTGTTTTTATTTTTGACTGTTAGCCTTAAGGAAAAGGAAAAAAAAAAAATTTCCCCCACCCACCCACGAGCAAAATGGGCGGCGCCCCTGCCTTATGCAAGACTTGCGTGCTGTTAAAGTGCCATTGAACATTGTTGTTGTCGTCTCCCCACTCGCGTGGAGGGTGTTAACAAGCGTCTGTTACTGTACGTTACCTGTTACATTACATACGTTTCGCACGATGGTTTCTTTATCTGTTACAAGCGCCCAGCGCCACGTTCACACCCGTATGACCACCCGTTAACCACAGCCGTCAAACACCATGCATGTCAAATTATTTACGTAATTGTAATGATTTTCGTATTTTTTAAAAAATACTGTATTACGTCTCAAAAGCAGTAAAAGCTAATCTCTAAAATCAAATGAAAATCAACAACACAGTGTTAATGATATGCCCTAAATGTTTTAAGTCATTGCGATTTGTAAACAGTAAAGTTGACAGTTTTAGTAGTAACACAATTTTAACAATTTTCTGGAGTTTTACCCCAAAAATTTCAGTGCGTTTTGTAAAGCAGTAAAAGTTCCAAGTTTACATTTAAAAATAAATAAATAAATAAAATAAAATAAAAATAAATAAATCTACGATTTTTTTTTTTTACATTGAATAAAATCTGCTACGCGTTTTTTTTTTCATATTTCATTAAGATTCATAAAGCAGTAAAACTTCTATTTTTTTATAATTAATATTGCTGCACGTTTTCAAATGTTTTTATATTTAATTAAATATAAAAATTATTAGAACAGGAAAAAGCTCAAGTTTACAAGTTAAATTTTTTCAATCGGCTTCACGATTTTAGAGATTTGCAATTTCAGGGCCAACATTTTGAAAATTCTTGCAAAAAAAAAATCCTGAACCTTAATTTCAATTTGTGAGGAAATAGTGTTTGTTTAAATAAACTAGTTTGCTACACTTTAATTTTCAATTCTTTTTTTTTTAGAATTCTATTTTTTAATTTGCAACTGTTTACCTTTTTTTTTTTTTAAAATGTAGTCTTCCATTACAAAGAAGTAAAAACTCAAGTTTACAAGATTACTTCATAAAAACAGACAACTTATGTGATTTTAAAAAAACAAATATTTTTTTCCTCGAATTGTTATGTGTAACTAGCTCCATTTGAAAAGTTTTTAAAACGGTTTGGCTACACAATTTCTAACGAATCTTTTTAAACCTTATTGTCCTTTGTTTGTAAAGTGGTAATAGTTCACGTTTACATAAAGAAAATATACAGAATTCAAATTATGTATATATTATGCTCGCGCACTTCAACGATGTTTGCATTTTTTTTAAATTTCATTGTGATTCATAAAGTAGTAAAAGCTCAAGTTTGTTTGAACAAAAATGTAAGTAAATATTTTCCCGATCTTGTTTCCATTGTGAAGTAGACAAAGCTCAGGTTTACAACCTCACTTTTAAAGAATTAGCTACACCAATTTTTTATTTTTTTTTGTAATTTTCTTTTGTAAAACTTTTATTTTCACAGTTTTGTTTAAGTTTAATTTTACATCTAAAATGACTTGACAATAACGCTTAATTTTATTTTATCCCATTTGTGCACTTGTTCCGGTTGAAAATGTCGGCGCGCTGTCCCGCACTTTGGGTGGCAAACGTTCGCGAACGTGGCGCTCGCCTGGTTTTTCCTGTTTATTACTTTACCAAAACAGTATTTCTTTTGTTGTTGGATTTGAGCGCGTTTTTAACAAAGCCAGTATTAAAAACTCTTTACACAACTTTTTTTTATATATATATTTATGTCTTTTTTGTATTTTCCTTTTGACGGTTATTTATTACGCTTTATTATTGGTAGTGTACATGACTGTAGGATGAATCGATAATATATTTTAGTATGAAAAACAACAAATCAAACAAGCTCAGCCCACCGTGTAGTTCTGGGACTTTCTGAGTTGGTTTTACAGAAAAAAATTAGGGGAAAAAAAAATAAATAATAAGATAAAAAGTAAAAATATTCGTCTTGAATTCTATTAATGTGTTCAAAAACAATGAAGAAAAAGCCAAATGAAAGTGTTACACGTCGTTATGAAGCTACTGATTAAAAACGCATGCGATGAAGCTCCAACCTTTTTTTGTTTGTTTTTTGCTTTTATCATTTTTTTTCCTCTGGTTTTTGTCGTGCCATCATTGCATCACATTTGTTCCTTTTATAATGTTTGTCCCTTCACAATAAACGTGACTGCATCTCTGAATTCGTTGTCTTCGCCTTGATGTTTTCAAAATCGGAAATCATCCCACCTTGACTTTAATGGAACAAACATCAAGAAAAAAACATTCTAATGGGGAAAAAAACATGCAATACAAATGACTCAAATTAGGCTTTCCCAAACTTTTTTAAGATGCACACTCCCTTAAAAAATTGGTGTACCCCCTTATCCCTTGCACATACCCTTAAAAACATAAAAGAAAGCTTATTAAAACTTATACACAAGGATTAGTGGAAATAGCGTCCCCAAACTTTTTATGCCATCCACCCCTTCCATATTCGAAGAGTTGGTGTAACCCCTCATTCCTGCACACATCCTTGAAAAATATAGAAAAAAGCTCATTTCTAAAAGTTACAAGCACGAGGGGACATATATGACGATTTTGTCAGATGAGTCCCAAACCTTTAAAGCTTAGCAACCCCTTAAACAAGTTGGTGCACCCCGTCTCCCATGAACACACTCGAAAAAGGCCAAACAAAGGCAGTCTATAGCAAATTAAATAGATTACCGTAAGTGCAGTTACATTTACATCATAGAACAATGTTCTTTTTAAGCCATGCATCCCCTTCAATATTTTAAATAAAAAAATAAAATAGAAAAACTGATTTCGAAAAGTTACAAACAAGCCTCAGTGGAAGTCAATGAAGATTTTGTCATAAATGAGTCTTTTGCAAACTGTTTTTTGCCTTTTTTGTTTTGTGCACCCCCTCACACCATTAAAAAACATCAAAGAAAGCTGGTTTCTAAAAGATACATACAAGCGCGAGTACAAATTTATGACGATTTTGTAATGGAGGAGTCTTTCCTGAATGTTTTAGGACTTAAACAAGTTTGTGCACTCCTCTCTCTCTTGAACACACCCAAAAAGGCAAAACTAAGCTGTTTTTCCCCCAAATAACGGCATCATTTTAAACTGATAAAACTAAATTATAGCTGTTGAATTTATGTTGAAGAACAGCATTTTCTGATGCATCCCTGTCAACACACAGTGGGCCCAGCCCCTCTCCCTGCACACTCCCTTTAAAAAACTAATCAAAGAAAGATGATTACAGAAACCAATCATGTTGCAAATTAAATGAAACTTCACAGTAAAGATCCAATCAAAATATGGGCAAGCGCCAGTGGAAATTAGCAGTACTCACTTCTGAGGTAAATAGGTCATTCCCATATTCCCATACCCTTCAACAACATTGCGACAGAATTGGCGCACCCCCTCTCACCTGCACACACCCTGAAAACAACAAAACAAAGCCTGCTTATTACCATTTAACTGATCAGGTTTCAAATTAAATTTCATAAATTAAATTACAGATGAAGTAGTCGTAGAACATCCATCCATCCATCCATTTTCTGACCCGCTTATCCTCACAAGGGTCGCGGGTGTGCTGGAGCCTATCCCAGCTATCTCCGGGCAGGAGGCGGGGTACACCCTGAACTGGTTGCCAGCCAATCGCAGGGCACACATAAACAAACAACCATTCGCACACACATTCACACCTACGGGCAATTTAGAGTCTTCAGTTAACCTAGCATGCATGTTTTTGGGATGTGGGAGGAAACCGGAGTGCCTGGAGAAAACCCACGTAGGCACGGGGAGAACATGCAAACTCCACACAGGTGGGCCCGGGATTTGAACCCCGGTCCTCAGAACTGTGAGGCCGACTCTACTGACCGAGTTGGTGCCCCTCTGCCCTGCACACGCCTTTAAAAGCATCAAAAGAAAAGATACATATAGTCAATAAAGGCCTCGTTTCGTCATGCTGAAATTCGAATTACAGTAAACTCAAGAAGGAACTAGAACTAGAAGGAAGAAGGTCCTGTCATGCTGGTAGGCTGTAAAAAACAAGCGTCCACTAGATGACGCAAGAAGACAAGTCAATGTTGCACTGTTGTCGATCCCTCCAGTTTTATTTATTTATTTTGAAAAAAATCTATATTTTGAATCCATCTAAAAAAAAGTGCAGCAAAGTGCAGCAGACACATATAGAAAATGGGAACTAACATAATAAAAAGAATAAAAGCTTGAGCGTGTTTGTGTGTGATAAAGTGACTAAGTGAATATTTTAAGTGTGCCGAATGTAAATGTGAGGCAGCAGTGGCATAACAAAAGGGCACCTGAGTGCTTTGCCTAAAAGGCTGTGCTGAATATTCACGCAACGCACCTGATGATGTTATTTTTCTCCAACAATTGCTGCTGAAAGCCAAAAATGTATTTGTCACATGGACAAAAGCACAGAAAGAAACAAAAAGGGTTTTACAACTGCCAATCACACAAAGATGAGACGTTTATACAAAAGAGTTTTTATTACGGGCTATGATGGATTTGAGAACAAAAATCAACAAGGACAAATCAAAGTGTGCAACATGTTTATGCCTTTAAAACCAAAGATAAAGTCTGACACACACACACACACTGTGATGTAACATGACTGTCATGACAACAATTCTGAAATCAATGCAACACACTGTTTCATCACAACTACTGCATGCTGTGTGTGTGTGTGTCCATATGAAACTGACATGGGTGTGTGTATCCGAGTGCATAAAGGTGTGTTTATGTGAAATAAAACAATTAATTCGACGCACTAACTAAAAACAATTGTTGATTTTCTATTGAAACAAAATGTTTTTAAAAAATAAAAGTAAATATAAAAACAATCTTTAAAACTAAAAAAACAAACTAAAAATGAAAATAGAAAAACATCCATAAAACACCTTAACAATTAAAAGTCAAATTAAATACAACAAGAACAAATGAAAATGGAAGTAAAAGTAAAAAAAAAAAGAAAAAAAGCCAGAATAAGGAAAATTCTCACCCATAAAAATAAAACAAAAACAATCTCTCAACCATAAAGCCAAAACCCAAAATGTGAAACTAAATAAGTGGGAATTTAAAAAAAATCCTCAGATAATAGAAATCAAAATAATAGTGAAAATAAATATATAGACCTGACCGGACCTGTAAAAATACAAAGTAAAAGTAAACAGGAAAAAAAAACTGAAATACAGTGGGTACAGAAAATATTCAGACCCCCTTACATTTTTCATTCTTTGTTATCTTGCAGCCATTTGTAAAAATCATTGAAGTTAATTTTTTCCATAATTAATGTACACACAGCACTCCATATCGACAGAAAACGACGGTATCGTTGACATTTTTGCAGATTTATTAAAAAGAAAAACTGAAATACTATTTCTTCTGATCATCCTTGAGATGGTTCTACACCGTCATTGGAGTCCAGCTGTGTTTGATTATACTGATTGGACTTGATTAGGAAAGCCACACCCCTGTCCATATAAGACCTTACTGCTCACAGTGCATGTCAGAGCAAATGAGAATCATGAGGTCAAATGAATTGCCTGAAGAGCTCAGAGACAGAATTGTGGCAAGGCACAGACCTGGCCAACGTTACAAGAAAAATTCTGCTGCACTTAAGGTTCCTAAGAGCACAGTGGCCTCCATAATCCTTAAATGGAAGACGTTTGGGACGACCAGAACCCTTCCTAGAGTTGGCCGTCCGGCCAAACTGAGCAACGGGGGGAGAAGAGCCTTGGTGAGAGAGGTAAAGAAGAACCCGAGGATCGCTGTGGCTGAGCACCAAAGATGCACTCGGGAGATGGCCGAAAGTTCTAGAAAGTCAACCATCACTGCAGCCGTCCAACCAGTCGGGGATTTATGGCAGAGTGGCCCGACGGAAGCCACATGCAAGACACATGAAAGCCTGCAGGGAGTTTGCTCAAAAACACCTGAAGGACTCCAAGATAGTGAGAAATAAGATTCTCTGGTCTGATGAGACCAAGATAGAATTTTTTGGCCTTAATTCTAAGATGTATGTGTGGAGAAAACCCGGCACTGCTCATCACCTGTCCAATACAGTCCCAATAATGAAGCATGGTGGTGGCAGCATCATGCTGTGTGGGAGTTTTTCAGCTGCAGGGACAGGACGACCGGTTGCAATCGAAGGAAAGATGAATGCGGCCAAGTACAGGGATATCCTGGACGAAAACTTCTCCAGAGTGCTCAGGACCTCAAACTGGGCCGAAGGTTCACCTTCCAACAAGACAATGACCCTAAGCACACAGCTACAAAAACGAAGGAGTGGCTTCAGAACAACTCCGTGACTGTTCTTGAATGTCACAGACAGAGCCCTGACTTAAACCCAATTGAGCATCTCTGGAGAGACCTGAAAATGGCTGTCCACCAACGCTCACCGTCCAACCTGACAGAACTGGAGAGGATCTGCAAGGAGGAATGGTAGAGGATGCCCAAATCCAGGTGTGAAAAACCTGTTGCATCATTTCCAAAAAGACTCATGGCTGTATTAGCTCAAAAGGGTGCTTCTACTAAACACTGAGCAAAGGGTCTGAATACATAGGACTGTGTGATATTTCAGTTTTTCTTTTTTAATAAATCTGCAAAAATGTCAACAATTGAGTTTTGTTTCTGTTAATATGAGGTGCTGTGTGTACATTCATGAGGGGAAAAAATGATTTTAGCAAATGGCTGCAATATAACAAAGAGTGAAAAATTTAAAAAACTCTTATCCAAACATAAAACCATCCACCCATTTTCTGTACCACTTATCCTCACACGGGTCGTGGGCATGCTGGACCCTACCCCAGCTTTCTTTGGGCGAGAGGCGGGGTACACGGTGAACTGGTCGCCAGCTAATCACAGGGCACATAGAAACAAACAACCATTCGGACTCACATCCACACCTACGGGCAATTTAGAGCCTTCAATCAACCTACCACGCATGTTTTTGGGATTTGGGAGGGAACCGGAGTGTCCGGAGTAAACCCACGCAGGCACGGGGAGAACATGCAAACTCCACACAGGGGAGGCTGGATTTGAACCCCGGTCCTCAGTTTTGTGAGGCAGATGTGCTAACCAGTCGGTCACCGTGCCGCCTCAGTAAAATTGGAAATACAAATAAAAGTAAATACCGTATAAAGACAATGTATAAATATATAAAACCGTTTTCCTTAAAACTAAAAATTAAAAGTGAAATCCCAAAAATACACCACCAACAGCAACAATAACTAATGAAAACAAGAGTAATAAATAAAATGCCAAAAACACCTGCTCACCCATAAAAAATAAAACCAAAAACTCTCACCCATAAAGTTAAAACAAAAAAAACAATAAAATAAACAAAATAAACAATAAAAAAAAAAAGAATTGTGAAATCATAAACTACTCGTAAAAATACAAATAGAAGTACAAAGAAAAATAAAGACCCTTGATTTACTCACGTAAACAAAAACAGAAAAATCAAACTAAATTAAAAAAAAACCTCATCTGTATAAATAGAACAAAAGAAAAACCCCTTCTCCGGACAAAATAAATGAACAAACAAGGAAGTCCATCCATCCATCCATTTTCTGAGGCGCTTATTCTCACAAGGGTCGCGGAAGTGCCAGAGCCCATCCCAGCTATCATCGGGCAGGAGGCGGGGTACACCCTGAAGTAGTTGCCAGCCAATCGCAGGGCACACATAGACAAACAACCATTCCCACACACATTCACACCTACGGGCAATTTAGAGTCGTCAATTAACCTACCACGCATGTTTTTGCGATGTGGGAGGAAACCGGAGTGCCCGGAGAAAACCCACGCAGGCACGGGGAGAACATGCAAACTCTACACAGGCGGGGCCGGGGATTGAACCCCGGTCCTCAGAACTGTGACGCAGACGCTCTAACCAGTCTTCCACCGTGCCGCATAAGTCAATTAATAAATAAATAATCACCACAAGACTTTCTATCTTTCCGATTACGACCTGTCTCCTCATTCCGGTTGCCTGGCAACCATAACTATTTAGGAAGCGAACGCCACGATGTTATACGTCACCTCTATTAAGGATTAGCAGTCGATTAAAGTTGTGCAAATCCTCTTCTTTGCTCCAAATCTACCCGGCAGCTTCCCTCTCAGCACACGTTTTATTGCCCCTGTTGGCACTTTTCACTTGAAAGGGATGCCATTAAAAGCGGCGCCACCCGGCATATTTTATAGTTATATTTTTTAAAAAGTGCACAGAGAGGGTGGCTTCCCAAAATCTTCTTTTCCTTCGTTTGAGTGAGTGTCGCTGTCAGCAGCATCTGAACACACACACACACACACACACACGCGCACACTCACGCACACAAACACACACTTGGCTTTAAATACATCCATTTGCAAATGTATTATTCATGCAGGCCCGGTAAGCACTAATGTATTTTTACCTGATGTTTAATGCATCGCAGAACACCAGCATGCTGAGACATGTTGTGTAATAACAGCTCTCCAACATGTCATCAAACCTCCCGGATGCTGGAAATATTCCGATAAAATGCTCACGTCGGAGCCTAATGTTGGATCAGGTAAGGCTCATCAAACATAAGTGTCAATCAAACATGCTTGCAGCTGTGCATACAGTCTGTTTGTTTTTTAAATCCAGTAAATTTTTTGCTTTTCAAGTAAGTGGCGGCACGGTGTGCGACTGGTTACCGCAACTGCCTCACAGTTCTGAGGACCGGGGTTCAAATCCGGCCTCGCCTGTGTAGCGTTTGCATGTTCTCCGGGTACTCCGGTTTCCACCCACATCCCGAAAACATGCATGGTACCTTAATTTAATACTCTAAATTGCCCGTAGGTGTGAATGTGAGTGCAAATGGTTGTTTGTTTATATGTGCCCTGCCATTGGCTGGCAACCAGTTCAGGGTGTAGCCCGCCTCTCGCCCGACGATAGCTGAGATAGGCTCCAGCACGCCTGCGACTTTAGTGAGGATGATCGGTACGGAAAATGGATGGATCCATTTTTTAAAGTACAGTTCAGTTGTATTTAACTTTGAAATACATTTACATGTCTGTTTTTAAAATGTTCCTAAAGTGCAGTACAACATTTATTCAAGTTGTCAGTCATCTTAAATCATTTAAGTCATTTTTTAATTTTCCAATACAGTGGTACCTTGAGATACGAGTTTAATTAATTCCGTGGACAAGCTCGTAACTCAAAACATCTAAAATCATCTTTCCTTATTGAAATAAATGTAACATCCAACATGTCTATATATATATATATATATATATATATATATATATATATATATATATATATATATATAATATGTATATAATATGTACATATATATAATGTCTTTCTAAATAAGAATAATAATACTTGATAATATTGTACTTTATGCAAATACACAATAATGCCATAATTAAATAGAATGTAAGGAAGTTAAACAGTTTTTGCTTCAATTCAATGGACATTGTGTTGCTTCTTCTGGTGCCTGCACCTTGGCCGCCTTAGAGGCAGAGTATGATACAGACATACAGATATACTGTACACAGAGACAGTAAGTAAGTAAATATTAGTCATTCTTCACAGAGAATAAAAAAAAATATATACGTTGTTATATTGTCTGTCTTCTACCTGGCAAGATAGATGCATGCTTAAAAATAAAAATGAAAGTAAAACTACTAAAACACTAAAACTACAAATTAAAACCACAGGTGAAAGTAAAATTAAAAAATCTTCACCCATTGTCTAAAGTTTTGAAAAATTATAGAAAAAAAGGTTTTAAAAAAAATCACCATCACAAATAAGAGTAAAACAACCAAAAGTAAAAAAAAAAAAAGGTAATACAAATGAAAGTAAAATCATCAAAATCAAGCATCGATAAAACTGAAACTTAAAAAATTCACTAAATATGTGTGATGATTACTTAAGTGATTTCTTCATTTTTCTTTTTAAGAAAAAATTTCACGTCATTGTGGTGTGTTGTGCTTTTGAGGTTAAAAAAAGCCATTTAATTCCATAAAAAAAAAAGGCTGTTGGATAACAAAATAAGGCAAAAGTGAAGAGCTGTAAAAAAAAATTCCAACTGACAAATTGTTAGCCTAACAGCATCGTGGCCTAAGCCATATTTGAACGTTTTGGGAATATAAGAAATACAATTTTTAGCAAGCACATTGTTATTTTTTATTCATTTGCTAAGCGTAAGTTAAAAAGGACTTAGACAATTATGCTATTAGGCTAATGAAATGTACAATTGATGACTTGGAGCACGGTGTATGAGAAAAACCTTGTTGGACAATGAGCCACATTCTGCTTCATTCTCTAAAATACGATTGTCTGATCGCAACTTAGCATGCAAACATTAGCACAAGCACCTGCTTTTGGAAACTAATAGTGATTTTTGTTTTCTTTGATGCTAATTTTGGAACACTTTTCTGCACATGTGGATGCCAAAATGATGGATTTGTAAAATCCTTTGTCTTTGGAAAATAAACAAGGTCCTCAGAGGTGCGGCCGTCGCGATGGGGTCGTCGAGGTGTGACATTCGGAATGTCCGGATTAGACCAGCAGCGACTGGCACAGCGTGAGTGGCTCTGACAAAGCTTCCACTGAATGTGAATGTGTTTTAGTGTATGTTTTTGTGGAGATAAAATGGTCGCAGTAGCTGCATTGATTTCTCAGGGAAATAAAAGATGAATGACCAAGCCAGGACACACCTTTTTTAAAACAAATATTTAATTTTCCCATTTATGGCTAGACAGGAAAATTGGTTTTCATAGTTTTTTTGCTGGTTACAGTGTGCGCTGTTATTTCCTTACTTGAGACAATTTCATTAAACCTTCATGTGTTAAGGTTTAGGTTAATGGTAGGGGATAAAGATTTAGGGATAGGGATTGGATTTGGGTTAAGGATTAGCTTTAGGATTAGGGTTTTGGTAAAGTAAGATTATGGGTTAGAGTTAGAGTAAAGCAATGGTTAGGGTAATGGTTGGGATACTGTAGGGTTAGGAAATAGGAGATTGGGATAGGTTTAGGGTCAAAATAAGGGTGAGAGTTTGGAAGTAGCGATTAGAGTTAGGGTAAAGATGAGGGTTTAGGTTTAGGAAGTCAGTACAAATCCCTGTGATGTCAAAATAAACAAGCTGTCTAAATTTGACACACCACACACGTGTTGTTAAAAAGCCTGCCAAATTTTAATTGTTGAAAAAATTTGCCAAGTATATACAATGAGGGCGGCACGGTGAGTCACTGGTTAGCGCATCTGCCTCACAGTTCTGAGGACAGGTGTTGAAATCCCGGCCCCCCTTGTGTGGAGTTTGCATGTTCTCCCTGTTCCTGCGTGGGTTTTCTCCGGGCACTCCGGTTTCCTCCCACATCCCAAAAATATGCGTGGTAGGTTGATTGAAGACTCTAAATTGCCCGTAGGTGTGAATGTGTGCACGAATGGTTGTTTATTTATATGTGCCCTGCGATGGGCTGGCAAGCAGT
Organism: Phyllopteryx taeniolatus; assembly: GCF_024500385.1. NCBI lineage: Eukaryota > Metazoa > Chordata > Actinopteri > Syngnathiformes > Syngnathidae > Phyllopteryx > Phyllopteryx taeniolatus. Next base: position 1,406,955 of record NC_084515.1, on the reverse strand, counting down.
TCAGGGTGTACCCCGCCTCTCGCCCGAAGTTAGCTGAGATAGGGTCCAGCACGCCCGTGACCCTCGCGAGGCTAAAGCGGTACAGACAATGGATGGATGGATGGATATACAATGAGGCTTCAAAATCATGAAAAACCAAGCCATTCGATCCACTCATAAATGCCATTTAGTGCGTTCACTCATTGTGCTGTAACCAACCCAACTCACCTGTCAACTGTCAAACAAACACAAATACTGCGATATGGAAAAACGGATGCTACTTTGTCTAGCCTCTTTCTTATACATACACATAACCACGTATATATACGTAATGTTTACTTAAAGCCTCCAGTGGCTGGAATATATCTCACCGGGTCATTGCTTGGCTTTTCCACACCGCATCAATTGAAGCCCTGGTTTACACGTTGACTATCAAGTCTGACTTTTTTTTAAATTTCCACCCTCCTCAAACTTCCACTTTCCTCTCCGTGACGTGTGCACACTCAAGGTCAACAACGAGGCTCTCTAAAGTGATCACGCCAGCCTGAAACCCCTGCCCACATGCTGACTGTCACATTAGAAATGACATTTTTTTTTGCCCTCCTTGCACTTCCACCTTTCTCTCAGTGATGTACAGACGCTCACGCCCAACAACAAGGCGCGCTAAATTGGCCATACCAGCGGACTATCCATTTAACACTCTATCTCCACAATTGAGTAATACATAGTTCTCAGTCTTTGCACATTTTCAGCAATTATCTGAAACATGTATAATGTATTTTGAAACAAATCGTTGAATTGGACTTTTGGTAAGGTTAGGGCTTGGGTAAGGGTTAGGTCTATGATTAAGGTTACAGTTTGAACAATTTTCGGGTTAAGTTTTTTTTCTGGGGGGGGGGGCAGTTTTAGCATTTGTATAAGTGTTGGGTATACAGAAATTGTAGTGTCAAGTTTCAGATAAGGGTTTGGCATACGGTAATGACAGCATTAGTTGGGTAAACCCAACCCTTGTTCAAACCCTAACCCAACCATGACTGAAACCCAAAGGCGCAATCCAACCCTAGCATTACTAACCCTCACCCCGATTATCTTCCAGTTCAATGGACGCCATCTTAAAAATGGCAACAAACACACCACACGTGATGCTCATTTCAAAATGTCGATTGTTTTCACATGGAATCATGACAGCAGTTATCCACCAAGGCAAAGAAACGGCAAACGTAAATGAGACTCACGACATCCAGAGCTGCAAAAAAAAACCTCACGCAGGGTGATGTTGAACCCCCACACCCCCCAACATAATCCACGTCCGCTGAACAGCAAAGACACTCAAGTTCAGTCATAAATGAAGAAATACTTTTTTATGACCTCCTGCAGGGCCAGCCCGTCCTGCATGGGACAAATTGCCGTAATTACACCAATCGTCTCAGCAGAGGCTCAGATTACAAACGGTGGACGGTGGGCTTTGTCATTAGAGGAGGCCTGCTATGAGAGGAGATGTATTTTCTTTTCCTTCTGCAGGGCGGAGCAATAAGTGTCACTCGATGCTAACTTTGACGCCGTTGGTCATCAAATAGCGCGCTAACAAAAACTAGGATTAGCGGTTTATATAAATAGTAAAGAAAAGTGGACCTCATCCATAATACTGGGGAATACCTTTGGAGACTATATGCAGTAAGACCCTCCAAAGTGAATTTAACCCAAACATGCCTCAAACCCGAACCTTAATCGTAGACCTAACCATTACCCAAGCCCTAACCTTACCAATATTCTAATTCAGAGATTTATTTCTAAATACATTATACATGTTTGAGGATAATTGCTGCAAACCTGCACAGACTGAGAATTATGTAGTAATGAATTGTGGAGATAGCAATTGAGAGAATTGTAAAGACAGCGCATTAAACAGTTTTTCATCATTTCATTTATTCACCAATTTATTTTTAAGGCCTGACTTTTCCGCGCCTTCAGGATCTTTTTGTTGATGATGTCCGAGTGTTGCTGATCAGACCGGGAGGGGCGTTGTTGCCTGCAGTTGTGAATAAAAACTTGCATTGTGGAACACACCTCGCTGTCTGTTTCAACCACTTGTTACACAATCCGACACGCACTTTTAAAGTGGAAGGAGAGTGGGGGATTATTCCAGCACACACAAAGAGCTCTGTGATTATTTTCAAATGTTGCTAATTCCCACCATGAAGAATCTGCTGCTGTGGTGGGCCTCGAATGAGGACTGGTTCCTCTGTTTGGCCAAGTTGTGCAAACGTTATCTGGCTGTCCCAGCGGCAAGCTGTGAGTGAGAGGTTTTTTTAGTTTTCCTTTTTATATTCTTTTCTCTGCTATTATACAGTAGTACTCCACTGAAAAAGATCTCAGTGATGTCAGCGAGTTGTCAACATTGACTCGACTTTCATCACATTCGTGTTGACTGAAAAAAATGCAACTCCTAACCTCAGTCCTACCAGTCAAACCCTATCCTAACCCTAACCCTACCCTTACCCTGACAACAACTCCCACTCAAACCCTAGGATTACCCTAACCCCTACTTGTTGGATTTATCTTACCCAACATTATAAAAAATAGACACAAAAAGAATGAAGACACTGGTTTCTTTTTCTCATGAGGAGGGCGTATGGGAGATTGTTCAGATCACAGCCTCTCAACACGCTCTAACCAATCTCTCCCGTCGCTCCTGCATTTATTTGAAAATAGGGTTTTTTTTCCCAGACATAATGTTCTAAACAATAAGACACAACACAAAACATTGGACCAACACCTGTCACGTCCCCGACCACATCCGATCACGTCCTTGGTCCAGGCGCCCTTCCATCGGATGATGCTGAGTCATCTTTTCGAAGGCGAGACATCTAAAATCGTCCATAATACTAATGCAAGCTAAGCAAATAAATGATAACTTCTAGAATATATTTAACATTTCCCTCCTGTTTATCATGTATTTGCACAAATTCTCATATCATCTTACAGTCACTTCATTTCGATTTTTAACTGTAGAATCATTTTTATGAAACAAATACATTTACACTCAGAGTAAACTTGTCATACATGAATGTTGTAGTTTAAACATCGTAATCATCTGCATCAGGAAACAAATCAGTTAAAGCAAAATCATCATTATCATCATACAGTAATGGATACATCAGCTCCCTACGGTTCTTCATGTGGGTTATGGCTGTGGTGATTAATTTACTGATTAATGCCCGAATGCATGGGATACAACAACATCCACACAATGTCAGAATGGCTGCAAAAACAGCAATTGATATCAATATTGGTGAAATTAGGGTTTTATATTTACCAAAAACGTCCATTCAGCTGTTCCACAAGGAGTGTTGATTGAGGGTCCGTAGACCATCGATGGCTCTGGTCAAGCTGCCATCTGAAGCAGTATTGTTTGTTCTCCAAACATACCGCAAACACCTCCCTCTCTTGCGAGGAGCATGTCGACAGCTATGCGGCCTTGGAACGTCCTTGAGCTGCTCGTGCACAGCTTCCAACCCACTCTGAGTCCAATTTCCTAATCTCTGTACATTGAAGTGGATGTAGTTTATCCCATCAACATTTTTATTAATCGTACACCAACAGCATATGAAGTATTCAAATCCTCCTGCAACTTGGTCAGCTAATTTGTATTGATTAGGAACCCCACGAGGAACACCTATGGCGTCGATGTATGTTTTATGTTGGATAATTTTGCCTCTGCCAGGATAAATCTCTTTTTTGTCAAGTATGTCCAAAACACACAAGGAATTTGTCTCCGGTAGTTGGAGCTGCTCTAGTACAACAGACAGTCAATTTACAGAACACTTTGGAGACATAAAGACATTGACAAAAAACAATTGTGCAAAAAGATGCAGTCCTCTAGCAGCAGTTTGAATGACTAATATCGCAATAGTCCGGTGCAATGACCATTGTGCAAAGGGCGCTGAGACTTCAAGGAGTGTATGCGGTTTAAAGTGACGAGTAGTGCGATAATCTGGGACAATGGTTGTGCAAATGTTGCAGATGCTCCTCAATCAGTGTGCAAATGGAATAATACAATCTTGTGATAATTATGCCGGAACTATGCGCAACAAAGGCCTGGGACCCATGCAAACTACACAATCTTTTCTCGCTACATTTGCTGCTTGTTCCATCAATAGTAACCAATTGTTATTTTGTCCTGAAACTCCTGTGACAACAAGGAACCAATCATCAGTAGTTATGTTGTTAACCATTAAAATTTGTCCACCTTTCTTTGAAGTTTTCAATGGCATTTTTGGTTTAACACGGTTCCTATAACACAATACTACTTGGAAGTGGGGATCTTTTCCACCAGAATATGCCCACAAGCTCACTATCAAACACATTGGGTGACTTGATTCGTATTTCAATATTAAACTATGGGCCGTTTTGCTTAGGTTAAACTTCTTTCTATGTTCTTTTGCTGTTCTTTTTGACCAACTGGACCAATCATAACCTGTTTCACCAATGAGGTGTTCCCATCCAAAGCCTATAGTTGCATACCAGTCATATCCAAATCCCCAATTCTGCCCATTCTCTTGAGCATCATTGGTGAGAGCCGCATATGGAATTATAATTAAAGCAGCTTGATTTTGGGGGGCACAAAATATTAAACCGTTTTGCCGCATTTGGAGGCCATGCCCACAATTTTGATCATCAGCTGTACTCCTTTTGATACGAGTTAATGATTCAACATTTTTTATTATTGGGTTCATCATATTGGTCCAGTTGGTAGGTGATTTTCTATCTAAAAAATTGGTTGTATCATTTAGGGTGGGACGTCCCATGTACCACATAAACAAAACCAACAACATAGTAGCCAAAGTTGCTACGTAACAACTTATCGAATCTCGTAACCAACGTGGGTGTGCCATTCTGCTGAGTTCTCACTAAACGGGTTGGTGACTTTTTTCTTCACTGACCAGCAAGAGTTTTCAGCATCTCCACATCTGCTCCCGCTCCGTTATCAGACTTTTGCTCACCTTCCCTATTTGAGTACTCAGCTGAAATGACTCTTTTACAGTGTGTTAAATGAACCCACGTGTTTCTTTCTGCTTTTTTTTTAGGGCTGTAAAGTGTCAATCTATCTGTGCCACCATCCCTCCGGTTGAGACATGTGACACAGCATGGCTCAATATAGCAGCCCATTTGAATAGTTTTTTTTTTTTTTTTTTTTTTTTTCCTGTGCTAATGTAAATTTCATTTTGTAGTTTTGCACTTTGTTTTTCTCAATAATTGCGTTTTTGTTGTGGAATACTCATATTGGCTATCAGTATAGATTGTACCATCTTTATCATTAGTTTGCATGCCTCTGTTAATGCTACTAATTCAGCAGCTTGTTCAGCCAATTCCCTATCATGCTGCGTGCCTTCATTAAGTAAGCGTATTAGTGTGGCTGGATTTAAGGTTGTGCATCGCTCAACAGTCAAATGTGGTTGTGACAGCAAGATGGCAATGCAAGATAAATGTCTTGCAGGTGATAAAAACGCCATATTGGTTTGCAATAGGAGAGCAGACACTGTATGTGAACTGCTCTCTACTGCCGTCAAGGCTGCCACAAATTCTCTGACACAACGTAGTAATGCAAACGTTACGTTGTCCAATTTAGTTGAAAAATAAGCTATTGGTCTTAGCTTATCACCGTATTGTTGTGTAAGTACGGAGGTCATGCAATAGCTTTTACAATCTACCATTTGAATGAATGTTTTATCATTAAATTTGGAAGGCCTAGCGCAGCACTGGACACCAAATGTTGTTTAATGTCACAGAAGGCCTTTTCTGCCTCTGTACTCCATTAAACAGGTGATGTAATTTTAAGGTTGTTTTCATACATTAATTTTGACAATGGTGCAACAATTTCTGCATAGTTTGGAATCCATGCTCTACAATAATTTGTCAGACCTAAAAATGATTATTATATGTTTCTTCGTCTGTGGTTTAGGATTTCTTAAGACTATAGCTTTCCTGTCTTCTAATATAGTCTTTCCTCCTATACTTAAATTATGGCCTAGATATTTGACTTGTCTTTTACATCATTGCAATTTATTTTTGTTAACTTTATGTCCCTCTTCTGTTAGATGATGCAGTAAGTTCAATGAATCTTTGCATGTCTCTCCATCTGTAGATGCCAGAAGACATGCGTGTTGTCATAACTTGTGAATAAATAGTTGGACTTTCACAGTAACCTTGCGGTAATCTAGTAAATGTATATATATTTTTTTTTTTCTCAAATGTGAATGCAAACCAAAATTGACTCTTATTTTCTATTGGTACTGAAAAGAATGCATTACTTATGTCCACTACTGTAAACACAGTAGCGTCTGGTCTTAATGGATTTAACAATGTGCGTGGGTTTGGTACGCATGCTGCTCTCTGTATTACTGCAGCTCATCACATTCTTTTTTATCTTTTATTTTTGTGATAAGCTGCAAGGCTGCAGACAACAGGGCCTTTCCCACGTTTAACGGTGGTTTGTCTTTTATTTTTTATATAATTTGATTCCTGCAACGCGGCTATTTTTTGTGTATTTAACCAACCATTAAAGCCGTGTTCGGTTATCCCTGTCTCTAAATATTAAATTTTATCAGGATCCTGTTTTTTTTTCTTTTAAATTTAATTTAATGAACCTCCAACCTTTACACTGCAGTGTATTCCTGTTTTTTATTTTACTACTTCCTTTCCCCATTTGAAAGAATTTGGTTCAGTGTAATACTACCTAGGGTAGTCTAGAACACTGTTTCTTTTCAGTAGGACGGTGATTCAAATTTACTTTCTGTGGTAATTCTCACTTCAACTCTTTCGAGTGGAGAATTCTTGCCTTTGCATCAACAAAAGTCCACCGTTTACTTTCCCACTGTTTTGGTATGGAATGAAAAACCTAGTGGTTTCCCATTTCCCATTTACACTCTCATTCAAACAGTTATCATTCACACTGGCTCGTCAGAGGACTCCGCCGTCCTATACGGAATTTAACTACGTCTGTCAACAGCTCATTCGAGGACTCCGCCGTCCTATACGGAATTTAACTACGACGCCACGAAACTTTCCTAGTTTCTTTATTTCACCCGCCATTAACTAGTATTCACAGGGTTTATTAAACACGGAATTTAAGTACGTACAGGACTCCGCCGTCCTCGCGGAATTTGTGGACTCCGCCGTCCTTTTTCCTAAAAATTTTTTTAAAATTTAACTCACCAGTCGTCTTCAATCCTGTGGATTGTCGTCAACCTTCAGATCCCAGTTGAGGAGAACGAAGACCAGTCCCGTAAAGGGTCTCACGTCCCCGACCACTTCCGATCACGTCCTTGGTCCAGGCGCCCTTCCATCGGATGATGCTGAGTCATCTTTTTGAAGGCGAGACATCTAAAATCGTCCATAATACTAATGCAAGCTAAGCAAATAAATGATAACTTCTAGAATATATTTAACCCTAATTTAACCTTAGAATTAGCCCAACACTAACCCAAACACTTCCATTACTTGAACCCCAAACCCAACGCTGTTCTAACCCTACCTTGAACCAAATCCCAACCCTACCAGTTACCCTATCCCAACCATTACCTTAACTCTACCATAAACCTAGCTTTACCATAACCAGTTCCGTTACCAATAACGTAATGCTACCATGACTCTAACCCACCCAGTGGTTCAACCCTAACCCTACCATTGATGTAACATATCCTTACTCTACAATTACCCAAAACCTACATTAGCCTTATCCTAACCCCAGTGGTCATTCAAACCCTACCATTACTCTATACTCTAACCCTATAATAACCCTTAATCGTAACAAAACCCTAATCCTAATCCTTACCTAAAACCATAACACTATGATGACTTGTACGCCAAACCCTAACTTTACCAATACTCGAATGCAAACTTAACCCAACCATTACAGCCACCCTAAATTAACCCTTACCTAAACCCAAACCCCAAGTCTACTACTGCCATAACCCAAACCCTAACTGTACCGTTAACGTGACCCTCAACCCACTTTTGAGGAAAAAATGACTTAAGATCAAGAATGGATAACATGGTGGATGACTGGTTAGCACATCTGCCTCACAGTTCTGAGGTCCCGGGTTCAAATCCAGCCTCCCCTGTGTGGTGTTTGCATGTTCTCCCCGTGCCTGCGTGGGTTTTCTCCGCGTATTCCGGTTTCCTTCCACATTCCAACATGCATGGGAGGTTGATTGAACACTCTAAATTGCCCGTAGGTGTGGTATGGGAAATGGATGGATGAATGGATAGAGAATACCTGAAACAAATACTACTAATACTAGTTACTTGCGCAGTTTATTGTCTTTTTGGATGGGTTAGACAATTTAACTTGGAGACAGGTCTGGCCAAGAGAAGGTGTCAAAGCTGGATTTTTAACCTTCTTACATGCAAATGATCCAATCAATACACATACTACAGAAAGATATAGCCAAGTGGTCAAAGAAAGAAAGCTGTCTCAAGGGGCGGGTTCCTAAATCCATGCGGTCTCCAAAACATCTAACCTTGCTCGTCCATCTGATGAGCTCATTTCAAATACTTTCCAACCTGGTCACTCATGGAGAGAAGCCCAACATCTTCATTTCCACCACTTTGAGCTCTGCTTCCTGTTCTGTCCTCTTTAGTGCCACTGTCTCTAATCCGTACATCTTGGCTGGCCTCACCACTGTTTTATAAACTTTGCCCTTCATCCTAGCAGAGACTCTTCTGTCACATAACACACCTTCCTCCACCCGTTCCAACCTGCTTGGACCCGTTTCTTCACTTCCTGACCACACTCACCATTGCTCTGGACTGTTGACCCCAAGTATTTGAAGTCCTCTACCCTCACTATCTCCTCTCCCTGTAGCCTCACTCTCCCCCCTCCACCCCTCTCATATATGCACATACTCTATATTCTGTCTTACTTCGGCTAGTCTTGATTCCTCTCCTTTCCAGCACATGACTCCACCTATCTAAATGTTCATCCGCTGGTTCCCTGCTTTCACTGCAGATCACAATGTCATCTGCGAACTTCATGGTCCATGGGGATTCCAGTCTAGCCTCATCTGTCAGCCTATCCATCACCACTGCACTATTCTAACATACTTGTCTGCCACTCCAGACGTCCACATGCAGTACCACAGTTCCTCTCCAGGTACTCTGTCATAGGCTTTCTCTAGATCTACAAAGACTAACTGCAGCTCCTTCTGACCTTCTCTGTACTTCTCCATCAACACTCTCACGGCAAATAATACATCTGTGGTACTCTTCCTAGGCATGAAACCATACTGTTGCTCACAAATACTCACATCTGTCTTGAGTCTAGCCTCCACTACTCTTTCCCATAACTTCATTGTGTGGCTCATCAGATGTATTCTTACTAATCATTGCTACTTCCTGGTCCGCCACACCTCTCTTCTACTTCTTCCTCCTCTCTCCTTTTCCTCATTCATCAGCTCCTCAAAGTATTCTTTCCATCAATAAGCACACTACTGGCACCAGTCAACACATTTCCATATCAATCCTTTATTACCCTAACCTGCTGCACATCCATCACATCTTTATCCCTCTGTCTGGCCAACCTGTATACATCTTTCTCTCCTTCTTTACTGTCCAATCTGTTATACATGTCATCATTTACCTCGATTGGTCTTTGCCGTATCTACCTTTGCCCTAGGTCACATTTGTGTGTATTATTGTCCCACTTCTTATTAGCTAGCCTCTCTTTGAATGCTTTCCTGTACTTTAAGGTTCCACCAGCAAGTCTTCTTCTCCCCTTTCCTACCAGAAGACACACTAAGTACTCTCCTGCCTGTCTCTCTGATCACCTTGGCTCTAGTGGTCCAGTCTTCTGGAAGCTCCTCTTGCACCCCGAGAGCCTGTTTCACCTCTTCTTCAAAAGCTGCACCAAACTCTTCCTTTCTCAGCTTCCACCACATGGTTCTCTCCTCTGCCTTTGTCTTCTTAATCTTCCTCTCCACCACCAGACTCATCTTATACACCACCATGTCATACTTCATCACCTGTTTCCTTCATCAACATGTCCATTACAATCTGCATCAATCACAACTCTCTCTCTGCCTGGAATGCTCTTAATTACTTTGTCTAGCTCTTTCCAGAACTTCTCTTTCACCTCTGGTTCACATCCTACCTGTGGGGCATAACTACTAATTACATCAAACATTACACTCTCAATTTCAAGTTTCAGCATCATCACTCGATCTGACATTATTTTCACCTCCAAGACATTCTTAACTAACTCTTCCTTTAAAATAACCTCTACTACATTTCTCTTCCCATCTACACCATGGTAAAATAATTTGAACCCTGCTCCTAAGCTTCTAGCCTTACTGCCTTTCCACCTACTCTCCTGGTCACACGAAATCTAGTATAGCTCCCTTTCTCTTTATCATCATGTCAACCAACTCCCTAGCTTTTCCTGTCATAGCCCCGACATTCAAAGTCCCCACTTGTGGGTTCTGTGCTTTCCTCTTCTCTTTCTACCTAAAAACCCGCTTCCCACCTCTGCTTTGTCTTCGACCCACAGTAGCTGAACTTTTACAGGCGTCCTATTGGTTAAAGGTACCAGTGGCAGATGCTGTTAACCTGTGCCATGACCGATCCGGTATGGAATTCTTTGGATCAACACTCAAAAACACATTGGGACTGGCCTACAGTTTGCACTGGCTTGTGCCCCCCCTTGTGGCTGTGGTCCTTACGCAAACCCTGACCCTAACTAAACACTAAACCTTACCACAAAACAATCATTTGAGATTGCATGGTTCCAGTCAAAAACAGCTGACGTTAGTTTTCAAAGTAGTCACGAATCGGTCCATTACCCAGTCGTCATTCCAGGATAATCAATTAATTAGCAAAATTTCTCTCTTGCTGTAATAGCAGATGCTATCTTTACCCGAGCCGCGCTCTCTCTCATTTCGCTTTCAAGCCTCACGGAGCTGACGAAGGGGTCCGCCCACCTCCTCCTCCTCATACCCCCACCCTCCCACTGTGCAAATGGAAGCATGGGATTAAAGGCGACATGCAAGATGAGAGTGGCACTCAGCAGGCCCGCGGGGGCATCTCGTTCTGTTCACGGCACTGCTGCTTCTGTAGCGTCGATGCACCAACTGTTTACGTGGCAGAAAAAGCACGAAATTATAGGGGAATGCTGAGAGATGATGCCCCTTGATACAATGCCTATATGCCCCCCCAGGTGGCTATATGCATTAGAAGTGATGATGCAAAGAAGATTGGACATAGGATGTCGTTTGGTTCTGTGATTGCATTGGAATCAGTTAAACGGTAGCGATGATATTAATAGCGATAAATGATAACAAGCTCATATTTGCATTAAGGTGAATGGTGAAAGCGCTGTTAGATTTTTTTGAGTGACGCCAGGACAGAATTTTAAATTTTTTTAACAAAATCATGTTTTAAAAATTCTATTAAGATTTCTTCGATTGCATTGAATCCATCGAACGCTAGCACAGCTATTAAACGCGATAACCAAATAAGATTTTCATATCAGCAAAGATTGTGAATGCTGAACATTCTGTTCGATTTTTGGGTGGTGTCAAAATTATTATTTTTTAAAATATGCTAATAAAATTAAATTGTTTGATTGTGTTTGAATGCATCGTGCGGGAGCACCAAAATGATTCAAGACATCAAGTAAAGGTGTTTATATCGGCATGAATGTGAATAAATTCAAACATTTGATCTTTTGGTGATGCCGTGATACAATTATTTTTAATCATGAAAAAGTATTTTCTAAATTAATAGCACACAAAGACAGAATCAAACACACATTTTGTTCTCTGATTGCGTTGGAAACAAACAAACAAACAAACAAACAAACGGTAGACCTGCTATTATTCACGATAAGCGATAATGTTTATATTCCCGCCAATGTGAATGCTGATCGCTAAGTGGCAATAAAGGAAAAGGTGTTACGTGATTATTTATAAAACATCTTTTAATATCATCAAACAGTGTGTCAACAAACAAAAAGAAAATACGCTTCAAATATTTTGGGACATTATTTTTACAATTTCAGACATCTATGAAAAATGATAAAGTGGAGAAGATGTGCAGTTTGGACTAACGTATCGGGACACTTAGAGGAAGTTGGACAGAAGCATTGGGACACCTGCAAGAAGTGAAAAAGTGAAGAAAATGTGGAATTGTGACAAACGTTTGGGGACACCTCCAGGACTTTTGATAAATGGGACACCTGCAGGAAGTCAAAGAAAATGAGGACAAAAGCATTGGGACAGCGATGGGAAGTGAAAAAGGAGACAATATGTGGAGTTTGAACACCTCAAGCAAGTTAAAATAAAATGAAGAGTTTGGACAACAGTATGGGGACACCTACAGATTGAGAAAAGTGACACAAAATGAGGACTTGGTGGACAAGATCTTTGTCCCAATATGTTTGTCCATTTCATTTTATTTCCCTTTCCTGAACCGACCTTCTGCCAGGCCAGCACTTATGATTATTTTCTACCTTTTTGCAGAAAAATCAAAACAGCAGAAAAGGAAAAAAGTTCTACACAGACAAGAAATGCAGAGATGCACCTTGAAGTTGTTGATAGTTTCCTCATTAAAATGCTTGCCGTCTGTTTGACAAACAGCTGCCGCGCCGTCTATCAGGATGGCTTCGCTCCATCGCGACGTGTCTTCATTACATCCATGAGTGCCTGAGACGTCGCTCTCGTCGCCGTCAAAAGGAGCTCTTCGAAAACAAGCGCCGCCGCTGCCAGCCTTCTTTGGAGATGCTTCAAAGCTTCAAAAGCTCTCCGAGGACTTTTAGCGAAGTGCCACACGCTCGCAGCAGGCGGGAGAAACATCAAATAAAAACTACAAAAAAGCAAAAAGCCCTCTGTTGAGGAAATAAAGACGTTTCACAGATGTGTTTTGGATTTCCTGTCTCACATTGGCAACCTTGACAGGATTAATAATTCAGTAGGCCAACAAGAACGAAGTGAGTCATCAACCTCCTTCAGTCCACATTTGGATGTCTTTCAGCGCATAGCTTGAATGTCACTCAGTCGAGTGTAGACCTCCGACAAGGCAACATGAGTGGAAGAAAAAATTGTGCAGTGTCTTATTTTTGTTTGTTAGCTTACAGGGTACATCGTGATTCATGGAGGTTGGAATCAGGTTAGGATTTTGAGCTTTTTTTTGTTTTTGTTTTGGTTACAGTATTCCATTTGATTTTTATTTGATCTGCATCAAAAATGTTTAAAAGTTTGAGGAAAATAATAGCCCGCACACCTGGAATGAAACACACTTGTTTTTTTGATTGCATCGGAAACCACTGAACAATGAAACGTGAATATGAAGAGATCAAATGCAAAAGCAGACATCTCCATGTTCTGTGAATTTAGAAAAAAAAAAAAAATTTAATTCCTGGATCCAGGTTAAAGATCATTTTTATTTAAGGTATTCTAAGTCTTTCAAATAGGTCTTTGATGTAATTTCATTGCAAAACCCGACAACTCCAAGAAAATAATTTTCTTTAAAAACAGACAAGTCGACGGCACGGTGAGGGCGACTGGTTAACACGTCCGCCTCACAGTTCTGAGGACCGGGGTTCAAATCCCGGCCCTGTCTGTGTGGAGTTTGCATGTTCTCCCCGTGCCTGCGTGGGTTTTCTCTCAGAACTCCGGTTTCCTCCCACATCCCCAAAACATGCATTCATTGAACACTCTAAATTGCCCGTAGGTGTGAATGTAAGTGCGAGTGGTTGTTGGTTTCTATGTGCCCTGCGATTGGCTGGCGACCAGTTGAGGGTGTACCCCACCTCTCGCCCGAAGATAGCTGGGATAGGCTCCAGCACACCCGTGACCCGAGTGAGGAGAAGCGGAACGGAAGATGAATGAATGAACAGACAAGTCCAAAATTTTCACATGACTATAAAATGACACTGAAATGGTAAGTATTATGCTTTATGAATAAAAATTAAAAACAGGTTAGTGTACAATAATTAGTTTCTTGAACTAACCCTTAACCCCTACTAACCCCTACCTTAAATGAACCTTTAACCCTAACCCTTCAAAGGGGAAGACAAGTCACATTGATTGCTGATCGTGCCAATGCCATCGTTTTTGTTTCCCGTTAGTTTCATAAGCTATACAGTATGAGCAATTGGTAATGTATTGTGTTTCATGTATACTATTCTGTCTGTCAAAACACTTTGTAAAGACATTTTTACAACAATCTTCTTCATTGCTGCTACCCTCAAGATCCCGTCGACTCACTTGATTGCGACCAACATTGGCGAAGGCTTCCTTGTAGACTCTGCGGACCTGATCACTAGCTCACTAATAAGTTTCATGACATCATCTCTCTCGTACCATTTCATACAATTAGGCAATAAAGTTGAAAGTTAGATTTTACGCTCACGTTCAAGCACAATCAAAGCTATAGTCGCAGCGAGATAACGAGAATTAACGGCCGCAGACATGTTTAAGGATGAACGTGATGACGTCAATACTGTACGTACAGGCTCGTGACGGATGAGAAATGAGATGATGGGTTCGGGTGCAGTGAAATGGAGCTTATCGGTTTCTGCAATAAAACCTTTATTTTCAACGGGTTTTACATACAGTAGGAGTTGTTTGGTTTTGCAGGGTTAGGAAATGCAACATCGAACAATGCCATGATAAGCAGTCTGCTAGTAGGCGTGGCTCTATTTTTGTCTCAATGGCGATTGTCGGCTTTTGTGTTTGAACACCACAAATACATTCCTCTAATTCAGAGACTTACAAAAATACAAAGAATTCTTCCACCCCTCTAGATGACAGTGTAGGTGACGACCGCATCGGAGCATTCTGATCGGAATTAGATCTTTCGGTGAGCCCAGGACATCACTGTTGTTTTTCACTCATTTCATTTTGATTTCAGTCAAAAGAAAATGTTTGAGAAAACTCTCGTTTGTTAGAAAAATAATAGCACATACGCCCAGAATAAAATGCACATTTTTGACTGTGTCTGTTGGTAGCGCTTCTATTGAGTGCAATTTCTGTATGTGTACCTTCATTGAGATCCTGTCCTAAATCCAATGGAAAATTGTACAAAAACTGAAGGGGGCGTTTGAAAGGTGGCTTGATGCCCTCTATTTTTGTATTGTTTTGTAAAGAGCACATTCCGTGTTCTATTCAGGTCAATTTATTCAAATTCACTACCAGTTGATATGTGAAAACCGCATTTTCCTCCATACACCACTGCTGTGATTATGTCTTTTCCACATGCAGTACAACATGATCTGACATTTGATATCAATCCAAAAGAAGTTTAAGGGAGAAAGCTCACGTTTAGGAAGAATAATAGCACATGACTTAGAAACAAATGCTTATACTGTATTGTATTGTTATTGTACATTTGTGTACGTGCACCTTTATTCAGATTCTGTCTTTTCCACGTATGACATGATCTGACATTTGATCTTGAGCAAAAAGAAGTTTTGTGAAAAAGCTCACATTTGAGAAAACTAATAGCGCACACCCCCAGGCTGAAACGTGCATTTTGTTTTTTGAAAGCGTTGGAATTTGTCGAGCAGTATCGCTGCTATTCATCGCAATAATTGATAAAATGCATTTCTGTATGTGCACTTTTATCCAGATTGACATTTGATCTTTGTCTCCCAAATTGGGGGAACAAAATGCCCATAACAAAATGCAGATTTTGTTCTTTAAATGTATTGAAATGTGTTGAGAGGAATCACCGCTATTTATCGCAATAATTGATCAATAACATTTCTGCTTGCGCACCTTTATCCAGATCCTTTATCCTTTTGTGCATTTTCCACGCGACTTTCTTCAGGTTTGATTGGCTAAATCGGCCTTACAGTTACCTGTTAGCGGTTGCTTTGGCATGTACCTTACACCCTGCGATACCCATGTACTTGTGGACATGCTGGAATCATCCGGCTCATGTGATGTTTCCTCACCATTCTCCATTTGAAAAACTGAAAGATCATTTCAAAATTGTCCAGAATATCGTACAAAGACACATTGACATTGTTGAATATTTACATGTGTACAACTATTTATAAGTGTGACCAAGCATGTCCGATTGCCTTCCCTCGCGCTCAGATGAAGTACTCTTTTGGGCTCTGCCCCAAGGCATTGTGGGAGTCTGTCTGGCATTCGAAGGGTAAGTCTTGGCTTTCCTCCTGCTGGCTGCCTTTCACTTCCTGGTTCTGGTACGTTTCCTTCCGCCGGTACACAAATTTGGCGACCACGGCCAGGCCGGCCAGCGTCACGAAGATGATCACCGCGATCACGCCTGCCAGGAAGAGCCATGAATACGTTTAATTACGATTACGGTTTTTAAATCTTTTAATATCCTTATATGAAATAAGCGTATAAAAAAGCTGTTTTCAGATAAAAAAAAAAAAAATCGATTCCATTTTTTTCCCCTTTGGGGAGTTATGACCGAGCTCCACAAATGCTGCCTAGCAACAGGAAAGGGAAATGAGTGGGGGAAAAGTAAAATTTTGAAGGAAAAATCAAGATATCACAATATTAGGGGCAGAGTGCTAGTGTTCCACTAGATGTCTTTTTTTCTTTCTGTTCATAATACAGTATGCATTTTATATGTAATACAGAGCAGTGGCTGAATTTTCAAATTCTAACTTGTTCATTTGCCAAAGGGGCAGTTGTGGTCAAGCCCCATTAATTCTGCCTAGCAACAGAAAGGGGAAAGAAGTGTGGGGGATGGGGAGTCAAATTACTGTATGACAGAAAAGTTGTGAAGAAGAAGAATAAAGTCTCCAAGGTGAAATAATAAAGTCATGATCAAGTGTTCTACTTTGACAATACATAATGCATTTTATTATTAATACTGACTGAATTTTCAAATTTTAACTTTTTCATTTGCCTATGAGGCAGTGATTGAGTCCCATGAATTCTGCCTAGCAACAAGAATGGGAGAAATGGGAGGGGAACGTCAGATTATGATAGAAAAGTTGTTTAGTTAAAAGAATAGAGTCCTAACATTAAAACAAGTAATGAAGTCATATTACTATGAGTAAATTGAATTTGATGAGAACAAAGTACTGTACTTAAGACTGAATTCTGAATTCGAGACAAATGAGCCAGTGCCCCACCATATCTAGCAGGCATTTATTTATTTTTTTAACGCAACACGATATTTTATTATAAATAGAGAGCAGTGAATGAAAAGTGCAACTTTTTCATTCGCGTGTGGGGCAGTTATGATCAAGCCTCATGTTTTCTGCCTTGCAACAAGGGGCCATGCTATGAAGGAGTATTAGGGTGACACCGAGTGAAAAGAAGACGTGTGGAATTACTAGACAAAGTTTCTGGTTGTGACTGCATTTGGGGTAGTGGCCCACCACATGTAGAAGTTTTTCTTTCTACGCATTTTATATTCCATACAGAGCAGTGATTGAATTGT
Organism: Phyllopteryx taeniolatus; assembly: GCF_024500385.1. Taxonomy (NCBI): domain Eukaryota; kingdom Metazoa; phylum Chordata; class Actinopteri; order Syngnathiformes; family Syngnathidae; genus Phyllopteryx; species Phyllopteryx taeniolatus. Next base: position 1,389,552 of record NC_084515.1, on the reverse strand, counting down.
GAAATGCCAGTTTTTTTTTCCAGCTATGGGGCAGTTATGATCAAGCCCCATGAATTCTCCTTAGAAACCAGTGGTCACTCTACAGTGTTTTTGGCCCACCATGTGAAAAAAGTTCAACTATAAAAAAAATAAAAATAAATGAATCAATTCTTAATATTAGGAGAATACAATCTTAATAATACAAGAGAAATTTGATGGAAAAAAGTAAATATGACTGATTTGGGGTGGATGAGGCAGTGCCCCACCTGATAGGATTTATTCCCTCTGTTTTTACAATCACGTATCTATTTTATATATAATACAGAGCAGCAATGAAAATGTTGGGTACCTCCAATGAGTGCAGAGTCTGTCCGCATGGCATTGACTAAAGGCTGGCCAGAACCGGACGGGTCTACAGCGACGGAAGACAAGAAAAAGAGGAAAGGAAGAAGACAAGAGGAATAAGAGCAAAAGTTAAGGCAAAGCAGGCGACATAACGCCGATGTCTGATGAGGCACAACGCGACCAGGCGGAAAATGATTAGATAACAGCGACACAGGCGGAACACACAGCACAGCGGAAATAATTAGGTGATATCTAGTTATCCATCCATCCATCCATCCTCCTACTGTATGTCTATCTACAGCACTATGAAAAAGAATTTCCCACCCTTCTCAAATGATATTTTTGGTAGAGCTTCCCCACTTCAATGTTTAAGATAATCAAAGAAATGTAGATATCAGACAAAGCTAACCCAAGTCAACATAAAATGCAGTTTTTAATTGGTGATTTGATTTATTGAGGGAAAAAATAGCTATTCAAAGACGGTGGGGAGGCCGCGGGCCCCGAAATGACTAGCTAGTTGCACCCTGCTTCGAGCCAGCGCCGCCACCGCCGCTCAGCATGACAACCAAAGTGGATTAGCGGCTCGTGCATTGATGGAGAACTAATGTGAATTGCAGGACACGTTGACTGTCGACATTTCAAACGTACGTCGCGGTAATAAATATGCATGCTTCAATTCGGCGCGACGAGACATTGGGTCTTGTCTTCCCCGATGCGCCGTTCCCCGCAGCTGGGAAAGCCCGTGAGCCTGACTGATTAGCCAGCAGCAGCTGGACGGCGGATTGAAGCATTTTACAAAGCGGGGGGGGGGGGGGGGGGGGGGGGGAACTAAACCCTTAACATTGTTCACTCACAGCAGAATGAGAGGGCTCATTTTGAACTCGTTTGCGTTTTGGCACAGGCAATTTTGATTCGCGAGCGTGACATACATGGGCAATATTCGCTTCGCTACCTGACAGGCGTGGCGTGTTGTGCGTGGCGTAGCTATTGGACGTCGCAGGCGAGCCGCAGTTAGAGCGGACCAATGGCCCACTGACGTCCACGGTTCCACCGTGCAGCCGGAGCAGCGCCTCCTTGAGGGGGCTGATGGAATTAAAGCGAACCACTGACAGACAGCCACTGAATCCCAGCGTGGACAAGCGCACCAGATCTGGATCCACATCGTCGGACTCTGAAGGGAATGAGAAGACCACCGAGGTGAGAATTGAGTCAGTGGACAGTACATCCCCGCCAATTCATGATTCACCATGCTAGCCAACAATTAAGTAGTTGTGATAATATAAAAAAAAAATTTGGCCCCCAATTTAACAACTTTTTTCGAGTAGTTTTATGACTTTTTTGTTCTATTCATAAGATGCGTTTTTTAATTGGCTATTGTGAATTTGTCCTGCATTCTTGCGACTTCTTCACCCATTCTTTCAACTTTTTTCTCCAATTGTCACGACTTCTTCCCGTATTCTTCCCACTTTTTCTCCTATTCTTACAACTTTTTTCTCCTACCCTCACAAATGTTTTCAAAAATTCCCGTGACTTTTTGCTCGTGTTCTTGTGACGTTTTTCTCATATTCGTATCTTCTTTTCCTCAAATTCTTGCAGCATTTTTCTTGTATCATCACTTTTTCTCGTATTTTGGTGACTTTTTTTTCACCTATTCTTACAACTTTCTCCTATTCTTACAAACTTACAAATTGTTCTTGAGACATTTTCTCATATCTTGCGACTTTTTTCTTGTATTCCGACATCTTTTTACCCCTATTCTTAAGAATTTTTCTAAATTCTTACAATTTTCGATATTTTTGCTACTTTGTTCTCATATCTGACAATTTCTGTTGTATTATTGCGACGATAATCTTGCATTCTTACGACTTTTATCTTGCATTACTTCTTTCTTGCATTCTTACAACTTGTTTCTCCTATTCTTCCAACTTTTTTCTTATATTCTTACAATTTTCTTCTTGTTTTCTTTCGTTTCTCCTTTTTTATGACTTTCTCATATTTTTACGATTTTTTTATTTTATTATTACCACTTCTATCTTGTATTCTTACTGATTTCTCGTATTAATACAACTTTTTTTGTATTCTTGTCATTTTTTTCTCTCATTATTGTGACTTTTTTCTTGTATTATAACTCTTCTCTCATTCTTACAACTTTGTACGCGTTACTGTATTTAGTTATTTTCTACATAATATTTTGCGAATGGTAGTTTACAAATCGGCAGGGGTTGACTATACACCATTCATCATCTTTCTTGTGTGTGAGTGACACGTGGCCCATAAGCTCCTCTAGGCCCAAACCCTCCATCACGGCCGAGCCCAGCCACCCACCATGTTTGTGCTTTCATTTGTAGCGCTGCTAGATGACGGGGTCAGCGGGAAGCGACAGAAAATCCACTTTCCCGTTGCTTTTCCTCAATGACGGTTTGACACCATTGGTTAAAACACAAGCAGAAAGCACATCGTCGCCTTATGAGTCTAGTAAGTGTTCGCGATGAGACCATAACAGGCCACTTGTTTTACAGACAGGCTTTCTCACTGGCTTCCTGTTAAATTGGTGCATTCGAGGCATAACGGTAAAGCCTAGATTTATTGGTCTGATCCTTCAAGACAGAACTCAAAAAGCGGGACATCACCTTGTCTGAAGTATGCGTCTGCACGGCTGTTGCGGCTTCTCACACTTAGATAATTAATTGCGTCAACACGACAATTTGGCAATTTAGTCTCATCCATCTGACTAGTATATGGGATTCAAATTTGGTAGCAATTAGACAAAATATGTAAGACAAGTTTGTCTTTGAAAGACCCCTTGGAAATTTGCCTAAATATGTGTTTTCGGGTTCCTGAGAATTTTTTCATGAGTCTACACATGATAGACATGCCCAAAAAGTTCCATAATGCCAAGTGAAACAGCTTTCAGGGGCTGCATTTTTTAAAAAAAAGTCATGAGATATTACTTCATTTCGAGGAGAAGTTTGTTTTTGAAGGAGGCCTGGAAATGACGAAACTGACCTGAAAATGGCCACTTCAAACCAAAATGGCAGCCCTCCTGCTGCTCTTCTCCTTATAGATACTGTACATCTGCCAAGTTACCATTTGCAAAGCAAAACTGGCTTCACAGGCTGAATTAAAAACAAATAATTTGTTCCCAAGCATGCAAAACCTCTACAACAGATTTGTCTTTGAGGGAACCCAAGACATAGTCAAAATGAGCCACATATGGCCACTTTATTTCACAGTATGGGTTCTTGATACTTTTTGTGGGGGCCTACCCATGATACAGTGGACATGCCTACCATATTTCATGCTGCTAAATGAAACTGGCTTCAGGGGCTGAATTTTCAACAGCCGTTTGTTCCACTCACCTTGTACTTTGCCAAGCAAAAGTGACCTGATGCCGCTGAATTCGCCATCTGACGTCAAGTTGAAGACTTCGCTGGTACGTTGGTCAACCTGGAAAAGAGAATCACAATATGGGTTGATGTTTTTTTTTTGTTTTTTGTTTTTTTAGTAATCGACCTTTGCAGCCATTCTTTGTCAACACATCCATCCATCCATCCATTTCTATTTTCAACACCGCTTATCCTGGTTAGGGTCGCGGGACGCTGGAGCCTATCCCAGCTGACTTCGGGCGAAAGGCGGGCTACACCCTGAACTGGTCGCCAGTCAGTCGCAGGGCACATCTTTGCCAACACACAAAGACAAAAAACTCAAATCCCTTGCAATTTAATGCTGACCCTCTGTCGAATATAGGTGATTTAAATTTAGTAGAAAATTGGACACAATCTCTATGAGAGAAAAATTACCTTAAATGGCAGCTCCAAAACCTAAATGACAGACTTTTTTTTTTTTTTTTTTTTGGGCATGGCATTTTGAAACTTTTATGTGGGTCTACTCATGACAGCAGTGGTGGGCGGTGCATTTCAGACGTGGGCCTTTGCCCAGCAGCCAAACCCCCACCTCCGTTGATGAATGTACATCAGTGGGGAAGAAGTTCCATCAGAACACCCTACCCTCACCAGACCCCTCCACGCCCCCACCCCACTCCACACACACACACACACACACACACACAGTTGACAAATGAGAAAGTTCGCTCAGCACCAAAGACCCTGATTGACGAATGTACGACGATGGAGAAACATTAAAAAAATTCAAATTGTGGCTGGTGACAGTTGATGTCAACCCCTTTTTATCCTCCATTACAACATTCAACTCTGTCGCGAGCCTACCCAGCTAATGAATTATGATGTCATTGTTTAAAATCGGGCGGCACGGTGGACGACTGGTTAGAGCGTCTGCCTCACAGTTCTGAGGGACGGGGTTCAATCCCCGGCCCTGCCTGTGTGGAGTTTGCATGTGGGTTTTCTCCGGGCACTCCGGTTTCCTCCCACATCCCAAAAACATGCATGGTAGGTTAATTGTCAACTCTAAATTGCCCGTAGGTGTGAATGTGAGTGCGAATGGTTGTTTGTTTGTATGTGCTCTGCGATTGGCTGGCAACCGGTTCAGGGTGTACCCCGCCTCCTGCCCGATGATAGCTGGGATAGGCTCCAGCACGCCCGCGACCATAGTGAGGAGAAGCGGCTCGGAAAATGGATGGATGGATGTTTAAAATTGTATAAAACGGCACCAGACGTCAGCATTAGCGGCAGTGCCCAGTAGACTTGCGACACTGCTGTCTGAATCCTTTTCAAAGGCAGTTAATTAGGCAAAAATGAATCAGGACACTTAAAGCCTTAGACGTTCGCAGTTCCTATTATTAATTTTTAATAAACCAGGCTCACTCAATTCAAATGTGCTGTTTTAGTGTGGTTCTGATACCAAATCTACAGTATAGCGGTTCACAATCATGATTTATCTAACAACATAACAAAAACCTGAAAACTTTCAATAAAACGCATCGTACTCACAGGAGATGCATATTATTTATAGACAAACTCCACCCTCTTTTGCTCGCTGTGTTGGGTACGAGCCAGCCACGAATTTGTTGAAGTGGTGAATAAATATTTTACCATGTTGAAAACAAGCCAGCCAGCTTTAAGCATCGCCCGGCTTGTCTTGAAAAGTCTGCCCTGAAAGTTAATTTTTAACCATAATTTCTGTTATGTTCGTCATGTTGCTCAGCCCCCGGCTTCACGTAACGTTATGTGGGGAAGAGCCAGTCGAGTGGCTCTAAACCAATCAGAGTATAGAAAAATTCTAACGTCACTGGAGGCCAGCTGTTTACTGAATCTGAAATCTGAAAAATAATGGATATGCCAACCAAATTTCATGTTTCTAAGTAAAACTGGCACGAGGGAATAATAATAACAACAATTTCATGATTTATTACTAGTGTTGTCTTTTGTGATGTGTCTTCAAACTTCACTGTCATGCTCCGCCCATGCACAATGATAAAAACTCAAATTGTTGGCCATTTAGCGTTGCTCATCGTCATGTACAATTTTGGTAGCAACCGGACAAAATCTCTTGGGGGAGTCTGCCACTGGAAATGGCCAAAATGACCCATTGAATGACTTTTGCATTCTACAAAATGGCTGACTTCCTGTCTTTTCAGGGATTACTTCTTGAGACTTTTTTGTAGCTCTCCTCGTGATAGACATGCCTTTCAAATTTCATGCGGCTCAGTCAAACTGGCTTCAAGGGCTTAATTTTCTTGTCTCTCTGAGAAGTTCCATTTTGAAGGACCCCTGGGCACAGCAAAGACGATCTCTAAGACAACTGGTTTATATAAAAATGGCTGACTTCCTGTGTCTTTTCATGTTGCTGAGTGAAACTGGCTTTAGGGGCTGAATTAAAAAAAAAAAAAAAAAAAGGGATTAGAAAGCTTTGGCAGTGGTGGTTTGCTAGTTACGACTACAATGTAACATTATACAGTGTATTTGTGTTCCGGTTATCAGAAGCTAATCTATGCAGCTCTGCTTAGCATTCAACTTTGACATGATAGTCTGTTCGTGAAGTAAAAAAAAAACAAAGTTCTCCAGCTCTTGTTTTGGAAATCTCGCACTAAAACTTTGCCAAGTGAACCGCGTCTGCGTTAAACCTCATCAGACAGACAGTGAAGCTTTAAATCGGGAGACCCCGGGCAGCCCGGCGCAGACTCCCTCTGTTCAGAAGTCCGACGTCGTTTGTAGGGCTAAAGCCTTAAATCCTGTCAGAAATATTTTAAGTTCCTCCTTCAAACGGGCGAGCCAGCCAGCCGGCGAGTCGGCCGCTAGAGCTTCTTTCATGTCAAGCAGACGGTTCAAGTGTTTCCAAGAAAAAACATGCACTGAACAGGGGAAATAATGGAAATAAATTGCTAGCTTTAGCAATCTTTGCCTTCCGGAACTTTACTCATAGCTCTATGTCTTGAGATAAGCACTTTCTGACCATTTTGAAGTGTGCACAAGAACTTGAAACAATTGCATTTGTAACATTGCTACCGCTAATGCTAATTCAACACTTCCAGGCTGGTCCACCTGCACACAAACCGCTATAGCAGGTGACACAGGGTTGTCATATAAGCATTGTCTGATCATTTAACAGTGTCAACATTGATTAATAGTGTGAGCGATGAGGCTAAAGCTAACTCAACACAAGAGGTGTCAAGGCCAAATGAGCACTTACATTATCAGGAGTCCTGCAATATTTGTGGCATGAATGTTGCCTTTTCTCCTCCAAATTAGTTAAAATATTAGTAAAATAAACACTTTTACCAATGCATTTTTTTTTTAACTTTATCAAATAACATTTAAATAAAATTAAATTATTAAATGAGAAAATACCTGTAATTAAATTAAATGTAAATAATACAATTATAAATGAGATGTAATTATTTTGTTATTAAAATACAACATTTTACATGTACATTTTTCGTCTACAAATTATCTGGCCTGTCTGTATGTTAGTGACAATGCTTGTGCTAACGCAACAAGAGAGGTGTCCAGGCTGGTCCACCGACAGCACCTATTGTCATCATAATAACAGACACAAGTTTGTCCTTATTACAAACTTACACTAGCTTGTAATCTTGTAACCGGCCTAATGTTAAAGTTAAAGTAATAGAAATGACTGATGTCCTAGAAGACATGATTGGAAAGACCACTGTAGCAAGAGGAGGTCACGTTGCGCTTCATCTTCTGACAATTAGGCGGTGAGATGACTTTATACATCATCGACTGCGGAAAAGATGAATATTTCATCAGAGGCTCTTTGCATATTCCTGATGCAACTTTGACATCTCGATGAGGGTCAGTCGTCGTTTCTACTGGTCATAACTCTACAAAAATGATATATAGAATTTGAATAATGATGAAATGAGACTTGGATGTTGATAAAGCCAAGTTGGCTTGGCCACAAAGTAGAGCAGGTAGACTAAATTGCGTCTTTAGAGGATGTCAAGGATGATATGCATTTTTTTTAAAATTCATACAGTCTCTTTTATGCGAGTACGAAATGGGTGCTTCAAACCAAAACGGTCAACTTCATGTTCCTGTTTCGATAGACATGTCCACTCTGTTTTGTGTATACAATAGGGAAAACTGGTGTTGGAAGGCGATTTTTTTTTATAACTTTCCAGGTGTGCGACCAAGTGCTGTTTCAAACCAAAATGGCTGTCTGGTTTCAGGGGCATTTTTCCCCCCAATTTTCTAGGGGAGTTAACCGAGTGCGAAATGACTGCTTCAAACCAAAATGACTTATTTTCTGTTCAATTACAGCCATAGGTGCTTGAAATTTTTTCATGCCTCCTATTATGATAGGCATGTACACCCAATTTCCTTTCAATCTGAGAAAAGTTTTTCTAAAGGCCTTTTCACACTGCACTTGCTCAGTGTGGAAGGGCCCCCATGTCAAAGCGCAATAATGAAGGCAACGGGGGTGCAGTCATCCCATATTTGTATATGGTGACGTAACAGCGTGCAAGCATGTTGGGAGGCTTTCCCCGCTGAGTGGATCACAACTTGGCAATATGTATTTGTCACACTGTTGGAAAAAAAAGTCCTAACTTTGCTAATTTTTAAGGAGGAGGAGGTGACACAGCAGCAAAAAAAAAAAAAAAAAGGGAATGGGAATATCCCATATTAATTTCATGCCAGCAACTCAGTTTAAACCTCCCACAGAGCCTCCCACAGAGATGTCTCGGTATGTAATTTTCCTATTGGCCCAAAGTTCGGGATAGTACGACACCTCAATTATTATGGCTTCCTCTATTTCCCCCTTACAGTTTACAGTACAACTCTGCCAAAATAACTCAGAAATCACTCCGCTAGCCTCTCTGCCATTGAAGGAGCTTTTTTGACGTCACAGCGTCAAAGTTCTTGAATAGAACATTATTCTATTCAATGACACGACGCTCTCCATTGACACGACACTCGGTGTCATGGCAAAATTAATGGGAAAGTCGTGGGCGTCAGACGCTTTGCCAAGTGCAGTGTGAAAAGGCCTTAACTTTCCAGGGGGTGCGACTGAGTTTGAAAATGCTGCTTCAAACCAAAATGGCTGACTTCCCACTCAGTTTCAAGCATGGGTTCTTCAGAATTTTTCTTGTGTCCTGTTATGATAGACATATGCCCCCAATTTTACGTGGAATTGGTGAAACTGGTGCCGGGGGCTATTTCTTTCTAATTTTCAAGGCGGTGCGACCAATGTTGGGGTATTTATTTTATTTTTTTTAAACTAACCAACGTGCTACTGAGTGAATTTTGGGGACAATAAATATGTTTGTCTATTCTGTTAAGTGTGTTTTATGTTACCTGCAGAGACACGGCATCCATCACTCTGCTGACGACCACCGTATGCAGACGACCGTCAGCCAAACCCTTGGCTTGGCTCCTCAACACTTCGGCTTCCTTGCTGCTGTGGAGCTTATAGCGGACTTCCAGCTTATCTGCACGCACACGCACACACACACACACGCACACACACACACACACACACACACATTATTCAAACCTTTTCTCATTTCTTATCTTGCCAAGCATCCGTTATCATTATTACAAAGTTACATCTTTCATCCTAAACCTGAATCTCAATAAGGAGCTTTGCATATTAAAGAGGATTAGGACTCATTGCCCATCAATAACACTAATTAATTTTTCTAATATTATCGCAGCATTAAGAGGAGACGTTCGGAGGTCTTTGAGGCAGTGTGGTGAAAAAGAAAAAAACATTGTCCTTCACATGGACTATTTAGAGCCGCTTTCAAATACACTAATTGATCTTGTAAAGAACAGTGCTGAGCTGGGAGGTTATTTTTATAACAGCAAATGGATGTAACAATACACCACTGAACAAACCACGCCAAGATTTTAATAACCTATTTAGCATGCGACGTTAGCATTTAGTGCTATTTTAGGAGCATTTGAATAGACAAAGCTCTAAAAAAGACTGCAATAGTACCCAGTAGAGCGAAGACCTTCGCCAAGGTGGAAACATGAGCAGTTTGTTGGGTGTCATCAAACTTCGCCGAAATGCTCCGCTCACACATGATGATGAGAACTAATATTTTCTCAATTAAGCATTGTCCCTCTGTCTAATATACTTGGTCTAAATTTGGTAGCAATTGGAAAATCTCTAGTAAAAGTTGATCTTTGAAAGACTTCGCTTCAAAGCAAAATTGCTGTATCTTTATTATCTTTCTTCTTGAGACTTTTTTTAGTGGGTCTATTTATGATAGACATGCCTACCAAAGTTCAAGTAGGTAAGTGTAACTGGTTTCAAGGGCTGGATTAAAAAAATAAATAAATAAAAAATCACAAGCAGAGATATTACTATAGTTTCGTGTTTTATGGCAAATCATCAAACTTGGCCGCTATACGCCCACACGCAATGATGACAACTAAAAATATTTTCAATTTAGCGGTTTTTTGTGGTCCTGTTCAGCTGCTTGGCCATGCAAAATGGTGGCTCTTGTATGCCTTTTTTGCTGGAACAGTTTTGCTGTGCAACAGTGGAGTTATTATTCTGGTGTTTATTAGGGCAGTGGTCCCCAACCACCGGTCCGCGGACCGGTACCGGGCCGTGAGGCATTTTTTACTGGGATGCAGAGAAAGAATGACCAATTTATATAATTTCTGTTGTATTGCAAATCACGTGTGAATGTGTTTTATTTTGAAAATTGACCGGATCTTTTCCGACGCAACAGCTGCACGTCTCACGTGATACGTCAAGACTGCACAGAACGCTTCCGTTTCCGGTCCCAGCCGGCTCGAACGCTTCTGTTTCCGGTCTGTGCGGGCTGGCTAACGGTGGCAGAGTTCAAAGAACGAAATCATTTCATAAACTAATTCAGCTCATTACGTTAACTGAAAAGATTTGTTCTTTTGAACGAAACAACACTATATCAGGAGTCCTACTTAAAATACGGGTTTATCGCAACAGTTAACTCTCAGCCACTAAGTCTGCTCTGATACAGATACAGTCGTAAGTTTCTGCTTGACACAGGCAGAACTACTTTTACGGAGTTAAAAGTCTACTCTCTTTGAGGAGCTACGGAACTGCAGTATGGTCTGGCTGCCTACAACAACTCCGAGCCCCACTCCTGCATTGCGCCCACAGTGGACGCACCACGAACAGCGAAGGAGGAAGCAGAAGCGAGGCAAGCATGTGTGTGTGTTGCATGCCACCACAGCCGGTCCGTGAGAAAAATGCCGACTCCTAACCGGTCCGCGGTATTGAGGGGCCATAGAGGTCGGGTGCAGTGGGAGCTGGGCGGTGGCCGAAGGCGGGGACCTTGGCGATCCGATCCCCGGCTGCAGAAGCTGGCTCTAGGGACGTGGAATGTCACCTCTCTGGCAGGGAAGGAGCCCGAGCTGGTGTGTGAGGTCGAGAAGTTCCGACTTGATATCGTCGGACTCGCCTCCACGCACAGCTTGGGCTCTGGTACCAGTCCTCTCGGGAGGGTTTGGACTCTCTTCCACTCTGGAGTTGCCCACGGTGAGAAGCGCCGAGCAGGTGTGGGTATACTTATTGCTCCCCGGCTCAGCGCCTGTATGTTGGGGTTCACCCAGGTGGACGAGAGGGTAGCCTCCCTCTGCCTTTGGGTGGGGGGAAGGGTCCTGACTGTTGTTTGTGCCTATGCACCAAACAGCAGTTCAGAGTACCCACCCTTTTTGGAGTCCTTGGAGGGGGTGCTGGAGAGCGCTCCCGCTGGGCACTCCATCGTTCTGCTGGGGGACTTCAATGCTCATATGGGCAATGACAGTGAGACCTGGAAGGTCGTGATTGGGAGGAACGGCGCACCGATCAGAACCCGAGCGGTGTTCTGTTACTTGGACTTCTGTGCTCATCACGGATTGTCCACAACGAACACCATGTTCAAGCATAAGGGTGTCCACACGTGCACTTGGCACCAGGACACCCTAGGTCGCAGTTCGATGATCGACTTTGTGGTCCTGTCATCGGACTTGCGGCCGCATGTCTTGGACACTCGGGTAAAGAGAGGGGCGGAGCTGTCAACTGATCACCACTTGGTGGTGAGTTGGCTCCGATGGTGTGGGAAGATGCCGGTCCAACGTGGCAGGCTCAAACGTATTGTGAGGGTCTGCTGGGAACGTCTGGCGGAATCTCCTGTCAGAAGGAGTTTCAACTCCCACCTCCGACAGAACTTTGCTTATGTTGCAGGGGAGGCAGGGGACATCGAGTCCGAGTGGACCATGTTCCACGCCTCCATTGCTGAGGCGGCTGACCGGAGTTGTGGCCGTAAGGTGGTCGGTGCCTGTCGTGGCGGCAATCCCCGAACCCGTTGGTGGACACCAACGGTGAGGGATGCTGTCAAGCTGAAGAAGTTGTCCTATCGGGCCTTTTTGGCCTGTGGGACTCCTGAGGCAGCTGATGGGTACCGGCTGGCCAAGCGGAATGCAGATTTGGTGGTCGCTGAAGCAAAAACTCGGGCATGGGAGGAGTTCGGTGATGCCATGGAGAAAGACTTCCGGACGGCTTCGAGGAAATTCTGGTCCACCATCCGGCGTCTCAGGAGGGGAAAGTAGTGAACCATCAACACTGTGTATAGTGGGGATGGAGCGCTGCTGACCTCGACTCGGGACGTTGTGAGCCGGTGGGGAGAATACTTCGAAGACCTCCTCAATTCCACCGACACGCCTTCCCATGAGGGAGCAGAGTCTGGGTTCTCTGAGGCGGACTCTCCTATCTCTGGGGTTGAGGTCACCGAGGTGGTTAAAAAGCTCCTCGAGGGGTGGATGAGATTCGCCCGGAGTTCCTCAAGGCTCTGGATGTTGTAGGGCTGTCCTGGTTGACACGCCTCTGCAACATCGCGTGGACATCGGGGACAGTGCCTCTGGATTGGCAGACTGGGGTGGTGGTCCCCCCTTTAAGAAGGTTCCAACTACAGGGGGATCACACTCCTCAGCCTCCCTGGTAAGGTCTATTCAGGGGTGCTGGAGAGGAGGGTCCGTCGGGAAGTCGAATCTCAGATTCAGGAGGAGCAGTGTGGTTTTCGTCCTGGCCGTGGAACAGTGGACCAGATCTACAGATCTGGCAGGGTCCTCGAGGGTGCATGGGAGTTCGCCCAACCAGTCTACTGATGCCACCCACTCCCCAAGACCCAGGGCGGTCCCCCAGCCCAACCGAAGCGCCCTGACCAGTCCCAAAGGGAGGGGCACGGGTACCAAACCACTATCCAACACGCCCATAAAATTGGCTTCAAGAACTGAGTTTTAAAAAAAAATAACGAGCTGGGATTTTCTTACAGTTGTGTTTATCGCGAATCATCAAAGCTTTCCTCTATGCTCCGGCCACACGCAATGACTAAAAGTCAAATGTTTGGCAATTTAGCACCACCCATTTGTCTAGTACACGAGGTTAAAATTTTTGACCAAGTTTCTAGGAACAGTTTGTCTGGAAGAACCTTCGCCCGTTTGCACGCCACATATCAATCGACAACTGTCTTTATCCTGTTACCTTATGTCGCTAATGTCGTTATGCTACTGTGCAGGAGCATGCCAGGATACAAAATAGGAGTCGGCAGGAAACGTTTACAGTCAATCTTAATCAGAATCAGAATCATCAGAATCATCTTTATTTGCCAAGTATGTCCAAAACACACAAGGAATTTGTCTCCGGTAGTTGGAGCCGCTCTAGTACAACAGACAGTCAATTTACAGAACACTTTGGAGACATAAAGACATTGACAAAAAACAATTGTGCAAAAGATGCAGAGTCCTCTAGCACTTAGAGAAGTTCGAATGACTAATATTGCAATAGTCCGGTTCAATGACCATTGTGCAAAGGGCACTGAGACTTCAAGGAGTGTGCGGTTTAAAGTGACGAGTAGTGCGATAATCTGGGACAATGGTTGTGCAAATGTTACAGATACTCCTCAATCAGTGTGCAAATGGAGCAGATGCTACTCTGGCATGAGTGGCCAGTATATGCAAATAGTGCAGCATGGCGAGACAACTACAGTGAGTGCACGAGTAATACATAATTGGCCCCAAAGAAATGGCCCCGAATTCAAGTCAAAAAATTGCCAGCTTGTTGTAATGGAATTATAGGTTAGCTGTTTAAGAAATTGATTGCAAGAGGGAAGAAGCTGTTGGAAAGTCTACTAGTTCTAGTTTGCATTGATCGGTAGCGCCTACATGAAAGTTACATGAGTTTCATTGTGACCTGCTGAAAAGTGGTGGTAATGTCTCACTAATGACACCCAGTGGACTTACCCTCCTCCAGGCCTGGGTTAAAAAGCTAATAACGTGCGTAGCTGGAGCGATTAAAAAGGTAACAGAGGCTGACAAGATGATTGCGGCTGGAGGATGAAGTGACTGACAGAGCTTGTTAGGATTGCCAAAGCAAAAGAAGAGTAGAAGGAAGTGGTGCAGGAGGTCAACATCAGGCGAAAACGCTGGGCATGGCCGACAAGAAAAGACGAGATGCGGTGAAGACAAGCATCTTTGAGGAAAATGAAAGGTGAGGAACTGAGGTTTAAAAAACCCCCAACTACAAATCATCAAATTTTGACACCATGCTCCACCCATACTCCATGGTATAGGCAAAAAACCTTGGCATTTTAGCATTGCCCATTTGTCTAGCATGTCAACGTCCTAGTCACGGTCTTTAAATAGCCATGGAATGTGCCCAAAAGCGCTGTTTCAAACAATATTATCAACTTCGCATTCAATTTTGGCATGTGTCCTTCAGACTTTAATTTGCGTCCAGTTATGATAGACATATGCAGCCAATTACGTGCTGATCGAAGAAACAACTGTCAAGGGCGTTTTTTTCTCACCTTCCAGGTGGTGCAACTGAGTGCGAAATGACTGCTTCAAACCAAAATGGCCTACTAGAAAGTAGGCCATTTTGGTCCCTGAGTCCCTGAGACTCTTTTGTGCGCTTTGTCATGATAGACATCCAGCAAATTTCATGTTGATCGATGAAACTGGTATTAGGGGCTGATTTTTTTAAGTTTTATTTTATTTTATTATTATTTATTTATTTATTTTTACTTTTCAAGGGGTGGAATTAAGTGTGACAAGTGTGCTTCTAACCAAAATGGCCGACGTCTTGTTCAGTTTCAGGCATGGGTTCTTGAGACTTTTTTGTGCGTCTTTATATATTGGGTGCATATACATATGCACCCAATTTAATGTTGATCAGAGAAACAGGTGTCAGAGGCTATTTTCTTCTAACTTTCCAAGTGTGACTTTCCTAACTTTCCTAAGTGCAAAATGGCTGCTTCAAACCAAAATGGCCCACTACCTGTTAAACGTCATGCATTGGTCTTTGACACTGTTTTGTGCGTTCTGTCATGATATACATTTGCACCCAATTTCATGTTGATCTGAGAAACTGGTCTCTGGGGCAAATTTTTTCCAACTTTCCAGTGGGTGGAACTAAGTGCGAGATGTGTGCTTCAAACAAAAATGGCTTATTTCCTATCAAATTCCCAGCATGGCTTCCTGAGACTTTTTTGTGCTTCATTTTACAATAGACATGTCCACCAAATTTGGTGTTGATCGGGGAAAAAAAAATTCATCCCAGGGGGTGCGCAGAGTGCGAAATGGGTGCTTCAAAACAAAATGGCTAACTCCTTGTTCAATTTCTGGCATGTGTCCCTGAGACTTTTTCATGTATCCTGTTATGATAGGCATGTCCACCCAATTTCATGTTGATCAGAGAAACGGTTGAGTGAGTTCTTGGAGGTCGTGTTGGGGACCCCTTAAATACATTTTCACCAGGATTAAAAAAACAAACATATTCCTCACCATGCTTGTTGATGAGCAGTGCCAGGTACTCTCGTTGGTACGATGACACATAGAGCAGCAGTGCAGGACTCTGGCTGGTTCGGAAGCTCAGTGACACGTTCTCTGCTCTCAGGCTCACGTCGGACAAAATGGAGGAAGGCGACGGTGGCTTCGCACTGACATTCCCGCCGCCCCGCTCGGAGGCTTCCATCTCGAAGGCGTAGCGGATGGACGTTGTCGGCTTAAAGACGGCCGACACATCTGGAGAGAGGGCGCAGGTTTATTGCACCTATCTGTAGTAAACTGTATACTGTATGCTTCAAATTTGGTAGCAAATCTGGGAGAAGTTCATCATTAAAGGAACAGGAAATGACCCAAATGATCCTAAAGTGGTTACCGTACTTCAAACTAAAATGGGAGACGCTCATTCCATTCATTTTCAAGTATGGCTTCTTGAGCCTTTTTTGTGCGGTCTTCTCATGATGGACATCGATACCAAATTACGTGCTACTAAGAAAAACTGGCTTCAGTGGCTTAATTTTCCAAAATAATATGAGGTTTATTAATATTGGAGTTTCAGGCTTTCTGACAAATTTTCTAAATTCCCAGCCATGCTCCACCTACACATAATAATGAAGTCTCAAATGTCTGGCAATATAGCACAGCCTAACCCTAACCCTAGCATATGTGGTTAAAATGTTTTAGCAATCTGACAAAATCTTGATTGGGAGTTCATTTTTGAAGGATCCCAAGAAATGGCCAAAATGAGCTTAAAATGTCTGTTTCAACCCAAAGTGGCAGACTTCCTGTTTGTTTTACAGCATGGGTTTTTGACACTTTTTTGTGGGTTTACCTGTATTAGACATTCCCACCAAATTTTAGTTTTTTAAGTGAAACATGCTTCGAGGGGTGAATTTTCAAAATTTCCATCCAACTCGTCCAAGATGGCGCATAACCGTGTGGTCGCCTCGGTTACGTGCTCTCTGGTAATGTCTATGTCTTTGTGTTTTTCGTTCGTCTTTGGAGACATTACACGACTCACTTACACAAAGGAAGACCTGCTAAACATTAGGGAGTCTACCCCGGACTTTCTTTCACCAATTTTTACTAATCTGCTCAGCTTTTTTTGAGTTACTTACCGAAGGGGCGGCTCCGGTCTATGGTGCATGGAGGTGAAGGTAATGCCATAATGGGAAGGAAGCTGGAGTGTAGGTCAAGCTCCGTAAGAGAGGTTTACAAATGCCGTTCCCGTCGATTTACCTCGCAAATCTACGCTCCCTACCCAACAAAAGGGACGAGCTTCATGTGCTCACAAAGACCAGTAAGGATTTCGGATGGCGGCGTAATGCTTCCGGGCTTCCAACTACACCGGGTAGACAGAAGGCGGCGGGGTATGTTTCTATATCAATGAAAAATGGTGTATCGACATCGTAGACCTTAACATTCAGAATCACGCCGTTCCAGGTCACACTGTCATTGCCCACGTGAGCATTGAAGTCCCCCAGCAGAACGATGGAGTCCCCAGCGGGACCGCTCTCCAGCACCCCCCACCCCCCCCACTTTGTCCTTTTTTGTGCTGCCACAAAAAAGGACAAACTCCAGGAGATGGGCTACAACTGTCGGGTTACTCGGGTCAAGCCACTTCTGAGCCTGAGCCAACGTAGGAAGCATTTCAACTGGGCCAAGGACAAGAAGGACTGGACTGTTGGCCAGAGGTCCTTGGTCCTCTTTTCCAATGAAAGTAAAGTGTGCCTTTCATTTGGGAATCAAGGTCCAAGGGTTTGGAGGAAGACGGGTGAAGAACAGAACCCAAGCTGCTTGAGGTCCAGTGTGAAATATCCACAGTCTGTCATGATTTGGGGTGCAATGCCCAGTGCAGGTGTTGGTAAACTCTATTTCCTTAAATCCAAGGTTACCACAACAGTCTACCAGAATATTTTAGAGGACTTTATGATTCCTTCTGCTGAGGATCTCTATGGAGATGCAGATTTCATCTTCAAGCAGGACCTGGCCCCTGCCCATACCGCCAGAAGCACCAAAACCTGGTTTGATGTCCATGCCATCACAGTGCTTGACTGGCCAGCCAACTCGACGATCTAAACCCCATTGAGAATCTACGGGGTATTATCAAGAGGAAAATGAGGGGCACCAGACCCAAAAACAAAGAAGAACTGACAGCAAGCATCAAGGAAATCTGGGCTTCCATAACTCCTAGGCAATGCCACAATTGAGGCAATCACCTCAATGTGATTAAAGCAAAAGGGATTCCCAACCAAGTATTGAAGATTAAAATATTGTTTTGAAAGTAGTTTTTTTTCTCTCCAAAAACTTTGAATTCCTGATTTTGTGGGTTTTATAAGATGGAAGCCCAAATTATGAAAAAGTAAACAAATAAATACTTCAAATTGTTTAAATTGTGGGCGCTGAATCTATAATCTATGAAAGTTTAACTTTTTGAATGCAATTATGGAACTAAATACACTTTTCCATGATATTGTAAAATGTTTTTTTTTGTTTTGTTTTTAAAGGGCCCCAAAAAAATGGTGAAAATGAGCCTTTAAATGTCTGCTTTGAGCCAAAACGGAAGACTTCCTGTTCATTTTACAGCATGAGCTTTTGAGGTTTTTTGGAAGGTCTACTCAAGATGGACATTCCCACCTAATTTCAGGTTGTAAAGTAAAACTGGATTCAGGGGCTGAATAATGTCACACACGGACATTTTACTGCAAACTACGACTGGACGTTCACCTGTGTGACAGAAGACTCCGTCGTAAGCCGACTCGTCGCAGTCGCAGTGGAAGCCATTGTTCCTCTCCACGCAGCGACCGTGGTTCTGGCATAGCGCTCCGTAGCTGTCGCAGTGACCCGGGCAGCCAGGTTGGACGCCGGGTGTGATGCGCGCCCTCTCCTCCAGGTCCAGGGTGGCACCGTTGAGCTGCAGGGAGCGGATGCAACCACGGAAACCCTTCTGGCGGGATGCCGTACCCCCTTTAAATGAATATTGTCAATTTGTTCTTTCAGACAAGCAAACACCAAAGGCATGTAAAAGCTGACAAAAAAAAAAAAACATTGTAGGGAGGGTCTGGGGGGGATCCCCTGGGCCCCCGCCGATAATTTTTTTTATTTTAACATAAATTAAGCAATCTGGAAGACTCTGAAGAGTATAATAAGGCAGAAAACAAAACAAAAATTATTCACGCGGTCACATTTATTGACACCGCTCAAGTACATTGTTGCATCCATCCATTTTCTTTACCACTTATCCTCACTAGAGTTGTGGGCAGATGGAGCCTATCCCAGCTATCTTCGGGCGGGAGATGAACTGGTCGCCAGCCAATCGTAGGGCACAAATAAACAAACAACCATTCGCGCACACATTCACACAATGTAATGTATGGGCAATGTAGAGTCTTCAATCAACCTACTATGCATGTTTTTGTGATGTGGGAGAAAACCGGAGTACCCGGAGAAAACCCACGCAGGCACGGGGAGAACACGCAACCTCCACACAGGCGGTTTGAATCCCGGTCCTCAGAACTGTGAGGCAGATGGGGCACATACATGTCGAACAAATTTAAGATTAAAATTAAATTTGCCTCATTTATTTGCTATTTTGTTCTGGCCTCCAACTTGAGGCAGGCCCATCTCCACCTGCACCTGATGCCTGCTTCAAGCTGTGCCACATGAATACTGAGTAAATAGTGAGTAACTTCAGAGTTTTTTAACCGCAGCATGAACATCAATAAAAGAAAAATTACAAAATAAAACGTGTGTGCATGTGCGTGTGTGTGTTTGTGTATGTGTGTGTGTATGCACAGTCAAAACTACAACAACACATCTGCAATTGACTGCAAGGTGTTTTCTAAAGTTATATGTGAGCTGAAATATGCACATTTGTGCAGACAGTGCCAGACAAATACTACAATACATGAAAGCTGTTGTTTTTGTTCGTCTAAATGTAAACAAGAGTAGCGCGCCGTTGCCTTAATGGTATCGACGACCTTCCCAAAATGGTGGCCATGTAGGCACGACAATCAGCTGGGCTGGCTAATCTAGTGTTAATACCTATGTAAGGGAAGCCCAATAGCAGACGTGTGAAGTTATGTTACTTTCTTGTGTCGTTTGATTGGTGAACTTGACTTAAACGTTTTAACCAGGGCAGTTCTGGGAGAAGCTTAAGGTAGTCTAGTTTTAACCAGTGCAGGTTTTGCGGAATTTATGGTACTCTCATTTCAAAGTGAAACTTTTTGGGGTGTTATGGTAGCCTAATTTTTACTTAATTTTAACATGGGGGAGTCACGGTGGTCATATTTTAATCTGAATTAAAAAATGTTTTTTTTTTTTAAATCAACAGTTGTCTCATTTCAAGCTGCATAACTATTGGGGGATTTATGTTAGTCTTACTTAAACCTGTGTCATTTTGGGGAGATTTACATTAATGTTATTTTAACCTGTGCAACTTTAGGAGGATTTACGTTAATTATATTTTGACCTCTGTAACTTTAGGAGAATTTACGGCAGGAAATGCATCACTCCTGTTACACCAAACCTTTCCCACTCTCATATAATCTCTGGGATCAAGGGTTGCGGTGAAAATTTATGCTTCATTTCCTCTCTGGAAAACAAATCCACCCGAGTGCTCAGGTAAACACGCTTAGCACATTACTGGCTAAAATCAATATTTCATGCCACTTCCTGATGCAATCTGCTGACTTGTTGTTTGCTGGCTTGTTGATGGACATGGAGTGAAGTCCATGATGAGATTTACACAATGATAAAGCCTAAACAATGGATTTAGCTCTCTGGATATGGACAAACAGCATCAGCGAGATGAACAGACCGCTGGCTGTATTGATGAAATTTTGTCATAGCTCGTTAATGGCTAATTACATGATGGACTGATTAATGACACCCCGTGGTTTAGGTGGTTCAATTAATGATTCTTTTAAGAGCCTCACAAGAATAAATCACATCGGGAAGTTTATTAGCACGCCATGCTGACTGGAGCAATTT
This sequence comes from Phyllopteryx taeniolatus, assembly GCF_024500385.1. Taxonomy (NCBI): domain Eukaryota; kingdom Metazoa; phylum Chordata; class Actinopteri; order Syngnathiformes; family Syngnathidae; genus Phyllopteryx; species Phyllopteryx taeniolatus. The sequence continues at coordinate 1,369,039 of NC_084515.1, read as the reverse complement.
TCTTATTTGTTCTGTGGTTAGGGAGATAATGAAGCTAAGCTGACCAACACAAGCAACTAAATTCTAATGCCCCGTTTCTAGGGATTCGGTTCATTTCGGCATGGTACGCATTTTTCGGGAATTTCTGTTGTGAAGGTTATAGTGATGTTTTGCAGTTGTACACAACTGAATGGTAAATGTACATTTGTTAAGCGACAAATAAGGTAGGCTAACAAAGATACGCACCAAAAATAAAAATTCCCTTTCCATTTAGTGGTTCAATTTGGCAGGGTCGGCACGGTGAACGACTGGTTAGATCGTCTGCCTCATTGTTCTGAGGACCGGGGTTGAATCCCCGGCCCCGCCTGTGTGGAGTTTGCATGTTCTCCGGATGTCTGCGTGGGTTTTCTCCGGGCTCTCCGGTTTCCTCCCACATCCCCAAGACATGAATGGTAGGTTAATTGAAGACTCTAGATTGTCCGTAGGTGTGAATGTGAGTGCGAGTGGATGTTTGTTTGTGTGTGCCCTGCGATTGGCTGGCAACCAGTTCGGGGTGCACGCTGCCTCCTGCCCGATGATAGCTGGGATAGGCTCCAGCACTCCCGCGACCCTTGTGAGGATAAGCGGCTCAGAAAATGGATGGATGGATGGATGGATGGAATTTGGCAGGGTACGCATTTTGATTGGCTCACCAATGAAGAGCTGGCTGTTGAGCTGCAGGTGAATGTGTCCATCAGCGGGCGCCTGGCGGGTGGCCGTGGGCATGGCGTCCAAACGCAGGCACGCCTCTTTCACGTTGCGCTCCACGCGAACCCGATGCCAGCGCTCGTCATTCAGCGGGGAGCTCGAGTTCACGTAAACCTCCAGAGGACCGTTACCCACGTCGAAGGAGAACAGAACCCGGGTGGGAGCTGGTCAGGGACAACATGGATACCATTACATTTTTTTTAAAATAAACAAATCACTATTTGGGTCTTTAAAAAAAAAAAAAAAAATAGTTTTTTTTCTTGTTGAGTTGTTAGTCTAAAATGTCTTAGGTTCGCCAAAGACAGCTCATATTATTCAACTCTAATGAACTTAACATACCATCCGTGTTTTTGTAAACTTTAAATACTCTTTGTGACTTTAACATACTACTTTATGTGTTTTTTTCGTCAAGATCAAAGAACAGAACAAAAATAAGTTTTCGTAAACTATTTTTTTGGGGTCTTAACCTTATGCACATGGTTTTGTAAACATTTTAACTAGAGTCAAGGAAAGCTCATCTCTCTCCAATGTTTGTGTCTCCTATTACTACGGTCTCGCTCCGGGTTCACTCCTAGGACTACTTCAGTTTTGTTCCAGACACTCGACTCCGTTTCTGCAAGCGCTGACTGGTATCTACCAAGATGCCGCCTACCCGTGTGGTTGCCTCGGTTACTTGTTCTTTAGTATTGTTTTTGTTTTTGTGTGTTTCATTCCTCTTTGGAGACATTACACGACTCACTTACACAAGGGGAGACTTGCTAACCATCAAGGAGGCTACTCCGGACTTTCTTTCACCAATTTTCACAAATCCGCTCAGTTTTTTCTCTGAGTTACTCACCAGAGCAGCGACCGCGGTCTTTGGTGCATGGAGGCGGTGCCACAGAGGGAAGCGAGCCGGCATCCAGGTGAAGCTCCGCAAGAGAGGATACAGATTGGCGTTTCCGTCGATCCACCTCACAAATCTACGCTCCCTAACCAACAAAATGGACGAGCTTCATCTTCTGATAAAAACCAGTAAATACTTTGGACGTTCCGCCGCCATGTGGTTTACTGACACTTGGCTTTGTGAGGCTGTACCCGATGGCGGCGTCATGCTTCCCGGCTTCCATCTTCACCGGGCAGACCGCGACATGGAATCATCGGGGAAAAGGTGGCGGGATATGCTTCTATAGCAATGAAAAATGGTGTACGGGCGTCACGGAGCACAGCACACACTGCAGCCCACATTTGGAGTCGCTGTTTTTGGACTGAAAAGCCATTCTACTCGCCTCGTGAGTTCGCATCATTCATTCTCGCTGGTGTCTACATTCCGCCTCAAGCTAACACGAACGGCGCACTGCTAATGCTCGCCGAACAAGTAAAGTAGTAAATGAAATTGAAAAAAAACATTGGACTCACCCCTCATTATTCTCGGGGACTTTAACAAAGCTAAACTCAACCACAAACCCCTAAATAAAAGCAGCACATCGACTGTCTCACCAGGGAAAATAACATTTTAGACTACTGCTATACTACGCTGAATACTGCAGCCCTATGGGGGGGACAAGCCAGTGCAAACTGGAGGCCGGTCCCAAGCCCGGATAAATGCAGAGGTTTGTGTCAGGAAGGGCATCCAGCTTAAAGCTTTGCCAAACAAATATGAGTGTTCATCCAAAGAATTCCATACCAGATTGGTCGTGGCCCGGGTTAACAACGTCCGCCACCGACGCCGTCAACCTGCAGGGCGCCGGTGGAAATTCCGCTACTGTGGGTCGAAGTCGAAGAGGTGGAAAGCGGGTTCTTCGGGAGAAAGACAAGAGGAAAACACAGAGCCTAGAACTCAATGTGGGGACTTTGAATGTTGGGACAATGACAGGAAAATCTCGAGAGTTGGTTGACATGATGATTAGGAGAAAGGTTGATATATTGGGTGTCCAGGAGACCAGGTGGAAAGGCAGTAAGCCTAGAAGTTTAGGGGCAGGGTTTAAATTATTTTACCATGGTGTAGATGGGAAGATAAATGGAGTCGGGGTTATTTTAAAAGAAGAGTTGGCTAAGAATGTCTTGGAGGTGAAAAGAGTATCAGATCGAGTGATGAGGCTGAAGCTTGAAATTGAGGGTGTTATGTATAATATGATTAGTGGCTATGACCCACAGGTAGGATGTGACCTAGAGGTGAAAGAGCAATTCTGGAAGGAGCTAGACGAAGTAGTTCTGACCATCCCCGACAGAGACAGAGTCGTGATTGGTGCAAATTGTAATGTACATGTTGGTGAAGGAAATAGGGGTGATGAAGATGTGATGGGTAAGTATGTCATCCAGGAAAGAAACTTGGAGGGACAGATGGTGGTAGACTTACCAAAAAGGATGCAAATGGCTGTAGTGAACACTTTTTTCCAGACCGACAAGAGTGGAGGTAGAAGCATGCAGGTGGATTACATCTTGTCCAGACGATCTAATCTGAAGGAGGTTACCGACTGTAAGGTAGTGGTAGGGGAGTGTGTGGCTAGACAGAATAGGATGGTGGTGTGTAAGATGACTCTGGTGGTGGGGAGGAAGATTAGGAAGACAAAGGCAGAGAAGAGAACCATGTGGTGGAAGATGAGACAGGATGAGTGTTGTGCATCTTTTTGGGAAGAGGTGAGACAGGCTCTCGGTGGACAGGAGGAGCTTCAGGGAGACTGGACCACTGCAGCCAAGGTGATCAGAGAGGCAGGCAGGAGAGTACTTGGTGTATCTTCTGGCAGGAAAGGAGAGAAGGAGACTTGGTGGTGGAACCTCACAGTACAGTAATCATACAAGGAAAAAGGTTAGCTAAGAAGAAGTGGGACACTGAGATGACCGAGGAGAGGTGAAAGGAATACATTGAGATGCGACATAGGTCAAAGTTAGAGGTGGAAAAGGCCAAACAAGAGGCATATGATGACATGTATGCCAGGTTGGACACTAAAGAAGGAGAAAAGGATCTATACAGGTTGGCCAGACAGAGGGATAGAGATGGGAAGGATGGGCAGCCGGTTAGGGTGATTAAGGATAAGATGGAAATATGTTGACTGGTGCCAGTAGTGTGCTAGATAGATGGAAAGAATACTTTGAGGAGTTGATGAATGAGGAAAATGAGAGAGAAGGGAGAGTAGAAGTGGCGAGTGTGGTGGACCAAGAAGTGGCAATGATTAGTAAGGGGGATGTGAGAAAGGCATTAACGAGGAGGAAAAATGGAAAGGCAGTGGGTCCAGATGACATTCCTGTGGAGGTATGGAAGCATCTAGGAGAGATGGCTGTGGCATTTTTGACCAGCTTGTTCAATAGAATTCTAGAGCGTGAGAAGATGGCTGAGGAATGGAGGAAAGGTGTGCTGGTGCCCATTTTTAAGAGCAAGGGTGATGTGCAGAGCTGTGGGAACTATAGAGGAATAAAGTTGATGAGCCACACAATTAAGTTATGGGAAAGAGTAGTGAAGGCTAGACTCAGGACAGAAGTGAGTATTTGTGATCAACAGTATGGTTTCATGCCTAGAAAGAGTACCACAGATGCATTATTTGCCTTGAGGATGTTGATGGAAAGGTACAGAGAAGGTCAGAAGGAGCTACATTGTGTCTTTGTAGATCTTGAGAAAGCCTATGACTGACTACCCAGAGAGGAACTGTGGTACTGCATGCGGAAGTCTGGAGTGGCAGAGAAGTATGTTAGAAGTAGGACATGTACGAGGGCAGCAGAACAGCAGTAGGTTTGCTGTAGGTGTGACAGACGAATTTAAGGTGGAGGTGGGACTGCATTAGGGATCAGCCCTGAGCCCCTTCTTGTTTGCATGGTGATGGATAGGCTGACAGATGAGGTTAGACTTGAATCCCCGTGGACCATGATGTTTGCAGATGACATTGTGATCTGCAGTGAAAGCAGGGAGCAGGTGGAGGAACAGTTAGAAAGATGGAGGCATGCAGTGGAAAGCAGAGGAATGAAGATTAGCCGAAGTAAAACAGAATATATGTGCATGAATGAGAGGGGTGGTGCGGGAAGAGTGAGGCTACAGGGAGAAGAGATAGCAAGGGTTAAGTCCTTTAAATACTTGGGGTCAACCGTCCAGAGCAATGGCGAGTGTGGTCAAGAAGTGAAGAAATGGGTCCAAGCAAGTTGGAACGGGTGGAGGAAGGTGTCAGGTGTGTTATGTGACAGAAGAGTCTCTGCTAGAATGAAGGGCAAAGTTTACAAAACAGTGGCGAGGCCAGCCATCATGTACGGATTAGAAACAGTGGCACTGAAGAGACAACAGGAAGCCGAGCTAGAGGTGGCGGAAATGAAGATCTTGAGGTTCGCTCTCGGAGTAACCAGGTTGGATAAAATTAGAAATGAGCTCATCAGAGGGACAGCCAAGGTTCGATGTTTTGGAGACAAAGTTAGAGAGAGCAGACTTCAATGGTTTGGACACGTCCAGAGGAGAAATAGTGAGTATATTGGTAGAAGGATGATGAGGATGGAGCTGCCAGGCAAGAGAGCTAGAGGAAGACCAAAGAGAAGGTTGATGGATGTCGTGAGGGAAGATATGAGGGCAGTTGATGTTCGAGAGGAGGATGCAGGAGATAGGCTTATATTGAAAAGGATGATGCACTCTGGCGACCCCTGAAGGGACAAGCCGAAAGGAAAAGAAGAAGGAGAAGAAGAAGCTATATGCTAAATAACACATACCGTGCCAAACTTCGTGCAGGCTTGTCTGATCACTGCTTCATTCACTTAATACCGACATACAGGCAAGAACTTAAATGTGTGAAGCCTACAGTGAAAACAGTGAAAAAGTGGACCAATGAAGCAAATACAGAACTTCAAAGATGTTTAGACCGCACAGACTGGAGTGTCTTTGAAAATTCAGCGGGCAGCCTGGATGAATATACGGACACAGTCACATCCTATATTAGTTTCTGTGAAGATGTGTGTGTACCAATATAGTCATTTCGCACATTCAATAACAACAAGCCGTGGTTCACTGCCAAACTTAAACAACTTCGCCAAGCTAAGGAAGGCACATATGAGAGCGGGGACAGGGCCCTGTATCATCGAGCTGGAAACCAGCTGACTAAAGAAATGAACATTGCAAAGAGAAACTATGCAGCAAAGTTGGAAAAACAGTTTAGCGCTAACGACTCTAAATCAGTCTGGGATGCATTCCAATCGCTGACCAATTACAAGCGATGATCACTCCAAGCTGAGAACAATAACATTAGCCAACGACTTGAACACCTTCTACTGCAGATTTGAAAAGGACACTTTCACACCCAACCAGCCGCACCACCGACCACAATCACACGACAACCTGCGTTAACCATCCACGAACAGGATGTGAGAAGCATCTTCAAACAACAAAAAAATTAACAAAGCGGCAGACTGCGCGGACCATCTCCCTCCAGTCTTCACACAGATCTTCAATCTCTGGAACTGTGCGAAGTACCATCCTGTTTCAAACGCTCCACCATCATTGCAGTCCCCAAGAAACCTAAATCTCTGGTCTAAATGACTACAGATCTGTCGCCTTGACATCTGTGGTCATGAAGTCCTTTGAACGGCTCGTGCTGGACCACCTCAAGAGCGTCACAGGTCCCATGCTGGACCCTCTGCAGTTTGCCTACCGAGCGAAGAGGTCTGCGGATGATGCAGTCAAAAGGGGACCGCACTTCATCCTAGAACACCTCGACAGTGCAGGGACCTACGCGAGGATCCTGTTCGTGGACTTCAGCTCAGCGTTCAACACCATCATCCCTGAACTCCTTTCCTGCAAGGTTCTTCAACTCACTGTCTCGCCTGCCATCTGCCAGTGGATTTACAGCTTTCTGACGGGCAGGACACAGCAGGTGAGGCTGGGAGAGACCACCTCATCCACACGCAGCATCAGCACTGGGACACCCTAAGGTTGTGTCCTCTCTCCGCTGCTCTTCTCTGTCTACACGAACGACTTCACCTCAACGCACCCGGCTGTCAAACTCCTGAAGTTTGCAGATGACACCACTGCCATCGGCCTCATCAAAGACGGTGACGAGTCTGCATATCGACAGGAAGTGGAGCGGCTGGAGCTGTGGTGCAGCCGACACAACTTGGAGCTGAACACGCTCAAGACTGTAGAGATGATCGTGGACTTCAGGAGGCATCCTTCGCCACAGCTGCCCCTCACGCTGTCCAAATGCTTTGTGTCAACCGTCGAGACCTTCAAGTTCCTGGGAATTACAGTCTCTCAGGACCTGAAGTGGGCGATCAACATCAACTCCGTCCTCAAAAAGGCCCAGCAGAGGATGTACTTCCTGCGGCTTCTGAGGAAGCATGGCCTCCCACAGGAGCTGCTGAGGCAGTTCTACACAGCGGTCATCGAATCAGTCCTGTGTTCTTCCATCACAGTCCGGTTTGGTGCTGCTACAAAAAAGGACAAACTCCGACTGCAACGGACAATCAAAACAGCTGAAAAGATTGTCGGTACCCTACCCACCCTTGAGGACTTGTACGCTGCCAGAACTAAGACAAGCGCGTGCGTCCTCTCGGACCCTCCACAGGTCACCAGCTCTTCCAGCTCCTTCCCTCAGGTATGCGCTGCCGATCAATGCAAACTAGAACTAGCAGACATTCCAACAGCTTCTTCCCTCTTGCAATCAACTTCTTAAACAGCTAACCTAAAATTCCATTGCAACATGCTGCCAATATTTTTGTCTTGAGTTTGTTGTCACATTTCTGTCGTGCCAATTATACATACTCGTGCACTCACTGTAGTAGTCTCGCCACGCTGCACTACCTGCATATCTGTTGTTGACCAATACTGGCCACTCATGCCAGAGTAGCATCTGCCCCACTTGCACACTGACTGAGGAGTATCTGCAACATTTGCACAATCAACATTGTCCCAGATTATCGCGCTGCTCGTTACTTTAAACTGCATACACTCCTTGAAGTCTTTGCGCCATTTGCACAATGGTCATTGCACCGGACTATTGCTATATTAGTCATTCAAACTGCTAGAGGACTCTGCATCTTTTTGCACAATTGTCCAAAAAAATAAATTATAAAATTTTACCGGCATTACCAGATAACTACCAACCCTTTATTGCTCAGTGACTGTTTTTCTCAATGTCTTTATGTCTCAAAAGTGTTCTCTGTCAATTGACTGTTGTTATACTAGAGCGGCTCCAACTACCGGAGACAAATTCCTTGTGTGTTTTTTGGACATGCTTGGCAAATAAAGATGATTCTGATTCTGATCTGTGCACCCGCCCAAGCCTCAAGGGCTCAAGAAGAAGAAGAAGCTATTCCGTATTGTGTGACCACTTTCATTTGCACTATTGATATAATTGCCTGGGGCCGATTATGGATCCCCGCATGCCGGAGTTCCGCCGGACAATGTCGGGCTCCTGAAAGATTTAGTAGAGTACTGGCCAAGCAGAACGCCGGTGGCGAGCGGGAGGAGAAGATGAAACAATATTCTGACTCCCTTTGTTTCTCGGGACTGGCGCCTGGCGAGAAAGTTACCCCTGATGGAAGCAGAGCGGCAGTATTCCGAGCTGGAACCTGGTGATTTCCCCAGGGCGTCCCTGCATTAGCTGCTGTTTTTGTCCCCTCAACTCCCATGTCGACCATCGCGGCACCACAAATGAAAGTGTGTGGGCTCGTCAAAATTTCACATCGTAAACAACCGTCTCATTCTCATGCAAACTAAATCACATGGAAATGATACCCAGAAGCCCCTTTCACAAGGCTCGTCAAATCTATCTTTTTCCTGTCTCGTCGTTCTGTACACTGTATTGAGGATGAAAGCAGATTTGGAGGTACATTGTAAAAAGTAACAAGGAATATTATACTATAATACTATTATGCAAAATTAATTGTCCATACAGTGGTCCCTTGAAATATGAGTTTAAAGGAACTAGTTAATGGTGAGAACATCAGCAACAACTTATTCCATAGTTCTGGACTTACAAATGATGTCTGCAGAAAAACAGCACCCAAAATAGACTCAGTAGTAATTTTATACTTGTTTTCTAATTAAATATTTGATTTGTAGCCATATTTTGGCCAGCTCACATTTTGGACACGTCAGCTACAACCTGACATGTAACGAACAAGAATTCATTGAACTTCTATGTATTCTGTGGTTTAAGTTTTGCTTATATTTAAAGTCTGGATGTTTTTATTTTTTATTTTTTAGACAATAAAGAGTGAAAATAGTGATAGTGAAACATGTTGGAAGGCTTGTTGTTTAAAAAAAATCGAACGTTGAAATGCCTCCTTAAAGAAATACAACAGCCACATCATCCCACATGAAGTAATTCTTGCAGATTAATTAATTTAGAGAGTTCCTGTGGATGACAAAGGCGTTTTTGTAGGGTGGATGGTAGCATTGTGTGACAGATGCGGACTGTGACGCGCAATGCTGGCTGTCATAACAGGGTATCCCGGCCAAAAGTATTACGTCGCTTAATGTCCTAAAACTGCGACCGATTGTCACCAAAATTTAGGTGGACATCCCTATTTACAGTATGCCCACTTGCACCTCTGAAAATATCAGAACAATCGGCCTGGTATTTATGATTTTATGGGGTTTGTGCTTTGCAACGTCATTTACGCATATATGAACGGGTTTTGTCTGCTCAATTTTGTATTGATTGCACCACAAAAGAGTTCCTATGGAAGACAAAAGCATTTCTGTAGGTGGCATTATGACAGACACGGCTGGCTGCCACAACGTCAGATGACCTATGCTGAGGGTCTTGCCGTGTTTGTATCATTTGAATCGATGAGGCCCTAATAAATTAGCAACCTTTCAGCATATGAAATTAGCGATTGAACATAATTTTGGGGCTCTAGCTGATGAAAAGGGGGCGTTCCAAATTAGTTACTCACCAACTGCTCCAAAATGTATGGATATTATTGGAAATGACTGCCAGTTTCAAAAAATACAGAAAATCAACTTCATAGTGAAATATGAACCATTAGGACCAATACTTCCTTTGATTCGTCCTGTGACCACGCATATAACTCAAAACACTCAAATCAGCTTTGCCACCATGATAAATTAATTGCGGCTCATTCTGATGTGCATGACTTGGCCACCAGGGTGCAGTATAATACAGTCATACGTACAGTTTCACAACTACTGTAAGTGACCCAGCAAGCTGTTATAATAGTAGTTTATCACAGATAATATGGGTATTGTTATATTGTCTGTCTACATGTGTTGCTGGAGCATTTGTGTTCAAATAACCGTTGCTTAAAGCGTTATAACACCGCTACATAGATGCTATGCGTTAGCCCATCTTTGGTATTTACCATTATGTGCTAGCATGAAGCTAGTGACTTTAAGGCAAAGTTATGTTGTTTTAAATACACAACGTGCAATTGCCTTTGTTTTATGTTTAGTTTGACAGTAAACCAACACTGGGAGGGGCAATAAACAGCTTGAAGCCTCATTTTTGATGAATTATTCACTATCTGTTTGTTGGGAAGTGAGTTGAATTCATTACCACCATACAGCGCTCGTATCTCATATTTTTGTTTGCAAGTCAAAGCAAAAAAAATAAAAAATCGGCTCATGTTTACATGATGTTTTTAGAGCCAGAGGCGGCTCGAAATTACGCAGAGGCGGGAATTTTATACGCAGATGGAACGTCTTTTCCCCCGTCTCATTGTAAGGTATTATTGTGGCACAGCAGAGCTGGGACTGTGAAAGGCTGTCTCTTATTTATCCCACCCTGTTGTAAGTGTCCCATTGTGGGATTCTGTATCGGCTGTGTGAAAGGCACAGTTAGATCCTGTTACGGCTCTAATGAGGCCCTTTTCCAGGATCTCAGCTTGAAACAGACTAAAATCAACACAGCTAGTTTTATTAGGAAAAACCTGTTGGCTGTTAATACATATCATAGTATATTAATCAAAACCTGGGGCGCTAACTCACAGCTAAGCTCAATGCGTATGAAATCCCTGATGCCCAGGTTCTCCAAGAAGACTCCTGAGGGAGCACCGGTCTTGAACAGGAAGGAGATGTCGGCACTCAGTTCGCCGTGGAACGTCGGGAAGTGGAGGTAGGACGTCTCTGTGGCAAAGAAGGCTGCGTTCCAGAAATTCTCTTTGGGGAGAAAATGATTTGAATCATGAATTGAAGCACTTTTAATGATCTAGTGCTGGATTTATAGGGTGTGATTGAAGTGACACAATACAGATTTTTTCTGTCAAGTGGTACAATTGGGATGTGCGTCACGGCAAAGAGAAAACCATACAACCTTATTTTGGGCTACATGGGCTTCGATTTTTGTTTTGTTTGTGTATATATACCCTGCGATTGGCTGGCAACCAGTTCGGGGAGTATCCCACCTCTCGCCCAGTCAGCTAGGCTCCACCACACCCTTGACCCAAGTTAGTGTTTATTATTATTATTATTATTATTATTATTATTTATTTATTTCTTCTTCTTGTCTAACTCTACGAGTTACACTGTTCAAGTTACATTCTTCGTTCATATTCTTCTTTTCGGACTCATTGTGACTCTTCGATTTGGACTCTTCTTTTCCAGATTCTTCTCTGACTTTTCGATTCTGAGTCTTGCTTTCAGACTTTTTTTTCTCTATCCAACTCATTAATTCAGACTCTTCTTCTTGGACTCTCTGATTCAAACTCTTGTTTTCGGGACTCTTCTATTCTGACTCTTCTTCTCCCACTTTTCTTCTCGGACTCTTTGATTAAACTCTTGTTTTCTGACATCTTCTTTCCAGACTCTTCCTTGTCAAACTCTTCCATTCAGATTGTTCTTTTTGATGATTTTTTTGTCTGACTCTTTCATTCAGACTCATGTTTCTGAAGTCTTCTACTCTGGCTCTTCAATTCACACTCTTGCTTTCATTGTTTTTCTTTACAGACTCTTTTTGTCAGGCTATTCTTCTCCGGCTATTCCATTCAGAATCCTAAATTCGGACACTTCTTTTTCAGACTATTCTTTTCTGACTCCCTTACTGATTTATCCTCTCCAACTCTTTTATTCCTGAATCATCTTTTATGGCTGTTCTTTTCCACACATTTCTTTACCGACTCAGATTTTTGGAGGCTACCTTTCGCTTCTTTAGACACTTCCTTCCGGACTCCACTTTCAGATTCCTTTCCTCAATCAACTTTTCCAAATAGTGTTTCCTAACTTTTTTATTAAAACTCCTTTCCCAACTTGTCTTTTCTGACTCTTCTTTAATGAATCTTAAGATTAAATCTGATACATTTCACGTGATATAGACTTCAAATATTGTCTAAATATGTATTTAAAATGTAAACAGACAAGGGAAAAAAAAATCTGTAACAGGCAGTGAATCAGAATTGGACACTTGCAGGGTCCTGCAATGTAAATCCAGCCTACAATATCATTTCTTATGCACATGTGGGACTCAAACCTAGAGCCCTTTGGTCACAGGCCGACTGCTTAACCACTTACCCTACAGTCACCCCCTGCCTCTCCCCTCCCCCATCTGACTATATTTGACTAATATGTATGAATTTTTTTCTGTGCTTCTCCACTGTATGCATGATTTATTTATTTACATAGGTGACTGGACTTACTGTCGCCATGGCAACGCAGCGGCCCCACCCGGTAGGCAGCCTCTGAGCCAGTCCGCCTCACGTCGCCTAGTATCAGGGAGCGGACAGGGAGGCTCTCCTTGTGGATCAGCAAACCTGTGTCCTCAGCCCTGCAGAAAGGAAAATATATACTGTAAACAGTATTATAAATTACATTCGCCAGTTTATTATTCAGCCTTATCATGTCATACATGCCTGTGCTAATTCAATCCAGGCCAAAATGTAGCATCTGGTAATAAATACTGAAATATTTAGCCACTAGAAATAGATGTTTGAACTGAGAAATGACAGGAAAATGTAAAGGCCAAGCGCTAACAGTGTGAATAAAACATAGGAGGTTACAAAGAGCAAATGCACAGAAGGTAGTATGTACAGTCTAGTCATAAAAAAATGTATGTTCGGTTAGTTGACGACAGTAAAATGTCTTGCTTTGTTATGAGAATAAAAAAACTTGAAAACTGAATGCTGAAAACACAAAGAAAGTTTTCAATGTTTATGGAAAAGCATTTGTTACTTTCTTGAAGACTAAAATATGTGTAATATTTACATAAAAACTTGTATGTTAGGTTCTTTAAAGAGCCAAAAAGTGTTCAACATTTACAAAAACACTGATGTGAAGTTTATTAAAGACCCAAAAATGTTTGTTTTACACCATATTTAAGTCTATACACTTCTCATATGAGATTTACATATTTCTTGTTTTATACAGCGCGAACATTATATTTATTGGCTATAAATATTTGATGTGCTATACACTTCAAGGTCACTGATGGTATAGTGGTACACTCGCCTGACTTTTGTGCGGACAGCGTGGGTTCAGTTCCCACTCAGTGAGGGTGTGAATATGAGTGTGAATGGTTGTCCCTGTCTATATGTGCCCTGTGACTAACTGGCGACCAGTTCAGGGTGTAGTCTGCCTTTCGCCCGAAGTCAGCTGGGATAGGCTCCAGCGCCCCGTGACCCTAACCAGGATAAGTGGTGTTGAGAATGGATGGATGGATGGATATACACCTCATATAGCATTTACATATCCATCCATCCATTTTCTGTACCGCTTATCCTCACCAGGGTCGCGGGCGTGGTGTAGCCTTTCCCAGCTATCTTCGGGCGAGAGGCGGCTGCGTATGATACTGTGAACCACAGGACACTCATCCTAAAAGTAGCCCAAATGTTACAGAATTCCACCTTGGTTTGCATAATTGAATCTTTACTTAACAATCAACGCTTTTATGTTGAGATGGATGGCAAAAAGAATAGTTGGTAAACCCAAAACAACGGACTCTCACAAGGCTCAGTCTTAGCTCCAGTTTGGTTTAACGTCTACACAAACGATCAGCCACAGTACCAGAACACCCACAGATACAACATCATAGAAGGAAAACTTTCAGATGCCCTAACCACACTCTCAGAATACTACAAGAAATGGTACCTGAACACAAACCCAAGCAAGACTCAGGTTTGACCGGAACAACCATCAAGGCAACAGAAAATTAGGAATTAAGTGGAACAACGAGCTGACAGACCATCTGTTCCCTGTTTATCTTTGAGTAACCATCAATAGAACGCTCTCTTTCAAAGAGCATGTCACCAGCTTTAAAGGAAAACTCGCATCACGGACAAACCTCTGAGTAAGCTTACTACCACCACCACCAGTTGGGGTGCTGACCCCAAAACACTGAGGCAAACAGCTGTGCCAATCCACCGCTGCATACTGTGCCCCCATGTGGGTAAGATCGTCCCACGCCCACAAAATAGATGCAGAGCTAAATAAAGTATATCGGATAATAACGGGCGCTCTAAAACCAACACCCTTGCCAGCTCTATATCGTGTAACAGGCATCCCACCACCACACATCCAACAAGAAACAATCACGAAAATTGAACGCTAGCTTGTTATGTCTACACCCCAAAAATGCATCTTCCCTTCAGATAGTCTGATGGCGTGGCCACTTCAAAGTGCCTCATGGTCGGCTGTGAGTGTGCGCACGTCACACAGAGAAAGGCGGACGTGCAAAGAGGGGGGAGGACTTTTTTTTTTTTTAAAGTCCAACTTAACAGCTCGCTTCGGGCTGGCGCGGCCGCTTTAGAGCACCTCGTTGTCCGCAGTGAGTTTGCTCACATCACTCAGAAAAAGGCAGAAGAGCAAGAGAGAAAAAAAAAAGTCTCACGTGATAGCCAACATGTGGACAACGCCTTGTCGCAGCGTGTAAAAGCCCCACGATGACCCGGTAAGATATATTCCAACCAACCATCGGGGTCTTTAAGCATGTATATTTACGCTGCTCAAACAATTTGGGATGTGGAGGCATAAGAAAGATGTCTGTTGTTTGATTGACAGTTGATAGTTGAGGGGTTGCATGGTGTCCAGTGGACAGACCCACAGTGTTTGACACCAAAGACAACAAAGACAACAGCTTGAATTTGAAGCCTTATTTTAGACACGATTTTTTTAATCATTAAAATTTGGCAGGGTTGTTAATAACACGCTTCACGTTCTTAACTGTTACTTGACAGGGACTTCAATTTGTCTAGTCTTGACTACTTGGTGGGCACGGTGGATGACTGGTTGGCACGTCTGCCTCACAATTTTCTCTGGGTAATCTGGTTTCCTCCCACGTCACAAAAACATGCATGGTAGGTTGGCTGCGCATAGGTGTGTACGTGAGTGTGAATGCTTGTTTGTCTGAGTGTGCCCCCTGCACTTGGTTGGTGACCAGTTCAGACCAGAGTCGCTTGAGATAGGCGCCAGCATGCCCGCGACCCTAGTGAGGAAAAGCGGTACGGAAAATGGATGGATGGATGGATGGATGGACTATTTGGTGTAGGTACCGTTCTGCACTGTCAGCATCACAGTTGCAGTAACGTTTGGGATCCAAGCAGTCTCCCTGCAGGCCGCATGCACACTGCTGGCTGCCCGGCTGACCTCCTGCCCAATAATTCTGACGTCCACCCGGAGCAGCACCGCCAATCCACCAGCTCAAGGGGGAGCCCTCTGGAATTCACCACAAACATTAACATGTCATACAAAAGCTTCTCTTTGGATTTTACCACTCTTATTGTTGGACTCTTCTTTTTCCGACAATTCTCTTCACTTTTTTTCCCAGACCCTTATTGTAGAGGTCTTTTCTCAACCTTTTCAAGACTTCTGTTGTGACATTACTTTCCGTGCTTTTTATGCATTCTTTTGGGGCTCTTTTGTTTCAACTATACTGTACTTTTGCAGACGCCTTTTTTGCACTGACTTTTCTTTTCGGACTCCTGCTTTGCTGACTGTTTTTTTTCCAACTCTTCTTTTCTAGGCTCTTCTTTCCCGACACTTCTGACTCTTCTTGTTTTGTTTTTTTCGACACTTCTTTTCCAGACACTCCTTTTCTGACTCACCTTTACATACTGTCTTTCCTGACTCTTCTTTCTGGACACTTCATTTTTTTTTTACTGTCAGGCGGTTCTTCTTTCTAAGACTTTTTTTTTAACTCTTCTTCTCTCGCTTTTCGGTTCAGATTTTTGGGTGGAGGTGTTTTGTTGTGACTCTTATTTTATCACTCTTCTTTTTCCACACTTTGATTCAGACTTTTCAATTAAGGCTCTTCTTTTTCAACTACTTTCTGAACTTTTCTTTTCCCAACTTGTCACTTGTTACTTCTTTCCGGAATCTTATTTCCCATCTCTTCTGACTCTTCTTGTCTTTGGAACTGCTGACTACATTTTTGGCTCTTCTTTTCTGGAGTCACCTTTCCTGAATCTTCTTTTCTGAACTTACATTCCAGACTTGTTTTCTTACTCTTTCCAGACTCTTCTTTCCTATCTCTACTTTTTAACTCTTACTGTTGGACTCTTCTTTTCTGGCTCTTCTTTCACGACTCTTCTTTTTTCCATAGTCTTCTTATGGACTCTACTTTTCAGACTCTTGTTTTCAGACTTTGTAATTACTCCTCATAATCTTCGTTTCTGACTCGACTTGTTTCATGTTTACTGTTGGATTCTTCTTTCCTGACTTCTTTATGGACACTTCATTTCTGACTATTCTTTCCTAAATCTATTTTTTTGACTCTTGGTATTGTACTCTTCTTTCCTAATTCTTCTTTCTGCATTCTTCTTTTCAGAGTATGGTTTTTGGATTCTGTCGTGACTCTTCTTTTTGGAATTGTTGGGTTCCTCTTTTCCATACTCTTCTTTCTGTACCCTTCTTTTCAGACTTTTATTTTCCTAACTCTTCTTTCAGGACTACTTTCCTGAGTCATCTTTCAGGCCTCTTCTTTTCCAACTCTTCTTCTCCAGAGTCCAGACTCTTATTTCCAGACTCTTCCTTTCAGATTACATTTCTGACTCATCTTTGAAGACTCTTCCATTGTGACTCTTCTTTAGAGATTGTGACCGCTAAACAAAATAGAGCCTCACCCGGAGTGTTGAGGAGGCGGGACTTCCTGCAGTGGTAGGCCATTTCCTGTTGGCAGTGGTCTGACTGGCCGATAACGGCCAACAGCTGCTCCTCGCTAGCAGAATAGTCCAGTTGCACCAGGTGCTGATGTTCACCACTAGATGGACTCAATGTGGTCAGCTCGGTGTTGTTGTGTCGGATCTCCATCCATGTGTTCTCCTCTGGTGGGAAAAATTGGAGGTTAAAGAAAAACAAATACGTAGATATTAATTATATAAAAAAACAAAAACAATGTGTGCCTCACCTGTCATATTGCAGTAAACTAGTTGAGGTTTGATGGGACCGCTGCCATCCACGTCGATGTAGAAATATCCTGATGTGTTGCCATTGTGTTTATACGCCTCGCAGGATTGTTCATACACCGCTAGGAGGAAAATAAGTAGAAAGGTTTACTGAATTATGCTGAGAAAACGGCAAGGTTCAGTTCAATAACCTCAGGAATTACATTTTTGCCTGCACTCTGTAGATCAGGGGTCTCAAAATCCCGGCCCGTGGGCCAATTGAGGCCTGAGGAACGATATTTTGTGGCCCCATACTCGACAGCAAAGCTTTGTGTTAGTGTAAATTGCATGTTTTTCTCAAATACATCTTTTTGCCGAGTCGTTGCCCTAGACATTTTATATGTATTTTTGCAGTGATGGGCTACCATGGCTCAGCCTCATGACACCTTCCGGTGGGGTTTGTCGACAAATTAGCCAACCCAAATTGGGTCACTTGGTTGAAACATGATTCCAAAGTGACACTATGAGGATGGAAAATATATTCTGTCACCCAGCCCCAGTCATGTCTTTCTCAAAACCTGCCAAGAAGAGAGGTTGGTGACAAGCAGAGACAATTTCAGGAAAAGGCGTAGGCAAGAGAAGCCTACATTCTGAAGAACTGTTCATGTTCAGAAGAACTGTTCATGTACTGAACTGTTCTTGACAGATTCAAAACGTTGGATCAGTTGTCCGTTTTTTGGAATACTTAAAACATTCCACAAAAAAGTGGAATACTTGATGTGGCCCACACTCACCCAGACTCTACCTCCAAGTAAGTTGAGTTTGAGACCCTTGCTTTAGATAATATCCTTATTACAGTATGTTATAGCGACATAACAGAGCTATTCATAGCATTTAGTGGAGCCTCTAAAATTGAACGCCCCTGAGGTTGTACAAGTCAGAAATTCATAATTTTCTAGAAAAATATCCCATTAAATATAATAGTCTTTAAAGCTGTCATCCACAACATAAAATAGTCATACAATAATTACTGTGTAATCAAAAACAATAATAAAAAGTGGCGCAAATGAACAACATTTACCTCTTTTCGAGGAGCCGTTGGCTGCCAGCACCGGTGTGGGTGGTGATCTGGAAATCTATGTTTATGTCTCCACATTAAGAGGTACTGTAACACTTCAGTGGTTAGAGAATGAATTTGTACGCTGGATATTGAACTATTGACAGTTTCTCTCGGCCGTTTTATTTAACTCGCGAGTTTCAACAGCTCTATTACACATTACGTTGGTGTATATTCACCCGCTAGGGGTTGTGAGAGGGGGAGACGGGGACAGTTGGACTCGGCACAGCCTATGTCATACCGAAGCGACAGACTGCTGGGTTGTAATGCTGAGTTCCAGCAGTAGGGGGCGCGGATTATATCTTTACAAAACAGTTTTTTTTTTTTTATATGAAAGTACAGAAAATGGATCAATGGATGGATTTTAGAGTCCTCAACTGCTAACATGGGTTTTTGTACACTTTTTGGGTCTTTAATGAAAATAAAGTTTTTTTTTTCCACAAACACGAGAGACATTATCCCTTTAACACCTAAGCCTCAAAATGTCTGCGTGGACATTTTTGCTTATTTTGATTATGAAAAGATCAGAAAATGTCCTGTGAATAATTGCTTTTGCCCCTTTTCCCAGAAAACATGGAATTTTCAAATATCTAGCAGGTTAGGGTTAGGTTAGGTTATCCTTGACGTGTCGTCGCCAACGTGTCAGGGATAAAAATTTAACAATCTTCATTGTTGCTAACATACATATTTTTACAGAAATATAAAAGACATTTTAGCCTCTTTTACGAACCAAACATACGCATTTTGGGCTTTAACAAACAGATTTCATTAAAATAAAAGGCAATTTTAGGGCCTTCAACAAACCTAACATAAACATTTTGGTAAACTTTAGTTAACATATGCATTTTCATAAATGTTTTCACTTTTGAGGTCTTTCATGAACATACAGGGTTTTATTGTCAACAGGAAAGACATTTTAAAGCCTTCAACAAAACACATTTTCACTTTTTGGGTCTTTAAAAAAAACGACTTTTCATAAAAGTGCAAGACAATTTAGTCTCTTCAATGAAGGTATAGCACATGAGATTTTGTTCACGTTGAACACCTTTTGGGTCATAAAGACTATTTGGGGGGTTATTGTAAGCATGAAAAGACATTCTTCAACTAATTTAACACTCATTTGAGTGAAGAAATTTTTTTTTGTGTCTTTAATGAACATACTTGCTTTTTGTAAACACGAAAGACATTTTAGGGTCTTCAACAAATCCAACATACATGTTTTCGTAAACACGGAACACTTTTTGGGTCTTTTTTTTTGTAAACAAAGGTAAACAAAGGTTTAAGAGTTAGTGGTCAATTTACTTTTTGGCCGTGCAAAGTGACTTATAAAGAAATACAGCAGCTGATCCATATTAAATGTCGCAGTGTGCTGACTCTGCCTGAGTTTGCAGGGCCTCGCTTTTATTTATTTTCCACTATTTTTATTTCGGAAACTGGCCCCGCAATGACTCACAACTGTGGCAGGTGGCGCCACCGTAGCCGCTGTCGCTGCAGTTGCAGTGGAAGTGCGTCCAGGTTTGAGTGCAGCGTCCACCGTGCTCGCAGCGACTCGGAGAACACCTGAAAATATATATATTTTTTAAAAAAAACATAAATACAGATGAAATATTACTTATGGTTATATGTTTATGGTAAAAATTGAAAACGTTTGGAAACCTAGGACATACGAAAGAAAACATGGAATATCGAATGTTAATGGTTTTACTATATACTTAAGATTCTGATATATAATTTATGTTCTGCTCTATTTCAGAGTTTCTAATTTTTTTAGTTTTTTTTATATGATGCAAAAGAAGTGCTGTCTATCTTATGACTGACCTAATTAAAAAAAATTTAAAAACTTATTCTATATCGGATAAAAACGTTATTACTCATACTCATTAGAGCACAATTGGATGATAAAATCGCTGTCGTCCTTTTTTATTTTCAGTGGTTGATTATCTTTCTGTTTCATATGTATGATAACAACAACCTAGGCTAATGGCGGCCAGACTTACAACTGATGTAAAAATCAAACAAAATCACAAAACATCAGATATTGTATGAGAAAGCTATTATTAATACTCATCTTACCACCAACGGACAATAAAATCTGTTTTGCCCGTCTTGAGTATTTGTTTCTATTGATGTTGTTTACATATAATGTGAAAAGTATACTTCAAACGCGATCTGACTTGCATCCTACGTAATTACCGAAAAAAAACAATTATTAAAATAAACAACCCCCCAAAAACACTACTGGTTTTAGGTTTTCAGATTTGTGTTTTATTACAGCAATGCTGAAAACTTACACCTGGAGCCTAAGCGTGATCCGACTTAAATCCTACGTAATTAGTGACAAAAAAACGTATTAATTAAATGAATGCATTAATTAAACAAAAGCAATGATATAAACAAAAAATAACATTACATGTTTTACATTTTAAAGGACTGTTAATAATAATATATAATAAATAATAAAGGAATAATTTTTCTGCCTTTTCCAATGTTTTTTTGCACCAATAACTGAAACCTGTAAGGGAATATTTCGAACGGACTTAAATCCTACATAATTATCAAAAAATGAGAATGTTTTACATTTCTAATTTTCCTGCCCCTTTTCATATTGAGTTGATTTCTGGTTTCATACTGTGTGTGTGTGTGCATGTGTGTGTGTATATATATATATTTATATATATATATTTATATATATATATCCTTTGACTTTTATTTCATTTGACTTTTACTTCATTTGACCTGACTGAAAACTTTGGTGACGTTTTCTTCCTGACGCGCAACAGTAAGAATACTGGAGGGTAGGCGTAATAATAAGGTCCCATGGAGTATGACTACCATGCTGGCCTTTTGTTGAAAAACGACATTTTCCACCTGACTTGCGTTCAATTCAATCAACGCGTTCACCGAGCGTATGGGTGCTACGCGCTAACCACTAACAACACAATGGATGCAAAATGGAGGAATTGTGACCTTGGCAAGGACATCAGCTCGCTTCGTTAAGCGTTAGCTCGTTTTATTCCCCACACGTTTCGAGCCGCATGTTTTTTTGTTTGTTCGTTTTTTTTTACGTCCGACAGTCTTGATAATTGTTGTGAACGTTGCATTAATTGAGCGCCGGTTTGTCAGCCAGACCAAACTAAACGATTAGTTCTGCTTCGGTGGTATCACTCCATGTGATGCTAGCGATCTGACATGGAGTCTGAGGCTGGATTGATGGCATGTGGTTCAAGTGACAAATGTAACAATAAAAAATAGTTCACGGGACAACTGTAATTATGCCCTATGAATTTCACCTATGGATGACTAACTACAAATGTACCTGGAAATGCAACATATAAAACATTGTGTTACATATACAATATGTATGTACTGTAACTATTATGAACTGTGTAGAGACATTCAATACGTAACATGCTGCATTAGAGGTGTACAGAACATTAAATAAAATGTAATTATGGTAGATAAGAGTTGTATAAAATATTAAATATGTACAGTAAATAGGATACAAACCCTAAATATCATGTCAATATGATAGGTTAGCATTGTATAGAACAGGGGTGTCAAACTCTTTTTTTGTCTCGGGCCGCATTGTAGGTACGATTTCCCTCAGAGGGCCGTTAGAACAGTGAAATATATAAATGTTTAATCATCACCAAAACATATTACCATTACACAACAAATTGAGGGATAACTAGTTTTGAAATCAGAAGACAAGAATCATAGTTTGTTCAAGTATTGTTTAAGTTACTGTAGAACAAGGGTTTGGTAACAGAAAAATGTAATATCTCAAAATTATTGTTTATTATTATGACAATTTGGAATTTGGGTACAGATTTTAGCAAAAATCACGGAAGTTGACGAGCATGATTTGCTTTCACGGGCCACATAAAACGATGTGGCGGGCCGCATCTGACCCCCGTGCCTTGAGTTTGACACCTATGGTATAGAACATTAAATATGATCAAAATATGGTACGTTAGAGTGGCATAGAACATTATGATGTAAATGTTACATTAAAATTGTATAGAACATGAAATATGATGCAAATATGCTAAATTAGAGGTGTATTGAACTAACAATGGTACAGTTGTATAGACAGGGCTTGACATTTGCTCACCAGCCACTGTTGCTAGTGGTTTCCCAGTTAATAGCTACACAACACTTTCTTTCGGCCCAATTTTTTTTTTGGATAATAGGGGTTATGCGCAACCAACTTCCTCATTCGGTAGAACAGGTCGACGCACTTGACAAAAATGACATGTAATAAAGTTATTCTTACTGGCTCCGTACAAGAGGGGTGTCATCACATCTGAGTGTGTTGCCAAACACCACTTGAGAAAGACTCAGAGAAGGGATCACAATAAATGCACTTGGACAAAAGTGTGGCTTACTGGCTTTTCCTCCTTTACATCAGTTTTTACCTTCAATACACTTCTCTCTTCATGCATATGTTTGTACAGTTGTGTGTGTACCTGGGTGGGTGTCTGCTCTTCCAAAATAGACGGACAGAAAAAAGACCAATAGGCGAGTGCAGACAACATTGGATAAAAAGGTCGACTTTACAAAGCAGATTCATCAAAACGCTGCCAAAACAGCAACATTGCCAACACGCCACTTCCGATTGATCCACTTATTTTGAAACTCTGATTTGTGCTACTTCCTCTGGGCTACTTAGACGACTGAGGCTAACTTACTGATCGCCGCATGGGAAAAGGTTCACTAATAAACTCCACATCAAACACGACAGACCACTCTGGTAAAACGGACTATGGCTAATTATAACAATACGTTTGCATGCTCATGTATTTGAATGATACAACTTATGGGTCATTGATGCACACTGCCAAATGCACTCACAATACTGCGCATCTTGAGACATCTGACTGCGGGAATGCTCTTCGCTTTTCGAGGCACACGTATGCGCAAATCACGTGACTTGAACTTCTCAAACAGCATTATTCAAATCCGTACAAAAATAATAAATGCTTAAGGTACTCAAATTACAACGATGAACATATTTCCTGAAACAATAAATGCATAGCTGCCATCCTGTAGGAATTCACTTTCAGAACAATTTGTCCAAATTTGTCTGAATTTCCATATTTTAGAAATAAATTACAGCAGGACAGTTATTGCAGTACATTATGTAATTGGATAAAGATAAATTCTGCATACTGTTCAAATGCAAAACATAACCATTACTCTATAATTGTAATCATTAATAAATGATGGCTTCAATATTTGGTATTTTAATGTTTTTATTTCTATCACCCTTGTAATGGCGGACGCAGATGCACCCTGAATCAGATTAATCAGATCACAAAAGTCAATTAAAACTCAGCACTCTATTTTGCAAACAAACAAATAACAATGCTGATAGATACTTTCATTTTGTTATTTTTCACTAACTGTTGGTTTATTTATTCAAAAACCATGAGTTAGTTTCGTGTTGTGGTTAGTCACTTGCCTCGTTGTCGCTCATTTGTACTAGTGGCCAGTGTTTGCTAGTTTTCTTGGAAGTAAAGCTGTTTATTATCAAAGCCGTAGTATGTCTTTCTCGTTTTTATGATTCGCGATTCCCTTAGTATCAACTTCAACCTGCCACAGTGGCTAGTGGTAGTGGCTGTGTTACCTCGGTAAAATCCACCCGCATTCGTTGGGTTGGTGGGCATTAATGTCAAGCCCTGTGTACGGAAAATTAAACATCATGTATATAACTTACATTGAAGGTGTAGCAATGTTAAATATGATGTAGATATTGTTACATCAGTCAATTTTATACAACATTAACTATGATGTAAATGTGATGTGTTACAATTGTATAGAAACTCCTTCCAGTTAACATGTTGTCACTTAGTCAGCAACCTAATAACTAATAACCGACCTGTCCATTATCCCACACGTGTCAATCATGAGGTCACTGTAGTTTCCCAGCATCCTTTGGTGCACCAGGATGAGGTCTACTTGTTGCTGGTCCACAGTCAGTTGGCGGAGGCAACCCTGAAACGCGGTAAAAGGGTTCCTGCAGTCCTCCCTCCTCTTATCCTCCACAGGACAACCTCAATAGAACATAACGTTTTAAATTTAACTGTATATGATGTAGGAGAATGTTGTCAGATGTACACCTACCACCGAAGAAGAGGTCCTTCTCGACGGCAATGATGAAGGAAGGACTGGATTGAGCCATTTCATCTTTGTCCACACTGATGCTCAGGTGTCCTCGTCTGGACTTCAAATCCACCGAATGCCACTGACCGTCATCCAGACCAGAACCTGACAACCAATCCACACAGACTCCCAATTCAGTATTGTAAGCATTTTCTTTTTTTACATTTACATTGTGAAGGCTCGGAACCTAACCATAACACTGACCTTGATACCAATTTTACGCTAATCTAAGAAGAACTCGAACTTAACCCAAACTCAGGGTCCGCAACTTTAATTCTGAAAGAGCCATTCTCTCACAGAAAACAACACCAGGAGCAACAAAACCATTTTGACATCTAAAGTGAGAATAAGACTGCATATCTCTTTTTTTTTTTTTTTTTACCTGTATTTCTACCTGTATAAAAAACTAGTGTGTTGCATTTCCAAAATCACACATTGTAAACTGACATCTGTGAGCCGTGAGCAATGTTTGTTTTTAATACAGCTCATATAGCACATAGCATTAAATATTTTGTTTTCTTCAGAAACTTTTTTCTAGGATTTTTCCATAGTTTGCCTATCAAACGTGGAACAGGTCAACAAATCTTGGCGCCCATGTGTCACAGATTTATTTTTTATTTTTTTTACAAGAGCACTATCTTCAAATTTAGAATTACATTAGAAAAATGAAAGAACTAACTGAGAATTAAAATTAAATCCTTATTATTTATTTTCCAAAGTCACAGAGAGCCACAGCAGACACACATGCTCGGACCTCACCCAACCCTTATTCTAAGATAACAATAACCCCAACTGAACATGAACCCAAACCGAACAATTTTGTCTTAAATGAAACTAACGTGCATGTTTTTGGAACATGGGGTTAAGCATGGGGAGAACACGCGAACGCCACACAGCCAAGTAGGAACACAAAACCTTAGAAGTTGTAACGCAGACACGCTAACCACTCTTGGACCGTGCTTGCCTATATTTAATGCTCTGTACTGACCTGCCTTGAGCTCCAACAGCACATTGCCAGCCTTCTGCACCCGCAGCCTGAGCCGGGTGTCGCTCAGGTACACCCAGATGATGCCACCCTGCCGAGGAAGCTGGAAGGTGAGCAGGAGACCCTCCCGGTTCCAGGTCCGGAACTGAAGCCCCACGGACACTCCCCCAGCGGGCAGCAAGTCCGCCACCCCCGCACCTGGCAACTGGAGGAAGCCTTGGGGCCCGGGGAAGGTGGCCGCCACAGCCAGCGTCTGGTGGGCACATGCGAAGGTGACATTGCCCTGTGAGACAAAAAAAAAAAATCAAAACAGCAAAAGCATGAATATTAATCAACTGTGGGGCGTGGGGTGCGAAGGGGGCGTGTCTGTGTGACCGCGGGTCACTGCTCTCCTCATCAGTGAGTCTCCTTAAACGTGACATTAGCAACATTAGCATAACCATGAGCAGCCAATAGCGTTAGCAAAGCAAAACTGGGGGGGGGGGGGACAAAGTCAAATGAAAGACAGGTTGTTTATGGTGGAATGAAATGAAATTTAGTAACAATACTGAACCGATTTAACTGTAATGTAACAAAGGGTGCTTTGCTTTGCTTTTTGTTGTCTTTTTTCTCTGTGTCTGGCACCTCTCAAACTACATACTACCAGTCAGCAAACATACCGACGTTGGCTTGTCATCAAAAGTTCCATTGCCCTGATGATGACACGTAAAGCATGTTTGTGGTGCAGTTTGCATAAATTCAGGTTCATGAGGGGTGTACAAAGTCACTGTACTGAAATTCTTTTTAAAAAAAGCTGCTGCCATCTCTCCATACACACACATACACATTGTGTTTGTGTTTTAGAGAAATCATCCCTTGAAGAGCCTGCATTGGAGCGTTAACCGAGCATGTGAATAGGTCCACTTTCTTCCTCCAGTATTCATCATTTTTGTGTGGACTTTTATAGTGAAAATGCTCCCCAGTGAGTATGAATTTTAAAAAGCAAGGGAGGTCTAAATGGCCAATATGGAGGTGTTATGCTGAGAGACTCCTTTGCCCATCGCCTAATTTATCATAAAAAGCCAATAAAGGATAAACATAATCTATATATCAAGGCAGTCAGATGGCAAGATGCCATTTATTGAACAATGCCTCGATGGTGAAAAAAAAAAAATCTTTCAACCACCAACATTAAATGACACTATGAATAATCTTACATCTATTAGAATTATGGACAATGCTATCATTTCATAGCTAAGCAGATTAGCATCGTAGCTAACTAGCCATGGACTTGGAATAAAGGGCTCTATTTTCGTAGACAGCGTATCTGCGGCGTGGCGCAAATAATGATTTTCATCCATGCGCAAGTCTTGCTGCACGTCTGCCAATTTGGCAGAATGGTCTGTGCCAAGCTGGCCATTTCGGCGCAGTGAGGGTTTTTCCTGGGAGATGCGCCGAGCGGTGTGACAATTTGGAGGCAGAAAGCCTGTCTGAATTTAGGCTTGCTGAGACAACGGCTAACTATTGGCGCAGCTGGTCTAACACAATTTTCACGAATTTGATCGGGCACAGGCAGATAGGCAAGCTCCGTGAACGTGTGGTGGATGTCAGACGTATTCCATTCATAAATACAGTATGTGAACAGCGGCCATGAAACTCTCTTAATCATTATTGAATGAATTATTTTTATTCATATCATTATTATATTGTTGAAATTATCCCACAGTTATGGGGGCACACAAATGATCACGGGTGGGGGTCGGTCTCCAAGTCCCCACTTCACAGCGTAGATCTGTGATCTCCTCCCAAGCCAACTTTACATCATCCGCCCGTGGAGGTCTGCTTGCAGTTCGTTATAAACGTACTTTGCATCGACCTCCCAGACTCTAGCAAATCAGTTTCTTCTTTCGCCATGTCAAAGACTGTCAGTGTGCAATTGTGAGCCGCATTTAAAGAGGATGAGAGAAGCCGCTTTGACGGACATGAATGAACTCGGCTGTGATCACGGCCACAGCAGCGCAGACAACCCTCTTTTAAATGTGCCGGTTGCACTGGTCCATGGAATTACCAACACTGAGTCCAACCCACACACCGTGCCTGATTTACGCCGGTCACCAAAATAGAGCCCAGCGTGTTAAATTTTATACTTGGCTACTTGTGAACTAGTTTAATTTCATAGCTTGTTACCAGTTTTTAAAAAAAAACTATTTCAAAGCTATAGCTACCCTTAAACCACCTTAATTTCATAGCTCTGTGGATATTCATATCTTATCTTCTGAGCGAAATAGCCATAAAGTAGCCTAATTTTACTTGTGAATGAGCTTAATTGTATTGCTTGTAACCATCCATCCATCCATTTTCTCCCGCTTATCCGAGGTCGGGTCGCGGTAGCTTTAGCAGGGACTCCCCAGCCACTTCCTCCAGCTCTTCCGGGGTCATCCCGAGGCGTTCCCAGGCCAGCCGAAGGATGTAGTCTCTCCAGCGTGTCCTGGGTCGTCCCCGAGGTCTCCTCCCGGTGGGGCGGACCGGAACACCTCACCAGGGAGCCGTCCAGGAGGCATCCGAATCAGATGCCCCAGCTACCTCATCTGGCTCCTCTCGATGTGGCGGAGCAGCGGCTCTACTCCGAGATCCTCCCGGATGACCGAGCTTCTCACCTTATCTCTAAGGGAGAGCCCGGACACCCTGCGGAAGAAACTCATTTTGGCCGCTTGTATCCACTTCACCTCGAGGACCCTGCCGAGGGTGAAGTGCTGGTCCACTGCTCCACGGCCAGGACGAAAACCACACTGCTCCTCCTGAATCTGAGATTCGACTTCCCGATGGACCTTCCTCTCCAGCAACCCTGAATAGACCTTACCAAGGAGGCTGAGGAGTTCTTCTTAAATTTCTTAAAAAGGGGGACCATCACCCCAGTCTGCCAATCCAGAGGCACTGTCCCCGATGTCCACGCGATGTTGCAGAGGCGTGTCAACCAGGACAGCCCCACAACATCCAGAGCCTTTAGGAACTCTGGGCGAATCTCATCCACCCCCAGCGCCTTGCCACTGACGAGCTTTTTAACCACCTCGGTGACCTCAACCCCAGAAATAGGAGAGCCCGCCTCAGAGAACCCAGACTCTGCTTCCTCATGGGAAGGCGTGTCGGTGGAATTGAGGAGGTCTTCAAAGTATTCTCCCCACCGGTTCACAACGTCCCGAGTCGAGGTCAGCAGCGCCCCATCCCCACTATACACGGTGTTGATGGTGCACTGCTTCCCCCTCCTGAGACGCCGGATGGTGGACCAGAATTTTCTCGAAGCCGTTCAGAAGTCTTTCTCCATGGCCTCACCGAACTCCTCCCATAGCTGAGTTTTTGCTTCAGCGACCATCAAAGCTGCATTCCGCTTGGCCAGCCGGTACCCATCAGCTGTCTCAGCAGTCCCACAGGCCAAAAAGGACCGATAGGACTCCTTCTTCAGCTTGACGGCATCCCTCACCGTTGGTGTTCATCAACGGGTTCGGGGAGGACAAGCACCGACCACCTTACGGCCACAGCTCCGGTCGGCCGCCTCAGCAGGTGTTCTGTTATTAGACTTCCGTGCTCACCATGGACTGTCCATAACGAACACCATGTTCGAGCATAAGGGTGTACACACGTGCATGTGACACCAGGACACCCTAGGTCGCGGTTCGATGATCGACTTTGTGGTCGTGTCATCGGACTTGTGGCCGCATGTCTTGGACACTCGGTGAAGAGAGGGACGGAGCTGTCAACTGATCACCACCTGGTGGTCAGTTGGCTCCGATGGTAGGGGACGATGGCAGGCCCAAACGTATTGTGAGGGTCTGCTGGGAACGTCTGGCAGAATCCCCTGTCAGAAGGAGTTTCAACTCCCACCTCCGGCAGAACGTCACCCACGTCTCGGGGGAGGTGGGGGACATTGAGTCAGAGTGGACCATGTTTCGCGCCTCTATTGCCGAGGTGGCCGACCGGAGCTGTGGCCGTAAGGTAGTCGTTGCCTGTCGTTGCGGCAATCCCCGAACCCGTTGGTGGACACCAGCGGTGAGGGATGCCGTCAAACTGAAGAAGGAGTCCTATCAGGCCTTTTTGGTCTGTGGGACTCCTGAGGCAGCTGATGGGTACCGGCTGGCCAAGCGGAATGCAGCTTTGGTGGACGCTGAGGCAAAAACTCGGGCGTGGTAGGAGTTCGGTGAGGCCATGGAGAACGACTTCCGGATGGCTTTGAGGAAATTCTGGTCCACCATTCGGAGTCTCAGGAGGAAGAAGCAGTGCATCATCAACACTGTGCATAGTGGGGATGGGGCGCTGCTGACCTCAACTCGGGACCTTGTGAGTCGGTGGTCGACAGGCGGATCGGTGCAGCGTCTGGTGATGCGGACTTTGTATCGGTCCGTTGTAGTGAAGAAGTAGCTAAGCCGAAAGGCGAAGCTCTCTATTTACTGGTCGATCTACGTTCCTACCCTCACCTATGGTCACGAGCTGTGGGTCATGACTGAAAGAACAAGATCCCGGATACAAGCGGCCGAAATGAGTTTCCTCCACAGGGTGTCCGGGCTCTCCCTTAGAGATAGGGTGAGAAGCTCGGTCATCCGGGAGGGGCTCAGAGTAGAGCCGCTGCTCCTCCGCATTGAGAGGAACCAGATGAGGTGGCTCGAGCATCTGTTTAGGATGTCTCCTGGACGCCTCCCTGTTGAGGTGTTCCGGGCACGTCCCACCGGGATGAGACCCTGTGGACGACCCAGGATATGCTGGAGAGACTATATCTCTTGGCTTGCCTGTGAACGCCTCAGCATCCCCTCGGAAGAGCTGGAGGAAGTGGCTGTGGAGAGGGAAGTCTGGGCTTCTTTGCTGAAGCTACTGCCCCCGCGACCCGACCTCGGATAAGCAGAAGAAAATGGATGGATGGATGGATGGAATTTCAATTTATCGCCCAGCCCTCGTATTTACTAAATTTAAAAAATCTAAAAAATATGAAAAATACAGATGTTAGAGGTTAGATCTGATAGACTTAATCAGCTTTGTGTCCTCTAATAGTAGCTTAGGTGAAAATTACTTTACAAACTGCAGGTTTATGCACCTGTAGGGCAAAAATTATAGTGCCCCAATTCTGTCTAGCAACAACTGATGTGATGAGGTAAAATAACCGGAGTGAGGATCTACTGTATGTTTCTGCGCGCCTGCTTGCTAGACAACATTTTATTTCAGTCACGTTTTATGATGAATTTATAACACATGGCCATTGGAAGTCTTATTTTTCAGCAAAGGAGAGAGAAACCAGTTCCCTGTGTCAAGAAGAGTGGTGATTTGCATGATGGGGCCAGTGGGGCAGTGCCCAACTACATCCAACATCTACACAACAAAGGCTAACATAAAAGGGAAAACATTATTTCTTGGATTTGACCTATTATGTTTGCATGGAATTCTGTGGTTTGTTAAAATGTTGCTAGCTAAATGTGAAGCCAATTAGCACAAATGTAAAGATCATCACTGTCTATTCGTTTGACGTTTGACCTTATTAGAAAAGCCGTCACTGACTGACCGTCACGGTGACTCGGCGGTCGCCACGTCTGGCCATCTCGATCAGGTTATGTTGGTTGTACGCAAAGTTCTCTAGGCAGCCTCGGAACCTACTGTCGGGAATGTTGGGAATTCCGCCCACGCTCAGCTGGAAGACACCAGGATGCAAAACGTGAAGCATGACACAGAGAGAAGAAGGCAGATGGCGGCGATGGTTTTTAGAGAACCTGCTGGATGTGCCAGTGGTGGAAACGCGGCGGCAGGTCCACGGTCTCCCTGTGCTGGTCCACGGTGACGTTGCACCGAGCCGCGTGACATTCTACGGCCACCAGGTGCCATTGTTGGTCATCCAAGAGGCTGCCCAACGAAGCCACATGCCGACGTCCGGGACTGGAAGTCCATGCTGGGAGAAAAAAAAACCAGATACTGTCAAGGTGATTTTATATTCGAGGCAGTGCCCCACCAGGTCCCCCCAAAAATGTGACCCTCTGAAATCGTACACAGTCCATTCAGTAGGCTGTTCCATCTTTGTTTTGTTCAGAATTCAGTGTCCTTTTCTTACGGGTATCGTCTCAAGTAAGGTCCGCCAGATCCAGCACATAGTGCGGTACATGGTGCCTAAAAAAAGTCTCACAAGTTTTTTATCATGTCAACTGTTTGTCATCTGTCTGATTTGAGGACTAAAAAAGACAAAATAGAAGAATAACTTTCTAACAAGACATCAAACAAAGTTGAAAGGAAAAGTTTTGTGTATTCCAGAGACAATGTTGTCTCCCAGCAGGAGGTTGAAAGTCGGGTTGTCGTATCTCATCATCATCTTCATCATCACAAGAAGAAAAAGTGGAGATGTGAAGCCAAATATTCCGGCGTTCACGCCAAACGTGAGACGTTATAAATCTTAGATGAGCGTCGGCGGCTCCAAATTGGCAGGGCCAGGTTCCCACAGGTCCAGCTCTGTGGGGAGAATGAAGGAAGGAAAAGCTCCAGAAGAAACCCAACGCAGTCGTTAAAAATGTATCCATTGGTGTCGGGGGAAGCCGAGGAAGAAGATGATGGACAAAAACATCTTCATCTGAAAATGAGGAGGCAGGAGTTTGTCTCCTAGTCAACAACTTATTTACAATCCAAAGAATAAATATCTTATTTTGTCACTGGCGCATGATAACAAGAATCGCTTTTGCATAAAGTGATAAAACATATTACAAACAGCTGACAGTAAGATCCATCTGTATGTTTTCATGCAACTCTTGTTTTGGAATGCATTAGACTATAGCAGGCGGCACGGTGGACGACTGGTTAGAGCGTCAGCCTCACAGTTCTGAGGACCTGGGTTCAATCCCCGGCCCCGCCTGTGTGGAGTTTGCATGTTCTCCCCGTGCCTGCGTGGGTTTTCTCCGGCCACTCCTGTTTCCTCCCACATCCCAAAAACATCCATGATTTGGAGACTCTAAATTGCCCGTAGGTGTGAATGTGAATGTGAGTGCAAATGGTTGTTTGTTTGTATGTCCCAGTTCAGGCAACCAGTTCAGGGTGTACCCTGCCTCCTGCCCGATGATAGCTGGGATAGGCTCCAGCACGCCCGCGACCCTAGTGAGGAGAAGCGGCTCAGAAAATGGATGGATGGATGAATAGACTATAGCATCATTATTAACAGAAGTAGTAGCGGTGGTACAGTATTATCATTAGTAGTAGTTGTAGTAATTGAAAAAAATAGAAGTATTAGAAGTAGTATTAGTACTAGTAGTTAATAGTTGTCTTTTAGCATTTTTATTATTAGCAGTATAGTATAAATACTATTAGTAGGATTGGTATTGGTAATAGTAGTAGTAGTAGTAGTGGCCTATAGCACTAGTAGACAGAGTACTAGTAGAGTAAGTATCATGGTATTAGTATTTGTAGGATTAGTAGTTGTAGCTTTAATAGTAGAAGTATAGTAGTACAGTATAGGAATAATAGTTGTAAAAGTAGTACGAGAAGAATTTGTAGTCTTAGTATTTGTAGTCAAAGTATTGGTAGTAGCAGTAGCGGTTGTGGTAGTAGGATTAGTAGTTATAGTTATTGGAATGAAGTAGTGGTAGCAGTAGTTGTAGTAGTGGTAGTGGAAGAGAGACTAGTAGTTGTAGTAGTAGAAATAATATAAGTAGAAGTGGAATTAGTAGGACTAATAGCAGTTGTAGTGTTAACAGTCGAAGCAGTAATGATAGTAGCTGCAGTCGTAGTAGTATTATTAGCAGTAGCATGAGTGGTAGAAGTATAGCAGTACAGTATTAGTACTAGTATTATTAGTAGTAAGAGGCGAAGGAGGCAGAGGAGGAGGAGTACCGTTCAGAGTCAAACTACTTGTAGTAGTAGGAGTAAATGTAGTACTAGGAGAAATCATATTAGTAAAATTTGTAGTAGATGTAGTATTAATAATAGTGGAAGTAGTAGGAGATGTAGAATTAGTAGCGTGCGATTGGCTGGCGACCAGTTCAGAGTGTACCCCGCCTCTCGCCCGAAGATAGCTGGGAAAAGCTCCAGCAAGCCCGCGGCCCTAGTGAGGAGAAGCGGTACAGAAAATGGATGGCTGGATGGATGGAATTAATAGTAGTGATATTGGGAATAGTATTAGTCGTAGTAAAGTTTTAAAGCGTGCATTTCTGAATTGAAATGCAAATGTTTTTGTTTGTTGCTATAGCATGAAAAAGATGAGATAAGCAGAGGAAATATGAAGATAAACCATTCTTTCCAGCCAAAAGCAGACAATGAGAAGATTATTGCACATACAGATAGTGAATATTGCACATGAGGAGTGAACATCAAATCTGATTTTCAAGTTTCACTTGAGCGCACCAAGCTAATGACAAACATCTGAAATGAAAGCATGACTCACAAGTAAGTCAATGGATCATCGTATGACTTTCAACAATTACAGCAGAACACACAAAGGATATTATATCGACTTTGGAGAAATTCAAACTTAAAAAAAACAATAATACCCTACCTAGAAATCTGACTTGAAGCCCTACTTTGTAACCTTAACCCTGACTTGAAGCCCTGCTTTGAACTCCTAACGCTTGGTGAAACCCTAACCTTGGCATGAAACCATAATTTGAAACTCTAAACGAGATTTGAAACCTTAACCCAGGCTACAAACCCTAATTTGAAAGCCCAACCCTTGTTTGTAACCTTACCCCTGGTTGGAAACCTTACTTTAGAACTCTAAATAAGGCTTGCAACCCTAACCTTGGCTAGAAACCCAACCCCCGTCGGGAAACCGTAATTTGGAACCTTTGCTCAAAACAAGACTTGAAGCTAATTTAAAACCCTAACCCAGGCTTGAAACACTAACTGTCAACCCTAGTGCTGGTTTAAAACCCTTTGAAATACAAATTTGACAACGTAACCCTGGCTTGAATCCCAAAATTGAAGTCTAACCCTGACTTCAAACCTATTTGAAAGCCACCCCCTTGTTTCAAACCCCTCTGTTGTTTTTGGTTAGTATGTTGATACCTGGCGGCACGGTGGGTGACTGTCTAGAGCGTCTGCCTCACAGTTCTTATGACCAGGGTTCAATCCCTGGGGATTGTGTGGAGTTTGCATGTTCCCCCCGTGCCTGCGTGGGTTTTCTCCGGACATTCCGGTTTCCTCCCACATCCCAAAAACATGCATGGTAGGTTAAATGACAACTCTGAATTGCCCGTAGGTGTGAATGTGAGTGTGAATGGTCGTTTGTTTGTATGTGCCCTGCGATTGGCTGGCAACCAGTTCAGGGCGTACCACACCTCCTGTCCGATAATAGCTGGGATAGGCTATGGATGGATGTTGATACCTTGTTGTTGTTGTTCTCCTGTGGTCGCCATGACGAATTTTCCTGCTTTCAGCTCCACACTGAGTCCAAGTCCCCAGGTTCCTTTAGCGTGCAGCAGCGTCCCACAATTCTTCAGGCTCTTGAACTTCAGCGAGACCTCCTCCTCGTTCTCTTTCTCCTCTTCACTGGACGAGCTCCTCGACACGCCGCTCCATGAGTACGCCACGATGCCACCCTCGCCGTCCAACGACATCACGTCAGAAGCTGAGGAGCACAAGTCACGACCATGTCCACCAATGAGAAGACTGTCAAGAGTAGGCTGGATACAAGTGTGCTTACTTGTGACTTATTTGCTCATTTTTAGAGGGAAAATCTCAAAGAGCACTTAGCGCAGTTTGCTCTATTGAAGAACAACAAGAACCACAACTAGACGAACACACAAACCAAAGCTTGAAACCTTACAGTATGCTGAAACCCTAACTATGCATTGAAACCCTAATTTGAAATCTTGACACTCGTTTGAAACCCATAAATTGGCTTGAAACCCTTCTTTGAAGCCCTTATTTGAAACCCAACCCCTGGCTTAAAATGCTCATTTGAAACTCTAACTGTGGATTAAAACTCTAATTTGAAACCCTAAACTCTGTTTGAAACCCTATACCTGACTTGAAACCCTAATTTGAAACTAACACTTATTTGAAACATTACCCCATAGACCCTAACTGTGTCTTGAAACCCTAATTGGAAACCGTAGGCATCTTAAAACCCTAATTAGAAACTACTTCAAAGCCTTTTTAGAAACCAGACCCCACGCTTGAAACGTTTTGAAACCTTTCCCAAGGCTTGAAACCCTAGTTCTAAAATCCAACCTGTGTATGAAACCCTAATTCGAAAACCTGGCCTTTGTTTCAAACCCCAATCCTGGCTTGTAACCCTAGTTTGAAACCTAAGCCCAGGCTTTTTTTGAAACCCCAACCCTAGCTTGAAACTCATTTAAAACCCTAATTTCAAGAATTCAAGGAATTTGTGTCATACCAACACACATTTACACATGATATGGCACAAAATTAGATATCCAAGGTCCCAGATTAGCCCAGTAAGACTCAAGACTATATCAAGAATAATAAAATAAAGTAAAACCCTAATTTGAAATTCCAACCCTTTTTTAAACCCTAACCATGGCTTCAAACTCTAAACTTATAGTGAAACCCTATAGTGAAATCCTAAACCTGGCTCGAAAACTCAATTTGAAACACTAACCCTGTTTTGAAACCCTGTGGCTCAAAACCCTAATTTGATGTCCTAACCTTTTTTAAAACCTTGACCAAGACTTGAAACCTTAATTTGAAGCGCTAACCCTTTTTTGAAACATTAACCCTGGCTTCAAACCCTAATTTGTTGTTTGCCGCTCACCTTCAATAAAATACTATCTCGACGTACGACGTGATATGAGAGAGAGGTGAGAAATAAAACCCAGATTGTGTGTCTGTCGCTGCTAAACCGTCAGGAGAGCCAGACAAAATTCCAATTGGAGGAAGAAGACGTGTGATGTGATGTGATGTTTTTAATGTTCCTTCATTAAAGCCTGATGGTCCACTGGCGTCTCTTCTAACGAGCAGAAGTGGGCGACTCACTGTAAGGGCAGCCGTAGACCTCCAGCCGCAGTCCGATGCGTCCACCGGGGTTCCGACCCACGGGAAGCAGACGCAGGAAGCGAGCGATGGCCGACTGCTGTAGCTTGTGCTGAACCACACTGTCCGCGTTGATGTTGCCTGAAAAAGACTGACAACAAAAAACAACACACTAAGGAACACAATCATGTTAACTACATATTATCAATGAATAAATCAATGAGTGGTTGGGGCAGAGATCCAATACTTGGGTCCACTTTTTTTCCCCAATTTTCATTTTCTGTATGTGTCTCAATACTTTTGACCAAACTCCGCATTTTCTTTAATTTAGTGTCCCTATACTTTTGTTCACTTTTCACTTCCTTTAAGTGTCCTCATATACATGTGTCCTCATTTTTGTCAAACAAAGATGTTGCTTGGATGGCAGCATATTTGTTGCTCCTTCAGGGTTATTTAAACCAACAGGCTCACACCAAGGAAGGAGACAGAAGTAAGAATCACAACTTGAGTTAAGTAACTTTGCAAAGTGAGAGCAGCTACAAGAACAAGCACTGCGCTTATCTCTCCCAACTCCTCTGAGGGGCCTGTCCTTGCGCAGCTCTTTTTATTAAAGCTTGAGTAGGTGGTATCACATTCCGTGACCTTTTAAGGAATTGTTTGTTATCAAGATGTGGTCAGTGCCTGGATGTGCGGGGGTTTGTGCCTTGTGGAATGTGCACTATAGTACTTTTCCAAACTGCTCTTGTTTCCAGTGAACAAGGGTGCTATCATCGTAATGCAGTTACAGCAACAATGTGTTTTTATGCGATAATGCGATATATAATTTTTCCATCAGCTCCATAACCTGTATGTACCTTTTGAGATGAATGGTGCCTTCCCAGCATGTTATCCATGCCATGGGCACTAAAAACACCCCCATACCGTCACAGATGCTGGCGTTTGAACTTTGTGCTGATAACAATCCGTATGGTGCTTTTCCTCTTTGGCAAGGAGGACATGACATCCATGATTTCCAAAACCAATTTGAAATGTGGACTCGTCAGACCACAGCACACTCAATGTTGGTTTTCTGCCGTGTATCTGTATCTGTATCTTTTGAAGATATTATGGACCATAGATGATGAAATCGCTAAATTCCTTGCAATTGTACATTGAGAAACGTTCTTAAACTGTTGGACTACTTGCTCACGCAGTTGTTAAAAAAGTGGTGAACCTTGACCCATTCTTGCTTGTGAACAACTGAGCCTTTCGGGGGTGGTCGTGACACTCACATGTTTCCAATTAACCTGTTCACCTGGAAAATGTTCCAAACAGGAGTTTTTGAGAGTATTCCTCTACTTTCCCAGTCTTTTGTTGCCCCTGTCCCAGCTTTTTTGGAACACGTTGCAGGCATCAAATTCATCCATCCATCCATCCATCCATTTTCTGAGCCGCTTCTCCTCACTAGGGTCGGGGGCGTGCTGGAGCCTATCCCAGCTGTCATCGGGCAGGAGGCGGGGTACACCCTGAACTGGTTGCCAGCCAATCGCAGGGCACATAGAAACAAACAACCATTCGCACTCACAGTCATGCCTACGGGCAATTTAGAGTCAACAATTTATGCATGTTTTTGGGATGTGGGAGGAAACCGGAGTGCCCGGAGAAAACCCACGCAGGCACGGGGAGAACATGCAAACTCCACACAGGCGGGGACGGGGATTGAACCCCACACCTCAGAACTGTGAGGCTGACGCTCTAACCAGTCGGCCACCGTGCCACGCATCAAATTCAAAATGAGAGAATATTTGCAACAACAAAAAAACAATGTTCATCAGTTTGAACATTAAATATATTGTCTTCGTAGTGTATTCAATCGAATATTGGTTGAAAAGTATTTGCAAATCATTGTATTCTGTTTTATTTTACACGATGTTCCAACTCCATTGGAATTGGGGTTTGTACATTTGTCCTCATTTTCTCCACTTCCTGTATCTGTCCCAATACATCTGTCTGCAATATTTTTCACTTCTTGTAGATGTCCAAATAATTTTATACAAATTTTCTTCACTTTTTCACTTCACATAGGTGTCCCAATAATTTTGTCTGCATTTAACTTTTTCTCTAATTCCTGTTTTCTGTCCAAACTCCAGTTTTCTTCAATTAAGTGTCCAAATACTTTTGTTCACATTTTTCTTCACTTTTCACTTCCTTTAAGTGTCCAAATACTTTTGTCCATATTTCCCTGCCTTCCTTTAGGTGTCCCAATTAGGGTTGGGCATCGTTTGAATTGGAGCGATTCCGGTTCCGATTCCTGGTTCCTTATTTCGATTCCGGTTCCAAACGATTCTCGATTCCGATTCTTTTAGGGGGCTCGGTCAAAAAAGTTTGCATGGTTTTAAATAAAGGGTGTCCAAATTATGAACATCCATTTTCTTACCAGCCCGCAGCATAGACTAAAATGAACATTTGACTTGAGGTTCTTTATAACCAGTATCAATATCAAACCTATGAACTAAAAGGCAACGTGTGTGGAACTAACCCAATTGACTTAATATTCATTGATTAATGTTTCAGCTAAAATTTAAATATAGAATTGTTAAAATAGTTATTTGGGACTCTTTCATCACGTCAAATGGTTTATATGTGCAAGTTTTAACTTGACTTACTGTTGCTTGTAGTCTTTTATTTTAAAGGGTAAGCAACGGAACTCAGCATTTTGTAACTTCACACGGCACCGGTGATTTTTAAATGGATGGAAGCAAATGCTATAAAACGCTGATTCCTTTCCCTTCCCACCGATGAGGCACAAGGTTAGTGTTTGTGATACTCTGAGACAAAGTTTATGTGAATTTTGTCCAAAGGAAAGTTGCTACGGTTTTAGCCCAATGTTAAGCTTTTTTTTTTTTTTTTTTGGTCATCGGCACTTCTGTTGGTTTGAAGACTAAAATAAATGCTAAAAAACATCAGTGCAGAAGTGCAACCAACTGTTTACCTTGTTAGCTGTCTCAATGTTTTATTGTTTCACTTACCCAGTTGACTGTGAGTTGACTTCACTGAATCTTCGCACGGTGTAGGCTGATGCTCGGAGCGCGTCAGACGCTACACATCGTGAAAGCCTCCTTTGCCCAATATAATCTTATTCCAAGTGTTGCACTGAGGCGACTGGTCATTCATTTTAACAAAGTTAACACACACTTTTGATCGCCGCCGCCGTTGGGCACAAGTCATCGTGCGTGTTCTTCTTCATTGGTTTACGCTGCTTCTTCATTGTTTTTCGCCACTTCTTTGTGGCTGGAGAACTACGCATCGAAACCAGGAACCGAAATTTTTAAATTTGAACGGTTCCAGTAGAACCGGAACGTTAGTCCCGGTTACTATCGGTTCTCGATTCCCAACCCTAGTCCCAATACATTTGTCCAGATGTTTGTCACTTCCAGTATGTGTCCCAATACAATTGTTCAGAGTTTTCTTCGCTTTTCCCTTTCTTGACACTTTTGGCCACATTTTCTGCAATTCCTGCAGGTGTCCCAAGACATCTGTCTAAACTCCAAATGTCCTTCAGTTAAGTGTGCCAATCATTTTGTTCACATTTTTCTGTACCTTTCCCTACCGTTAGGTATCTCAATACTTTTCAGAATCAGAATCATCTTTATTTGCCCAGTATGTCCAAAAAACACACAAGGAATTTGTCTCCGGTAGTTGGAGCCGCTCTAGTACGACAACAGACACTTTTGAGACATAAGACATTGACAAAAACAAACAAAAAAAAAACAGTCACTGAGCAGTAAAGGGTTGCTAGTTATCTGGTAAGGCCGGTACATTTTTTTTTTGACAATTGTGCAAAAAGATGCAGAGTCCTCTAGCACTTAGAGCAGTTTGAATTACTAATATTGCAATAGTCCGGTACAATGACCATTGTGCAAAGGGCGCCGAGACTTCAAGGAGTGTATGCGGTTTAAAGTGACGAGTAGCGCGATAATCTGGGACAATGTTGGTTGTGCGAATGTTGCAGATACTCCTCAATCAGTGTGCAAATGGAGCAGATGCTACTCTGGCATGAGTGGCCAGTATTGGTCAACAACAGATATGCAAATAGTGCAGCGTGGCGAGACAACTACAGTGAGTGGACGAGTAATGTATAATTGGCCCCACAGAAATGTGACAACAAACTCAAGTCAAAAAAAAAATTGTCCACAATTTCACCACTTCCGTACTTCTCCCAATACTTATGTCCACATTTTCTACACTTTTCACTTTCTGCAGATA
Organism: Phyllopteryx taeniolatus; assembly: GCF_024500385.1. Lineage (NCBI taxonomy): Eukaryota > Metazoa > Chordata > Actinopteri > Syngnathiformes > Syngnathidae > Phyllopteryx > Phyllopteryx taeniolatus. The sequence goes on along the minus strand of NC_084515.1, from coordinate 1,328,663 downwards.
CTCTTGTCCCCATTATCGTTACTTCCTGTATATCCTAATATTTTTATCCACATTTTCTTCAATAAGGTTAAAGAACAAGATCCCAGATACAAGCGGCCGAAATGAGTTTCCTCCGCAGGGTGTCTGGGCTCTCCCTTAGATATAGGGTGAGAAGCACGGTCATCTGCGAGGGGCTCAGAGTAGAGCCGCTGCTCCTCCGCATTGAGAGGAGCCAGATGAGGTGGCTCGGGCATCTGATTCAGATGGTGCTGCAGAGACTATGTCTCTCTGCTTGCCTGGGAACGCCTCGGGATCCCCGCTGAAGAGCTGGATGAAGTGGCTGGGGAGAGGGAAGTTGCTAAAGGTACTGCCCCCGCGACCTGACCTCGGATAAGTGGAAGAAAATGGATGGATGGATGGAGGATTCCCAATACCTTTGTCCACACTTTTTCTTTCACTTCCTGTACATGTCCCAAAACGTTTGTCCAAAACTCCACATTTTCTTCAATTTTGTGTCCCAAAATGTTGTCCACATTTTCTGTACTTCTTGTATGTGTCCCAATATTTCTGTCCTGACTCCACATGTCCAATTTGCGCTCTCTGTAGGTTCCTCATTACTTTTGTCCACATAGTGTATAAAACGTACCACAAAACCAACGTGTCCCAATTCAGTTTTCCATCTCATGAACCATAATATGAACCATAATATCATATATCAATAGCATAATATCTTGTCCGCCTTCTTCTTATCATCATGATCTGGTGCATCTATCTGGCCTGGATTTTTATCTCGGCAGCACGCTGGACGTATTATTTTAGCCTACGGCTGTGCTGTAGTCCGCACGGGCGTGTTCCCGGGCAGTTAAATGGTGCCGGGTGGCTCAGAAATGGCAACAGGTTGTCCACGTCAGCAGCAGCTCATCCTCCGTTCTGCATGTATTATTAACATTGACTCAAAACGATCATGATAAATGTGATTTTTCTCAGCAGGATGGACAGATCCCTGCAGGTCGTACTGTTTAAAAAGGAAATCAGCTCCGAATTATGCAAATTACCACTAGTTTTACAGCCTAGAGTATGACTATGATAAAGTGCATTTTAGCCTCAATGTATGACAATTTATTACATTTTGATCTGGCCAGGCTTGTTAGCTCAGCTGGCTAAGCTCACTAGGGACAGTTTTGGGAGTTACGTTAGTATTTTGGCTCATGAGTTAACAACAGCATAGCATTGTTCTACAGATGTGCCACTGACACAGCTACAGCAATTATAAGAAACCTTTTGTTTATTCACAGTTTGGCCTAGGTGGAGGAGTGTGTCCGTGGTTCTAGTCTTATAATTACGTGTGTGTGAGCAGAATTACCTTTTAAAAAAATACTAAATCAATTTCTGAAAAAAAGCCTGTGGAGAGGAAGAAGGAATCACGCTGTGAGAAGTAGGGGATTGATCATTTTTTTCATATTTGTGAACAGCTGGGCTTTGGCGGAAGTCTGCGCTCTACTGAGTGACATTAAAGTCAAAATTATGAAGGTTGTGGAAAGGAAGAATGAGGAATTTTATTGTAAGAAGTTGGGGTCCAGAATTTTGGCAGCTATCTGCGCTGTACTACCTACCACTTTCTACTTTTATATCCATGTTTGTGCTAGCAAAAGTACGCCAACACAGCAACACCAATTTCCGAGAAATCTTGTGGGAGAAGAATACATTTTGGTGTGAGAAGTTGTGGATTGCAAATTGTTTTTAAACATTTGTTAACAGTTTGGCCTTGGCGTACATCATTGCTGCAAAATTACGCTAAAAATCTCAAATAAATTTCTGAGAAATCTTTGGGTATAAGAAGTTGGGTATCAAGCATTTTTTGCGGCGATCTAAGCCCAACTGAGTGAGATACTAGCAAAAATTTCCAAGGTTATGGTAAGGAAGAAGAAATTTTGGTGTGAAAAGTTGGCTATCAAGCTTTTTGTAATTTTTGTTCCAGATGGATCTTGACAGAGGTCGGCACTGCAAAATTACTTAAACAACCAAACTGAATCGATTTCTGAGAAACCTTGTGGAGAGGAAGGCGTGTGTTGGACTCCAGAATTTGGCCTTGGTGGAGATCAATCTAGTTTTACAAGCATGTGGGTTTGTGTGTAATAATTTTGGTGAATTGAATTTGGTGAAATTTGGAGAATTCCTACACATACGCCCATGCTGTCCTCCAGCCGATGCTGCTTCCAGTTGTGACCGGTGTCGCTGAACATGAGCAGGTAGGATGTCAGCCAATCAGAGCTGCCGTAGCGTCCCTGAGTGGACACCGCGGTGATGGTGGTCCGCTCTCCAAGGTCAACCTCCAACCATTGAGATGAGTCGGAGGTCAGCGGAGACCAACCTCCCGCTCCTGAAAACAAAATTACATATTGTTGTCAGAAAAACCCCGTTCACATCGACTCTATAAGCCAGCATTTTCCTGGATTCTGGTCCTGTGTCTAAGGTACTGGTGTGGGATAGGGGGATTGAAGTCACCCAAAAAATGATCAGGCTTCAGTGGCGTAGCAAAGGCATAACAGCATCTGTGTGTGAGGCACCAATTTGCGGTGGTGAGGGGTTGATGACGACCCATAGAAGTTTAACAGATGCAGAGTGTCACCTGCATGTAATGTACTCATACAAGATTGGCATTGAGCTCAAGACAGGAAATTACCAGCTTCCATCATAGTATCAGAGGCCGAATGCCGGCTTTGTGTAAGGTACCAATGCAGGATGGGGAGTGGAGTTGACGCACACATTTTCTGTCTTCCGATGTAGCATCAGAGGCAGAACGCCAGCTGTGTGTAAAGTACTGATGCTGGTTCAGTGGGTTAAAGTTGACCCAAAAATTAGTCACCATCCAACTTTGTATCAGAGGTGGAATGTGTCTGTGTGTAAGGTACTAATGTGGAATGAGGAGTTGAAGTTGACCCGCAAATTTGTCGGCTTTCAACATACCACCTGTGTGAAAGGTGGATGTGTGTGTAAGGTACAAAGGCACGATGGAGGGTTGATGTCGACCCGCAAACCCGTAGCAGCAGGGACTTAACGCCACCTTTTTGTAAGGTACTGATGGAGATGAGGTAGGTAAAAGGAATACTATTACGAAGGGAATATTACCTGTTTGTAAGGTACAGAGACATAACAGTGGGCTTGAAGTCAACCCACGAATTTGGAGGTGTAACAGATGAGAAACAACACTTGTGTGTAAGGTACAAAGACATGAAGGGGGGTGGTTGAAGAACACCTGCGAATTTGCTGGCTTTTGACGTGGCATTGTAGGCGGAACGCTAGCTGTGTTTAAGGTACCGATGTGGGAGGGAGGGGTATAAGTCCACCCGTGATTTTTCCAGCATCCGAATTCACCGCCTGTGTGTAAGGGGCCTCGACAAAAGTGTTTAGTTTAACACCCGACACACACTGACTGCACCCCTTCGTGTTTAAAGCAATTGTCACTAAGCCAGTTGAAAATGAAACTATACCATTATGCCTCTGGATATGCCATTTTGCCAGGAAGGCCGTGTGAAAGGGGCCTATAGAGTCACCTTTCATGAATGCCTTCTTTCATGGTTTTCATTTCGAAAGGCTGCTGGAGTTGCTTTGAATGCAGCACATCACATCTCCATTCGTCTTCATAACGTCAACAGATGGCGGAACTCTGCCAAATCCCCAAGAAGGGCCCCACGTAAAAGGTGCCACCGACGCACCTTTTAATTCTCATTCATCATCTGCGTGTAGTTGTCACGCCTGACAGTCTCATTTTATCACTCATCCAACTAAATGTTGACGTCTGGATTTTAACGCTTCGGCTGCATGGCCGGCTGGCGAGATTATGTCCAAACAGCGTGTGCTTTGTTTTCTATCGCCAGACAGCTTTTTCATGCTCAAACGTAATGTCCTCATGGAGAGAAGCGACGTTCTCCACCACTTCACTTTGGCAAACTGTTTGGCCTTGGAAGAGCTCTGCTCTACTAAATCACCGCCGCCAAGTACAAAAGGATTATTTTGATTGGCAGCAGGATTATGCAAAAAAAACTACACAACCCAAAAAGATGGGACTTTGGTGTGAGAAGTTGGGCATCCAGAATCTGCTAACAGTTTGGCTTTGGTGAAAATCTGTTCGCTGTTGAGTGAGTGTGTCCTGGAAGAATTAAGTAAACAAACAAAAAAAAAAAGATACTACCAAACCTATTCTCAGGAAAGGTAATTTCAGTTTGAGAAATTGAGATAAGATTTTTTTTTTTTAACATTTACAAATAATTTGGCCTTGTTGCAGGTCTTTGGCATACTGACTGATGCACTACAATAAACTACTGAGGTTGTTGAGAGGAAGAAGGATTTCCGGTGTCAGAAGTTGGGGTGCACAATTTCTTTTCACCTCTGCTGGCCTTGGCAGAGGTCTGCACTTGAATGGGTTACATTCTAGTATTGTATGTGTGTCCCAGCTAAATTTAAATAAAACACTACTACGTAATTTTGGTGTGAGAAGTTGGTATCAGGATTTTAAATAATAAAATTTACAAACAGCCTTGCTGCAGATCTGTACCCTATTAGGTGATGCACTAAAAAAAAAAAAAAAAGTACTAAGGTACTAAGGTACAACCTTAGAAAGAAGAAGGAATTTTGGTGTGAAAAGTTTTTTTTTCCCACATTTTTTAACAGTTTAGCCTTGATGCAGGTGTGCACGCTGATAAATGATGTAATAGAAAAACATCTAATGTGGAACGGAAGAAGGAATTTTGGTGTCAGAAGTTGAGATTCATGTTTTGTGTTTTACCTTTGTTAATGATTTGGCTTCTGTGCTCAACAGAGTTACATTTTACTTTTACATGTGTATCCTGGGCTGCCACTGTGGGCGACTGGTTCGCACATCCGCCTCCCAGTTCTGGGGACTGGGGTTCAAATCCCAGCCCCGCCTGTGTGGATTTTGCATGTTCTCTGCCTGGGTTTTCTCTGGGCACTCCGGTTTCCTCCCACATCCCAAAAACATGCGTGGTAGGTAGATTGAAGACTCTAAATTTCCCATAGGGGTGAATGTGAGTGCGAATGATTGTTTGTTTCTATGTGCCCTGCGATTGACTGGTGACCGGTTCAGGGTGTACCCCACCTCCTGCCCGAAGATAGCTGGGATAGGCTCCAGCAGCCCGTGACCCTAGTGAGGATAAGCAGTAAAGAAAATTGATGTGTCTCCTAGCAGAAAAAAAAAACTACTGAACCGATTACAGAAAAAAGGAATTCTGGTGTGAGAAGTTGAGATCAAGGATTTTTTTATTATTTGCTAACAGTAGGGCCTTGTCAAAGGTCAGCCCTCTACTGTGTGATTTATTGGCAAAAGCTATTAAAGCGGAAGGAAACACAAAACATTTTGCTGTAAGAATAAGTCGTTTGTGCCCCCACTAGTCTAAACACGGTATACTGATTAATATTGCATTCATGGAATAAGAATTAAATAAATAAATTCATCAAGTTTCACCAATCCCAGGGGCCAGCCATGTTGGGCAATATTGCCCTCTGCTGTTGACTGGAATTAACGTCACAAGTGCCCTCATGCTTGCTTTGCGAACGTCACATGACCAAACCCAGAAATCAGGATAGCAGGCTCCCCGTGTATGCTGCGAGAACTAGCAGAACTACAGGTTGATTACATGATGGTTTGAACCCAAATTTTGGTGTGAGAAGGTAGGATCCAGGATTTTTTTCCCAACATCTTTTTAAACAGTTTGAGTTCGACTGAGAAACATTCTAGCAAAAACAACTAAGGTTTTGGGGAGAAAGAAAAATCTATTTTGGTGTGAGAAGTTGGGATCCAGGACTTTCTTTCTCATTAGTTACAAATTTAGCCTTGGTGGAGGTGTACACTCTACTGACTGACATACAGTACTTGCAAGAACTACTAAGGCTGTTGAGAGGAAGAAAATTTTATTTTTGGCATGAGAAGTTGGGAACCAGGGTTTTTTTCCACATTTGTTAGCGTTGACGGAGGTCTACGCTCTCCTGAGTGACCAAAAACCACTAGCAAAACTTTCAATGAAATAAAAAATTACGAGGAAAAAACTGCTAAGGTTGTGGAGAGGAAAAACAAGTAATTTTGGTGTGAGAAGTTGGAATCCAGGAATTTCACCACTCAAAGTTGTGAATTAATTGAACAAATGTAATTTCTTTCCTCTTGTTTTCTGGGTTCTTGTTAGTTAGTTAATTGACTTATTTTTAACGGATAGTTGAATTATCATTAGGTGCACAGTGACTTTGTTTCAGCTGTGAAAGGCTGTGTTTGCGACCATGTCTTCATTAATTAGTCCTCGGAAAACGTAAATGCTGACACGTGAACTTTGAAGGGTCTAAAAGGCCAAACGCTAATGTGCTCCGGATGACAAGACGGAGGAGTGAACGGTTTGATCTTTTCCGGAAAACGGCCAGGTTAAAGGAAATCCGGGAAAGGAAATCTACGCCGTGGGACACCTTGAAAAACCCGAGTGCGGCCTGTAAATTTCAGTGATGTGAAGGCGGGTAATAATAACCATCCTTTTACCATATTTAGGTACATGAGAGACATTTAACACCTTATTATTATTATTATTATTATTATTATTATTACCCCACCTCTCGCCCGAAGATAGCTCCAGCATGCCCGCGACCAGAGTTAGGATAAGTGGTACAGAACATGGATGGATGGATATTATTATTATTATTATTGTTTTTTAGAGTTTTCAGATATACTGTACTATAGTTATTATTAGCACTTTATTGTTTTATATTAATTATTAGTATTCTGTCTTACTGATGCTAAGTACTGTGTCCTTGACTGGCCTATAAAAACAATATTATTAATAATAAGTTGATTTATTATTCATTCAGGCGGCACGGTGGGCGACTGGTTAGAGCGTCAGCCTCACAGTTCTGAGGAGTGGGGTTCAATCCCCGGTCCCGCCTGTGTGGAGTTTGCATGTTCTCCCCGTGCCTGCGTGGGTTTTCTCCGGGCACTCCGGTTTCCTCCCACATCCCAAAAACATGCATTAATTGGGGACTCTAAATTGCCCGTAGGTGTGAATGTGAGTGCGAATGTTGTTTGTTTGTATGTGCCCTGCGATTGGCTGGCAACCAGTTCAAGGTGTACCCCGCCTCCTGCTCGATGACAGCTGGGTGAGGCTCCAGCACGCCCGCGACCCTAGTGAGGAGAAGCGGCTCAGAAAATGGATGGATGGATATTATTCATTCATTCATCTTCCATTCCGCTTATCCTCACTAGGGTCGCGGGCGCGCTGGAGCCTATCCCAGCTATCTTCGGGCGAGAGGCGGGGTACACCCTGGATTGGTTGCCAACCATTCGCACTCACATTCACACCTACGGGCAATTTAGAGTCTCCAATTAACCTACCTTGCATGTTTTTGGGATGTGGGAGGAAACCGAAGCACCTGGAGCAAACCCACGCAGGGTTTAATATTTTTTAATTTACGTGTTCATTATCATTACCTATAGCCGCTAAACTAATCTATTCGCGGTTCGGCACCCGCTGATTGACCTATTTGTGGAATTTTTTTCAATTAAAAAATAGCTTTGAGGTGCAAATCTGAGACCATGGTCCTCAGTCGGAAAAGGGTGGCGTGCCATCTCCAGGTCGGGGATGAGATCCTGCCCCAAGTGGAGGAGTTCAAGTATCTTGGGGTCTTGTTCACGAGTGAGGGAAGAATGGAACGGGAGATCGACAGGCGGATCAGTGCAGCGTCTCCAGTGATGCGGACTTTGTATCGATCCGTTGTGGTAAAGAAGGAGCTAAGCCGAAAGGCGAAGCTCTCGATTTACCGGTCGATCTACGTTCCTACCCTCACCTATGGTCACGAGCTGTGGGTCGTGACCGAAAGAACGAGATCCCGGATACAAGCGGCCTAAATGAGTTTCCTCCGCAGGGTGTCCGGGCTCTCCCTTAGAGATAGGGTGAGAAGCTCGGTCATCCGGGAGGATCTCAGAGTAGAGCCGTTGCTCCTTCACATCGAGAGGAGCCAGAAGAGGTGGCTGGGGCATCTGATTCGGATGCCTCCCGGACACCTCCCTGGTGAGGTGTTCCGGGCACGTCCCACCGGGAGGAGACCCCGCGGACGACCCAGGACACGCTGGAGAGACTACATCCTTCGGCTGGCATGGGAACGCCTCGGGATCCCCCTGGAAAAGATGGATGAAGTGGCTGGGGGAAGGGAAGTCTGGGCGTCCCTGCTACAGCTACTGCCCCCGCGACCCGACCTCAGATAAGCGGTAGAAGATGGATGGATGGATGGATGGAAAAATAGTTTTTTGTCCAAGATATCCCTGCACTTCGCCGCATTCAACTTTCCTTCGATTGCCAGTCGTCCTGTCCCAGCAGCCGATAAACATCCCCACAGCATGATGCTGCCACCACCATGCTTCACTGTTGGGACTGTATTGGACAGGTGATGAGCAGTGCCTGGTTTTCTCCACACATACCGCTTAGAATTAAGGCCAAAATGTTTTATCTTGGTCTCATCAGACCAGGGAATCTTATTTCTCATCATCTTGGAGTCTTTCAGGTGTTTTTTTTTAGCAAACTCCATGCAGGGTTTCATGTGTCTTGCACTGAGGAGAGGCTTCCATCAGGTCACTCTGCCATAAAGCCCCGACTGGTGGAGGGCTGCAGTGATGGTTGACTTTCTAGAATTTTCTCCCATCTCCCGACTGCATCTCTGGAGCTCAGCCACAGTGAACTTTGGGTTCTTCTTTACCTCTCTCACCAAGGCACTCCTCCCCCGATTGCTCAGTTTGGCCGGACGGCCAGGTCTAGGAAGGGTTCAGGTCATCCCAAACGGCTTCCATTTAAGGATTATGGAGGCCACTGTGCTCTTAGGAAACTTAAGCGCAGCAGAATTTTTTTTTTGTAACCTTGACCAGATCTGTGCCTTGACACAATTCTGTCTCTGAGCTCTTCAGGCAGTTTCTTTGACCTCATGATTGTCATTTGCTCTGACATGCACTGTGAGCTGTAAGGTCTTATATAGACAGGTGTGTGACTTTCCTAATCAAGTCCAGTCAGTATAATCAAACACAGCTGGACTCCAATGAAGTTGTAGAACCATCTCAAGGATGATCAGAAGAAATGGACAGCACCCGAGTTAAATATATGAGTCTCACATTGTTTGTTTCTATGTGCCCTGCGATTGGCTGGCAACCAGTTCAGGGTGTACCCCGCCTCCTGCCCGATGACAGCTGGGATAGGCTCCAGCACGCCCGCGACCCTAGTGAGGAGAAGCGGCTCAGAAAATGGATGGATGGATGGATATTGTCAATATATTTATTTTAATCTAATGTAATTCTATTTCTAATCTTATTTGAATTTTATTTAATATAATTGTAAACATTTTAACATAAACATCCTTGTTTTAGGCGGCACGGTGGCCGACCGGTTAGAGCGTCAGCCTCACAGTTCTGAGGAGCCGGGTTCAATCCCTGGCCCCGTCTGTGTGGAGTTTGCATGTTCTCCCCGTGCCTCCGTGGGTTTTCTCCGGGCACTCCGGTTTCCTCCCACATCTCAAAAACATGCATGAATTGGAGACTCTAAATTGCCCGTAGGCATGACTGTGAGTGCGAATGGTTGTTTGTTTCTATGTGCCCTGCGATTGGCTGGCAACCAATTCAGGGTGTCCCCCGCCTCCTGCCCGATGATAGCTGGGATAGGCTCCAGCACGCCCGTAACCCAAGTGAGGAGAAGCGGCTCAGAAAATGGATGGATGGATCTTTGTTTCATTCAAATTGAAAGCAAATGTATGTACAGTAGGCGGCACGGTGGACGACTGGTTAGAGCGTCAGCCTCACAGTTCTGAGGTGCGGGGTTCAATCCCCGTCCCCGCCTGTGTGGAGTTTGCATGTTCTCCCCGTGCCTGCGTGGGTTTTCTCCGGGCACTCCGGTTTCCTCCCACATCTCAAAAACATGCATGAATTGGAGACTCTAAATTGCCCGTAGGCATGACTGTGAGTGCGAATGGTTGTTTGTTTCTATGTGCCCTGCGATTGGCTGGCAACCAATTCAGGGTGTCCCCCGCCTCCTGCCCGATGATAGCTGGGATAGGCTCCAGCACGCCCGTAACCCAAGTGAGGAGAAGCGGCTCAGAAAATGGATGGATGGATCTTTGTTTCATTCAAATTGAAAGCAAATGTATGTACAGTAGGCGGCACGGTGGACGACTGGTTAGAGCGTCAGCCTCACAGTTCTAAGGAGCGGGATTCAATCCCAGGCCCCGCCTGTGTGGAGTTTGCATTCTGTGCCTGCGTGGGTTTTCTCCGGGCACTCCGGTTTCCTCCCACATCCCAAAAACATGCATGAATTGGAGACTCTAAATTACCCCTAGGTGTGCATGTGAGTGTGAATGGTTGTTTGTTTGTATGTGCCCTACAATTGGCTGGCAACCAGTTCTGGGTGTACCCCGCCTCCTGCCCGATGATAGCTGGGATAGGCTCCAGCACGCCCGTGACCCTAGTGAGGAAAAGCGGCTCAGAAAATGGATGGATGGATGGATGTACGTACAGTATTTGAGTTGTATACATTGTAATTGTGTTTATTTTATGGTGTTTATTTTAATTTCATCTAATGTAATTGTATTATCTAAATGAAATGTCAATGGTTTTTATTTTAATGTAATTGTATTTATTATAAATAATTTTTATGTAATGTATTTAATGTAAGTTAAATTTATTATATTTGATTTATTTTAAGGTCCTTTCTTTCTTTTCTTTTTTAAAATATTCCTTAAATTTCAGTTAGCAAAAATGTTTTCCATGCCAGGCTTCTTTGAATTCCACGCAAATCCAAAGTGGAAAAATTCTCCTGGAACAGACGCCGTTGGACCTTTGGGCGTCTGTTCTTCGTCAAGCGTATATTGTGAGTGTATTACGCTGTCACTTCTTTCCCGTCGTCACCTGACACCTGACACTTCTCAATTTGTCTGTCTCGGCCTAGCGGAGCGAGGCCCTCCGAGCAAGGAACAAGGACGCGTCACGGTTGGACGACCGCAAAGACGACGACGAAGCCGACCAATAAGACAACCATCGAGACAATGTCGTTCTCTGTGTGAGGCTCGAATGGACGCCAGGCTTACAGGCTGCTGAATAATGCAAAGAAATTCCAGTTGCTGCCCCAAAAGATAACCAGGAGAGTGAAAGGAAAACCTGAGTTTGTTACTGCCGTGCTTAGTTACTGAGGTAATTTAGTTCATTACTGTAGTTAGTTCTTTCATTACTGGAGTTATCTTGTTAATGTAGTTAGTTACTGTTGTTATTTCCTAAGTTACTAATGTTATTTGGCTTGTTACTTAGTTAACTACATTGTTAGTGTATTTGGTTAGTCACTGTAGTTAGTTTGTTACTTGGTTAGATAGTTACTGTAGTTAGCTTCCTACTGTAGTTAGTTTGTTACTCTATCTGGTTATAAAGTCTGTTACAGTATGTTTTGTTACTGTAGTTTTTTGTTATTCACCGTATTTTAGAGAAGGAGAAGGTTTTCGTCCAGGATATCCCTGTACTTGGCCGCATTCAACTTTCCAATCGTCCTGTCCCAGCAGCTGATAAACACCCCAACAGCATGATGTTGCCACCACCATGCTTCAATGTTGGGACTGTATTGGACAGGTGATGAGCAGTTCCTGGTTTTCTCCACACGTACCGCTTAGAATTAAGGTCAAAAAGTTCTATCTTGGTCTCATCAGACCGGAGAATCTTATTTCTCACCATCTTGGAGTCCTTCAGGTGTTTTTTTAGCAAACTCCATGCGGGCTTTCATGTTTCTTGGACTGAGGAGAGGCTTCCGTCGGGCCACTTTGCCATAAAGCCCCAACTGGTGGAGGGCTGCAGTGATGGTTGACTTTTTAGAACTTTCTCCCATCTCCTGACTGCATCTCTGGAGCTCAGCCACAGTGATCTTTGGGTTCTTCTTTACCTCTCTCACCAAGACCCTTCTCCCCCGATTGCTCGGTCGGGCCAGCTCTAGGAAGGGTTCTGGTCATCCCAAGCGTCTTCCATTTAAGGATTATGGAGGCCACTGTGCTCTTAGGAACCTTAAGTGCAGCAGAAATTTGTTTGTAATGTTGGCCAGGTCTGTGCCTTGCCACAATTCTGTCTCTGAGCTCTTCAGGCAGTTCCTTTGATCTCATGATTATCATTTGCTCTGATATGCACTGTGAGCTGTAAGGTCTTATATAGACAGGTGTGTGGCTTTCCTAATCAAGTCCAATCAGTATAATCAAACACAGCTGGACTCCAATAAAGGTGTCGAACCATCTTAAGGATGATCAGAAGAAATGGACAGCACCCGAGTTAAATATGAGTCTCACAGTAAAGGGTCTGAATACTTTCAGTTTTTCCTTTTTAATAAATCAGCAAAAATGTCAACAATTACTTGTTTTTTTCTGTCAATATGGGGTGCTGTGTGTACATGAGGAAAAAAATTCACTTAAATGATTTTAACAAATGGCTGCAGTATAACAAATAGTGAAACATTTAAGGAGGTCTGAAAACTTTCCGTACCCACTGTATATATAATAGTTTGTTACTGTCATTAGTTACTGTAGTTATTGTTTACAGTTAGTTAAGGTAGTTAGTTGGATAGTTTGTTTGTTTGTTTGTTTGTTTGTTACTGTATTAAGTTACTGTCGTTATTTATTTTTATGTAGTAGGTTTGTCGCTGCAGTTTGTTCACTATTGAAATTAGCTACTGCAGTTACTTTGTTGCAAAGTTACATTAGACAGTTGCTGCAAAGCTTTCTACTAATTAGACTATCAATTATTGGGTTAGTTAGTCTTAGTCAGCGAGTTATTTCATTCAGTTCAGACATGCAGTCAGTAGCATACAGTCAGTTAGTCAGTTGCTACTTGATTTGTCGTCTCTCCACGCCGCCTCGTATCAGCTTGTAATTAAACTTTAATTATACTTTTAAATCCAAGTCCTTTGGGAAAAAAAAGTGATTACAGCAGCCCAATTATTTTCTTGAAGTCTGCGTAATTGCCTCGGTGTGGCGTGGGAGCGTCAGGAAGCGATCAGACATAAAGGGCGCTATTAACATTTGGCATGCGGCACCGGACCTGGAAAGCCACACTAGCAACACGCTAACCATTACAATGGCAATTACGCAAAGACAATTCAAAATACAACGAGCGGGGTGTGGAATCTTTCCTTCCAAATGGAAAAGAAATCTTGTTCAAGACAAGGAAACGCTGCCAAATAATGAGTTAAGAATTCCGACTCCAAAAAAATCATGAAAATTATACAATAACACTTTTCATTGACACACACAGAGTGTCACAGTTAGTTAGTTAGTTAGTAGTTAGTTTATTTGTTTGTCACTGTAGTCAGTGACTAGTTAGTTTGTTACTGGATTTAGTTAGTTCATTCGTTCTTTGGTTGGTTAGTTAGTTCGCTACTGTCGTTAATTTGTTCTATCGTTAGATAATTATTCTTGTTCAGAAAATGGATGGATGGACGAATTGTTTGTTACTGTAGTCAGTCAGTGAGTTACTTTAGTTATTTAGTATGTGGTTGATTAATTTTTTCGTGAGTTAGTAACTTAGTTTGTTACTTTGCTGGTGTGTTACTGTAGTTAAGTTAGTTTCTGTAGTTAGTTGCTAAAGTTTGTTTATAGTAGTAATTATGTTAAAGTGCGGCACGGTGGACGACCGGTTAGAGCGTCAGCCTCACAGTTCTGAGGATCCGGGTTCAATCCCCGGCCCCGCCTGTGTGGAGTTTGCATGTTCTCCCCGTGCCTACGTGGGTTTTCTCCGGGCACTCCGGTTTCCTCGCACATCCCAAAAACATGCATTAATTGGAGACTCTAAATTGCCCGTAGGTGTGAACGTGAGTGCGGATGGTTGTTTGTTTCTATGTGCCCTGGGATTGGCTGGCAACCAATTCAGGGTGTACCCCGCCTCCTGCCCGATGACAGCTGGGATAGGCTCCAGCATGCCCGCGACCCTAGTGAGGAGAAGCGGCTCACAAAATGGATGGATGGATGGATTATGTTAAAGTATGCAAGTAAGCAAGTAGTTTGTTACTATTGTTATTTTGTTCATTCATTAGTTAATTAGTATTGTTTCTTACTAAAGTTAGTTTGTCAGTTAGTTAGTTGTTAGTTAGTTAGTTAGTTGGTTAGTTAGGTAGGTAGGTAGGTAGGTAGGTAGGTAGGTCACTAGTTTGTCCATGAATTTTTTGTTGGTCTGCTCAAGTCCTTATTTTCAGATCATGAATAATCTATATCTAAATCTGTCAAGCTAAAGGTGCTCCACTGAGGGTGGCCAACACTAGCGCCCCCTACAGGACACATATGGCTTGGCGAAGGTCTGCGCTCTACTGAGACCACTCTTGCTTGTTTATTGTTGTAGTTGTACGACATGATTAAAGCTGAGGCAAATGAGAAGATTTGTGGTGGCAAAGTCAGCTCGGAGTGAAGTATTGCTGACAGAAAAAGATCATTTAGCATGCTGACGGCGGGAGTGAGAGTCTATGTTGATAAAATGCACATTTAAGAGCGGCGCAATCACTTGGGTGTCGCTCACATAGTCCATGTTCATTTACACGGACGTCAGGATGCTCCTCACCGCACACACACTCAATTGGAACGCTTCATCTATTGATTCATTCGCCCGCTTAATACACACACTAACTGTGCCCTTGTGTGTGTGTGTGATCTTTTGTTAGTAACTTTGTTACTTGTACCTGTAGTTTGTTCCTGTTGTTAGTTGATTCGTTAGTGTGGTTAGTTAAGTTGTTACTGTGGTGAGTTAGTTTTTTACTGCAGTTTGTACGTTTGTTACTGTAGTTGGTTAATTGTAAAGTTTGTTGCAGTAGCCACTTTATCCATGTAGTTTGTAACTGTGGTTTGTTGTTGTACGTGTTACTGGAGTTCGTAATGTAGTTTGTAACTGTAGTTACATCATTACTTAGTTGATTACCTAGTTCGTCACGGCAGTTAGCTTGTTGCTGAAGTTAGTTTGTTACTGTAGTTATTTAGTTACAGTTTCTTATTGCAGTTTGTTACAATAGCTAGTTATTGTAGTTAAGGTAAATAGTGTTTGACTGCTGTTAGTTAATTAGTTAGTTAGTTAGTTAGTTAGGTTTATTAATGTAGTTAGTTTGTTACTGGAGTTAGTTAATTGCATAGTTCGTTGTTGCAGTAACTTTGTTAGTGTAGTTGTTTGTGACTGTGGTTAGTTCCTGTAATTAGTTTCTTACTTAGTTGACTACATAGTTTGTTACTGTAGCAGTGCATTATTCAATTACATACTATAGTTTTGTACAGTAGTTTGTTTCTCACTGTAGTTAGTGCGTTATTTGTTTATTGGCATAGTTTATTACTGCACTTTGTTACTCTGTTTGTTTGTTACTGTAGTTTGTTGCCGAGTTCTGTCTGTTATTGCAGTTAGTTGCAGTTTGTTATTGTTGTTTGTTTGTTTGTTCGATTAATGCCGTAGTTATTTCATATTTTTATGCATTACCATTCATATAGTGCATGACTTGTTTTTACACTTACAGCTAAGATTGTTAAAAGCACTGTTAATAGCAAAATGTAAAAAAGAGCATAAACGTGCTTTCCTGTTTTTATATTTTACTGTTAACAGCGGTCATAAATTTTTACACTTGTATGACATCTAAGAGTGTTAATAGGCCAGCGGATGACTTCGTTACGCTACGTGACAAACTACGCAGAATTATAACCTGCCGCCACTTTCCACTGGGCTACATGTGCACTATTTGGCTCTTAACAATCTAATGGACCAAGCAGCATCTGGAGCACATTAACAGCCTGCTGAGGGGAAACTTTTCATAGGTAAAGAGACAGAGATATTTTTACAAGAGAGCTTTTATCAGCTGTGGGAGGCCACAAACGTCAGATCGATGCTCCTGCTAACGTCGCTCTGCCAGCACATTCGCTCCATCGGGTAACGGCAAGCTTGATTTTTTTTTTTTTCCTTTTTGTGCTTGTTTAGCTTGCCTCACTTTGACAAAAATCAATGCTCCCCTCCAGATCCAGCACTTCACCTTAATTTCCTTTATCACTCCTGCAACAACTCCACAACTTTGAGTGCCAAAACGTACTGGAAAGTTTGTGTTTTTTCCGCATCCCCGGGCGGTCTTATATTGATGCCAATTGTCACAAAGTCTTTACTTCGAATGTAACTTTGGGAATTTTAGATGATTACGCTCAAAGGAGACTTTTTAAGCAAGTATTTCACAATTGAAAAGAGTTTCCAGGTGTCTTAATAACGTCTGTGGCATTATGTCCTCAAAGTACCACAAGGATCATGAATTAGTCGTCTATAAGAAGCTAACACTGTTATATCCCTCAAAGCGAGCACCCTGAGAGATGCAGCATTTCATCACCAAGCCACTGAATGCTACTTGTCAATTAATGTAGTGGTATGAAGCATAACATCTGCGATGATTAAAAAGTAAATTCTCATAATATGTCCCGGCGAGCGGCATGGTGGGCGACTGGTTAGCACATCTGTCTCATAGTTCTGAAGACCCGGTTTCAAATCCGGCCTCCCTGTGTGGAGTTTGCATGTTCTCCTCGTGCCTGCGTGGGTTTTCTCCGGCTACTCCGGTTTCCTCCCACATCCCAAAAACATGCATGGTAGGTTAATTGAAGGCTCTAAATTGCCCGTAGGTGTGAATGATTATGTATATTTGTTTATATGTGCCCTACGATTGGCTGGTGACCAGCACAGGGTGTAACCCGTCTTTCCCCCGAAGATAGCTGGGATAGGCTCATGCACGCCCGCAACCCTAGTGAGGTTAAGTGGTACGTAAAATGAATGAATGAATGAATGTCCTGGCGAATATATTGCTGAAAATGTATTTCTGATTTATTTATTTTTTTATATACAGATAGTTGTGTGTCTGGAGTGGCTGCCCATCCAGCAAGTGTGAAATTAACAACCATATTGTTACCCGCCTAATTCTTAAAATGTGTCTCTGAATGAGTCGTTTTAAAATTTTCCCCACATGATGTCACAATTTCAAAGCATGATATGTTTCCTTTAACTTTCCCAATGAAGGATCTTTCTCGGGGGTATTATAGGGGTCCTGGTAGTGAACCCAAGGGTACACCACAAATCAAGGATTTCCAGTGTATTACCCCCAGAATGGTTGTTTTAAGAGGCATCAGGTGCTTACTAATACACAATAACAATTAAGTTTCACAAATAACGAGCCTTTTCAAGGGTATGATAGGGGTCCTGGTAGTGAATCCTGTGGTACACACCACATGTCAAGGATTCTCTGTGTATTAGTCCTAAAACGGCCAACTTGAGAGGTGTCACTTGCTTCCCAATACATAATAACACATATCAATAATAAATTAACTGTATTCAGTTTTACAATTAGATAGCTTTTCCTAAGGGCCTGATAAGGGCCCTTGTGGTAAACCCTGGGGTATACCATAGGTCAAGGATTCTTGGTGTATTACCCTCAAAAGGGCCAATGTAAGTGACATCAGATGCTTACCATAAAAAGACTAACACTTCTGTTTGAATTATGTCAAGTGTCACAAATATGAACCGTTCCCAGGCATAAGAGGGGCCCCTTTAGTGAACCCTGGTGTATACCATAAGTCAAGAATTGCCATTGTATTAGCCCCAAAATGGACAATTGAAGTGGCATCAGATGCTTACCAATACATAATAACACATATTGCTTTTCCATTGAGACATCATAGGTGGAACAATGATAAATGAAAGACAATGCTTAAGGGCCCGAGAGGAGATCAATGGAATAATTGTATTTCCATACCACAGCAGAAAGGCAATGTGTCAGTATGACCTTGTCAGGGTCATATTTCCCACTCACCATCTCTCCTGTTAAGCTTGGCAAAGACTGGAGCGTGACTAGCAGACAACTGGGAGGAGCTTCTGAAGGCCGACGGCGGCAGATTGGACACCAGAGCGCTGTCGCATGCGTCTGTGGATGCAAAACAAGTCATCATTAATAATAATGAACCATCATTTAACCAATCAGAGTAATTAGTTGTTACTGAATCTTATTTTATATATCTTATCAAGACGTTTTGGACAATGTGTGGGAACCATCCCAATATTTACTGTACATAACTTTCTGTACTTTTTGAATTTTGTAGCTGTCCAAATACTTTTGTCCAAACCGTACCATTTCTTCCTTTAAGTGTACCAACCAATACCTTTGACCACAGTTTGACTTCATGTAGATCACGGTGTCTCAGTGCTTTTATCAAAACTCTGACTTTTGTGTATTTTTTTTTATTTCCTGCAGGTGTCTCAATACCTTTGACCAACCTTCTGTAGGTGTCCCAATACCTATGCCCCCCCCCCCCCCCAACAAAAATTCACTTTTTCTTCCTGTATGTGTCCTAATATTTTTGGCCAAAATCCCAAAAATGTTTCCCCCTTTTTGCTTCCAGTGGGTGTCTCAATACTTTTGTTAGAATTCCACACTTTCTTCACTTTTCCCTTCCTGTAAAGTGTCCCAAAACCTTTGTTAAAAAATTAATAAATAAATAAAATCAAAATTTAAAAAATCCACATTTTCTTAACTTTCTATAAGTGCCCCAATACTGTTGTGCAAAATCACATTTTCACTTCCTGTCGGTGTTCCAATACTTTTGTCCTCATGTTCTTCATATTTCTACTTCCTATATGTGGCCCAATACTTTTGTCCAAGCGCCACATTTTCTTCAGTTGTGTGCCTCAATACTTTTGTCAACATTTGCTTCACTTTTTCCACTTCACAGTACTGTACTTCTGTCCTAACTCCCCCTGAGGACGAGGTGTGTGTTCAGAGTTCAGGTCCACTGAGGAAACACTTGAGAGGAGGAAGAATAAGAAGAAGAAATGAAGTATAAGGAGTTTTTTTCCCCCTCCTTTGAAGAGTCTCCAGAGCACTAGAGGAAAAACGGATCTACTAACCGAAATGTTCAGACGGTCAACACAGACGTGACCCCGGCTCCTTCCTGGAATGTTAAGCGAGAGCACCTTGCTGCTCGTCGCAGCACTTGTACTGCTGCACTTGTAAAAGACGCTGGAGAAAAACTCATCTCTTTCCCTCATGTTTAACATTCAGGAAGTACACAACAACACCTCTAGGAAATAGAACTTTCAATTTTTTTAAACACTCAGTTAGGGGAAAGGTTTCAAGCTAGGGTTAAGAGTTCACATTTCGGTTTCAGTTGGTGTTTGGGGTTCAAGTTAGGGTTAGGGCTTTAAATTCGGGTTTCAAGGTAGAGTTCGGGTTCAAATTCAGCTTCATGGTTCAAATTCAGGCTTCAAAGTAGGGTTAAGGATTTCAATTCAGGGTTTCATGGTAGGGTTAGGGTTCATTTGGGGTTAAGGATTCAAATTGGGGTTTCAAGCAAGGGTTAATGTTCTAAATTATGGTTTAGAGATAGAGTTAAGGGTTCAAAATAGGATTCAAGACAGAGTCAAGGTTTCAAAATATGCATACAAGCCTAGGGTAAAATTTTAAATGGTGGTTTCAAGCCCAAATTGAGATTTTGAGTTTCTAGCTTCGGGTAGGGTTTCAAATAAGGGTTGGGGCTTCAGTTTGTGGTTTCAAACCAGGGTTAGGGTTTCCAATTTGGGTTTCAATCTAAGGTTGAGGTTTCACATCATAGTTTCAAGCCTGGGTGCAAATTATGGTTTCAAGCCAGAGTTAGGGATTCAAATAAGAGTTAAGGTGTAGAATTGGAGTTTGTAGCTGGTGTTAGGTTTCAAATAAGCATTGGGCTTTCAATATGGCGTTTCAAGCCGGGGTTCAGATTTTAAATTTGGGATTGAAGTCTGGGAAAAGTTTCTCATAAGGGTTTTGGTTTCAAAATAAAGTTTCAAGCCTGGAGTAGGGTTTCTAACTAGCCTTTCAAGCCTGAATTGGGGTTTCAAATAAAGGTTAGGGTTTCAAATTGGAGCTTCAATCCAGGCTTAGGGTTTCAAGTTTAAGTTTCAAGCCTGCAGTAAGATTTCAAATTAAGTTTAGGGTTTGAAATTGGCGTTTCAAGCCTAGAGTAGGGTTTTAAATAAGGGTTAGAGTTTTAAATAAGGATGTCAACCCAGGGGTTGGGTTTCAAGTGAAGGTTTCTCAGGTTCACTCTCAGTCATCTTAATTTTCTTTTTTGCTTATTTGGTTTTTCATCAGGTTCGTGATTAGCTAAAAAGAAGTGCACACTGTGTGACTCTCTCATCTATAACCGAGACCGGAAATGAATAATAGGTCATAACCGGCGCAATCATGACATTTAAAAAATATATTAGAATAATAAGGGATAAATATATATATATATAATTAATCATGGTTCTGCATCAGCTGTTGCTGTTTGATACGTTATTCTTTGTAAAGGCCAAACTGGAGATACAACTGTATCGAATCTATTGTACCGATTGAAATAAAAAGCCTACTCTATTACAACCCCAATTCCAATGAAGTTGGGACGTTGTGTTAAACATAAATAAAAACAGAATACAATGATTTTCAAATCATGTTCGACCTATATTTAATTGAATACACTACAAAGACAAGATATTTAATGTTCAAACTGATAGACTTTATTGTTTTTAGCAAATAATCATCAACTTAGAATTTTATGGTTCCAAAAAAGCTGGGACAGGGTCATGTTTACCACTGTGTTACATCACCTTTTCTTTTAACAACATTCATTAAACATTTGGGAACTGAGGACACTAATTGTTGAAGCTTTGTAGGTGGAATTCTTTCCCATTCTTGCTTGATGTACAGCTTCAGCTGTTCAACAGTTCGGGATCTCCGTTGTCGTATTTTACGCTTCATAATGTGCCACACATTTTCAATGGGAGACAGGTCTGGACTGCAGGCAGGCCAGTCTAGTACCCGCACTCTTTTACTACGAAGCCACGCTGTTGTAACACATGCAGAATGTGGTTTGGCATTGTCTTGCTGAAATAAGCAGGGGCGTCCATGAAAAAGACGTTGCTTAGATGGCAGCATATGTTTCTCCAAAACCTGTATGTACCTTTCAGCATTAATGGTGCCTTCACAGATGTGTAAGTTACCCATGCCATTGGCACTAACACAGCCCCATACCATCACAGATGCTGTTTTTTTAACTTTGTATCCATAACAGTCCTGATGGTTCTTTTCCTCTTTGACCTGGAGGACACGACGTCCACAATTTCCAAAAACAATTTGAAAGGTGGACTCGTCGGACCACAGAACACTTTTCCACTTTGCATCAGTCCATCTGAGATGAGCTCGGGCCCATAGAAGCCGGCGGTATTTCTGAGTGTTTTGTTGATAAATGACTTTTGCTTTGCATAGTAGAGTTTCAAGTTGCACTTACGGATGTAGCGCCGAACTGTATTGACTGACATTGGTTTTCTGAAGTGTTCCTGAGCCCATGTGGTGATATCCTTTACACATTTTTGATGCAGTGGCGCCTGAGGGATCAAAGGTCACGGGCATTCAATGTTGATTTTCGGCCTTGCCGCTTACATGCAGTGATTTATCCAGATTCTCTGAACCGTTTGATGATATTATGGACCGTAGATGACGAAATCCCTAAATTCCTTGCAATTATACAATATTAACATTGTCCTTAAACTGTTCGACTATTTTCTCACGCACTTGTTCACAAAGAGGTGAACCTCGCCCCATCTTTGCTTGTGAATGACTGAGCAATTCAGGGAAGCTCCTTTTATACCCAATCGTGGCACCCACCTGTTGCCAATTAGCCTATTCACCTGTGGGATCTTCCAAACAGGTGTTTGATGAGCATTCCTCAACCTTTTTTTTTTTGCCACCTGTCCCAGCTTTTTTGGAACGTGTTGCTGCCATGAAATTCTAAGTTAATGATTATTTGCTAAAAACAATAAAACAGTTAGAACATTAAATATCTTGTCTTTGTACTGTATTCAATTAAATATAGGTTGAACATGATTTGCAAATCATTGTATTCTGTTTTTATTTATGTTTAACGCAACGTCCCAACTTCATTGGAATTGGGGTTGTATAATATGGGGCCTGCGAGTGGCTGGCGGCCAGTCCAGGATGTACTCCGCCTCTTGTCTAAAGTCAGCTGTGTTAGGCTCCAGCTTACGTGGCATGGAAAATAGATGGATGGATGAATATATAATAGAAACAGGAATAAACAGTCCCACAGTCACAATCATAATACCATCCTTTTTATTCTTTATTGAACATATCCAAAAATTTTCTAATACTGTACAGACAATGTTTCAAGTAACATTTTAACATTAACTGTCATACACGTGTAAAAATAACTGTACCCCGAGTAATATTAAAACAAAAACAATACATTTTGGAGTCATCCTGATTTTTTTATTTTTTATTTTGTTTTTTTTTGACGAGGTGATGAATATGACCAGCATCATAAAGTATGTTTCACCCTAGTAATTTTATGCTTGCCTTGTCTCATTTGAAGACAGACTGTGGTCTGTCCTTCGCAGCAACCCAGAGAACAACAACGGTGCATTTCAGAATCAGAATCATCTTTATTTGCCAAGTATGTCCAAAAAACACACAAGGAATTGGCTTGTACCCGGCTTGTAAACTGGAGTACCCGGAGAAAACCCATGCAGGTACGGGGAGAGCATGCAAACTCCACACAGATGAGACCGGATTTGAACCCGGGTCCTCAGAACTGTGAGACAGATGTGCTAATCAGATGCGCTAACCAGTTGTCCACTATGCCGCCTATGATAAGATTTAACACAGATAACATTTTTTAAAATGTTTGTTTTTAGAGATCTGTTTCTCAATGGCCCATGGCGACGGGTGTGTCTATCTGTATCGTATCGCAACAAGTCAAAATCTAGATCACTTGTCTACATCCAAGCTGTGTTGCATGCAGCATTTAAGTTCTCAGTTTCCATTTTTTCCTCTTAGCTTAATACTTAAAAGTCATGGAAGAGTGGCAGTAAAGTTGAGTGGGGAAATAAAAAATCAGCATTTAAGTGTGTCGGTCCCAAGATTCAAAATTAATCTGCCCAGCGTCTAAGGCTTCTCCAGGCACAATTAAACCACCTCCCACCCTCCCTCCAACCCGTCTATGCAGCCAAGAGAGAGTGAGAACCCACAGCTCATTGTCCACTTTCTTTTTTGAATAACAAAGAGCCCGGAGGGTCCAGGACAGCGGTGGGGACCATGAATACAGATGAGCTCCAGCCATCAGCTCCAACATACACACACACACAAGGTCTTGCCCTTTGAAGCGCTTTTACGCATAAAAAAAGTCCCACAGTGCTTCACTCCTTTTTTTGTGTTCATTCCGATCACGTTGGAATGTTGTTTTGGTGATTGCACTCAGGCAGAAAATATCAATGCACAGCTTCTACTTCAGATCCTGCATGGACAACACTCTTGCATCTTGGTGTAAATAAATAAATAAATAGATAATATAATATAATATAATATAATATAATATAATATAATATAATATAATATAATATAATATAATATAATATAATATAATATAATATAATATAATATAATATAATTACTACTATGAGAATCAAGTCATAACCTTGCGGGAAGTCTTGATTTGATTGAAAAAAAGTTGGAATTTTCTGTAAACAAAGTCAAATTTTCATGAAGATAATGTTGTATTTTTTGAAAAGAAAGAAAAAAAAAGTAATCCTATGAGAAATAGTCATAATTTGTTCATGAAAATAACATTGTCCTGGGAGAACAAAGAAGCATTTTCCAAGAAAGAAAATTGTAGTCTGAAGTCATATAGAAAAGAAAAAAGTCAAACTCTCAAGAGGATAAATTCGTAATTTTTTGAGGTTGTAATCTTACAAGAAATAGTCCTATTCTTTCATGAAACGAATGCTGTAATTTTAAAACAAAGTAGCATTTTATAAAAGAAATGTAATGAAAGTAACTGCATTTTTTGTGAAAAATTCTGGAATAAAGTTGAGGAAAAAATGTAACCTTACGTGAATTAGATTGGGGGGGTTAGGAAAAAGTTGTAATTTCAGATCATTAAATTGTGTTTTGTAGGGGGAAAAGGTGTAATATCATGAGATTAAAGTATTTTTTAAGACAAAAAATGTAATGTGATTAAAAAAGAAAAAAAGTTGCAATCACATGCACATAAAGCCGAATTAATTCATTCATTCATTCATCTTCCGTACCGCTTATCCTGAATTTTTAAGAAAAATGTCGCAGTCTCGTTCAATTTCCTCATTGGCTATCATTCGATGTGTACCTAATGAAGTGTCCAGTGAGTGCGTGTAAGAAGGGTTAATGCATCATGGACGCAGCGTTAAACAGCTCAGATTGCCTTTAGCGCTCAGAGCGAATCTAGCTCTTAGCGTCGGGTACTTCCTCACATCATTTACATTCCCTGAGTGTGGATGGAACAAGCTGATTAAGACTCTTGCATTATTCAACAGGAGTGCGCTGTGTGTGTGAGCGTGTGTGTGTGTGTGGCCAAGGCGTTAATTGATTAATTGAAATGCCGAGGCACTAACAAACAGCCCGAAGGTGAAGACACGGCGCTGGAGTGCTCACCTCCTCGTTTCATTAGCGCCACGTTAGCGCAGAATTAGCAACCAAAGAGGCAGCAAGGGAAAGCGAGTCAGAGAAATAATATGCAATTACTGCGACTCACTTCTATCACTTACTTAACTTACACACTTACTTTAACAAGCTACTAACTTTTTCAACTGGTCACTTCAACTAGTTACTCCCGTTAATTAGCTTACTTCAATGACCTATGTGCTTACTTCAAGAAACTACTCCCTTACTTCAACGACCTTCATACTAATAGAAGTAATTTCCTTGAAATAACTGCTTACTTGGACAAGTTACTTCCTTTAACTAGTTACTTACTTCAACTACTCGCTTACTCACTTAGAAAAAGCTTATTTTAACTAGTCACTTCTTTCAACAAGCTATTTACTTCAACTTCTTACCTCAATAAGCTACTAATAAGCTTCAACAAACTACTTACACGAAGTACTTACTACCCTTAACCAGCTTACCTCAACATGCTACGTTTTTCAACGAGTCACTTAAACCAAGTAGTTGCTACCATTATTGAGCTTACTTCAAGGACCTACTTACAATACGTTCTTCAACAAGTTAATTAATTTAACTAGTTACTTACTTCAACTACCTTCTTATTTCAACTAGTCACTTCAACATGTCACTTCAACTAGTTACTACCTTTAACAAGTTTACTTCAATGTCCTACTTACTTGCAGCAGGTGCTTACTTACTTACAAGTCCCTACCTTTAAAGAAGTACTTACTTCCAGTAACACATCATGTACTTACTTCCTTTAATTTGTTACTACTGTCAACAAACTACTTACTTCAGCAACTTACTTCAATGAGTTACTTACTTCACCTACTTACTTTCAATTACTGACTTACTTTAATTACTTACTTAAAACCTGTCATTAACTCAATAATAATAATAATAATAATTGGCACTTATAAAGTGCACTCAATTACAATTACATACATTATATATTGACTCCAAACTCACACCTACCAGTGGTAAGTGGTACGAATGGTACCACACTTCAAATGAACATCATTAGAAAAGAATGGTCACTGACTCACTGCATTATTTTTCTATTAGTAATCCATGTATTTCCCTATTAGTATTTAATTTATTTCCCTATTAGTATTCCATTTGTTGCGTTTTTCAAATGTAATTCATTCTCCGTCTTAATGTCTCTGTCACGCGTGGCCCAACATTTTTAAAAAGGATCTTAACGAGAACACACATTCATATTTTGTCGTGTGATGACTGTCATCATCAACACGCTAATGCGCTAATACCGAATTGCGCATTGAGAGTGATGGGATTAATCTAACACAACAACAAAAATAATCCTTATTACTGAAGATAACAGTAAATGGATTATTGCATTAATCATGAAATATAAAAAAGGAAAATATGCAACTTTTCCATTGTATGGACCATTCAAGAAAATTAGCCTACCTTGAAATTAATGTTCCTTGGTCCTAATAAGCCATAAAGCTTTTGGGTGTAATCCAGATAACAAAGGTGGTGGCAGAAAAACTAAAATTAGAAAAAGACATTTCTAACTCAGTCAAGGATGGTATAGTGGTACACTCGCCTAACTTTGGTGCGGGCAGTGTGGGTTCAGTTCCCACTCAGTGATGGTGCGAATGGTTGTCCATGTCTATATGTGCCCTGCGACTGACTGCCGACCAGTTCAGGGTATAGTCTGCCTTTCGCCCAAAGTCAGCTGGGATAGGCTCCAGTACCCTGTGACCCCAACCAGGATAAGTGGTGCTGAAAATGGATGGATATTTCCATCCTGTACATTTAGGCATCTGCCTCACATTTCTGAGGTCTGGGATTCTAATCCCAGCTCTGCCTGTGTGGAGTTTGCATGTTCTCCCCGTGCCTGCGTGGTTTTTTCCGGGTACTCCGGTTTCCTCACACATCCTAAAAACATGGATTTACAAGCAAAGATGCGGTGAGGTGTCATGGTTGTGTGTTCCGGTTTTTGTCTTCCCCCTGTTTCATACACACCTGCTCCTGAGTGCATCTTCACCACCTGTGCCTCGTTCACCCTAATTACCCCTTGCATTTAACCTCGTGTCCCATTCTCATTCTCATTCGTCGCCAGTTCGTTGTACTTTGTCGTCACGTTCCAGCATTCCTAGTTTCCACGTCAAAGACTCACAGTAAGACAAGACCCTGTTCCGATTATCGACCTCACAGCTGCCTTCTTCCATCGAGCGGGCAAAGATCGCTTTCGTCATTTCCCACCTGACTGGTTGTGCGGAGGTGTGGGCTACTGTTGAATGGAGCCGCAATTCCGCCGCGTGTCATTTGTGGGCTTTTTTCGTAAAGACTATAGAGCAAATGTTCCAGTCTTCCACACCAGATCGTGTGGCAGCTCGCTCCCTTGTCACCTTACAACAAGGCAAGCGCAGGGTTTCAGATGACGCGATTGAGTTTCGCATTCTAGCAGCTGAGAGTCAGTGGAATAATAGGGCACTGCTCGATGCATTTTTTTCAAGGACTATCCCCCGCCGTCAAGGATCATTTGGTCCCGCTAGACCTGCCGACTGACTAGGACACTCTCATCGCTCTCGCCGTAAAGATCGACAAGAGGCTTTTGGATCGCGAGCTGGACGGAGTTCGGCGGAGGGCTACGTCACCGCACACTTGGAGGACGAGCCTCGGTGACCAGCCAAACCAAGGCAGATCCTCTGTTTCCGGTCTCAATCCACTGGGTAGCTTCACCACGGATGAACCCATGCAACTGGGCAGGTTCCGTCTCTCCCCTGAGGAACGTCAACGCCGGCTGAGGGAAGGAGGGGTGCTTCTACTGCGGGCAGTTGGGTCATTTCTTGAGGAACTGTCACTTCAAGGTTGCCGGTGCCAGTAGCATGGGCATGGGAGAGGTGAGTCTAAATTTCATTAAGGAAGACCCTTCTTAAAGTGGCACTATGCTTTCTTTATCAAGAAATTCATACACCTGTATTAATTGACTCTGGTTCTGACGCAAACTTACTCAACTCCCTCCTCGTTAGACGTATGTACCTTAGAACCTTTCAAATAAAACGCCACCGCAACACCTGTGCTGCAGATGGCAGTTTTTTGGGCAAGATCACTCACCGCACCCAAACACTCACATTGACATTTCCTGATTCTCACTCGGAACGCATTAGTTTTCATGTTTTTGACGCCATGTATCATGACCTTGTTTTAGGGAAGCCATGGTTGAAATTACATAACCCCCACATTGACTGGTCCTCTGGGCAGGTTATGTCATGGGGCAGCAATTGTGCACAGAACTGTTTCAAGCCTCCATGTGATGTTCAGGTCTATGTTTCAAATGACAATCCACAGACCCCATCTGGGGATCCTGACTTATCTCAAGTGCCCACCTGTTACCAGGACATTAAAGACGTTTTTTCCAAGTCCAAGGCCAAATCCCTTCCCCCCCACAGACCTTATGACTGTGCTGTTGACTTGCTGCCTGGAACCACACCCCCACGAGGGAGGTTATTCTCTCTTTCAGGGCCGGAACACAAGGCTATGAAGGAGTATGTGGATGAATCACTGGCAGCCGGGATTATTCGCCCATCTTCATCCCCTACAGGTGAAATCAAAATGAACCCTTGCAAAGTTGATGCCATGACTAATTGGCCCACTCCCACGTCACGCAAAGACGTACAAAGGTTCTTACGGTTCGCTAATTTCTACAGAAAGTTCATTAGAAATTTCAGTTCTATAGCCTCGCCTTTCCATGATCTTACCTCGCCACACAGACCTTTCGTATGGAACCCGCTTTGTCAGGCAGCTTTTCAGAAACTTAAATCCAGGTTTACCTCCGCTCCCATCCTCACTTTGCCAGATCTCGAACAGCAGTTTGTGGTAGAAGTTGATGCGTCTGATTCCGGTATAGGAGCAGTGCTCTCCCAGAAATGTCTCAAGGATGGTAAATTACATCCTTGTGCTCATCTCTCTAAAAAACTGACTCCAGCCGAGAGAAATTATGACATCGGTGACCGTGAACTGCTGGCAGTCAAGGTGGCTTTGGTGGAGTGGAGCCACTGGCTAGAGGGGGCACATACTCCGTTTTTAGTATGGACCGATCACAAGAACCTGGAATATCTTAAAACTGTTAAGATATTAAATGCGAAGCAGGCGAGATGGGCTCTGTTCTTCACTAGATTCAATTTCACATTATCTTACTGACCTGGTTCTAAAAATGGTAAGCCAGATGCTTTATCACACATTTTCTACGCGGATAATTCTTTGTTCAACCCTAAAACCATTTTGCCCAAGTCATGTTTCGTTTCTGCTTTTGTTTGGGACATTGAGACTGTGGTAAAGGAGGCTCTGAAGAACACTCTTAGCCCTGAAAATTGCCCTGAAAACAGGCTTTATGTGGTTCCGACCTTAAGGGGAAGAGTCATCCACTGGGCTCACACTAACCGGACTGTATGTCACCCAGGCATTGCCAAGACTCAATCTGTGGTCGAACAGCACTTTTGGTGGCCCAATCCTAGAAGGGATGTTACCAATTATATCAATGCTTGCCAGGTATGTGCTGTGAACAAGTCCTCTCACAAACGTCCTTCTGGGGAGTTGCGACCCCTGCTAATACCACAACATCCTTGGTCAGACATTTCCGTAGAGTTTGTGACAGGATTACCGGCCTCCAAAAGAAATACCACCATTCTCACAGTTGTGGACAGGTTCTCTGAGATGGCACACTTCATTGCACTCCCGAAACTCCCCTCAGCTAAAGACACTGCCGAATTAATGATACACCAGGTATTCAAGTTCCATGGTTTCCCCAAGAATGTGGTGTCTGATAGGGGTCCCCAATTCATTTCGCAATTTTGGAAGGAGTTTTGCCATCTCATAGGTGCTACCGTCAGTCTGTCATCTGGGTTTCACCCTGAAACCAACGGACAAACCGAGAGGCTGAACCAGGACCTGGAGACTGGGCTCCAATATCTCGCTTCACAGGAGCCGCGATCCTGGTCTCAGAAACTGGTTTGGGTCAAATTCTCTCACAATTCCCTCCCCTCTGCATCCACTGGTCTATCGCCTTTTCACATTGTGCATGGTTACCAACCATCTCTATTTCCTGCCATAGCCCCAGAGTCCACAGTTCCAGCGGCTTTGACCTTGGTGAGATGCTGGAGGAGGACCTGGGAGCGAGCCCTCCAGATGCTGCTGCGCCAGGGACGGTCCTACAAAACCGCTGTTGACCGTCGTAGGACACCGGCCCCGAACTACAAAGTGGGTCAGCGAGTTTGGCTCGCCACCAAGCATATTCCACTCCGGTTGGAGTCCCTGAAGCTCGCTCCCAGGTTCGTTGGGCCCTTCCCCATCACAAAGATCATCAACCCTGCCACCGTGAAGCTTAGGTTCCAGCCTTCCTTGTTTCCACGCCAAAGACTCACAGCAAGACTGGACCGATTATCGACCTCGCCTTTTTGCCTCACGTTTTTGGATACTGTTGCCTTTTTTGGATTGCCTGCCTGTGTACCGACCTCTGCCCTTATATTAAACCTCTTTTTTTTAAACTGTCCATTTGTTTTGGAGTCGTGCATTTTTGGGTCCTCTCCTCTGTTCCGTTCATGACAGTGAGGTTCACCTCTTTGTGAACAAGTGCGTGAGAAAATAGTTGAACAGTTTAAAGACAATGTTCCTCAACGTACAATTGCAAGAAATTTAGGGATTTCATCAGCTACGGCCCATAATATATTCAAAAGGTTCAGAGAATCTGGAGAAATCACTGCATGTAAGTGGCAAGGCCGAAAACCAACGTTGAATGCCCGTGAACTTCGATCCCTCAGGCGGCACTGCATCAAAAAACGACATCAATGTGGAAAGGATATCACCACATGGGCTCAGGAACACCAATGTCAGTAAATACAGTTCGTTGCCACATCCGTAAGTGCAACATGAAACTCTACTATGCAAAGCAAAAGTCATTTATCAACAACACTCGCCGCCGGCTTCTCTATGCCCGAGCTCATCTAAGATGGACTGATGCAAATTGGAAAAGTGTTCTGTCGAGTCCACATTTTAAATTGTTTTTGGAAATTGTGGACATTGTGTCCTCCGGGCCAAAGAGGAAAAGAACCATCCGGACTGTTATGGACGCAAAGTTCAAAAGCCAGCATCTGTGATGATATGGGGCTGTGTTAGTGCCAATGGCATGGGTAACTTACACATCTGTGAAGGCACCATTAATGCTGAAAGGTACATACAGGTTTTGGAGAAACATATGCTGCCATCCAAGCAACGTCTTTTTCATGGACGCCCCTGCTTATTTCAGCAAGACAATGCCAAACCACATTCTGCACGTGTTTGAACAGCGTGGCTTCGTAATAAAAGAGTGCGGGTACTAGACTGGTATTGTAGTGTATTCAATTAAATATAGGTTGAACATGATTTGCAAATCATTGTATTCTGTTTTTATTTATGTTTAATACAACATCCCAACTTCATTGGAATAGGTTGTAGTAGAGGAATAGGCTTTTTGTTACAATCGGTACAATAGATTCGTTACAGTGGATAAGTTGTATCTCCAGTTTGGCCTTTACAAAGAATAACGTATCAAACAGCAACAGCTGATGCAGAACCAAGATTAATTATGTATATATATATATTTATCCCTTATTATTCTAATATATTTTTTAAATGTCATGATTGCGCCGGTTATGAGCTATTATTCATTTCTGGTCTCGGTTATAGATGAGAGAGTCACACGGTGTGGACTTCTTTTTAGCTAATCACGAACCTGATGAAAAACCCAATAAGCACAAAAGAAAATTAAGACCACTGAGAGTGAATCTGAGAAACCTTCACTTGAAACCCAACCCCTGGGTTGACATCCTTATTTAAAACTCTAACCCTTATTTAAAACCCTACTCTAGGCTTGAAACGCCAATTTCAAACCCTAACCCTAATTTGAAATCTTACTGCAGACGCAGTAATTCTGCAATTTCAAGGCGCAGCCGAGGCGTAGAGTGGGTCCGGTTTGGTGGCCTCAGTATTGCATCTCTGCTTTTTGCAGATGATGTGGTTCTGTTGGCTTCATCAAGCCGTGACCTCCAACTCTCACTGGAGCAGTTCGCAGCCGAGTGTGAAGCGGCTGGGATGAGAATCAGCACCTCCAAATCTGAGACCATGGTCCTCAGTCGGAAAAGGGTGGCGTGCCCTCTCCAGGTTGGGAATGAGATCCTGCCCCAAGTGGAGGAGTGTCCGGGCTCTCCCTTAGAGATAGGGTGAGAAGCTCGGTCATCCGGGAGGATCTCAGAGTGGAGTCGCTGCTCCTCCACATTGAGAGGAGCCAGATGAGGTGGCTGGGGCATCTGATTCTGATACCTCCCGGACACCTCCCTGGTGAGGTGTTCCAGGCACGTCCCACCGGGAGAAGACCCCAGGGACGACCCAGGACACGCTGGAGAGACTACATACTTCGGCTGGCCTGGGAACGCCTCGGGATCTCCCCGGAAGAGCTGGGTGAAGTGGCTGGGTAGAGGGAAGTCTGGGCCCCCCTGCAGAAGCTACTGCCCCCGTGACCCGACGGTAGAAGCGGTAGAAAATGGATGGATGGATGAAATACGACAACGGAGACCCCAGACTGTTGAACAGCTGAAGCTGTACACCAAGCAAGAATGGGAAAGAATTCCACCTACAAAGCTTCAACAATTAGTGTCCTCAGTTCCAAAACGTTTATTGAATGTTGTTAAAAGAAAAGGTGATGTAACACAGTGGTAAACATGACCTGTCCCAGCTTTTTTGGAACGTGATGCAGCCAGAAAATTCTAAGTTAATGATTATTTGCTAAAAACAATAAAGTTTATCAGTTTGAACATTAAATATCTTTGTATTCTGTTTTTATTTATGTTTAATACAACATCCCAACTTCATTGGAATAGGTTGTAATAGAGGAATAGGCTTTTTGTTACAATCGGTACAATAGATTCGTTACAGTGGATGAGTTGTATCTCCAGTTTGGCCTTTACAAAGAATAACGTATCAAACAGCAACAGCTGATGCAGAACCAAGATGAATTATATATATATATATATATATATATATATATATATATATATATATATATATATATATATATATATATATATAAAATGTTTTTATTTATGTTTAACACAACGTCCCAACTTCATTGTAATTGGGGTTGTATATGTGCCCTGTGATTGGCTGGTGACCAGTTCAGGGTGTACCCTGCCTCTCGGCCGAAGATAGCTGGGATAGGCTCCAGCACACCTGCGACCCGAGTGAGGATAAGCGGTACAGAAAATGGATGGATGGATGGACATTTCTAACTACCTGGCCAACTACCTACCGATCAACCTACCTACTAGGACTCATATTGACAGTAACAAAATGACTTTCAATCAAATTGTTACCCCTTGTACTATTCCGAAATAAGACTCCAAGAAATAAGAAGTCCAATTTGATTATTTGAAAACTAGCTTTGAACTGGAAGGAGTAAGCTGGCACATTTTGTCATTTGCCCCTCCAGAAAAGTTTTTCTTTCTATCTTAAAGTGGATTACTTTAAGGCGGCACGGTGTTGAACTGGTTAGCACATCTGCCTCACAGTTCTGAGGACTGGGGTTCAAATCCCGGCCCCGCCTATGTGGAGTTTGCATGTTCTCCCCGTGCCTCCGTGGGTTTTCTCCAGGCACTCCGGTTTCCTCCCACATCCATGGTAGGTTGATTGGAGACACTAAAATGCCCTGAGGTGTGACTGTGTGCGAAAATAGTTGTTTGTTTCTGTGTGCACTGCGATTGGCTGGCGACCAATTCAGGGTGTACCCCGCCTCTCGCCCAACGATTGGCTCCAGCACGCCCTCGCTGAGGATAAGCGGAAAAGAAGATGAATGAATGGATGAATGAATGGATTACTTTCACCACGATCTCCCGCTGTACTTTGGCCTAAAGTAGAACACGGGTTGGATTTGCACTAGGGGTGGTTAAAAAATTCCACAGTTCGGTTCACATCTCGGTTTTGTGGTGACGGTTTTCGGTTCAGTTCGGTATACGTTGACTCTTAAGAAAATGTATTATGTCTTGTATATTTTGTATTATTATTATTTTAATTTGCATAAATCAGAAATATATCTTCGTTTGTCTTTCTATGCCAGCGGCATTTAGCGACAGACAAAACAATTAAATGCTCTTCCAATGGATGGTAAAAGGTACAATAAATGTTGTATCCGCCTGTTGCTCTTTATACGACAGAATAAGTTGAGTTCCAAACGTGTTCAACTACAAGCCCAGATTTCACAGAGTAAAGTACATTTGTGACCAAACCACACAAGATTGCAGTAGTCATACATTTTATGATATTTTTTCTTGGTGGTTGACCGCAAGATTTTTCAAATAAAAATAGGTGCCTTGGCTCAACAAAGGTCTACTGATCTACTGAATGAGCTCGGCTTATTTATATAGTTCACTCTACAAACTTCATCTTTATGTCACTAGCAGCATTGATATATTCTTTTAGTCTGGTTCATAAATATTGGGACATGAATCATCTTTTTGGCTAAAACACCACCACAATGGATTTGAAAACAAACAAAATGTGTTTGCTGCAGACTTTCAGCCTTAATTTGAGGGTATTTCGATCCAAATCAGGTACAAGGTCTCGGAATTAAAACAGTTCGTGTTTATGACTCCCACTTTTTAAAGGCTAGCTCGCTACATGCTAGCATTGCGTATCCTCAGGTGAAAGCAAAGTTTCTGTTAATCAAAACCACTCAGACAGTCACAAACATTATCGCGATATCACTTCAATGGTACTTCTTGGATGAATTTGTTGCTTGAGTTGGGCCGCCTCCGTCGGCGGGAGAAGGAGGGTCGTCGACTCGGACACCTATGAGTCGGACGGGACATTGCCCAATGGAGCAGCCAAGCCGATGAACCAGAGATCTTGTGTTGGAGACAACAACGCAGAAGTACCATCGTAATCTTACTGCTTCTCCAAGGGCCTGTATCTGTTCTCTCCAATAAAAGATCTCTGCTCACACGCCCCGTGCAATATGATTGGATGCTCCCTAGCTGGAGGTCATGACCAAGAGGAAGTGTCCACGCCATCATCTTGACATCAACGTGACACTTTCGCCTCATTGGTAAAGAGTGTGCATCTTATGAACCGAATGGAACACATGCGGACCGAACCGAAACAGTCGAACTGAACCATTTTGATGGTTTTAAAAAAATGCGCCATCTCTATTTTGCATCTGTCGGTACCGTAAATCCTCGCTGTCTTGAACAAGCTGCCTACTTTCTTGTTAGCCCGCTGGCTACCTATTGAGGGCTACAAAGCCTGCTAGCAACCGAGCCGGCTGGCTATCTGCCATGCGGTATGGGATCAACTCTGCCACGGTCGCCGTCCACCTCAGCGATATGGCTTCTTTTCGGCTTTGATTGTGGCGCTGTTATTAATATCCGTGCAGCTACTCAGGGCTATGCTAATGGACTCCTCCTTCTGCTGAGATCTCGATGGAGGGCAATACTGTAGCTACAACTGCGTACATCAGAATCAGAATCAGAATCATCTTTATTTGCCAAGTATGTCCAAAAAACACACAAGGAATTTGTCTTCAGTAGTTGGAGCCGCTGTAGTACGACAACAGACAGTCAATTGACAGAGAACACTTTTGAGACATAACGACATTGAGAAAAACAGTCACTGAGCAATAAAGGGTTGGTAGCGCAGAAAGTATGTGCAGTAAATCCAAATGGCGTCACCCATACACAATTGCCAAAATTTGTGAAATATTGTGTATGTTTTAAAGTAAACGCAACGTGGCAGCAGTCTACACACAAATCTACACATGACAGAACCAAACAACACAACAATTGTTGAGCTAATACATCTATATCCTTTTTTCTTGTCCTAAGAAGTATAAGTAGAGAACAAAAGTTGCTAACTTGACTTATTATAACTAAAGAGGCTCTGATCTTCTTTCTTGAAACAATTTTGGTGTTTACCATTTTATTTAAAAGTAAGTTACTTCACTCACACCCATAACTTCTTTTGTTTTCGGCTTGTCCCTTTAGGGGTCACCACAGCGTTTCATCCTTTTCCATGTAAGCCTATCTCCTGCATCCTCCTCTCGAACACCAACTGCCCCCATGTCTTCCCTCACGAAATCCATCAACCTTCTCTTTGGTCTTCCTCAAGCTCTCTTGCCTGGCAGCTCCATCCTCATCACCCTTCTACTAATATACTCACTATATCTCCTCTGGTCGTGTCCAAACCATCGAAGTCTGCTCTCTCTAAATTTGTCTCCAAAACATCGAACAATGGCTGTCCCTCTGATGAACTCATTTCTAATTTTACCCAACCTGGTCACTCAGAGAGCGAACCACAACATCTTCATTTCCGCCACCTCCAGCTCTGCTTCCTGTTGTCTTTTCAGTGCCACTGTCTCTAATCCGTACATCATGGCTGGCCTCACCACTGTTTTATAAACTTTGCCCTTCATCCTAGCAGAGACTCTTCTGTCACATAACACACCTGACACCTTCCGCCACCCGTTCCAACCTGCTTGGACCCGTTTCTTCACTTCCTGACCACACTCACCATTGCTCTGGACGGTTGACCCCAAGTATTTAAAGTCCTCCACCCTTGCTATCTCTTCTCCTGTAGCATCACTCTTTCCCCACCACCCCTCTCATTCATGCACATATATTCTGTCTTACTTTGGCTAATCTTCATTCCTCTCCTTTCCAGTGCATGCCTCCATCTTTCTAACTGTTCCTCCACCTGTGCCCTGCTTTCACTGCAAATCACAATGTCATCTGCAAACATCATGGTCCACGGGGATTCCAGTCTAACCTCATCTGTCAGCCTGTCCATCATCACTGCAAACAGGAAGGGGCTCAGGGCTGATCCCTGATGCAGTCCCAGCTCCACCTTAAATTCGTCTGTCACACCTCACCACTGTTTTGTTGCCCTCATACATGTTGTGTATTATTCTAACATACTTCTCTGCCACTCCAGACTTCCACATGCAGTCCCACAGTTCCTCTCTGGGTCCGCTGTCATAGGCTTCCTCTAGCTCTACAAAGACACAATGTAGCTCCTTCTGACCTTCTCTGTACTTTTCCCTCAACATCCTCAAGGCAAATAATGCATCTGTGGTACTCTTTCTAGGCATGAAACCATAATTTTGTTTGAAAATACTCACTTCTGTCCTGAGTCTAGCCTCCACTGCTCTTTCCCATAACTTCATTGTGTGGCTTTACACTTTATTCCTCATTTCCAGTCGGTAACCTCCTTCAGATTACATCGTCTACACAAGATGTAATCTACCTGCGTGCTTCTACCTCCACTCTTGTGGGTCACCCTATGTTTCTGCCTCTTCTGGAAGAAAGGGTTCACTACAGCCATTTCCATCCTTTTTGTAAAGTCTATCACCATCTGTCCCTCCAAGTTCCTTTCCTGGATGCCGTTTTTACCCATCACTTCTTCATCACCCCTGTTTCCTTCACCAACATGTCCATTACAATATGTACCAATCACGACTCTCTCTCTCTCTGTCTGGGATGCTCAAAACTACTTCATCTAGCTCTTTCCAGAATTTCTCTTTTACTTCTAGGTCACATCCTACCTGTGGGGCATAGCCACTAATCACATTGCACATAACACCCTCAATTTCAAGTTTCAGCCTCATCACTCGATCTGATACTCTTTTCACCTCCAAGACATTCTTAGCTATCTCTTCCTTTAAAATACTCTATTTCTGTTCCCATCTACACCATGGTAAAATAATTTAAACCCTGCCCCTAAACTTCTCGCCTTACTGTCTTTCCACCTGCTCTCCCAGACACACACTATATCAACCTTTCTCCTAATCATCATCCCGAGATTTTCCTGTCATAGTCCCAACATTCAAAGTGCCCACATTCAATTCTAGGCTCTGTGCTTTCCTCTTCTCTTTCTGCCTAAGAACTCGCTTTCCACCTCTCCTTCATCTTCGACCCACAGTAGCTGAATTTCCACCGGCGCCCTGCAGGTTAATGTTGCTGAGGGCGAACGTTGTTAACCCGGGCCAGGACCGATCCGGTATGGAATTCTTTGGATGAATGCTCATATTTATTTGGCAAAGTTTTAAGCCGGATGGCCTTCCTGACGCAACCTTCTGCATTTATCCGGGCTTGGGACCGGCCTACAGTTTGCACTGGCTTGTGCACCCCATAGGGCTCCATCTCACTCACACCCATAAGAATACTGATATACCCTGATACCAGCTACTGGACTTAATGTCTTCGAGAAAATATCAATACTCTGATACAGGCCTTCCCAATACCAGAATCGAATGGCATGAGAAAATGTTGACACTGAAATAGATACATATGCTTCGATATCACCCTTCTCAGCAATGGAATCAAACCCTAGGAGAAAATGTTGTGACTGAAATATCCCATCCATCCATTTTCTGAGCCGCTTCTCCTCACTCGGGTCGCGGGCGTGCTGGAGCCTATCCCAGCTGTCATCGGGCAGGAGGCGGGGTACACCCTGAACTGGTTGCCAGCCAATCGCAGGGCACATAGAAACTAACAACCATTCGCACTCACAGTCATGCCTACGGGGAATTTAGAGTCTCCAATTAATGCATGTTTTTGGGATGTGGGAGGAAACCGGAGTGCCCGGAGAAAACCCACGCAGGCACGGGAAGAACATGCAAACTCCACACAGGCGGGGACGGGGATTGAACCCCGCACCTCAGAAGTGTGAGGCTGACGCTCTAACCAGTCGTCCACCGTGCCGCGTGACTGAAATATCGATATTCAAAATACTAGCCTTCGCAGCGCTGGAATTAATTCCTAAGAGAAAATATTGATACTGAGATATTAAAATAGGAATCATGACTCTGCATTAAATATAAAAATAAAGTGACAAGTGCTGGATTTGCTTCGCCTCTAATACACCAGTCAGCTTCCTCTTCCTCAAGACAACAAATTCAGAGAGCAGATGCTGGCCCACACAGACACACAACCATGCACACACACACACACACACACACACACACACACACACACACTCATTCATTGGAGTAAGTCAGCGAGGGATAAAATGGGAAAAATAATATAAGCTGTCACTCGAGTTGTGAAGAACAACAGCGGAAATGCCAACAGGCAAAAAACTGTGGATAAATGTATTGGGACACATGTCACTTGAGTCAATAAATGGACCACTACCAAGGCCCGAAAATAAAGCCAAATAGTAGCTATTTTACTGGCTAATAGAAACTATATTTCAGGATGATAGTTGTCAGTTGCTGCTAGGAAAAGTTCATAGGGCTGAAATATGGAGTAGTTGACCCATGGGCTAGTGAAAAGTTCTACATGGGCGAGCAGGGGCTGACAGCACACTCGGAAAACTACCCCCAAAACAAAAATATAATATTGGCTAATCTATATTAAATATATGTAAATAATGTCAAAGTCTTCCAAAAATTCAGTTTTTAACAACCAAAACAGTTTTGTTCATGTGTACCAAATGCCAAAGTCCAATGACAAATCAAATCATTACGACATTTTTTTCAGTCAGTTATTGCTGGGTAGAATTTATTGGGCTGGACTACTCTATAGTTGCCCTATGGGACAATGAAAATATTGGCATTACCTCACTAGGCTGGTGCCAAACACAGGGCTGTCGAATGCAGTGCCACTTAACAGAAACACAGTAAGTAAGAAAATTACTCCAGAAACAAAAATATAAACTGTGGTTCTCTGTATAAAATATAAAATCTCTGTTAATGACCGCAAACCTATATTTGTATGTAAATAAGTATTGAAGTCAATTGTTGCTTGGCAGATTTTTAGGGCTCAACCATTGTTGCCCCGTGGCCCAATAATAATATTTTTTTAAAAACTGCCATAAACTTACCACACCAACTAGTCAGTTTGATTGCAACCTCTTGACAGATGGCTGACGGAAACAGGAAGTCTGAAAGACTGACCGAAAACCTATATTTGTATGTGAATAAGTATTGCAGTCAATTGTTGCTTCGCAGGTGGCACGGTGGACGACTGGTTAGAGCGTCAGCCTCACAGTTCTGAGGACCCGGGTTCAATCCCCAGCCCCGCCTCTTTGGAGTTTGCATGTTCTCCCCGTGCCTGCATGGGTTTTCTCCGGGCACTCCAGTTTCCTCCCACATCCCAAAAACATGCACATTAATTGAAAACTCTAAATTGCCCGTAGGTGTGAGTGTGAGTGCAAACGGTTGTTTGTTTGTATGTGCCTTGCGATTGGCTGGCAACCAGTTCAGGGTGTACCTCGCCTCCTGCCCGATGATAGCTGGGATAGGCTCCAGCACGCCCGTGACCCTAGTGAGGAGAAGCGTCTCAGAAAATGGATGGATGGATGGATGTTGCTTCGCAGATTTTTAGGGCTCGACCATTGTTGCCCCACGTTCCATTACATTTTTTTCCATTTTCTGTCCTGCTTATCCTCACTAGGGTCGCGGGCATACTGGAGCCTATCCCAGCTATCATCGGGCAGGAGGCGAGGTACACCTTGAACTGGTTGCCAGCCAATCGCAGGGCACATACAAACAAACAACCATTCAGAATCAGAATCAGAATCATCTTTATTTGCCAAGTATGTCCAAAACACACAAGGAATTTGTCGCACTTACATTCACACCTACGGGCAATTTAGAGTTGTAAATTAACCAAGCATGCATGTTTTTGGGATGTGGGAGGAAACCGGAGTGCCCGGAGAAAACCCACGCAGGCACGGACGGGGAGAACATGCAAACTCCACACAGGCGGGGCCGGGGATTGAACTGTGAGGAAGACGCTCTAACCAGTCGTCCAACGTGCCACCCCCATGGCCCAATTAAAAAAAAAAAAACTGCCATAAACTTAACTACACCAACTAGTCAGTTTGATCCACAACCTCTAGACAGACAGCTGACGCAAACAGAAAGTCTGAAAGACCGACCGAAAACCTATATTTGTATGTGAATAAGTATTGAAGTCAGTAGTTGCTAGGAAGATTTTTAGGGCTCAACCATGGTTGCCCCATGGCACAATAACAATAACAAATTTAAACTGCCATAAACTAGCCACACCCATAGGTCTGTTTGATTGACAACCCCAAGACAGACAGCTGACGGTAACAGGAAGTCTGACATAAGATGGGTAAATTTTCCCAAAACAAAACAAAATTACGTCACGTGATACATCTATAGTTGTTGCGAGGCACAATTCCAAGGGCTCACCCAGTTGCCCCATGGGCCAATGAAATAATTAGCTTTAGCTAGCCAGAAGACACACTCACTAGGTTGTTTGACTGACCCAAAACGTTTTTCCCCCAACAAAATTCTAATCAATTACATCACATTACATAGTTGTAGTTAGTTGTTGCTAGGCAAAATTCATAGGTACTGCCAATTGTTTTACCATGGGTCAATAAAAAACGAGATTTCAGATGGAAAAATAGAGGCGTGTTTTTCCCGATGAAATGATGATGAAAAGCCGGTAGCAAAGGCGTGTTTTTCCCGATGAAATCATGATGAATAGCCGGTAGCAAAGTCTTGGAGGTCATTCCTCTTATCTGGATCATGTCCTGGTCCAGTGGAACGTCTCCACCGAGATCCCGACCCGACTGATAATAAAATCTCAGCCTTCCCTGACTTAATAAATCCGCATTCATCCCCCTCGACCTTGACTTCTGCCTTTCATGGCCGCACTTATTTCCATAAGTGACTCTGAAGAGGAAATATGAGCACAAAGAATACAGGCTCCAGTGTCGCTATGCTGTTTTGTTCAGCTGAAGGGTGCTTGATGATGAGCTGCGAGGTTTAATGGAGGGAAGCTAATGGTCCCCTCAAGCTTCCTCAGCTCAAACAAGCAACTCCTTTAACAGGAGCTTGACTTTCTGCCTTAAGCCTGCCAGTAATTACTCTCAAGTGCGAGGGGAAAAACATGGCTCCAGGACGCCGTCATTCTTCCACCGTCCTAAAAGAGGTGCTAATGCTAACATTAGTGGCGCCTTCAAAGCTAAGAGGTCATTGTTCTTTAAGACCCAAGCAACTGGTCAAATTATAGTTTCAAGGACTTACCCATACATTTAAGTGACTTCCAAAATTGGCTGGGTAGTGCCACCTGGATTTAAAAAAATAAAAAATCTAAATCAGCCTCCAAACACAGTTTCATGTAGCAATGTGAAATTCGATCGGCATATCTATTATGAGTAGACCCTCAAAAAAGCCTAAAGAACCCATGCCTAAAGACACTGCAAGTCTGCCATTTTGTTTTAAAAAGTTCATTTTAGGATCATTTTGGTCATGTACAGGTTTGTTTTGAATCTTTTTGAAAATTGAGCCCCCCAAAGCTATTTTCATGTAGAAACATGAATTTTGGTCGGCATGTCAATCATGAGTAGACCCACAAAACAATCTAATGAAGACATGCCTGAAATGACACAGGAAGTCTGCCATTTTGGTTTGAAAAGACAGAGATCTCAAAGAAAAGCCAGGATTCATAAGCCTTCATCAGCAGCCCAACAATTGACAGCTCCCCACTGTTAGATTAATTTCTGGTGTGTCCGTTTTCAGCATATTGCTTTGTTGTTATTAGCATTAGGATTCCCAGTCCAAAGACAAAGGACAAAGGCATCATCTTCTTGACTTTTTTTGACAGTCGGTAACAATTTGAAATGTAAGCGTACAGGTCTTAGCTCTCATTTGGTGAAAGTACACCGTTAGCACCGTTTCCATTGTTAGCGTTATGCCTTCCCTGCATGGACGATTATCGGTTTGACTTTGACTCCAACAAGCAAACAGCTTTTAACCTCTACACCAGGCGGCAGTCATTCGCCATCACTCGTCACCTCAGGCGCCACCACCGTCCAAGTTCTGCCATTAAAAAACCCAATTGGAAGCAAGCGGGGAACTCCGAAGGAAGGCGAGAGCGAGCAAGCAAGTGACCGTCGGCATGCAAATGAGCACAGCGTGCGGCGCCATTATCTTTCATTAGGCTGGGATTAAAGTCGTTTGCTCTTGTCGGGGCTATCTGTCAGCGAGATGGCGTGGAAATGAAATGCAGAGAGAAAAGGAGATCATATGTGATGATGATGACAGGTGGCAGAGTGTGTGTGTGTGTGTGTGTTTGTGGATGGCTTTGTATGTGTATGCTTGCGTGTGTTTGCGCATGAGAGTATGTACGTAGGTGTGTGTGTGTGTGCACGTGCGTGTGCACGTGTGTATGCGCGCGTGTGTTTGTGGATGTTTGTGCATGTGAGTGTGTGCATCCGCGTGTGTGTGCACCCATGTGCGCGTGTGAATGACCTAGCCGATCAAAAGCTTTTGGTTCCAAACTCGGCACAGGTACAAATGATGCTTCACAAGCGCTCAGCCGTGTGAAATGATCACGTCACGCTCTCTCTCACACATCCTTGGCGTTTTGTCCAGAACAAGAACCCTGATGATTTTCTATGATGTCCTATTCAAGCATCCTCCAAAAGCAATTCTGTAGAAAGTTTTCCCTGCAGGAGAAAATATCAATTTATCAGTATCGGCCTACCCGATACTGCAATCAATTCCCAGGAGAAAATCTAAATTACTTAAATTTACACTCAGAACTGGGCATTTTCTTTACTTTTCACTAATGTGGCATCTCAGTGTTTTTGTCCAATTTGCCCATTAGTGTTGAACAGAACGATGCTTCAATATCAATACTCTCATACCAGCCTTCCCAATGCTTGAATCGAGTCGCATGACAAAATATACAGACTGCGATAATAGCCTTTCCGATACCGGTATCAATTCCCAGGAGAAAATGTTGATACGCCATTACCAGCTGTTCCAAGAGTGGAATCGATTCCCAGGAGAAAATACGGATACAGTCTTCCCTCGCATATTAGCTACTCTCTGATTTCACGTATTTGCTGATCTTTTTGGGGGGTGGGACCTATCCTCTGTTGTTAACTAAAAAAAATACAATTTGCTACTTATGTGCTAAGGCCAAAGCCCAGTATAATAAATATTGATTTGGTGCCATCCTGTGGCATTTTGGTACGTGGAGCTATGTTGAGGTGAATTGAAGAGCTTCGCGTTGGGCTTTGCCGCCAGCTTGTGGCATTTATAGGCAACGATAAACCTTTCGCTGCGGCGTCAATTACTCACGGCAAGACTCGCTCGGTCCACTGTACTGAAATATTAATACTTGGATACTAGCTTTCCCGATACAGGAACTGATTTTCAGGTGAAAATATCAAAGCTCCTTGGCACAACACTGGCATGGATTCTCAGGGGAAAATCCATCTTTTCTGATATTGGAATTGAGAAGAAGAAACTCAAGGCTTTACGTTGTCGTTACTACTTGTATATTCTGGTGTTGTTGTTGTTAGCATTCCAACGTTAGTATTGCCAGGCTGCTTTTGACTTATTTATCATCGCGAGGCCCGAGGTCACAATTTTGTGCATTAGCTTCCCGCCTCCGTGTGAGGTTATTTTAGTAGCTTTACGATAGCATTACACTACTAGAAAAAGGCGAATAAATTGAGCTGTGACAAAATCATCATCTTCATCATCATCGCCCTCTAATCTACTGTATTCTATAGCCGTAATGCTTGCTGTTGTTCATACATGGATCACAATGTGTTGGAACAGACAGGATTTACACCAGCTTGTGTGGAAGGGCATCATCGTGGAAGCATCTTCTATCCAAAAGTAAGTGGATAGTCTGATATAATACCGGCTTCCACAATGTACGAATCGACTACTGGAAGAAATTATCAACACTGAAATGTCAATAATTCTGATATTGACTTTCCTGGCACAAGGACTGGACAATATCCCAATACCAGCCTTTGTTTTCAGGTACTGGAATTGATTC
The DNA here is from genome assembly GCF_024500385.1 of Phyllopteryx taeniolatus. Classification (NCBI taxonomy): domain Eukaryota; kingdom Metazoa; phylum Chordata; class Actinopteri; order Syngnathiformes; family Syngnathidae; genus Phyllopteryx; species Phyllopteryx taeniolatus. Next base: position 1,284,310 of record NC_084515.1, on the reverse strand, counting down.
ACAGGAGAAAATATCAAGACTGAAATATTGGTACGCCGATACCAGCCTTCCTGATATTGGAATTAATTCCCAGGAGACAATACCAGTTTTGACTAAATCCCCTTAGAGCAGGGGTGTCAAACTCATTCTTGTCACAGGCCACATTACAGTTACGGTTTCCGTTTAGAGGGCCATTATAAATGTGAGACCATATAATGTTTGATGTTTAATCACCTCATCATATTATTACATATTGACAACAACTTGATGGATAACCATTTTTTAAATCAGAGTCAAAGCATAATAGTTTTTTCAACTATAGTTCAAGGTATAGTAAAAATTTTAGCTAGAATTGTGGACGTTTCGGAGGCCATTTAAAATGATGTGGTGGGCCTTGAGTGTCACACCTGTGCTCGAGAGACAATATCAAGTCTGAAATATTGTTACTCCCAAACCAGGTTTCCCAATACCAGAATCGAGTTCCAGGAAAAAAATATTGATACTCTGGTACGGGCGTTCTCGATACAGAAATTGATTTCCAGAAGAAAACGATGATACTGAAACGTCAATAGTCTGATACTGTCCTTCCTTTATTCATTCATTCATTTTCCGTGCCGCTTATCCTCACTAGGGTCGTGGGCGTGCTGGAGCCAATCCCAGCTGACTCTGGGCAAGAGGCGGGGTACACCCTGCCAGCCAATCGGAGGGCACATAGAAACAAGCAACCATTCGCTCTCACAGTCACATCTACGGGCAATTTAGAGTCTTCAATTAACCTACCATGTATGTTTTGGGGATGTGGGAGGAAACCGGAGTACCCGGAGAAAACCCACGCAGGCACGGGGATAACATGGAAAGTCCAGACAGGTGAGGCCAGGATTTGAACCTGGGTCCTCAGAACTGTGAGGCAGATGTGCTAACCAGTCATTCACAGTGCCATGTCCTTCCTTCATAGTGGAATCTATTCTCAGGAGGTAATATTATAACTGTGATACCGGCCTTCACAACAATGGAATCGATTCCCAGGAGAAAATATCGATACTTTGATACCAGCCTTCTCGATACTGAAATTGATCCCCAGGAGAGAATATTGTTACCAAACTATCAACACTATGACACCAGCTTTCCCAATACTGGAAATACTGAATATTGATTCTCCGATACCAGCCTTCCTAGTACAAGAATTGACAACACCCTATGGCCTTAGCCTTACTAATAAATTCTCAGAAAAAGAAATATGAATATTGAAATATCGATTTTGGTATTGATATTTACGGTCCTGGAATCCAAGAAGTAATATCTATATCAGTCCCGCCAAAACCATCTACTGTTTTACTTGGTATCATATCGGCAAGGAAGACCGTTTTATTGCTGATGTATCTTCTAAAGTGTCATTTTGGTTCATTTATTAGCCTGGAGGCAGACAGCAAATCAAAACTTTTTGCTACACATGAAGCACGAGTCGTGAAGAAACGTTTTTGCTGTCTTTGCCGCCCCCTAGCGGCCAAGAAAGCAGTACATGCCCTAAAAAAACACAGCCCTTATGTGTTTTGTGATCCTCTTAAACGCACACACACAGAAATGATGAACAAGAAGATGAAACAGATGGAGAAGGAGGACGAGGAGGAGGCTGACGACACATTTTTACACTCAGGAGGAGGAAGAGTCGACATCAAATGTGCCCTTAGGGGAAGAAGATGAAAAGGAAGAAGAGAACAAATGACGTCCTAGATGCTTTCAACTTTTTTGCATCTTGGCGAGCTACCTTCTGACCCTTTTGAGGATGACTCACTGCATGCATGAAGATGATGACGAGTAGATAAAATGCACCCTCATCATCCTCACCCTCGACACACTTTATAGATCTATTTTCTCCACATAAAAGATCCAAGAAATGAGCTCCCAGGTTCTCGTTTGCATATCAAATATCAAAGAAACAAGCAAGTCAAACATTTTAATTGCAACTTTTCCCACTCGCGGTCCATTTTTAGTGCACTTTCTTGCTTATTTATAAAGTGGACCGAGTCTCTGAGTTGTCGCAAGCCGGCCGAGAAGGCTCCGCAGCGGGGGTCGCGCTCGCTGCGTCTCCCTTCTCCTCCTCCGGTGGGCAAGAAAGAGAAAGAAAAAGTGCCCAGATGAAAGCAGCGAGCATGCTCACCTTGTGCTGGAGTCGCGCACAACAGCGACGAGAGCGCAAACAAACAAATCCACGGGGTTCTGCTTCGGCGCGCATCCATAGTGATGAGAGGATGAGGAGGATGGTGCGGATCCTTCTCCTCTTCCCTTCCTCTTCTCTACTGGTGATGCAAGTGCGCACTGAAGGAGGAGATGTGAGAGAGAGCGAGAGAGAGAGAAAGAGAGAGAGAGAGATCAGAGAGAGAGAGAGAGAGCGAGAGAGAAGGAGGGTGGGGGGGAGGAGAGAATAAGAGAGTGAGAGCGGAGTGCGATAAAGAGAGAGCAGAGTCAGGAGAGCGAGTGGAAGAGAAAGAGGCCTGAAGAGAAGGTAAATGAGGGAGAGAGGAGCAAAAAGCGGTAAAGGTAGGGGAGAAAATGAGAGAGAGGAAGGAAGGAAGGATGAGGGAGGAAGGAAGGAATGATGAAAGAAGGAAGGAAGGAAGGAAGGAAGGAAGGAAGGAAGGAAGGAAGGAAGGAAGGAAGGAAGGGAGGAAGGAAGGGAGGGAGGAAGGAAGGAAGGAAGGAAGGAAGGAAGGAAGGCAGGAGAAATAGAGAGGGAAAAGGGGGTGGGTCAGGTGAGGGAGGAAGGCAGAAAGGAAGTTTGGTGAACTAAAGAAGGAAATGAGGAGGGGTTCAGGAGAGGCCCAAACATTTTGGCATATTCATAGGAGTACACAATTCTCAAAATTCAGCCCCCGACGCAAGTTTTACAGCACCAACATGAAATTGGGTCAGCGTGTCCGCCACGAGTAAGCCCACAAAAAAAGTCTCCAGAAGCCATTCCCAAAAAGACACAACAAGTCTGCCATTTTGGAGAGCCATGAACGCCACATACTGTATTTGAAAGTGTATTTCCCTGAGAGACATGTAATATTCTTTAACATGGCATACAACTAAATGCATGCATTTTTAAGCAAGACCAACAATTTTAGAATATAATAAGTCTCTGAATGTATTATTTTTAATAACTTTGTTCTACTGACGCTAACCAACAATAAATAAAATAATGCGACGTCTGTTGCAGCGTTTTACGTGGTGAGGTTGAGCCTCATGCAGCCTCTGTCCATTTGTCCTGAAATGTACGGTAGTCCTCGACTTTCTTTCTTTTCGCCAGCTTGGCAAGTTTGCTCTGCAGAATTAGTTAGCTATTTGATATAAAGGAAGGAAGTTTAGTCACTGATGGTGTAGTGGTACACTCGCCTAACTTTGGTGCGGGCAGCGTGGGTTCAGTTCCCACTCAGTGACGGTGTGAATGTGGGTGTGAATGGTTGTCCGTGTCTTTATGTGCCCTGTGACTGACTGGCGACCAGTTCAGAGTGTAGTCCGCCTCTTTGCCCCAAGTCAGCTGGGATAGGCTCCAGCGTCCCGTGACCCTAACCAGGATAAGCGGTGTTGAAAATGGATGGATGGAAGGAAGGAAGTTTATTTCTTGACCTCACAATGACCTGGGTATTATCCAATAACACTAGAGTTTGGTGTCTGACGCTAATGTATCCGGAAGGACAGCTGTCAAGGCTCCAGCCACCCGCATCGGTAGATCATTGGTAAACCCCCAAAAAATTCTGAAGAGGCCATGCCCAAAAGAACACAGGAAGTCTACTATTTGGCTTTGAAGCAGCCATTTTGAGTAATAATAAATAGCCTTTCACTTCAAATATGAACTTGTCCTTAGAGATTTTAAAAATTCAGTCCCTGAGGCCAGTTTAAATTAGAATCATGAAATTGGCTTGTCTATCATGGCCATTCTCAAAAACACACATGAAATCCGCTATTTTGCTTTAAAGCAACCATTATGGGTAAAATGAGCCATTTAAAAGCGGCACTTGTTCAAGGAATTTTGAAAATTCAGCCCCTGGAGCCATTAATTAGCAACATGAAATTTGGTAGTCATGTCTATCATGGGTAAAGCCGCAAAAAATGTCTCGATCCATGTCTTAAAAGGCACAAGAAGCCTGCCATTTACGAAAGATTCAAGGAGTTTAATTGTCATACAAATACATTGACACATGATATGGCAGGAAATTTGATACCCAAGGTACCAGATTAGCCCAATAAATCTCAAGATTTGTGAAATATGAATAGAATAAGAAAATAAGATACAATAAGACAACAGAGAAAAGATAAAAAATACTTATTTGCAGTTGTGAATGTGCGCAAAGGTGCAAATGCAGCAAGGATTAGCATGCAGTGAAAACACAAATGCCAGGGGCATGAATTGCACATAATATTCACATGATATGTTCCATGGTCCTTGTACTTGAGCAGAATTTTGTAGCAGCCATTTTTGGTCATATAGGCATTTACTTCAAAGATTAATTTATCCAAGAGATTTTGAAAATTCTGCCCCCCAAAGGCACTTACTGTATGTAGCAACATGAAATTTGGTTCGCATGTCCGTCATGGGTAAACCCACAAAAAAGTCTCAAGAAGCCATGCCCGAAAAGACGCAGGAAGTCTGCCATTTTGGTTCAAAGCAGCTATTTTTAGGGTCAATTTGTGAATTTCAAAGTGTCCTTCTAGGGCAAATGATTTATGAAGTCATAGCTCATGATTTTTTATTTATTTTTTAAATTCAGCCCAAACATCAGTTTAACTTGACAACATGCAGAGGTGGGGAGGATTGCGGTACATTTACTGCGTTACATTTACTCAAGTAACATTTTGGATAAATTGGACTTGTCAGAGTAGTTTTAATGAAGCATACTTTTTACTTTTACTCGAGTATTTGTGTTTAAAAGAAACTGTACTTTTACTCCGTGACAATAATCTACATGCCGCTCACTACAGTCACTATTCTACTGTCACAAGTAACTGTTAAACATGCATCTTCTGGGTTATGTTCTGTTCTGTTCTCTCTCTCTTTCTCTCTCTCTCTAATGTTTCTGTAAGGCCCTATGCATGGGTTGTTGTCTTTTTCCACTTCAAAATTGAAATGGTGGCAGTTGTGTGTGGACTGCTATTGAACATGAGTTTGAACGTGATCTGTTACTTCTGAACACAACCACATGCCAGTGATCAGAATCATCTTTATCAGAATCATCTTGATTTGCCAAGTATGTCCAAAAAAGTTATCTGGTAATGCCGGTACTTTTTTTGACAATTGTCCTCTAGCACTTAGAGCAGTTCGAATGACTAATATTGCAATAGTCCAGTGCAATGACCATTGTGCAAAGGGCGCTGAGACTTCAAGCGAGTAGTACAATAATCTGGGACAATGTTGATTGTGCAAATGTTGCAGATACTCCTCAGTCAGTGTGCAAGTGGGGCAGATGCTACTCTGGCATGAGTGGCCAGTATTGGTCAACAACAGATATGCAAATAGTGCAGCGTGGCGAGACTACTACAGTGAGCGCACGAGTAACATATAATTGGCCCGACGGAAATGTGACAACAAACTCAAGACAAAAAAATTGCCAGCATGTTGTCATGGAATTGTAGGTTTGGTGTTTAAGAAGTTGATTGCAAGAGGAAAGAAGCTGTTGGAATGTCTGCTAGTTCTAGTTTGCATTGATCGGTAGCGCCTACCTGAGGGAAGGAGCTGGAAGAGCTGGTGACCAGGATGTGGAGGGTCCAAGAGGATTTTGCACGCTCTTGTCTTAGTTCTGGCAGCGTGCAAGTCCTCAAGGGTGGGTAGGGGGGTACCGACAATCCTTTAAGCAGTTTTGATTGTCCGTTGCAATCAGAGTTTGTCCTTTTCCTGTAGCAGCACCAAACCAGACTGTGATGGAAGACCACAGGACTGATTCGATGACCGCTGTGTAGAACTGCCTCAGCAGCTCCGGTGGCAGGCCGTGCTTTCTCAGAAGCCACAGGAAGTACATCCTCTGCTGGGCCTTTTTTAGGACGGAGTTGATGTTGGTCGCCCACTTCAGGTCCTGAGAGACTGTAATTCCCAGGAACTTGAAGGTCTCGACGGTGGACACAAAGCAGCTGGACAGCGTGAGGGGCAGCTGGGGCGAAGGATGCCTCCTGAAGTCCACGATCATCTCTACAGTCCTGAGCGTGTTCAGCTCCAGGTTGTGTCGGCCGCACCACAGCTCCAGCCGCTCCACTTCCTGTCGATATGCAGACTCGTCACCGTCCTTGATGAGGCCGATGACAGTGGTGTCATCTGCAAACTTCAGGAGTTTGACAGCCGGGTGCATTGAGGTTCAGTCGTTCGTGTAGAGAGAGAAGAGCAGCGGAAAGAGGACACAACCTTGGGGCGCCCCAGTGCTGATGCTGCGTGTGGATGAGGTGGTCTCCCCCACAGTTTAGAGTTGGAAATAGGCATTATGATTGAGACAGTTTGCCTTTTATTTTTATTTTAAGTAACTAATGTTTTGGGAGGTCATTTGCGCCAACCTGGCAACACAGTCTGCATTGTTGCGCACTTGGCAGTGTGAAGTAGCCGCCTGCATAAACAACAATGGAAGGAGCTCCAAATATAATAACATTTTGATTCAAGGATTATGTTGCCGATGAAGTCTGCAAAAGAGGATGGCAACCTGCATGGCTTGCAACTCGCGCATTAAAGACACAACAACAACGACGTCGAACTGCATCACGACAAAAAAACTCACAAAAACAGGTAAGCTAATTTAACAGTTTTGCTAGCTGGTCAAACATTAAGTTTCATACACTGGTTTGGGATGATTAAAAATACAAATGATGTGATTTTGAACGTTTTAGTACAGCTAAGTAATGTAACTACGGGGGACGGTTTATGATTATTGACCAAACCTTTCATTTCGGTTTACATAGGCACGCAAATGTCACTCTTTTTTTCTCTCTTTCTCATGCAGTCTGGAGCAGAATATAGCATCTAAAATATAATGCCAACCTTAGAAAGCGGAAGAAGTGATGTGGCGTTGCTAGCGTTGTGGAGATAAAAAAAACATTAAAAAAAGTGTGGAGACATTTACGGTATAGGTCTTACTGTATGGGATCACTTTGCATTACGATCACAGCGATAAAAATGTTGACAAAAGTGCGTTCCACTATTAGTAAGTAGAGTACAAATTGTGAGTAGGTATATAATTTTCACACTACTGAACGTGTTTATTGAAGTTTCACCATTGAAATGTCATCTATTGTATCTGCCCTGTGATAACACTTTTTGCACATTTTTTTTAAATTAAGACCACAGCATATGAAACATAACCTTTAATCTAATGGCAATTGTCAATTGTCCAGAGTCAGTGCTTCTAAATAAATTAACAAGCCCGACTGAATTATTTAATTAAAGTGGACACAGAAGGAATGCAGATTTTGTTCACAGTCGGGCTCTGAGATCGACAGACTCAGGTCAAATAGTGGAGCAAAGAGTCCAATGCAAACATGGTGAAGCAGCATTTAGCTATTATGCTGCACACAAATGGAATAAGTTGCCAACAGAAGTGACGTCAGCCCCAAGTGTGCATGTTTTTAAGTCCAGGTTAAAAACTCTTCTTTTTTCCCATGCTTTTTTTAGAGCATTTCCACTTTTAAATATTTCTTGCACTGTATGCTGTTTTAATTGTATTTTTATTTATTTTATTTTTTTTCTCTTTGTTTTAAATGTTTATAAGCTGTTTTTTCTTTGTTTTTAAATGCTTTTAATCATGTAAAGCACATTGAGTTACCTTGTGTATGAAATACGCTATATACATAAATTTGCTTTGCTTTGCTTATTATTCCCTTAATTCTGAATCTCTTTCATTCTCCATTAGCTCATTAGGTACACATCTAATTATATGTGACCGACAGAAAAGAGTCTTGTATTTTACTTAATTGTGTTCTCTTAAGAACCGTAGGAGTTACAAAGCTGTCATCAAGTACACAGCATAGTTTGCTCAGAAATTAAGTTCAGTTAAATTGAGTTTGAAATACAACGTCAAAATAATTCAGTGCAGTCAACTCAATCCATCATAATCTCAGTTGTTGTTCATTTAAGTTTTATAGGGTGTGAATACTTTTTTTAGTATTATGATTTATGGGGGGGGAAATGTGAAAAAACATTTTCTTACCACTCCAATATATGTTGTGACTGGAGCAAGTTTGTGTGACTTACTTAAACCAAGTCATGACTTGGGACTTGCTTGAGACTTGAAGGTTATGACTTGAGACTTGCTTGTGACGTGCACATATTGTATGTGACTTTCTTACACCTGCTAGACCGATGGGCAACACTTAAATTGCTATATTTAAAGTTCACCGATAATAAACTGTAAAATAAAACTAAAATAAAGTCAAACTACTAACCGTTTGAACATTCTTCACAAACATTTAAACGGGAATGACTATGATGGTGAGCTTTTCAGGACACTTTCACGCTTTCATGTTATTTTCTTTAGCATCTGCTTGGTCACATCAAGGGTTTAGGTCACCCTTCTGTTTTGGAATCACTGCTTCAGAAGAATGAACAGCTGAAAGTCAATGCAAATAATTTTGTTTGTGTGATGGGGAAAAAAACGATTATTTTCTCCCACAGCCGAGGAATGTTTGTGCACTCGCTGTCTGATTGCAAAAAAAAAAATCATTTCGATCTTCACAGTCAGTCAGAGTGCAAATGTGTCCGAGGGGCTCGATGAAGATGCTCGGGTTTATCTAAGCTGACGCGTCAGCAGCCTCCAAAGCGGACAGAGCGTCTGTGGCGTGATAAGCCGTCGATGTTTTATCCACGCCGCGCTCTTAGCAGTTTATCTGGGATCAAACACCGCTAAGACCATTTTTTTGTCCATCCAAAAATCCCTCTGTGTGCAGATTCTTCCTTTTATGTGATTCAAAGAACCGCAGTGAATAGTTTTTGCTTGTGATAATGATTCAGAGGATGAGTGAGTCAGTAACAAAGGACTTGCTTTGTTTTAGTGGGGGAAAAGTTGATTAAAACACAATCTTCTTGTTCATTTATCAAACTTTTTAACAAGCTGCAGGCAATTACCTGAACACAAATGTTTCATAATTTTGCGTTGGTCATCTGTCTTGTTTTGGTAGTACTGTGATCTGGTAAAATCTTTAATGTTTAAAGACCCCTGGAGATGGATCAAATTACACTAAAGTAGTCGCCTACATGAAAACTCCTGTGCCTTTCTGGGCATGAATCCTGAAACTTTTTTGTGGGTCTACTCATAATAGACATCCATCCATTTTCCATACCCCTTATCCTCACTAGTGTTGCGGGCTTGCTGGAGCCTATCCCAGGTGACTCTGGGTGAGAGGCGGGGTACACCCTGAACTGGTTGCCAGCCAATCGCAGGGCGCATAGAAACAAACAAGCATCCACCCACTATCAGGAGTTTGCTTTTGGAAATGGCCAAAATGACCCTAAAATGGTCCCTTCAAACCAAAATGGATTATTTGCATTAGTTCCTGAGGGGGGAACTAATATGCAATTATGTGGCTCCACATTGCTGTTAAATACCTTGAAATAGTTAACTTGAAAAAAAGAAGTTTTTATTATTATTTTTAAAAAAATATGTTTTGGGGTTTTGTGGGGTGGAGGGTGCATTTTTATTCATGGTTTATGCCAAATATGATACATTTTCATTTTATTTTATTTTAGTTGAATAGCTGTAAATAAAATTGTTTCAACTTATTAAAAATTATTTGTAATTTTTGTTGCTGTTATATGATTCTTTATTTGTTTTTTTTTTGGTTTGATTTTTAAATTGTCTGCATTTTAATATGTGGTTTGTGCCAAGAATGGTAAATTTCATTTTTATTTTTATTTTTTTTTTTTGCATTTTTGATGACCCTACCATCCTTTTGGTTTAAATTTGGTAACAATTGAACAATATTTCTTGGAGGTGTTCGTGTTTGAATATGGACCAAACCAAAATGAATTATTCCTTTTTGAATTATTTCCGGGCGGCACAGTGGACGACTGGTTAGAGCGTCAGCCTCACAGTTCTGCGGACCCGGGTTCAATCCCCGGCCCCGCCTGTGTGGAGTTTGCATGTTCTCCCCGTCCGTGCCTGCGTGGGTTTTCTCCGAGCACTCCGGTTTCCTCCCACATCCCAAAAACATGCATTAATTGGTGACTCTAAATTGCCCTTAGGTGTGACTGTGAGTGCATATGGTTGTTTGTTTGTATGTGCCCTGCGATTGGCTGGCAACCAGTTTAGGGTGTACCCCGCCTCCTGCCCGATGATAGCTGGGATTGGCTCCAGCACGCCTGCGACCCTAGTGAGGAGAAGCGGCTCAAAAAATGGATGGATGGATCAATTATTTACTATAGGGGGAAAAAAAAATATTTCAATTTCCAAAATCAGAATAAATCAGATTTCCTGTACAAACTCTGCCTGGCAACCAGTGACCACAAGAGTGATAAGAGATAATATATGCCTTTATTTAGCCCACAATGGGGAGATTCCCATTGTTGACAGCAGCAGTACACACATACAAGTACACTCCACAAGAAAACAAACAAACAAACAAACAAACAGTGCACAAACAGTAAGCGGACTATGTATTTTTATACATAGTCCAAAATAATTACGAAATATTGCAAGCTAACAGAATAAAAATAAGATATAAGCCTACAAAATATTACACAGGATGTAAAGTGCAACAATGCAGATAAAAATATATACAGTATATCTAAATGTAATTTATGGGTATTGCACATTTGACAGGCTATTGCACATGTTGTTGGTCCACTCCACTGGGAGCGGAGCTGCTTGTGGAGTCTGACAAAAGAGGGGAGGAAGGACCTTTGATGCCTCTCTTCGCACAACGGGGAGGCCTGAAGAAGCCCGTCACTGATGGAGCTTTTCAGGGCTCTTACAGTTTCATGTAGCAGATAAGCTATTCTAATGCTCCACTTTGCTGTTAAATAGCTTGTAAATATTCCGTTTTAATTTCTTTTCAATTATTTTTGTCATTTTTGTTTTGTTTTATGATTGAATTATTTCTTTTTTCTTATTTTCTTTTTTTCTTCTGGATGTTTACACATTATTTATACCAAGACTGGTGCATTATTATTTATATGCATTTTAATGCCCTACCTGTTTTTTCCTCATATGACACACCAGCTGTCTGTCAGTGCGTCCATCTCCCGTCAGCCAGTCGCGTGTCCCTTTGCTCCTGTCACTTTCCTCCTGGCTGGGTTACTTCCGCTCCTCATCCTCTTCGCCGTCTACTGTACAAACATCTATCAGTGAGGAAGAGGAGGAAGACGAGGTCTTGATGTCTTTCAGAAAGCGGCAACAAAGCCCGACGGTCTGACCTGAATCTGGCAGCATACCTGGAACGTTCCGCTTCCATTACAAACACAACGGGGGGAAAAGACGTCAACCACCAGCCAGGAAACAGATTACAGTTGTGTGTAGTCCAGCACAAATCTGATTCTTCTTTCTTACTTCTTCAAGGGAGGTTTTCAGCTTTCTATCTTTGATTTTTGGGATTGCAGAGGAAAAGAAAAGGAAGAGATTTTCTATTTGGTGAGAATCTGGGTAAAGGTGCAGGACCAGTCCAAGTGCGAAAAGAGTGATCAGAAAGTCCCTAGCCAAATTTCCACAAATTTTGGTAAAATTTGATGAAAATAGTCTTTGCAATTTAGTGAGTATCTGGTGAGACTTTAGATAAAGGGGCAGGTCCAGTTCAAGTCTCAAAGGTGCAAGGTGAGAGTTGTCTTTTGTTGTGTTTCGATGTGTGTTAGCAGGATTACACAAAACTGTGTGGGCGAATTTTCACGTACTTCGCAAAAATCGAACAAAAACTCATTTTGTAAGGAGAAAGGTGCAGATCCAGTCCAAGTACAGAAACAGGCATGAGTTAGTTAGTTATTAGTTACTTAGTTAGTTACCTAGCAAGCTAGCTAATTTGCTCGTTCGCCCATTCAGTAGCGCTAAAACTGTTCAGCTGATTTAAAAAAAAAAAATAATAAAAAATCCATAAAATAACTCGCTATTTTGGTGAGAATGTTGATCCAGTCCAAGTAGTTAGCCGTCGTACTTCACTCGCTTGAGTGGTATGGGTCAAATATATATGAGAACATAAACTGAAGAGCTTAATTATTATTGATGAGGTCAAAGCGTCTCGCAACAACATTGGTCATTCATAGCTAGTTTAATCTAACAGCTAACGCCCTGTTGGGCACGCTCTGGTAGAGAAATTGACTATTCTTTCACACATTACCTAAAGTAATGGTTTCATTAAAAAAAAAAAAAAAAGTAAGCTAAGCAAATTTATTTATATAACGCATTTCATACACAAGGTAACTCAATGTGCTTGACATGATTAAAAGCATTTAAAAACAAAGAAAAAATACAGCTGATAAACATTTAAAACAAACAGGAAAAAAATACAATTAACACAGTGTACAGTGCAAGAACTATCATTTAAAAGTGGAAATGCTCTAAAAAGCATGAGAAAAAAGAAGAATTTTTAATTTGGACTTAAAAACATGCTTCGGGCTGACGTCACCTCTGTTGGCAACTTATTCCATTTGTGTGCAGCATAATAGCTAAATGCTGCTTCACCATGTTTGCTTTGGACTCTGTGCGCCACTATTTGACCTGAGTCTGTCGATCTCAGAGCCCTACTGGGTTTATGTTCCATTAGCATTTCATGTATTCAGGACCTAAACCGTTTTGTGATTTATAAACCAGTAGCAGAACTTTAAAATCTATTCTAAAGGTGACTGGAAGCCAGTGTAAAGACTTCAGAATTGGAGTAATATGCTCTGACCTCTTTGTTCTGGTCAGAACATGAGCTGCAGCATTCTGAATGAGCTAGAGCTGTTTAATGCTCTTCTTAGGGAGTCCAGTCAGAAGACAATTACAATAGTCTACTTGAGATAAAAGCTTCTCCTGGTCTGCTTGACACATGCAAGCCTTCACTCTGGATATTTTCTTCAGTTGGTAGAAGGCAGTTTTAGTAATTGATTTGATATGACTGTTGTAAGTTAGGTCAGAATCTACAGAACACCAAGGTTTTGGACTTGGTCTTTGGTTTTTAAAGAGAGTGACTCCAGGTATTTACTAACAACAATCCTCTTTTCTTTATTGCCAAAAACAATTATCTCAGTTTTGTTGTGGTTTAATTGAAGAAAATTTTGGCTCATCCAGTTATGTATCTGTTTTAGAGTGACACAACACCTCAATTGAACTGTAGTCATCTGGAGACACTGCTAGATATAACTGTCTCATCTGCATAGCTATGATAGTTAAAATTAAAGTTCTGAAGAATTTGACCCAAGGGTAGCATATACAGGCTGAACAGGAGGGGTCCAAGAACTGACCCCTGAGGGATCCCAAAGGTCATTGCCATTCGATGAAATTGAACACTTCCAATGGTTAACAAAATAACTCCTTTCCTCCAGGTAGGATCTGAACCATTTGACTGTTGGGTGAGTGAGGTCTTTCCCTGGTTTCAGTATTAGTTTTATTGCAGCTGTATTCATATGGATTATAAATAGGGGTTTATCTTATATCTCTATTACCATTCTGGAAAATAGTGGTTCTAGTATACACCAGAAATGTTATAGAACCCTGAGGAAAACCCATCATTGCCTGAAGCTATACCTATTGGCATATTGTTTCAAGCCTTATGTAAGGGTTAATGGGGCATCTAAAAACTCTTTACTTTCTGAAGTTAATTGAGGGATGTTTAGGTTATTGAAAAAAAGTTTCAATGTCATTTTTATTCGGCTTATTATGGGATGAATATAAGCTACTGTAGTAGAAATTTGGCTTTGATAAGATGACAAACTTGTGTTTCTCTTTTTTTAAATTAATGCCTTATGTTTTTGATACTCACAAGAAATGCCAAGTTTAAACTGAAATCTATTTATATTTGTTTGAAATTGCCTCACTAGAAACGTTTGTAGACAAGAAAATGCAGTTTCCTGCTATATGCATAATGTGAATTTAAGAAATATACTGTTGATTATCTAAAAGAGGAAAGCAATTGGTCGTTCATTATTAAGTGAAATGTCTAATTTTCTCTTGTGTATTCATAATTTAACCAAGCAAACATATATTTCATCCTCACACTTGATTATTCCGATGGAATTGTCAGTGTAATACTCGATTACTAATTGCAGCACTACTAGATGCAAATTCTTCTTTGTGACAGGTCTATTTAACGTCACTGCAGAAATAAAGTGGGAAAAAGTAAGTCATAGCATAGCATTTTCATAGAATAACTGAAAACCTAAAATCAATCCGTTTTCAAGGGGCAATAAACTAAGTCTCAATGTTAACGATTGGCTTTGACGGTGCAAAAATTTTTTGACCAGTCCCCTGGTTTTCTTATGAAGATTCAATGCACTCGTTTATCAAATTTGTTTTGCTAAATAAATATGGATTTAAAAATATATTAAATATATAAATACAATATATAATATACTGTACACATATTAATCAAATATAAATATTCTATATCTTAAAATATCTTTTTTATTTTTTGGTAAAATGACTCGAAAGGGGCGGCACTGGTTAGAGCGTCTGCCTCACAGTTCTGAGGACTGGGGTTCAATCCCCGGCCCCGCCTCTGTGGAGTTTGCATGTTCTCCCCGTGCCTCCGGGCGCTCCGGTTTCCTCCCACATCCCAAAGACATGCATGGTAGGTTAATTGACAACTCTAAATTGACCGTAGGTGTGAATGTGAGTGCGAATGGTTGTTTGTTTGTATGTGCCCTGCGATTGGCTGGCAACCAATTCAGGGTGTACCCCGGCTCCTGCCCAATGATAGCTGGGATAGGCTCCAGCACGCCCGCAACCTTAGTGAGGAGAAGAGGCTCAGAAAATGGATGGATGGATGGATGGATGACTCGAAAGGACTCAAAACTCAAAGTGTAGTACTTGCGACTTGACTCGGGACTTGAGGGCAAAGACTTGAGACTTACATGTAACTTTAAAGCAAAGACTTGGTCCCACCTCTGCTTACAGGTGTTAAGACACTAGATAACTACTCCACATAACATCACTAGCACTGCCTTGCTCATGACTCCCTTGGTGTGTCCGTGAAATATAGCCAAACATTAGAATGCTTCTGTCTTTAAAGCAATGTTGGAAAAGTTCGGAGCCAAAATCTTGCATGTGGCATCATTCACTTGCGGCAAAAGAGGAATCTATAAGTGGAACTGTCAGGCAAGCAAACAAATGATTCCTAGGCATCAAATCACTGGGAACCGGTTCTCATAACAAACCAGCTTTTTATTTCCATCCCTACTTCTAATACTACCTCTGAAGCTAAAAAAATGCCAGGTTTTCCATTCACGTGACATAAAAAAAAAAAAAAAAAAAAGATGCGAGAATCCTGCCTTTTACAGGCTTTGCGAAAAAGGCCAAAGACTGTACTACATGTCATTTTTGATGTGGAAAACGTTGCTCCTGCGGCAGATTTCCCTTTCCGAACTCTTCCACGTTTATCAGCTCATTTTCACATCGGAGCTCCCCCGAGACATCATCCCTTTATTCCACAATGAAAGACGAAAGAACGTTTAGACAAAAGCTCTTCGGTGACATTGTGAAATCGGCAACATGTGTTCTCTGTGTTACTTTTAAAAGCCTCAGAGAAAATTTCTTCTTTTCTTCCAATTAATGAGGAAGCTTGGTGTCACACAGCAGATGGCCTCTGACACAAAAGTTAATTGCTTCTCGCCCTTTTATGAAGGAAGACCTGAAAGACGATTTAACAGAACACACTTCTTGAGAATCACTTTTCTTTTTCGTTTTTTTTTTCTTGAAACATCACTTTCTTTTATTGGCAAATGTGCCTTTTTTTGGCAGCTGTGGCTCAGTAAGTAGAGCGAGTCGTCCAGTGACCGAAGGGTCATTGGTTTGAATCCCGCCTATGACTGTTCGCATGTCAAAGTGTCCTTGGGCAAGACACTAAACCCTAATTTGCTCCCAGTGGGCCTGGCAGTGCCTTTGTATGGCAGCAGTCGCCCATTGGTGTATGAATGTGTGTGTGAGTGTATGAATGTGAGGCTTTGTAAAGCGCTTTGGGCACTGTGATAGTGTAGATAAAGCACTATATAAGTGCAGTCCTTTTACCATTCTTCTTCTTTTTCTTCTTCTTACGCATATACTGTACATTATGAACAAAAGCACCTACACAAAACACACACAAATATATTCAAACCCAAAACATAAACTAACACAAGTTTTCCAAACAAAAACGACAAACGGTCGAAACGCATAAATAAGTGAAAATGTATGAAACTAAAGTAAAAGACATGGATGGAGCCACAGCGGAAAAGACGATGCCAACAAAGGAAACACAATCATAACTCCACAAGTTAAGAATAAAGAGAAAGGCAAAAAAACAGCATAACTTATATCAAATGGACATAAACATGGTAAGTACATAACATATTTGAACCGTGAAAATATATCCGCTTAAAGCCTCCGGGTCGTTGTAGGGCTGGCTTTTCCACACTGCGACAACAAGTTGCTCTGAAGCAGCTGTGCCCGTCCACACACTAGCTGTCAAATTGCACTTAAATGAGTTATGTGGTCTTAATGGTCCATATTTCATTTTATGTATTTTTTGCACAAGAAAATTAAACTGGCAGTCATTTACAATAATATCAATGCATTTTGGAGACATTTTTAAATAATTGCCCTTTCATCGCCAAAATGTCATCTTTTTAGCAAAAAAAAAAAAAAAAAAAAAAGACTGGAGACACTGCAGAGCCGGTGTGACGAAGGAATGTGTTATACTATAAAGTGGCTGTATTACTGTACTTTAAAATGGCAGTATTAGGTAATATTTTAAGCTGTGAGGTGGACTCCCCTTAACTCCAAAATGATACCTTTTTCATTCATTCATCTTCCATTCCTCTTATCCTCACTAGGGTCACGGGCGTGCTGGAGCCTATCCCAGCCATCTCCGGGCGAGAAGCGGGGTACACCCTGAACTGGTCGCCAGCCAATCGTAGGGCACATATAAACAAACAACCATTCCCACTCACATTCACACCTACGGGCAATTTAGAGTCTTCAATCAACCTACCCTGCATGTTTTTTGGGATGTGGGAGGAAACCGGAGTACCTGGAGAAAACCCACCCAGGCACGGGGAGAACATGCAAACTCCAGACAGGCGGGGCTGGGATTTGAACTCCGGTCCTCAGAACTGTGAGGTGGATGTGCTAACCAGTCGCCCACCATGCCACCTAAAATGACACATTTCAGGGAAAAAAAAGAGAGCTTGCTTGATTTCCAAAATGCTTTGTTCAAGTTGGTATTATACCTTATATTGCTGTCATATATCGTTGCTCTCATGAAAAACAGCTAGCACCCCAAAATTATCATCAATCACTAATTTAATATGCTAAGAAATCGCTAATTTATAAGATGTGTCATCAATTAAAATGACACAAACATGACTGCGAGTGCCACACATCCTTGAACTCAAACAATCATATAGCGTTGCTTTGCACTCTGACATGAAAACAACAGCTATGGAACCGTAAAATTATCCATCGTTAATTCAATTAGCTAAAAAAATCGCTAATCTATTAGGGTCTCATCGATTAAAATGGTAATGCAGGGACAGTCTGAAACACTAAACGTAAGCGTATGAAAGCTTAATATCCCAAAACTGTCACAAATCATCACCAAAATTTACGTGGACATCTCTACTCATGGCAGCTTCAACCCCAATAAACCATGCTAGTGAGTGCTCACTGTAGTGAGAGTGCATAAGAAGAAAACACTTATTGTCCATGAACTTAAAAATATTGGGCCGATAGTTGGAATATTTTCTGAGGTGTAAGTGGGCATAAATAGAGAGGTCCACGTACATTTTTGTGACGATTGATTGCAATTTTGGGACATTAAGTGACGTCAAGTTTTTGGCCAGGAGATCCTTGTCAGGTGTGTGCTGTGTTTGACCAGCCACCCGAGCCCATCAAAGTCCGCGGTCAGCCGAGCCCCATGACCGTACAAAAAGCCTTTAATATGTCACAAAATCAAACGCCTGTTTAACGTCATCTCGCAAAACTATTTTATCTAGCTTTCAAGCCTGATAAAATAGTATCAACACAACTCCGTGATGGCAGGTGTCCGCCGTGACAGCCAGCAGTGCACAATAAAGTTTGCCTGAGTCACACAAAGCCACCATGCACAAAAATGGCTGTGTCTTCCATTGGAAATATGGTCAAATGTCTTCAATGGATTTGTGATGCAATTATTGTAAAAGTTAGCGGACGAAATCCATTTATACTGTACAGGCGGAAATTAATCTACAAACATTTGCATCATGTGGGATGAGGTAGCTATCGTCTTTCCACAACAAGGCATTTCAACAATGCCATTTTCTGAGCCGCTTCTCCTCACTAGGGTCGCGGGCATGCTGGAGCCTATCCCAGCTATCATCGGGCAGGAGGCGGTGTACACCCTGATTGCCAGCCAATCGCAGGGCACATACAAACAAACAACTATTTGCCCTCACATTCACACCTACGGGCAATTTAGAGTCTCCAATTCATGCATGTTTTTGGGTTGTGGGAGGAAACCGGAGTGCCCGGAAAAAACCCACGCAGGCACGGGGAGAACATGCAAACTCCACACAGGCGGGGCCGGGGATTGAACCCCGGTCCTCAGAACTGTGAGGCAGACGCTCTAATCAGTCGCCCACCATGCCGCCTCATTTGAACAATGGATTTTAAAAAAAACAAGCCATTTAAAATGTTTCACAATCGCTATTTTCAGTCGTTATTGTCTTAAAAAAAAAACATCCAGACTTTCAATATAGAAAAAAATTTAACCCCCAAATACGTAGCAGTTCAATGAGGAAAGGTCCTCGTCTTCTGCACACGGTGACGCGTTAAAAATGTGGGCAGATCAAAATCTAGCTGAAAATCTGATATTACTGAGTCTATTTTGCGGAAATTTCTGCAAACATCATTTTTAAGTCCAAAATTATAAAATAAGTGCCAATGTTCACAGTATTAAATCCCCATCCTCGCTCTTCTATCTTTCTCTGCGTGACTTGGGAGCACTCACAGCCGACGACGAGGTGCTCTAAAGCAGCCACGCCAGCGTGCAACCCCTGTCTACGCATTAGCTGTCAAGTCTGACTTTTTTAGATTATTTTTTTCTCCCTTCTACGCTCTTCCGTCTTTCTCAGTGTGACATGCGTGCACTCACAGCAGCCAACAAGGCACTCTAAAGCAGCCACGCGAGCTGACTATCCGAAGATAGGAGTGTAGGCATAGCGAGATAGCTGATGAGAACAAACAGACGAAAGTTCTTATATAGTGGGGCCGGGGCAACTCATATCCAGTGCATAACTGGGCACCATTTTAGGCACTCCCAAAAAATCAGGAAAACTGAATTGATGAAAAACTGTTTAACGCTATATCTCCACATTTGTGTACTACATAATTCTCAGTGTTTGTACATTTTCAGCAATTATCTTCAAACATGGCTAATGTATTTAGAAACAAATCCGTGGATTCACATTACAGGGTCTTTAAAAACCATGACAGCAGGAGGCTTCTGTTCACCCACATTTGGATTGTTTCTTTGAAGGCTTTGAGTGTTTTTAGTGGCTCTGTTCCGTGTGTTGTTAATTAGCCGCCAATCAAAGACGGCTAATAATTGCTTGAGGTAAGTAACTGATGCCTACATACATTGCTACATTTTACATTGCTTTGACGGGTACAAGCTGTCCTAAATGTCACCGACTCAGATGCCACATGGGTTTTTCATGGGCGTGAACGTTTGATAGCGTGGAGCAAACTACTTCCAAAATATAATACATGACAGAACAAGTTACTGCCCTATCAAAGTTGTATTAGATTAGTGTACTCATTTGTACCAAGTGATATTAGGGGAAAATCAAATCCCACAAAAACAAATATTGTTTTCTCCCCAAAAATGTCTTACTTTCAAAGAAATAAGATTATTACTAAAACAATTTCTGGAAAAAAAATTATTATTGACATTACACTGAGAACTAGAGTGGTCTAACTCCATTTTGCAAGAGACTGATTAATTTATGTTTTATGACTGTTTTATGAATACTTTTCACAGAAATTGTTATTTTCCTTCAGATTTTGAAATTTTGACAATTAAAAAAATAATAATAAAATTAGTTTGATAATAATTAGTACGTATAATTTATTATTATGAATGTATTATAATATTGTAAAATATATATTTTTTAAATAATTTGTCTAATAAATTAGGGTAGTGTAATAGTGGTGTAAGTCCAAATACGGGTCAAACTTACTTTTTGAACCTTCTATCCATCTCTGAACCTCATTTTCTGGTATGTTTTTGTAAAAGTTGAAACCTGGTTTCATGGGAGTTTGCCCAGTGTTGCACTGATTAATCAGTAAACGCTTTATCTCTATTAATTTCTGCACTTAACTTGAAAATAACAAACATGGAGTTAGCACATGCTAGTCCTCAGATTCTCAAGTAAGTGCGAAGGACTTACACCGTTTGACATTGAGCTTCCGTGACTGTAGCTGCCCTAAATTTCAAACTAACAGTGGATGGTAATTTGGTATTAAAATAAGAGCATTCACTTGAGCGTCTCAGGATGAGTTTAGCTTTCGCTAATCCACCCGGCATCAGCGTCACGCTGCCTGAAGCGCGACTCAGTGCAATTCTGTAGACAGCAACGCTTGCATCAGTTGTATGAGCGCAGTAGGACATGAGTATGAGGGGCCGTTAGGGACATTATTCAGTATTAGCTTTCACACTTACTATTCAAATGCTTTCACACACACACAAACTACTGAAAGGCTCTCATGAGGACTACTCAAACACTCTCATACACACGAGTCTTGCTCTGATTAACACTACTCAAATGCTCTCATTGACTACTCAAATGCTCTCATTTACACTACTCAAATGCTCTCATTTACACTACTCAAATGCTCTCATTTAAATGACTCAAATGCTCTCATTGACACTAGTCAAATGCTCTCATTTAAACTACTCAAATGCTCTCATTACCCCAATAAAATGCTCTCATTTAAACTACTCAAATGCTCTCATTTACACTAGTCAAATGTTCTCATTTACACTACTCAAATGCTGTCATTGACACTAGTCAAATGCTCTCATTTACACTACTCAAATGCTCTTATACGCACGCGTCTTGCTCTCATCAACACTACTCAAATGCGTTCACGCGAGCATGTCAATCACATTCTCGCACACATCACTGGCATTCACGAGTTCATGTCAATCATGCTCACACGTGAATAGTGTAAATCTTTTATTAGGTAGTTCAATTCAAAAAGTGAAATTATAGAGATGGACTGCACACTGCACAAACTCAGAGTGAAGTATTTCATATTTAAAATATGTATTATTTTGATGATTGCAGCACATAGCAAATTACAAAAATTCCCCATATTGAGAAACTAAAATATAACGTCAAACGAAATAGTGAATTAATTCAAGAAATAAAGTTATTTTTAACGTAGAAATGAGGCTAGAATTTGCCTTCTGAAAAGTACACCTGCGCAAGGGAGATTAAACGCGACTATCCGGCCATCCTGCGTGCAACGAACCTTATACGTTTCAGATTGTAACGCAGCGGTGTTGAAACTCTGTCTTGAGTCAAGGAGTAAACACACGTCCACTGCACTTTAGCCCGAAAGGCACATTTATTCGGCAACATTTGCGTCCGAATAATGGCGTCTCGCTCTTGATAGACGAGCCAGCCTAGCCCTACGTCATACACGACACGGCTTCTGATTGGCCGACCATTACATCATATCCTACAGCATTTACACATTAAAAGCAACCATTTTAAATCAATGAGGAAAAGCGTTATTGAAACACAATAATCAACAAGTATACGACATATATACATAAAAATATATATGTATGTACTATACAGTATAATGCTATGTAAGGCTACTGCTTAAGTTAGGCTTACTATTGTACTTTATGGCTGTTGGTCAATGCCATATTTTATTTTGAAACCACTTACTTTTCAACTCATATAAATACACGCGGCGGCACGGTGGCCGACTGGTTAGAGCGTCAGCCTCACAGTTCTGAGGTGCGGGGTTCAATCCCCGTCCCCGCCTGTGCGGAGTTTGCATGTTCTCCCCGTGCCTGCGTGGGTTTTCTCCGGGCACTCCGGTTTCCTCCCACATCCCAAAAACATGCATTAATTGGAGACTCTAAATTGCCCGTAGGCAT
The DNA here is from genome assembly GCF_024500385.1 of Phyllopteryx taeniolatus. Taxonomy (NCBI): domain Eukaryota; kingdom Metazoa; phylum Chordata; class Actinopteri; order Syngnathiformes; family Syngnathidae; genus Phyllopteryx; species Phyllopteryx taeniolatus. Next base: position 1,262,068 of record NC_084515.1, on the reverse strand, counting down.
GACTGTGAGTGCGAATGGTTGTTTGTTTCTATGTGCCCTGCGATTGGCTGGCAACCAGTTCAGCGTGTACCCCGCCTTCTGCCCGATGACAGCTGGGATAGGCTCCAGCATGCCCGCGACCCTAGTGAGGAGAAGCGGCTCAGATAATGGATGGATGGATGGATGGATAAATACACGCTCACATACACGCCTCAGATGTTTGGACACATACACTTCAAACACACTCACATGAACATGTCAGATCTAGTCACATACCATCATCAAATCCATTCATAAAATATACTCAAATCCTTTCACAATTCCATCTCAAATGCTCGCATACATACTTGTGGGAGATTTGTTTTAAGAGAGATAGATAGATAGATAGATAGATAGATGGATAGATGGATGGATGGATGGATGGATAGATAGATAGATAGATAGATAGATAGATAGATAGATAGATAGATAGTAGTTGATTTGAGTAGTGTGAATGAGAGCAAGACGCGTGTGTAAGAGAGCATTTGAGTAGTGTAAATGAGAGCATTTGACTAGTGTAAAAGAGACCATTTGAGTAGTGTAAATGAGAGCATTTGACTAGTGTAAATGAGACCATTTGACTAGTGTTATATTTGAGTAGTGTAAATGAGAGAATTTGAGTAGTGTAAATGAGAGCATTTGAGTAGCGTAAATGAGAGTATTTGACTAGTGTAAATTAGAGCATTTGACTAAACTAAATGAGAGCATTTGACGAGTGTAAATGAGAGCATTTGAATAGTGTAAATGAGAGCATTTGAGTAGGGTAAATGAGAGCATTTGAGTAGTGTAAATGAGAGCATTTGAGTAGCCAATGAGAGCATTTGAGTAGTGTTAATGAGAGCAAGACTTGTAGGTATGAGAGTGTTTGAGTAGTCCTTATGAGAGCCTTTCAGTAGTTTGTGTGTGTGTGAAAGCATTTGAATAGTAAGTGTGAGAGCTAATCCTGAATAATGTCCCTAACGGCCCCTCATAGTGTTCAGACAGTAAATCTCTTCATAGTCATGAATCATGGAGGTGGCATTCAACTTTTAAATATCTTATATAAGATGTGGACTTCAAATTCTGTCCGACTTTTCACTAAAAGCCATACACATAATGTAGAAATCCTATTTGTCCATTCGCACGCACACACACATACACACATGCATGCGGAACATACAATTGCTTGTCAATTCTGTGTATGCATACTGTAAACATCTGTTTGTCCATTCACATTACACTAAAGGCTTCTTGGCCATTGCACCATCCCTTTGTTATGAAACTCACTCACTCGCTCGCTCACTCGCTCACTCACTCACTCCCGCTGTCTCCTTTATCTTTCCATGAACACAACCTATTAACATGTCCAGTCTCATACACATATCTGGATTTAAAAATTGCGTGTTGTGTGTGTGTGAGTGTGTGTGTGTGTGTGTGTGTAAAAGTGTTTTTTAATGATGCAGGACAGTCTGCTTAATGACATGAACACGTGTGCAAGTGTAAGCGTGTTCTGGGCTGGCGTGAAGCCACTTTAATTTGGGAACACAGTCTGTTAGCAGTGAGATGGTATCGGTGTCCGCTCAGTGCTGCTCACCAAACAAAAGGACATTGTCTCCTTCCTCCTCGCTTCTTCACAATTTGCATTTGTGAGCCACGCAAGGTGTTAGTTGGATTTTGCGGCGTCAAACTTGCCCTAAAGGAACATGTTTTGTGTCATTCTCAGACTTGTGTGCAAGCTTTTGGCTTCTTGAAAGTGACAGATGGGACAGTGCATGGTCAGAAAATGGACATAAATATTTTTGAATGACATGGACATACATGGTTTTCATGTGACAGTGCATGGTCATAAAATGGATGTACCGTACATGGTTTTCATGTGCAGGTGCAGCATCATAAAGTGGACAAACATGGTTTTCATAAAGTTTTCCTGTTAGAAAATGGTTGCCAAATACAAAAAAAAAAAAAAAAACTTGAAAAGATTGTTTTCAAACTTAGACATTCCACCTCAATATAGTATGATTTCTTTTTTATTTGCATAAAATATGTAGCTGTAAAAGGTTTACTTGCTTCAGTAATTGTAGATACAGTACATGTTCAGACATGTTGTTGAGGTGATGCATTCTGATTGCCTCTAACATTTAAAGCCCTCCTTGATGGATTCTTTTATGAGAGATGTGTTGGCGTTTGGCAGTAAAAAGCAAATAAATAACATTTGCGTTATGCTGCACATTTAAATGCTCGTGTCAACATTTACAATCTTTCTGCCTGGGATGATAACACGTTTGTCAGCGCAGAACAGGAATCGGCCTCCCAGACAAGCATAATGAATATGTAAAATGTGGTTCATTCCCCCTGCAGATGCAACTGTGGGGCATATTTTTCCTGCGCTCAACTGCAGGAATCCCTCAAATCAACATCCTGATGAGTTTGAGGATTGGAGCTCTTCAAAAACCCTCCTTAAAGCCATATTTCACACACAAATTCAATGCATGCGAGAGTGGAAGGCCACAACTGAGGCCAGTCAACCTGCTGGCAGATTAATCTTTGCCAGGATCAAATTTTACTGTTGTGAATACATTCACATTGAGGTGAAATTATGTGGGATTAAATGAAAAATCCTCCAAAAAATGATCCAAAGATAAAAGAAACACAATTATTTCACAGTTTCAAAGTGTGTTAACTTTTTGTTTATCTTGACTGTTCGGGAAAATATAAACATAAAGTGGAAATACATATTTTTCACAGGACATCTATGATCATAAAGTGAACTTATTGGTTTCCAAGAAATAGTGAATGATCATAAAATAGACAGATGTGGTTTTCATGTGGCGGCACGGTGTCCGACTGGTTAGAGCATCTGTCTCACAGTTCTGAGGACCGGGGTTCAATCCCCGGCCCCGCCTGTGTGGAGTTTGGATGTTCTCCCCGTGCCTGCGTGGGTTTTCTTCGGGCACTACGGTTTCCTCACACATCCCAAAAACATGCATGGTAGGTTCATTGACAACTCTAAATTGCCCGTAGGTGTGAACGTGAGTGTGAATGGTTGTTTGTTTGTATGTGCCCTGCGATTGGCTGGCAACCAGTTCAGGGTGTACCCCGCCCCCTGCCTGATGATAGCTGGGATAGGCTCCAGCACGCCCGTGACCCTAGTGAGGAGAAGCGGCTTGGAAAATGAATGGATGGATGGTTTTCATGTATATGTACATGGTCATAAATGGATACATCTTAAAGTGGATATACAGTATGTTTTGTTTATTTCACAATGCATTGTCATAAAATGGACATGCATGGGTTTCATGGGACGTAAATGGTCTTAAAATTAACAGACATTACCTACAGTTTCCACTGCATCATGGGATTTTGGTTGACTTCACACAGAAAGTTACTGTGTTTTGTAGTCAGAGCCCTGTGGCTTCCAGCATGCATTGCACCATGAAATAAAGACGTTAATCCTTAATGTTCATGAATGATCAGGAATAACGTAACATGAATAATGTGCGTTTATGTTACCCGTAGTTCATTGAATGTATTGAATGTATAATTCTCGTGTTACATTTATGTTGCACTTTGTTTTCATGAAACCCTGACTGTGGGTTGTGAGCGACAGTGGGAGCTGTATGTTAAGAGAAGTTTCGCTAACTGTTACCTGGTGACTTATGAACTGAATTAGATACAAATGTGAGCTTCTGGGCAATTTCTCAATTTGGCAGTGACAGTGCATGATTATCAAATCTACATGGTTTGCATGGGATGTCATAAAGCGGACATAAATGTTTTTTTGGTATGATGGTGCAGAGTCATCAAGTGCATGTTCTTAAAATGGATACACATCGTTACCTTGAAGTGGACATACTGTACATGGTTTTAATGTGACCTGCATGGTCATAAAGTGGACATACATGGTTTCCATGTCATAGAGTGGGCATACATGCGTTTCGTGTTACAGTAAATGGTCAAAAGTTGATTTACATGGTTTTCACGTGAGTATCATGGTCATAAAGTGAACATATGTTTTTCATGTGAAAATACATGATCATGAAATGGACATAGATTGGTTTCATGTGACTATGCATGGTCATAAAGTGGACGTACTCATACTTTTCATGCCACAGTCCATGGCTACAAAGTGGACATACATGGTTTTTATAATGTGGACATGGTTTTGACATGAGATCAAGCCTGAAGAGACTATTTAATTCATTGCTCCCCTCAAAAGAATAAATCCCAAAATGCACCTCTTTGTCTTTTACCTGTCCCCCCTTCTCAAAAAAAGGTCATAATTGTGATAGTCTGTGTTTGTGGGTTATTATGGCTCTATGGTATTGATTCTTTCCTGCTTCAGAGAGCTGAGTGAGTGGAGGTTGTGTTATTACTCAGGCCACAAATGACACCGAAAAGTTGTTGTGAAACCTGAAGTCCGCTTCAAAGCAATTGATGACGTCGCCTCTGATTGGCTGGAAGTTAAAGTTCATTTCACTGTGAAAAGAACATCAAGTAACGGGGCCCTCAGAGACACAATGACTAGTTTTTCCATACACGCATTCGATGAAGTGGACATCCCACCTGCCACTGTCTGACGGCTCCATTTGACATTATTGCTCAAGCCACGTCCCTGAAGCGCAAGCCGTCCAATCACAGTGCAGAACAGAGGTACTACGCAATAACCCGGATAAAATCAAGCTCGGGATAAAGCTATGCAGTCCTCTGTAAGGGTCAATTCGACCCGCTACGCAAAAGAATGACTAATATTAGGCAATTTCAAAAAAAGATTCTTACTTAAAAACATATTTTTCTTTCTCAAGTTTTAAACTTTAAAATTGGTCAATTTGTCCAGAAACATAAACCTTAAAAATGTTTTATCATGTTTTACACTTTAACATGTGATTATTTGACTGGTTAAACAAAAACAGGATCAATTTCAACAAATATTTATCGGAAAAGAAAATTGTTTTACTTATTTTTCTGTAGTTTTAAGGTAATATCGGTCATTTTAAAAATATAACATCTATCCAAAAAATATAGATTTTTCCTTCTCAAGTTTGAACATTTAAAATGGGGCAATTTGACTTTCAAACGGGTGGGTAAATATCGGTCAACTAAAAAAAAAACAATTTATAGTGATAAGTGAGTTTATACATTTTAAAATGCGTCAATTTGACCAGCTACAGTATGTACAAAGATGGATCAATTTCAACAAATACCTGCCCTAATAGAAAAATGTTTTAAATATTATTATTGAGTTTTAAGCGTTAAAACTTTAAAACGGGTCTATTTGAACTGATGATACCAGGAGGGTTAATACTGGTCAATTTAAAAAAAAAAAAGATTTATCACTATCATTTATCGAATCCATATTTTTTTTCTTGAATTCATCAAATATAAAATGGGTTAATTTGACCTACTACATAACAGTAGTGATCAATTTGAAAAAAAAGCATCCATTTAATGAATTTGTTCAAGTTTATAAACTTTAAAATGTGCCTATTTGACCCAATATACAGCAAGACGGCTAATACTGGTCGATTTGACAAAATATCATGTATCAATGTTAATATTCCAGGTGGAAAAAATAATAATAAAAGCTAATGAGGTGTCATTTTCGCTCATAATGAGCTTCATCCAATGCAGAAAAACATGGGTGTGACCATTTATTAGCAAAAAAGAAATAAATAGTGCGATTGATGATGAATAAACGTGCACAGGTGGCTCATTAAATCGCTGTTCTAATATGGCCATCAATTTCCACCAATGATCTTTTTCGCTTTTCTGGGGACCACGGTGGGTCCTCATTTCCAGTTATCATCTTTCTTTCATTCCGTTTTCCTCCTCGCATCCAGTAATACTTTTGAAAAAGTGTGGTGGCAATTCCGAGTGAATAAGTAATGAACGTTAACAAGTGGCCATGGAAATTGTAACAAAAACACAATCCAGAGCCCCCGACCCCCGCCACCTCTTTTTTTTCGACGGAATCATTTCAAGGTTCATGCGCCTTGTTAATTTGCCGCCGTCGTGTTTTTTTGCTCGGCTGACTGCGGTGACGTGGAAAGTAATCGCTAGCGTATGCAATTTACAATCACGTGGAATGAAATTAGCTCTTTGAAAGCCTCCATTAAATAAAAAAAGGAGTAAATTGTCTCACGGTAATTCCGCAATAAGCCGATGATGAGATTCAAAGTTTTGTGACGAATTGACTTACCCAATAACTACATTTTGACAATAGTAACCATGGTCCAAGGACATAACAGTCCTCCAAAGGTTTGTAGGTCTGGGATAAAGTCCATACAGTCAGATCTGTTCAGGGCTGCAGTCCCCAACCCCAAAGTTCCGAGAACTGTAAAAAGTACTACCGTTCCTAGTGCGGTCTGCTTATTATTTGACCTCAGATGCATTTCTGCCTAAAACTCAAGGAATTTTTAGTTAATGGTACTTGTAGTTCCAAAAACAAAAAGGTTCCAGTAAGGTATGGTCAGTGCTGCAGCCCCAGCACCAAAGGTTGCTGGACCTCTCGAAAGTACTACAAGCCTTTTGGTCTCCATAAATTAACCAGGAACTTAATTTAGACAATAGTCCTCCAAAAGTTCTTTGTTCAAAGGCAAAATCCCACGCAGAAAAGCATCAATGCCATAGCATGGCTGGAAGACCACAGAGTACTGACTTAACCGCTCTCAATACTCCACATAAAAGTTCCTGCAATTTGTGATTTTCATAAAACATGTGAACTACTATATGGATTAGCACCTTCCTATTGAGGTGGATTTCCGGGTCTGAGAAAGCGTGCATGTCGAGTGGAAGCAAAGAATACTCCGAGACACAGGCGGCTGGGCTAAATCAGGTTTATTGAACAAGCCTTTGTGTCTTAACAACTGTTTTCATGGTCAGATTTGCTATCAGCCCACCCTGCAAATTTCAGTCACAAGCTTATAAATCTTGCATCTGTGGGCGTACTTGTAGGTACCGCCCTTAAGCCTGATTGGTTTCACTAAGGTTTGAATAATACAACTACTTCCTCTTGGTGTCACTTTTTGTCCATCAGGTGGACATTGAATCAACCGAAACCGTAATGAATGAGACAGGATTTGACGCACCAAATGGCGGTCGTAACCTTTGATGCTAAAAATTTTATGGCTCCGTTTATGGCTCGATTCATTGTTTACCCAGAAGACATATTGTCCTGTAAACTGCAGGGGGGATTTACAAATAAGGATTTGGTCTCAGTAATGCAATTTCCCTCTTTGAAGTTGAAAGAGAGATCTCTAAAGCAGGCAACACTTCTGCAGGCCTACTGCTATACTGTAAAAATGTCTCTCTTCAAGTCCGTATTAAAAATACACTACACTATCATACTGACTTAGTGGTACCTTATATTGCATCCCGAGTCTTAAACTCACAACATGCTGGTGTTTTGGTGACTCCGAGAGCTAAAATGAAAGTCAGCAGGTTCTAGAGCAATCTCTATTCAGGCTCCAGTACTGCGCAATGCCCTACCCACGGAAATTGGAGCGGCAACCACTGTAGAAATGTTGAAAACTCCACTTAAGACTTATTTCTACACTCTCACATTTGGTTAATCTACACCTTGTATGCAGCTACTCTTGCCCTGCCTAACCCTCCAACATTTGGATTTTGGCCTGTTTTACTGCCCCACCCCCCTCCCTCTCCTGTTCCAAGAGGGGGCTTGGTCATCCAAAAGTTCCTAGCTCCAAAAAAAAGTCCTTTGCATTTACTTAATTTAAACATGTACATCGGTTACGCATGATAAAAATGTAATATACTAACATCCATCCATTTTCTGAGCCGCTTATGCTCACAAGGGTCGCGGGAGTGCCGGAGCCTATCCCAGCTATCAACGGGCAGGAGGCGGGGTACACCCTGAACTGGTTGCCAGCCAATCGCAGGGTACATATAAACAAACAACCATTCACACCTACGGACAATTTAGAGTCTTCAATTAACCTACTATGCATGGTTTTTTTTTGGGATGTGGGAGGAAACTGGAGTGCCTGGAGAAAACCCATGCAGGCACGGGGAGAACATGCAAACTCCACACAGGCGGGGCCGGGGATTGAACCCCGGTCCTCAGAACTGTGCGGCAGATGCTCTCACCAGTCATTCACCGTGCCGCCATATATACTAACATATATTTCATTATTTTCACAGAAAAGATTATGAAAATTACGGTTTACCACATTTTAATCATATGAATGAAAATTTTAATCGTTTTTCAGTGCAGGGGAAATGCCAATTTCAGTGCAGGGGAAATGCCAATGTCCAATCGGATTATTCTAACTTTCAAAACATGTTGTCTCAGTTTAGGTGGTTTAAATTGTTTTGAGTTTAACTCTGCAATAAGCCGATGATGAGACTGAAAAGTGTAATAACAAATGGTCTTTTTTGCATGAAGAGGCATAGAAAGAGCAAATGGTCCAGAAAATGTTCGGCTTCTTGTTAAACGCGTGTGCCTGAGACACATGCAGAAAATGATGAACAAGCAGAGTTAATCTTGTAAACGATGCCAACAGCTGCCCGGTGAGCTTTTAAAATTAGGAAACAGCAACGATTTATCATCTTTTTTTACTAGCCGAGCTTCACTTGCGGTGTGGACATTTTCATCAAATTAAGTAATGCGGAAAAAGGATAGTTAAATGCCTTGTGAATGTTTAATATTGAAAGCAAATCAACAACCAAAATCCATCCATCCATCCATTTTCTGAGCCGCTTCTCCTCACTAGGGTCGCGGGCGTGCTGGAGCCTATCCCAGCTGCCATCGGGCAGGAGGTGGGGTACACCCTGAACTGGTTGCCAGCCAATCGCAGGGCACATACAAACAAACAACCATTCGCACTCACAGTCAAACCTATGGGCAATTTAGAGTCTCCAATTAATGCATGTTTTTGGGATGTGGGAGGAAACCGGAGTGCCCGGAGAAAACCCATGCAGGCACGGGGAGAACATGCAAACTCCACACAGGCGGGGCCAGGGATTGAACCCGGGTCCTCAGAACTGTGAGGCTGACGCTCTAACCAGTCGTCCACCGTGCCGCACAACCAAAATGTCAATTTTATGTGGGTTCATATTTAAATATTTGTTTTAGTACAGTTTTTTTTAAGATAATGGCTCTATCTGAAGTTGGGACGTGTAAAACATAAATGAAAACAGAATATAATTATTTGCAAATCCTTTTCAACCTATATACAATTGAATACGCAACATTTTAATGTCCACTGATATATGTATAAATATACATATATATATATATATATATATATATATATATATATATATATATATATATATATATATATATATATATATATATCCCCACCTTGAGCCATCACCTTGTCGTGGTGGAGGGGTATGTGTGTCCCAGTGATCCTAGGAGCTAAGTTGTCTGGGGCTTTATGCCCCTGGCAGGGTCATCCATGACAAACAGGTCCTAGGTGAGGGACCAGACAAAGCACGGCTCAAAGACCCCTAATGAGGACGACAAACAATGGACTCCGTTTTCCCTTGCCGGGACGCGGGTCACCGGGGCCTCCCACTGGAGCCAGGCCTGGTGGTGGGGCTCGAAGGTGAGCGCCTGGTGGCCGGGCCTGCACCCATGTGGCCCGGCCGATCACAGCCCGAAAGGGTAACATGGGTCCCCCTTCCCATGGGCTCACCACCTGTGGGAGGGGCCATAGGGGTCGGGTGCAGTGTGAGCTGGGCGGCGGCCGAAGGCGGGAACCTTGGCGATCCGATCCCCGGCTACAGAAGCTGGCTCTAGGGACGTGGAATGTCACCTCTCTGGCAGGGAAGGAGCCCGAGCTGGTGTGTGAGGTCGAGAAGTTCCGACTAGATATAGTTGGACTCGCCTCCACACACGGCTTGGGCTCTGGTACCAGTCCTCTCAAGAGGGGTTGAACTCTCTTCCACTCTGGAGTTGCCCACGGTGAGAGGCGCCGAGCAGGTGTGGGTATACTTATTGCCCGGCTTGGCGCCTGTACGTTGGGGTTCACCCCGGTGGACGAGAGGGTAGCCTCCCTCCGCCTTCGGGTGGGGGGACGACGACAACTGACTGTTGTTTGTGCCTGTGCACCAAACAGCAGTTCAGAGTACCCACCCTTTTTGGAGTCCTTGGAGGGGGTGCTGGAGAGCGCTCCCGCTGGGGACTCCATCGTTCTGCTGGGGGACTTCAATGCTCACGTGGGCAATGACAGTGAGACCTGGAAGGGCGTGATTGGGAGGAATGGCCCCCCCGATCAGAACCCGAGCGGTGTTCTGTTATTGGACTTCTGTGCTCGTCACGGATTGTCCATAATGAACACCATGTTCAAGCATAAGGGTGTCCACACGTGCACTTGGCACCAGGACAACCTAGCTCGCAGTTCGATGATCGACTTTGTGGTCGTGTCATCGGACTTGCGGCCGCATGTCTTGGACACTCGGGTGAAGAGAGGGGCGGAGCTGTCAACTGATCACCACCTGGTGGTGAGTTGGCTCCGATGGTGGGGGAAGTTGCCGGTTCGACGTGGCAGGCCCAAACGTATTGTGAGGGTCTGCTGGGAACGTCTGGCGGAATCCCCTGTCAGAAGGAGTTTCAACTCCCACCTCCAACAGAACTTTGTTCATGTTCCGCGGGAGGCAGGGGACATCGAGTCCGAGTGGACCATGTTCCGCGCCTCCATTGCTGAGGTGGCCGACCGGAGCTGTGGCCGTAAGGTGGTCGGTGCCTGTCGAGCCGGCAATCCCCGAACCCGTTGGTGGACACCAACGGTGAGGGATGCCGTCAAGCTGAAGAAGGAGTCCTATCGGGCCTTTTTGGCCTGTTGGACTCCTGAGGCAGCTGATGGGTACCGGCTGGCCAAGCGGAATGCAGCTCTGGTGGTCGCTGAAGCAAAAACTCGGGTATGGGAGGAGTTCGGTGAGGCCATGGAGAAAGACTTCCGGACGGCTTCGAGGAAATTCTGGTCCACCATCCGGCGTCTCAGGAAAGGAAAGCAGAGCACCACCAACACTGTGTATAGTGGGGATGGGGCACTGCTGACCTCGACTCGGGACGTTGTGAGTCGGTGGGGCGAATACTTCGAAGACCTCAATTCCACCGACACGCCTTCCCATGAGGAAGCAGAATGTGGGTTCTCTGAGGCGGGCTCTCCTATCTTTGGGTTTGAGGTCACCGAGATAGTTAAAAAGCTCCTCGGTGGCAGGGCCCCGGGGGTGGATGAGATTCGCCCGGAGTTCCTAAAGGCTCTGGATGTTGTGGGGCTGTCCTGGTTGACACGCCTCTGCAACATCGCGCGGACATCGGGGACAGTGCCTCTGGATTGGCAGACTGGGGTGGTGGTCCCCCTTTTTAAGAAGGGGGACCCGAGAGTGTGTTCCAACTACAGAGGGATCACACTCCTCAGCGTCCCTGGCAAGGTCTTTTGAGGGGTGCTGGAGAGGAGGGTCCGTCGGGAAGTTGAATCTCAGATTCAGGAGTAGTGTGGTTTTCGTCCTGGCCGTGGAACAGTGGACCAGCTTTACACCCTCGGCAGGGTCCTCGAGGGTGCATGGGAGTCCGCCCAACCAGTCTACATGTGTTTTGTGGACTTGTGGGAGTCCTGTGGAGGGTTCTTCGGGAGTATGGGGTACCGAAACCCCTGATACGGGCTGTTCAGTCCCTGTACAACAGAGTTTGGTCCGCATATCCGGCAGTAAGTCGGACTCGTTCCCGGTGAGGTTTTGACTCCGCCAAGGCTGTCCTTTGTCACCGATTCTGTTCATAACTTTTATGGACAGAATTTCTAGGCGCAGCCGAGGCGTAGAGGGGGTCCGGTTTGGTGGACTCAGCATTGCATCTCTGCTTTTTGCAGATGATGTGGTTCTGTTGGCTTCATCTAGCCGTGACCTCTCACTGGAGCAGTTCGCAGCCGAGTGTGAAGCGGCTGGAATGAAAATAAGCACCTCCAAATCTGAGACCTTCGTCCTCAGTCGGAAAAGGGTGGCATGCCCTCTCCAGGTCGGGGATGAGATCCTGCCCCAAGTGGAGGAGTTCAAGTATTTTGGAGTCTTGTTCACGAGTGAGGGAAGAATGGAACGGGAGATTGACAGGCGGATCGGTGCAGCGTCTGCAATGATGCAGACTTTGTATCGGTCCGTTGTGGTAAAGAAGGAGCTAAGCCGAAAGGCGATGCTCTCAATTTACCGGTCAATCTACGTTCCTACCCTAACCTATGGTCACGAGCTGTGGGTCGTGACCGAAAGAACAAGATCCCAGATACAAGCGGCCGAAATGAGTTTCCTCCTCCGGGCTCTCCCTTAGAGATAGGGTGAGAAGCTCGGTCATCCGGGAGGATCTCAGAGTAGAGCCGCTGCTCCTCCACATCGAGGGGAGCCAGATGAGGTGGCTGGGGCATCTGATTCGGATGCCTCCCGGACGCCTCCCTGGTGAGGTGTTCCGGGCACGTCCCACCGGGAGGAGACCCCGGGGACGAACCAGGACACGCTGGAGAGACTACGTCCTTCGGCTGGCCTGGGAACACCTCAGGATCCCCTCGGTAGAGCTGGACGAAGTGGCTGGCGAGAGGGAAGTCTGGGCGTCCCTACTAAAGCTACTGCCCCTGCGACCCGACCCGGATAAGCGTTAGGAAATGGATGGATGGATGGACATGTACGAGGGCAGCAGACCATATATATATATATATATATATATATATCTCGAAGTCTGCTCTCTCTAACTTTGTCTCCAAAACATCAAACCTTGGCCCTTGGCTGTCCCTCTGATGAGCTCATTTCTAATTTTATCCAACCTGGTCACTCCGAGAGCGAACTGTGCCACTGTCTCTACTCCGTACATCATGGCTGGCCTCACCACTGGACACTCCAAGAGCGAATCTCAACATCTTCATTTCCGCCACCTCCAGCTCTGCTTCCTGTTGTCTCTTCAGTGCCACTGTCTCTAATCCGTACATCTTGGCTGGCCTCACCTCACCAAGTTTATAAACTTTGCCCTTCATCCTAGCAGAGACTCTTCTGTCACATAACACACCTTCCTCCACCCGTTCCAACCTGCTTGGACCCGTTTCTTCACTTCCTGACCACACTCACCATTGCTCTGGATGGTTGACCCCAAGTATTTAAAGTCCTCCACCCTTGCTATCTCTTCTCCCTGTAGCCTCACTCTTCCCCCACCACCCCTCTCATTCATGCACATATATTCTGTTTTACTTCGGCTAATCTTCATTCCTCTTCTTTCCAATGCATGCCTCCATCTTTCTAACTGTTCCTCCAGCTGCTTCCTTCTTTCACTGCAGATCACAATGTCATCTGCAAACATCATGGTCCACGGGGATTCCAGTCTAACCTCATCTGTCAGTCTATCCATCACCACTGCAAAAAGGAAGGGGCTCAGGGCTGATCCCTGATGCAGTCCTACGTCCACCTTAAATTTGTCTGTCACACCTACAGCACACCTCACCGCTGGTCTGCTGCCCTCGTACATGTCCTGTATTATTCTAACATACTTCTCTGCCATTCCAGACTTCCGCATGCAGTACCACAGTTCCTCTCTGGGTACTCTGTCATAGGCTTTCTCTAGATCTACAAAGACACAATGTAGCTCCTTCTGACCTTCTCTGTACTTTTCCATCAACATCCTCAAGGCAAATAATGCATCTGTGGTACTCTTTCTATGCATGAAACCATACTGTTGCTCGCAACCACTCACTTCTGTCCTGAGTCTAGCCTCCACTACTCTTTCCCATAACTTCATTGTGTGTCTCATCAACTTTATTCCTCAATAGTTGCCACAGCTCTGCACATCACCTTTGTTCTTAAAAATGGGCAACAGTACACTTTTCCTCCATTCCTCAGGAATCTTCTCACGCACTAGAATTCTATTGAACAAGCTGGTCAAAAACTCCACAGCCATCTCTCCTAGATACTTCCATACCTCCACAGGAATGTCGTCAGGACCAACTGCCTTTCCATTTTTCATCCTCTTTAATGCCTTTCTAACTTCCCCCTTACTAATCATTGCCACTTCCTGGTCCACCACACTTGCCTCTTCTACTCTCCCTTCTCTCTCATTTTCCTCATTCATCAACTCCTCGAAGTATTCTTTCCATCTAGCTAGCAGACTGCTGGCACCAGTCAACATATTTCCATCTCTATCCTTAATCACCCTAACCTGCTGCACATCCTTCCCATCTCTATCCCTCTGTCTGGCCAGCCTGTACAAATCCTTTTCTCCTTCTTTAGTGTCCAACCTGCCATACATGTCATCATATGCCTCTTGTTTGGCCTTTGCCACCTCTACCTTTGCCCTGTGTCGCATCTCAATGTATTCCTTCCGCCTCTCCTCGGTCCTCTCAGTGTCCCACTTCTTCTTAGCTAACCTTTTTCCTTGTATGATTTCCTGTACTGTGAGGTGCCACCACCAAGTCTCCTTCTCTCCTTTCCTGCCAGAAGATACACCAAGTACTCTCCTGCCTGCCTCTCCGATCACCTTGGCTGTAGTGGTCCAGTCTTCTGGAAGCTCCTCCCGTCCACCGAGAGCCTGTCTCACCTCTTCCCGAAAAGCTGCACAACACTCGTCCTGTCTCAAATTCCACCACATGGTTCTCTTCTCTGCCTTTGTCTTCCTAATCGTCCTCCCCACCACCAGTCATCTTACACACCACCATCCTATGCTGTCTAGACACACTCTCCCCTACCACTACCTTACAGTTGGTAATCCTTCAGATTACATCATCTGCATAAAATGTGCTGCTACCTCCGCTCTTGTAGGTCACCCTATGTTCGTGCCTCTTCTGGAAAAAAGTGTTCACTACAGCCATTTGCATCCTTGTTGCAAAGTCTACCACCATCTGTCCCTCCAAGTTCCTTTCCTGGATACCGTACTTACCCATCACTTCTTCATCACCCTTATTACCTTCACCAACATGTCCATTACAATCTGCACCAATTACGACTCTCTCTCTGTCTGGGATGCTCAGAACTACATCATCTAGCTCCTTCCAGAATTTCTCTTTCACCTCTAGGTCACATCCTACCTGTGGGGCATAGCCACTAATCACATTACACATAACACCCTCAATTTCAAATTTCAGCCTCATCACTCGATCTGATACTCTTTTCACCTCCAAGACATTCTTAGCCAACTCTTCTTTTAAAATAACCCCAACTCCATTTCTCTTCCCATCTACACCATGGTAAAATAATTTAAACCCTGCCCCTAAACTTCTAGCCTTACTGCTTTTCCACCTGGTCTCCTGGACACACAATATATCAACCTTTCTCCTAATCATCATGTCAACCAACTCCCGAGATTTTCCTGTCATAGTCCCAACATTCAAAGTCCCCACATTCAGTTCTAGGCTCTGTGTTTTCCTCTTCTCTTTCTGCCGAAGAACCCGCTTTCCACCTCTTCTTCTTCTTCTTCTTCTTTGACTTCGACTTCGACCCACAGTAGCTGAATTTCCAACAGCGCCCTGCAGGTTGACGGCGCCGGTGGCGGACGTTGTTAACCCGGGCCACGACCGATCCGGTATGGAATTCTTTGGATGAACGCTCATATTTGTTTGGCAAGGTTTTAAGCCGGATGCCCTTCCTGACGCAACCCTCTGCATTTATCCGGGCTTGGGACCGGCCTACAGTTTGCACTGACTTGTGCCCCCATAGGGCTGCATTTATCCTCACCGTTTATCCTTACTAAAGGATTATTATTTTTATCATACACAGTACTTTGTATTTTAGAAGACATTTCTTCTAATGTATAGCGAGACATGTAACGCTACACGCAAAATCCTTTAGTGGGCAGCACGCAGCAGAAGTGGAATGAGCGCATGCGTACTCACGTGATCGCCTGGACAGGAAGTAAATAAAAAGTATTCCCGCGTAGTTTCGTGTTTTCAAACGATTCCTAAATGCAATTATTTGACAAAATGGACGAGCTTTATCTGGATAACATCGACGAGTACGTCAACGACCACGACAGGATAGTAAGGACGATTTTGTGTGGCTTTACTGTCAGGTTCGCAATTAGCTTTTTGTGTGTGTGTGTGTATGCAACGGCGTTTGGAGTTGCTGAATGTCCATTGACACAACTGACGATTTAAAGTTAATCTCCACACTGAATGCCGATAACAAGGCAAATAAAACAAAAATGTTCAAGTCATGTTGTTTTACAGACTATTTGGATTAATTCGGCATCAGTTTAATCTCGGAAAAGGCGTTGCAAAAAGGAACAATTTACGTCAACTGTATTGTAGCTACCGAGTCATGTATTGACAAAAGCGTATTTAAAGTAAATCTCACATACGGCATGGTGTTCAACGTCATATTGTTTGAAATGCTTTTAGGACTAATTCGGCGTTGGTTTCATTTCTGAAAAGGGGTCAAAACAGTGCAAAATGACTCTAAACGCCAACAATCATCAGTTTGTAACTGCAAACCACAACTACTCTGAATGGATCGAACTAGGCTCAAATTGAAGATAATTTTAGTTTCAAATGTGACCTTAACGTCAACGAGACTCGTCCTGATATTACCATGGAGGATCTTGTTTATGAATAATAAATAAAATAATGTAATAATATGTCTGTTCAACAGGTGACATATAAATGGCTGAGTCTCACTCTTGGAGTCCATGTCAACACAGCTAAACAGTGAGTCTTTTTGTTTTATTATAAGTAAAAAATGATGATTGTGATTATTTTAGTGATTAACACAAAAAAATGATGAAACGCAATACTTTATTTATGTTTACCCAGAATGCTATATCACTACCTGGATCACAAAAGGAAGGAGAGCTCAGCTCAGCTCCATGCAACGTACTTGGTGTCGGGAAAGTTTGTGGATAGTGGTCACACGGTGTGCTAAAACAACTCAAATCCTACGTTTTTTTTTTTTTTTTGGTGGGGGTGACTTCTGATTATTTATAAAAATATTGTTTCTTCTCCAGAGTCATAAGGTGTCAGTGGTGCGTGAGGAGCAACTGGAAGGTGTGTCAATTCATCCACATTTAATTAGTTACCCCAGATTCACAAATTCTGTCATTCTAATTGTGTGCGTGTTCGTTTTTGCAGATTTCAAGTCCAAGATGAGTTTGATTGTGAGCGTGCACGTTTACAGTGTCCAGAAAGCTCTACTAAGGGACAGCGGGCCGCTCTACGCCGTCGACTATGATGCCGTCAAAGACAACCTGCTCAACTGTAGCAAGTACGTCATTCTCGAAAGGGTTTGACCCCACATTGGAGGGTTGTTAAACACTTTTTTTAATGGAACTATGCATTGCACAATGTAAAGAATAAACTGATTTTCCGAAATGAAGAAGTCCTTCGATTTAAACTGCTGATTAATCTGAAGTAATTACCTGTTCAGTGTCTATAAAATGCCACATTAAGCAACATGTTCTTTGGGTATCACAGCAATGCCCAGATACTTGAAAACTAATTTGTGAGTGGTATGGGGAATAATCTGATTAGACCCCGATAGTGTATTTTGACTGCTGCAACATTATTCTCATGGAACTAGGACTTTTGTTAAACTATTGTTTTTGAAAAGAGGAAACTATTGTCTAGCTCTCTCAATATATTATGTGTTTAGGCCTGTCTTGATAGCAAATCTTTTAGGCAAACAATAATATCAATGTTTTTTATGCCAGTGATGTAATGATAGTAGAGCATAATAATTCAAGTACATCCTTTTTAAGAACAACTCACTTTTAATTCTAATTATAAAAATAATGAACATTGACATTGTAATGTAGAAAAATAAATAAAATGAAAAAATAAACAGACTCAGGCTTCAACTTCTACAAATATTAAAATTGGGCACAGCGGTATAAACAGTCTAATGCCTTAACAGGTAATATACTGCTTATCAATTATTCAGTTGGTTAAAGTGCTAAAAGTCTGCAGCCTTTCTTAAAACCCTGCTTTGTCAACATGGTCAACAGTTACATCGCTGACAAAAGTAACACTGTAATGTATATAATGTGAGCATACGTGCGCCATATACGCTGTCACGTTTGTATTTGCATTGTTGGGCAAAGAGTTCCATAATTTCAAGATGACGGGAAACGGGAAATGTCCCACCGTATTTTTTGTTCCCAGCTGAAGAAATTGGGTGGGATGGTTGTGTTTAAAATTGATTTTGCCACTTTGAGGTTTTAAGTTGTGTTGTCTTTGTTGCAACTTCATACAATTTGAATGCGATTTCGAGCGGCTAGTCATGCACCACGTCAAGTCCTCCCTACCCCCTCCTTGGACCCCTTCCGATTTGCATATCGGTCCAACCGATGACGTCGTCTCCACCGCCCTCCACTCTGCCCTCACACACCTGGACTCTAAGGAGTCATATGTCAGAATGCTGTTCATAGACTTCAGCTCAGCATTCATTACCATCATCACTAAACAACTGATCGACAAACTGGACCAGCTGAGGCTCAACACTTCGATATGTGCAGGCAGTACGGGTTGGCAGGAACACATCCAGCACCATCACTCTGAACACGGGGGCCCCTCAAGGTTGTGTGTTGAGCCCTGTTCTCTTCACCCTGCTGAACTAGAACTGCACACTTTCCGCAGAGTACAGAAGAGGTAGAGGGGGCAGAGCTGTCAGAGAGTTCAGATTCCTGACAGGCTGAGTCCACAACAATCTCTGTTTTTTTTTTCCACGTTCAGGGCGAGACTGTTGTCCATGCACCACCCAGCAATGCAGCTCACCTCACTCCTGTAGTCTGTCTCGTCCGCGTTGCTGATGAGACCCACCACAGTTTTGTCGTCTGCAAACGTGATGAAGAGGTTGGAGCTGTATGTCGGTGTCCAGTCCAGTTTGTAGATCAGTTGTTTAAGGATGATGGTATTGAATGCTGAGCTGAAAGCAGGGTCTTCTTTTGGCCCGAATAAATTATCCCAGAACTACATTTAGACAACAGTTCACATGGCCCAAACACACAATGGTACTTCAAAAGTTCCTAGTTTTCGCCAGCATGTGTGATGACCGAGTTTGTCCATCACAGGTACAGCGCCATCCGCTGCCCCGGTGCCATTCCCATGTCCTCAGTGGAACGCAACACGCGGCAAGCTCCGGCTCCTCCTGTTCCAGAGCCGCAACAGAACAAGAAGCCTTCCACGATCGGTGACGCCGCTTCCAAAGCCACGGCGACCAACGGCATCATGGGAATGTTCGCCGGTAAAGTCGCAGCGGTTAAGAGCCAAGGCGGTGGGAAAGAGGTTAAGTCAGCTCCTCAGGAAACAGCGGATGAGGTTTGTCTCCATACAACCTCTATTGAGCCAAGGCTAATAATGTCACTGTTGGGTGGAATCCTCGCATCTCCAAAATGCCTACTTTTCAGGAAATAAAAAAAACAGCATCTTGCTTGCGTTCCAAAACACCGCATGGTTTAAATTGCTATTATACCTTGTATTGCTATCATATACCATTGCGCACTAACATCAACACAACAACACCCCAAAATCATGTTCAGTCGCAAATTTAATTCACAAAAAATTGCTAATTTGTTACACTGACAAAATGGTCTGGACACATCACCACCACCAGCTGTGCAGATCAAAATCCGTGCTCTCACTGATTTCCCCCCCCCCCCCATTAGAGTTGGGCATCGAGAACCGATTGGAACCGGGACTTACATTCCGGTTCTTCCAGAATCGTTAAATTTTTTAAAAATTCTGTTCCCAGTTTCAGTGCCTTAAGTCCGCCAACCCCAAAGAAGAAGTGGCGAAAACCAACGAAGAACGCGCACTTGTGCCCAACGGCAGCGGCGAACAAAAGTGTGTCTATGTTAAAATAAATGACCAGTCACCTCAGTGCAAGACTTGGATTAAGATTATATTGTGCAAAGGAAGCTTTCACGATGTGTAGAAGTCTTGACGCACTCCCTCCCACTCCGAGCCTCAGCATACACTACACGAAATTTCAGTCAAGTCAATTGGGTGAATGAAACAATAAAATACATCTATGCCAACATTGAGGCACCTAACAAGTTGAACGGTGGGTTGCATTCTTGCATTGATGGTTTTTAGCGTTTATTTCAAACCAATGTAAAATCTGATGACAAAAATAAAATATAAATTACCATACTGGAAAGAAAGTAGAAACAGTTGCATTACACGCTTAACATTGAGCTAGAACTTCACCAAAGGTCAAACTAGCAACATTACATCACAATGAATGGGGACAAAATTCACAAAAACGTTGTCTCACATTATCATGAACACTAACCTTGTGTCTCATTGATGGGTAGGGAAAGGAATCAACGTTTTACAGAGCATTTGGTTCCATTCACTACTCTTTTTCGTTTACTTTAGTTTTTACCGGTGTCGTGTGAAGTAATTTTTTGTGCCAAACTGCTGTGTTCCGATGCACACCCTTAAAAATTAAAGGCTACATGCTTAAAAGAGGAAGTCAAGTTAACACTTGCACATATTAAACCATTTGACATGATAAAACAGTCGCAAATAACTATTTTTAACAATGCTATATTTAACTTTTAGCTGAAACAATAATTAATGAATATTAAGTCAATTGTGTTAGTTCCACACACATTGCCTTTTATTTCATAGATTTGATATTGATACTGGTTGTAAAGAAGTCAAATGTTCATTTTAGTTTATGTTCATAATTTGTACACCCTTTATTTAAACCATGCACACCTTTTTGACCCCGCCCTCTAAAATAATCTGAATCGAGAATCGTTTGGCCGCTTTTATCCCCGATCTTGTTCTTTCAGTCAAGACCCACAGCTCCTGACCATAGGTTAGGGAAGGAAAGTAGATTGACCAGTAAATAGAGAGCTTTGCCTTTTGGCTTTCTTCACCACAACAGACCGATACAGAGTCAGCATCACTGCAGACGCTCTGCCTGAATTGTCAAATCTCATCCACCCCAGGGGGCCTCCCACCGAGGAGCTTTTTAACCACCTCGGTGCCCTCAAACCTGGAGATAGGAGAGTCTGCCTCAAAGCCCCCAGACTCTGCTTGGGAAGGCATGTCAATAGAATTGAGGAGGTCTTGGAAGTATTCGGCCGACCAACTCACAACGTCCCAAGTTGAGGTCAGCAGCGCCCCATTCCCATGATACACAGTGTTGATGTTGCACTGCTTACCCCTCCTGAGATGCCAGATGGTGGACCAGAATTTCCTCTAAACCATCTGGAAGTCATTCGCCATGGCCTCATCAAACTCATCCCACGTCTGAGTTTTTTCCTCAGCAACCACGAAAGCCGTCTTCAGTTTGGCTAGCCAGTACCCATCAGCTGCCTCCGAAGTCCTACAGCCCCAAATGGCCCGATAGGACTCCTTCTTCAGCTTGACGGCATCCCTGACCGCTGGTGTGCACCAACGGGCACAGACCAATTTACGGCCACAGCTACAGTCGGCCGCCTCGACAATGGAGGCGCGGAACATGGTCCACTCGGACTCAACTGCCTACTCTGGGACGTGGGCGAAGTTCTGCCGGAGGTGGGAGTTGAAACTCCTTCTGACAGCGGACTCTGTCAGATGTTCCCAGCAGACCCTTACAATATGTTTGGGTCTGCCAGGTCGGACCGGCATCTGTTCTTCACAGTCGTGCCCTTTCAGGGCTCACTGTCTTTGCCCACACCTGCTTAGCGCCTCTCACCGTGGGCAACTCCAGAATGTTAGAGAGTCTAACCCCTTTCCAGAAGACTGGATCCAGAGCCCAATCTGTGTGTCGAGGCGAGCCTGGCAATATCCAATCGAAATTTCTCGACCTCGCACACCAGCGCAGACTCTTTCCCTGCCAGAGAGGTGATATTCCACGTCCCTAGAGCAAGTTTCTGTAGCTGGGGATGGGACCGCAAAGTCCCCGACTTCGGCCGCCACCTAGCTCACACTCCACCCGACCCCCTTGGCCTCTCCCACAGGTGGTGAGCCCATGGGAAAGGGTGACCCAAGTTGTCTTTTCGGGATGTGCCCGGCCGGGTCCCATGGGTGCAGGCCCAGCCACCAGGTGTTTGCCATCATGCCCCACCTCTGGACCTGGCTCCAGAGGGAGGCCACAGTGACCCACGTCCGGGCAAGGGAAAACAAGGTCTAATTTTTTTACTCATCATAAGGGGTCTTTGAGCATGCTTTGTCTGGTCCCTCAACAAGGACCTTTTTGTTATGGGTGACCCTGCCATGGGCATAAAGCCCTAGACATCTTAGCTCCAAGGATCGTTGGGACACACAGACCCCTCTACCATGATAAGGTGACAGCTCCAGGAGGGGACAGGGACGTTATTTTACATTGAATTTTTTTTTATGGCAAACCACCAAACAAAAATGCCACAAAAAGTAGATATACTAAAATAATAATGATCTTGTCTCAATTTCCTCACAAATGGACTTAGACTTGGTACTTGTATAAGGATTTTTTAAAATTTAAAACATGTTTTTTATCTGTGACAGACCCCACACATTAAGATAAAAAAAAAACATCAGGCATTTAACATTTTGGTCACATTGTGTGTGTGGTGTGTGCTGATAATCTCAACATAGAACACCACACACACAAAGATTCTGTTCTACCACCGATCTCGAAATCTCGCATGATCACACAGGATCTTACAAAACCTAAGAACAAGAAACACTTCCGGTTATGCGCCGAGCTTTGCCGAATTTTCCCGCCGGGAGCCTTGTAAAATGGCCATATCCCCCGAAAAAGTGACTTAGTTTGGAATATACTTCTTGCCGCCTGGGTAACCCACTTTTAGACAAAAAAAAAACATCGGGAAAGGTTTGTATTTCCGGTCTTTTCCTTTTGCTGAGTCAGAGCGGTTCTTAATTGACTGTATTCTGGTCCACGTCACAATTCACAAACTTATAATTAGGGAGCCGTCCGCTTCCCCCACAAACATGAAGTGTTATTGTTGTAAATATTGAACACGTTCATTATTTAAGATTGACGACCTGTTTCAGACCGTAAAATCGGGACAAATCCACTCATAACACACCTCAGAACTAAGGATAATCTTAGGATAATCTTATAAAACATATGATTGTCTGGCGTTTGATGCGCTTGGTCGGGAAGGTGCAAAATCGGCACAAAAACAGGACAATTGTCTTTATGTGTGTACCGGGTATTACTCAATATGTGCCTGACATGGCTTATTCAGTTTTATGAATGACAACAGGTGGATCCACAGGTTAATTATGTACCTTATGGAAGCGCATGGTGTTATTCTGTCACTATACGTCACTGCCATAGATAGATGAACAAAGATATGTTATTTGTAGTAAATAATTATTTTCAGACCAATCAAGTGAAATTGGTGGTTGGGAGTAACTTATTTAAAGAAAACTGGAAATCTGACTTATGTATATATATATTCTTTTTTTAAGGTGGATGTCCCTAAAGGTAAAGCATCGGCAAAATCCAATCACCTGATGAACTTCTTTGGCAATCAAAGCACGAGTAAGTGAATAATGAATTATGTTTATTAAAAAAAAAAAAGCTCTGATGGATAATACATACACATGCTGATGTGAAATTATTTGTAAAACGTAAATTCTCTGATTTCAGAGAAACAAAAGAAGCCTGTGAAGAAGGAGGAAGAAGCGGCAACGCAGTCTTCCTCGTCACAGCTGCAAGAGCCGGAAAAAAAGCAAGAAGAAAAGGTCACGGCGGAACTACCGAAGCACAGCAAAAAAGACTCAAGGTTTGTGAGTTTTCAATGACTGGACAATTCACTAGGTACACCATCTCCATGAGATCAACACAAAAATTCTGCCAGATTGTGTTTTACTTTTGCGGTTCCACCATATTGTTCAATCACTGAGAGAGCCAGATTATGATGTGGGGCTAATTTACATACAGTAATAACAGCCCCCACGCACTTTCTCTGCCCGTAAATTTTCAGCGAAGGTTTGGTGAAGATTAATAGCCACTTTCAAGCGATGGACCTGAGTAAAATTTTTGATAGGGGTATTTTTGTTTTTGGCGATTGTTTGTGAGATTTGCTTGTCTGCTGCACAAGCAACCTACACAGATCCAGACATGAATTTACCGGTGTAAGATGATGGCTTGGGGATGAAGTGCTGCATCCACAAGGGAAAATGCAATCCATGCTTTTACTGGTTTATGGGGTCTCTCGCTTAGTAATAATTAGTGCACCTAATGAAGCGACTGCTAATGGGGTTTATTTTATGGTGATGATCTCTTGTTGCGTATTAACTTTTTTTTCTTGTACTTCATGAAGCAAAACCAAACGTCAGCAGAGTTCTGACAGTGAGGAGGACAAGATGGAGAAGAAGAAGCGTCGAAGGATCAAGAAGCCAGTGCCCGACAGCAGCGAAGACGAAGACGGTAAAAATGTCTTACCCAGTGGCGGCTGGTCAATAAGGGCACTAGTGGCGCTGCACGACAGGTCAGCTCAGTCACATTGAATAATAAAAAAAAAAAAACTTAAATAATGAAAATTAATTAGCGACCCTAGTGAGGATGAGCGGTAAAGAAAATGGATGGATGGATAATGAAAATTTAATATTATAGTAAAAATATTGCAAATTATATGTATATCTTTTTTTAGATGAGAAACATAAATAGTATACTGTTAATGATGAGCAAAATGTATTTGTTTATATCGCCGCTGTCTCATTTCTTCATGTCACCTCCTGCTTGGGCGTACAGTCGATGTGCTCGAATTCCAGCGCCCACAGCCAAAACACGATAAATTTGCCAACTACACTGAATAGACTCAGAGATTCTGTCGTGAAATTAGTATGGAATGCACACATTCCCTTTTTTTACCTGCTGTGTCACCTCCTTAAAAAAGCAAAGTCACAGCTTTCTTTTGCAACAATGACAAATACATATTGCCGAGTTGCGGCGTACTCAGCGGGGAAAGCCTCCCGACTTCTCTGTAGGCAGCGATGTCAGCCCTTCCAAATTTGGGCATGGTCGGCATTGGCCACACTGGGGTGCCGTTGTCTTGGAGCGCTGCTACGCAGACCTTTCATACTGAGCAAGCGCGATGTGAAAACACCATAACCGTCTTTATATTTGTCACATCTGTCCGGTTGGGCTATACTGTTCCACTCTAGTCCTGCAGGTAACCGTCATGCGCATTACACAAAATTGGATGCCAAAAACCACACACGGCCAGTTTCTGTGAGATTTGGTTGGTCACCTCCCCCCCACTCGGCTCCAATGCAAGCAGACTGTAACAGCTTAAAAAAAAGAATAATAATTCCTTGATTTGTGACTTTTATCTGCATCTCTAATGGAATTGGATGACTGCTTCATCAATAGTTTTAAAACATATTTCCTTTTAAACAGGATTTTTGCAATTGATTTTCTCGTCTTTCTAGATCTTGTTTTATTGTTGATTTCTGGGTTCAGTGCTTTTATCCTCTGTGGCCCTTTGAGATTTTCTTTTAAACGAAAATTTCTTTACATATTACATTTTTGTATTATTTCATTAAAAGGTAGTGGATGAAAAGGCCATTAAATGGTGTTGAAATTACTTTTATGTTTTATCAAATTAAACCCAAAAGGTTTCCTGGCTCTTTTGACAGTACTGTACTACCTGCCTTTATTAAATGTAACACTTAAATATTGTATAATACAATTCATAAGAATTAAAAATTCAATATATGACTAAAACATGGGCGGCACGGTGGGCGACTGGTTAGAGCATCAGCCTCACAGTTCTGAGGTGCGGGGTTCAATCCCCGTCCCCGCCTGTGTGGAGTTTGCATGTTCTCCCCGTGCCTGCGTGGGTTTTCTCCGGGCACTCCGGTTTCCTCCCACATCCCCAAAAACATGCATGAATTGGAGACTCTAAATTGCCCGTAGGCATGACTGTGAGTGCGAATGGTTGTTAGTTTCTATGTCCCCTGCGATTGGCTGGCAACCAGTTCAGGGTGTACCCTGCCTCCTGCCCGATGACAGCTGGGATAGGCTCCAGCACGCCCGCGACCCTAGTGAGGAGAAGCGGCTCAGAAAATGGATGGATGGATGGACTAAAACATGCATTTTTTTATAACAAGGTACAGTGGACAAGATGGGTACCGAGTCCCACTAGGAATAGCGAAGATCTGTGAGTAATTAATGCTCCCTTGTGAATGCGAATAAGCAGGGATTTCTGCAAAGAACGGAGGTTAGGTTCCCATAAAATACATGAATGAAAGAATTTGTGAATGCGGAACCTCGACTGTGGGAGTCCACTGTATTCATAAATGTAGAAAAAGAATGTATGTACAGTATTTACTGAACTTGAGTATGTTTGTACATGCCCTAACGTAAAATGTCATTTATATAATAAACAACTGGAGGATGCCCATCGGGTTCTATTGCAGTTGTCTACCAACTTGTTGGTAGGTAGATTTATTAAAAATTCATAAATATTCCAGTAAAAATAGTAATTGTCTGGTCTGTCCGCAGTCATTCCAGATTCTCCACCACTGACGGCAATGAAAGAACTATCGCCAGAGCCTGCCAAGGAACCTGTTTCACATGTAAATATAACCACTTTTATGCCTTATACTGATTATGATAAAGAAGAAAGTTGTCATGGTCTGTGTTTTGGTTTGGGTTGTGTTTAGTTTTGTTCCATGTTTTCCTGTGTTCCATGTTTGTCGTGTGCTCATTAGGTTGTTGTGTCCACCTGTTCTCGTCTATTTTGTGTCGACCAATCAGCTCTCTCCAGCCACTCGTGTCTTGTCCAGGTGTTCCTCGTTGTCTCGTCAATTTGTTTGAATTTAGTTCCCTGGGTTCTTTCAGTCCTTGTCGGTTCATTGTCGTTGTCACATGTCTTGCCATGTCATAGTCGCCAGTTGTTTTTGTCATTGTCGCCAGTTGTTTTTGTCATAGTCGCCAGTTGTTTTATCATTGTGATTAAATATTATTATTTTGAGATTCCCGCACTCCTGCCTTGCCTCCCTGCTTCCTTGCAATTGGGTCCACCATGTTCTTGCCTTGCGTTCCTCGCCGTCGCCCTAACCATGTTCATGACAGAATGAACCGACCAGAACAGGACCCAGCGGGAAGAACATGGCGTCACCCTGGACGCCACCAAACTGCCTCCCACCGTCCTCAGCCTGCCATCCATACCTACCCTCCTCCAGTAAGCCCTATCATTCAGTCTTTTCTGTCCTTTTCCTCGGGTCCCCCCACTTGTCCTACTATTGTACATCCACATGTTTCTTTAGATTCAGATTTTTCTGATTGTGAAGATGGCCCTGATTTAGTTAACCTGACTCGGATTCTGACTCTGACACAGATTTAGATTTTTCTGGTTCCTTCCCTAGTTTATCCCGTCCTCGTCAGTTTTTGTCACGTTTCCAACCCCGGTGAGTCAAAATCCTTTCCCTCGGACCTTTTCTTGGGCACCCGTTTGGCCATCTACCCGGGACCGCCGCGTGGTGGCCAACGGAGGCGCCCAAGTAAAGGTCAAATTTTGCCCCCTCGTTTTTTTCCCCCCTGTTCACAAATCACTTGATTTTTCACCTGTTCCCACACGTTGTTCCACGGCTCCAATTAAGTCACGTCTAGTCAAACCTGCCCCCAAGCCATGTTCAGTATCAGCCATTTTTCCTAGTTCACCTTCCCGAGACCTTGTGCACTCTTCCACTCCCGTACCCTCTACTCCCACACCTCAATGGCGGCAGGCTGAGGAAGCGACTGCAGCTCCCGTTCCGGCTAATCGGCAGCGGCGCCAGGCTCCCGTTCCGGCTCCTCGGCAGCTGCGCCACCCGTCCTTGCTCCGGCGGCGCTCGTCCAGCGGCCGCCACCCGTCCTTGCTCCGGCGGCGCTCGTCCAGCGGCCGCCACCCGTCCTTGCTCCGGCGGCGCTCGTCCAGCGGCCGCCACCCGAACCTGCTCCAACGGCGCTCGTCCAGCGGCCGCCACCCATCCTTGCTCCGGCGGCGCTCGTCCAGCGCCCGCCACCCATCCTTGCTCCGGCGGCGCTCGTCCAGCGGCCGCCACCCGTCCTTGCTCCGGCGGCGCTCGTCCAGCGGCCGCCACCCGTCCTTGCTCCGGCGGCGCTCGTCCAGCGGCCGCCACCCGACCACGCTCCGGTGGCGCTCTTCCAGCGGCCGCCACCCAACTCTATTGCCTGGCCCCTGCATTACCATTGGGTTCGGCACCGTGGCCGTCCGCCTGAATGGCCCTGTAAAGACCCTGGTGCTTGGCGTCCTGGACGACCTCCTGAACAGCTCAGCCAAGCACCTCACCTCGGGTGGCCTGGATGGCCACCAGACTGACCTGAGGGGTGGACTCTGTACCCTCCTCCAGGCCCCCTTCCGCCCACCCTGGGTTGATGACTTTTTGGTTGTTGTTTGGGGAACGTCTGGGATCCGTTCCTTTAGAGGGGGGGTACTGTCATGGTCTGTGTTTTGGTTTGGTTTGTGTTTAGTTTTGTTCCATGTTTTCCTGTGTTCCATGTTTGTCGTGTGCTCATTAGGTTGTTGTGTCCACCTGTTCTCGTCTATTTTGTGTCGACCAATCAGCTCTCTCCAGCCACTCGTGTCTTGTCCAGGTGTTCCTCGTTGTCTCGTCAATTTGTTTGTATTTAGTTCCCTGGGTTCTTTCAGTCCTTGTCGGTTCATTGTCGTTGTCACATGTCTTGCCATGTCATAGTCGCCAGTTGTTTTTGTCATAGTCGCCAGTTGTTTTATCATTGTGATTAAATATTATTATTTTGAGATTCCTGCACTCCTGCCTTGCTTCCCTGCAATTGGGTCCACCATGTTCTTGCCTTGCGTTCCTCGCCGTCGCCCTAACCATGTTCATGACAAAAGTATGTTTCTTTACAGCCCGGACTCCCCGGGAATACTAAAATACGCAAGCGCAGACGTGTGCTGAAGTCTCAAACCTTTGTGGACGACGAAGGTTGCATCGGTAAGAAAAGCAGAAATGTCAACTTTCTCCTGCTAGTGGTTTTGATTCTGTTCTGTGGTCACAGTGACAGAGAAAGGCTACGAGAGCGAGTCGTACTCGGAAGACGAAAGCACTGCCCCCGCCTCCATGCAAGTGGCGACGAAAAATCAGGCCAGAGCAAAAGCGTCGGCGAGCAATGTTAAGAAAGGTCAGAAGAAAACAACAGAAAACAAAGCGACGAAACAAGCTTCCATTATGGGATTTTTCCACCGGAAGTGATGGACACACACTTATTCTGCAAAAGCTTCTGGTGCTTTCATACAGCTGTAATAAAACTCAATAAACACTCATGAAATTTTTTTATATTTGTGTTGATGTTCAATGTATTTTTTAGGTTATGTTTACACTGATGGCAAATTTGGATTAGATCTGGATTAAACAAGGTTGGATACTACACTTAGCATCAAAGCCAATTTTCGTTAAAATTTGAGATGACAATGGCTAATACATTTACAACATTAGCCAGCCATCCATCCATCCATCCATTTTCTGAGCCGCTTCTTCTCACTAGTGTCGCGGGCGTGCTGGAACCTACCTCAGCTGACTTTGGGCGAGAGGCGGGGTACACCCTGAACTGGTTGCCAGCCAATCGCAGGGCACATATAAACAAACAACCATTCGCACTCACATTCATACCTACGGGCAATTTAGAGTTGTCAATTAACCTACCATGCATGTTCTTGGGATGTGGGATGAAACCGGAGTGCCCGGAGAAAACCCACGCAGGCACGGGGAGAACATGCAAACTCCACACAGGTGGGGCTGGGGATTGAACCCTGGTCCTCAGAACTGTGAGGCAGATGCTCTAACCAGTCGTCCACTGTGCCGCTCATTTGCCACATTATTTCAAAATTAAAACATTTCAATTAATATTTTGAGTTTTATTTAATTATAAACAGTTTTCCCCCCAAACTACAATTGTTAAACAATGTCAAAAGTTTTTCTTTTTTACAGTCCCCTCCAAAGGTATTGGAACGGCAAGGTCAATTCCTTTGTTTTTCCTCATATACTGAAGACATTTGGGTATCAGATCAAAAGATGAATATGAGAGTTCAGAATTCCAGCTTTCAATTCATGGTATTTACATCTAGATGTGTTAAACAACTCAGGACAGAGCACTTTGTTTGAAGCCACCCACTTTTCAAGTGAGCAAAAGTATTGGAATAGACATGATTAAATTAACTTAGTGAATAACTTAATATTTGGTGGCATAACCCTTCTTTGCAATAACTGCATCAGGCCTGCGACCTATTGACTTCACCAAACTGTTGCAGTCTTCATTTGAAATGCTTTTCTAGGCCTTTACTGCAGCCTCTTTAAGTTCTTGTTTGTTTTTGGGGGTTTCTCACTTCAGTTTCTTCTTCAGGAGGTAAAATGCATGCTCAATTGGGTTAAGGTCCAGTGATTTACTTGGCCAGCCTAAGACCTTCCACTTTGTCCCCCTGATGAAGTTTGTCTGGCAATTTACAGAAAAATGCATCTAAACTAATTTGGTTATACCACCAACTATTAAATGTTATTCACTTTTAAGTTAATTTAATCATGTCTGTTCCAATACTTTTGCTCACTTGAAAAGTGGGTGGCTTCAAACAAAAGGTGCTCTGTCTTGAGTTGTTTAACACATCTAATTTAAATACCATGAAATAAAAGCTGGAATTCTGAACTTTTATTTCATATTCAGGCGGCACGGTGGGCGACTGGTTAGAGTGTCTGCCTCACAGTTCTGAGGACTGGGGTTCAATTCCCGGCCCCGCCTGTGTGGAGTTTGCATCTTCTCCCCGTGCCTGCGTGGGTTTTCTCCCACATCCCAAAAACATGCATGGTACGTTAATTGACAATTAAATTATCCGTAGGTGTGAATGGTTGTTTGTTTATATGTGCCCTGCGATTGGCTGGCAACCATTGGTTCCCGCGACCCTTGTGAGGATAAACGGCGTTTCATATTCATCTTTGCATCTGAAACCCAAATGTCTTCGGTATACAACAAAAACAAAGGAATTGACCTTGCCGTTCCAGTAGTTTTGGAGCGGACTGTATTTCTGAAAAATTTACTAAAAGAAAAAAAATAAAGACAATGCCCAAAATGAACCTTAGCTACTGATGTTGAATGGAATTTTATAGGTTGTGTTTACACTGATGGCAAATCTGCATCAGATCCGGATTAAACATGGTTGGCTATAACACCTACCCTCAAAGGCAATTTGTTTCAAATTAAATAAGATGACCATTATTATTTAATAATTAAATTGAATAATTTCTATTTCTTTTCATTTAATTCAACTATGTAAAAAGAAAACATCATGTAAACATTTCCTCTTTTTTTTTTTATTTCCAACTGAAATATTTTTTTGGAAGAGAAAAAGATAAGAATACCCGAAATGAACCTCATCTTGTTCACTTGTATTAATGAGTCAATCCATGTTTAATGCTACACTGCTTCAATTGACAACAATGGTTGTGTTTGCAGTTGGCAGCTGACACATGTATAGCTGCATGAGGCACACCCTTGAGGCAAGCATACAAGCGGGCCTGGTAGAACTGGTCTTTCCCAAGAGGAAAATGATCTCTCGGGGAGTGGTTTAAAAAAAAAAAAATAATAATAATAATAATAATTGCTAAGAGGCCTCTCTCGCTCTGTCCTCCGCTGACAATTTTTGGGCTGTGGCTCCCAAAGACAGCTGAGTCACAGCTCATGGAAAAGACCCTCTTGTCCTCTCAACAATAGCACCAGTTTTCCTGGTATTTCACTTCTCGTCCTACCGTAAATATTTTTATAGTATCAATTATATTCCGTTTTGTGCCTGACATTCTTGTAATCTGGGGTACAATTTAACATTGCATTTTAACCCATACAAACAAGCCTTATACAGTTAATTTTCAACCTTAACTGAGGGGAAATTTATTTAATGTGCACATTTTGTATCAACTTTAAAATTTTAATATTTATTTATTATTAATATACAACATAATAGATGTGGGGTGGCACGGTGATACACGGGTTAGCACATCTGCTTCGCAGTTCTGAGGACTGGGATTCAAAACCCGGCCTCGGCTGTGTGGAGTTTGCATGTGCTCCGTGCCTGCGTGGGTTTTCTCTGGGCACTCCGGTTTCCTCCCACATCCCAAAAACATGGTATGGTAGGTTGATTGAAGACGCTAAATTACCCGTAGGCGTGAATGTGAGTGTGAATGATTGTTTGTTTATATGTGCCCTGCGATTGGCTGGGGACCAGTTCAGGGTGTACCCCCCTCTCGCCCGAAGATAGCTGGGATAGGCTCCAGCACGCCCGTGACCCTTGTGAGGATAAGCGGGACAGAAAATGGATTGATGGATAATAGATGTGAAAATTTGCATTTTTTTAAATGGACTTCACCCTTATTAGAAATTGAATACAAAAAATGTTGTGAACAATGAATGGACTAACATGGATGCCTGATTATGTTGAATTTTATAGTATATATAGAATAATAAAATTGACTGTTTTTATGTTTTTTCTTTTTTTCGCCTTCATAGGATAATGCTTTCTCTTATGTGTCAGAAACCTATTTAATTTAATAAAATTACATTAAATAAATGGATATCGTGCCTTTGAAGGGATCATCCATCCATTTTCCAAGCCGCTTATCCTCACAAGGGTCACGGGCGTGCTGGAGCCTATCCCAGCTATATTCGGGCAGGAGGCGGGGTACACCCTGAACTGGTTGCCACCCAATCGCAGGGCACACATAAAAAAAAACAACTATTCGCACTCACATTCACACCTAGGGGCAATTTAGAGACTTCAATTAACCTACCATGCATGTTTTTTGGGATGTGGGAGGAAACCGGAGTGCCCGGAGAAACCCACGCAGGCACGGGGAGAACATGCAAACTCCACACAGCCGAGGCCGGGTTTTGAATCCCAGTCCTCAGAACTGTGAAGCAGATGTGCTAACCCGTGTATCACCGTGCCACCCCACATCTATTATGTTGTATATATAAGCATTTTAAATTTGTATTATCTAATTGTATATTTAATTTATTTATTTATAATTTATTTTTTAATAAATCTATTAACATTTTATTTGTTGTAGTATTTGAATTAAATTTTTTTAATATATGAAGTGTAATTTGCATGTATTTTAGAGGTGCAATGATTAATCAACAACTAATCAAATTTATCGACAACTATATTGATTTAATCGTTAGTTAATCGTTTCGAGACTATGTTTAACTTAAAATTGGCCAAATTCTCGAAATCGCTGCCTCTGAAAATTAAATATTCCCAGATTTCTGTACTCCTCACTGAAAGCAGACTAGTTATCTTTGTGTTTAATAAAAATAAGATATTTGCAACCATCTACATTTACTTTGGAAAACAATGATGAACAATTTAGCCTGTTTTCAGAATCAGAATCATCTTTATTTGCCAAGTATGTCCAAAAGCACACAAGGAATTTGTTTCCGGTAGTTGGAGCCGCTCTAGTACGACAACAGACAGTCAATTGACAGAGAACACTTTTGAGACATAAAGACATTGACAAAAAAAAAAACAGTCACTGAGCAATAAAGGGTTGCTAGTTATCTGGTAATGCCGGTACATTTTTTATTTTTTTTTGACAATTGTGCAAAAAGATGCAGAGTCCTGTAGCACTTAGAGTACTTTGAAGGACTAATATTGCAATAGTCCGGTGCAATGACCATTGTGCAAAGGGCGCAGAGACTTCAAGGAGTGTATGCAGTTTAAAGTGACGAGTAGCGCGATAATCTGGGACAATGTTGATTGTGCAAATGTTGCAGATACTCCTCAATCAGTGTGGAAGTGGAGCAGATGCTACTCTGGCATGAGTGGCCAGTATTGGTCAACAACAGATATGCAAATAGTGCAGCGTGGCGAGACAACTACGGTGAGTCAACAAGTAATATATAATTGGCCCCACAGAAATGTGACAACGAACTCAAGTCAAAAATTGCCAGCATGTTGTCATGGAATTGTAGGTTAGATGTTTAAGAAGTTGATTCCAAGAGGGAAGAAGCTGTTGGAATGTCTGCTAGTTCTAGTTTGCATTGATCGGTAGCGCCTACCTGAGGGAAGGAGCTGGAAGAGCTGGTGACCGGGATGTGGAGGGTCCGAGAGGATTTTGCATGCTCTTGTCTTTGTTCTGGCAGCATGCAAGTCCTCAAGGGTGGGTAGGGGGGTACCGACAATCCTTTCAGCAGTTTTGATTGTCCGTTGCAGTCGGAGTTTGTCCTTTTTTGTAGCAGCACCAAACCAGACTGTGATGGAAGAACACAGGACTGATTCGATGACCGCTGTGTAGAACTGCCTCAGCAGGTCCTGTGGCAGGCCGTGCTTTCTCAGAAGCCGCAGGAAGTACATCCTCTGCTGGGCCTTTTTGAGGACGGAGTTGATGTTGGTCGCCCACTTCAGGTCCTGAGAAACTGTAATTCCCAGGAACTTGAAGGTCTCGACGGTTGACACAAGGCAGCTGGACAACGTGAGGGGCAGCTGTGGCGAAGGATGCCTCCTGAAGTCCACGATCATCTCTACAGTCTTGAGCGTGTTCAGCTCCAGGTTGTGTCGATTGCGCCACAGCTCCAGCCGCTCCGCTTCCTATCGATATGCAGACTCGTCACCGTCCTTGATGAGGCCTATGACAGTGGTGTCATCTGCAAACTTCAGGAGTTTGACAGTCGAGTCCGCTGAGGTGCAGTCGTTTGTGTAGAGAGAGAAGAGCAGCGGAGAGAGGACACAATCTTGGGGTGCCCCAGTGCTGACGCTGCGTGTGGATGAGGTGGCCTCCCCCAGCCTCACCTGCTGTGTCCTGCCCGTCAGAAAGCTGTAAATCCACTGGCAGATGGCAGGTGAGATGCTGAGCTGGAGAACCTTGGATGAAAGTAGTTCAGGGATGATGGTGTTGAACGCTGAGCTGAAGTCCACGAATAGGATCCTCGCGTAGGTCCCTGCACTGCCGAGGTGTTCTAGGATGAAGTGCAGTCCCATGTTGACTGCATCATCCGCAGACCTGTTCGCTTGGTAGGCAAACTGCAGGGGGTCCAGCAGGGGACCTGTGACGCTCTTGAGGTGGTCCAGCACGAGACGTTCAAAGGACTTCATAACCACAGATGTTAAGGCGACAGGCCTGTAGTCAATTAGACCTGAGATTGCAGGTTTCTTGGGGACTGGAATGATGGTGGAGCGTTTGAAACAGGATGGTACTTCCCACAGTTCCAGAGATCTTTCTGACATGTTACAGATCAAACTGAATCATAATCAATTTCCCGGTGGGACGTGCCCGGAACACCTCACCAGGGAGGTGTCCAAGAGGCATCCTTATCAGATGCCCGAACCACCTCATCTGGCTCCTCTCAATGCGGAGGAGCAACGGCTCTACTCTGAGCCCATCCCGGATGACCGACCTCCTCACCCTATCCCTTTTTTTTTAGTTATTTTTTGTCCTGTTCGGCAGTTAGGTCAAGCAGAAAGGAGGATCTCTATCCCTTTTATGCCAGAACAGTTTTACTGTGTCACAGTGGACTTTTTAAGCTGCCACAGTGGTTTCTTAGTATTTTAATGGATATTTATTGAGAATCGGCGGCACGGTGGCCGACTGGTTAGAGCGTCAGCCTCACAGTTCTGAGGACCCGGGTTCAATCCCCGGCCCCGCCTGTGTGGAGTTTGCATGTTCTCCCCGTGCCTGCGTGGGTTTTCTCCGGGTACTCCGGTTTCCTCCCACATCCCAAAAACATGCATGAATTGGAGACTCTAAATTGCCCGTAGGCATGACTGTGAGTGTGAATGGTTGTTTGTTCCTATGTGCCCTGCGATTGGCTGGCAACCAGTTCAGGGTGTACCCCGCCTCCTGCCCGATGACAGCTGGGATAGGCTCCAGCACGCCCGCGACCCTAGTGAGGAGAAGCGGCTCAGAAAATGGATGGATGGATGGATTTATTGAGAATCAAAGTCTTTCAGTCAAACAGAACAAGGTTTCTAGAGGGGAGTGAGAAAAGAAGACAACAGACAAAGCACTAGCTGTAAACAAGATGAGGGAAGTAAATAATTATACACTGGCTACGGAAAGTATTCAGACCCCCTTAAATTTTGTTGTTATATTGCAGGTATTTGCTAAAATCATTTAAGTTCATTTTTTTCGTCATTAATGTACACACAGCACCCCATATTGACAGAAATTGAAATTTTTGCAGAATGATTAAAAAAGAAAAACTGAAATATCAAACAGCCATTAGTATTCAGACCCTTTGCTCAGTATTTAGTAGAAGCACCCTTTTGAGCTAATACAGCCATGAGTTTTTTTGGGAATGATACAACAAGTTTTTCACACCTGGATTTGGGGATCCTCTGCCATTCCTCCTTACAGACCCTCTCCAATTCTGTGAGGTTGGATGGTGAACATTGGTGGACAGCCATTTTCAGGTTTCTCCAGAGATGCTCAATTAGGTTCCAGTCAGGGCACTGGCTGGGCCATTCAAGAACAGTCACGGAGTTGTTGTGAAGCCACTCCTTCGTTATTTTAGCTGTCTGCTTCAGGTCATTGTCTTGTTGGAAGGTGAACCTTCAGCCCAGTCTGAGGTTCTGAGCACTCTGGAGAAGGTTTTCGTCCAGGATATCCCTGTAGTTGGCCACATTTATCTTACCTTCGATTGCAGCCAGTCGTCCTGTGCCTGTAGCTGAAAAACACCCCCACAGGTGCCACCACCATGCTTCACTGTTGGGACTGTATTGGACAGGTGACGAGCAGTGCCTGGTTTTCTCCACACATACCACCTAGAATTAAGGCCAAAAAGTTCTATCTTGGTCTCATCAGACCAGAGACTCTTATTTCTCACCATCTTGGGGTCCTTCAGGCTGTTTGATATTTCAGTTTTTCTTTTTTAATAATTCTGCAAAAATTTCAACAATTCTGTTTTTTTCTGTCAATATGGGGAGCTGTGTTTACATTAATGAGGAAAAAATGAACTTAAATGATTTTAACAAATGGCTGTAATATAACAAAGAGTGAAAAATGTAAGGGGGTCTGAATATTTTCCGTACCCACTGTATACCTAGAACAATGACACATTAGATATGAGTTTTATATGGAGCAGTAGTGCTACACCCTGCAAGGGAAGGACAGGACAAGATAGGACAGAACAAGGACAGGAGGGGAAGCATGCAAGACAAGGGTCGTGAACCCGGGTGTACAACTGAAAAGTGGTGGGAGTGGTTATGTAAATTATAAAGGTCTTTTGGACCAGAGTGTGAGTGAGGGGATACCCAAGAAATTTACACAGTCATAAGTTATTTGTCGCACTGAGTGAGTGGCCCCGCACGGAGTGAATAAGTCCCAGGGGTGTGTGTCTGTGGACACATGCAAATGAATTGACACCGTTTCGCATAACAATGACCGTCATAAGTGTCCTGTCATACCTGTGCCTGCATCGCGGGGGCTGAGGACCCCACCCACTCAATCGAGAGGCGGGGTCAGGCCCAGGAGTCCACCGAGAGCAGCCCAGTGGACGGAACACGTCACACACTAAGGGACCCCACCGAGGCGCCCCGAAAACCAGCCACCCGGAGGAAGCCGCAAGGACCCGAAGCCACCCCCCCAGCCAACCACCGCCATCCCCACTATACACAGTGTTGATGGTGCAATGCTTCCCCCTCCCGAGACGCTGGATGGTGGACAAGAATTTCCTCGTAGCCGTCCGGAAGTCGTTCTTCATGGCATCACTGAACTCCTCCCACCCTCGAGTTTTTGCCTCAGTGACCCCCAAAGCTGCGTTCCACTTGGCCAGCCGGTACCCATCAACTGCCACAGGAGTCCCATTGGTGTTCCTCCCAATCACGCTCTTCCAGGTCTCACTGTCATTACCTACGTGAGCATTGAAGTCTCCCAGCAGAAAGATGGAGTCCCCAGCAGGAGCTCTCTCCAGCACCCCTTCCAAGGATTTCAAAAAGGGTGGGTACTCTGAACTGCTGTTGGTGCATAGGCACAAACAACAGTCAGGAACCGTCCCCCCACCCGAAGGCGGAGGGAGGCTACCCTACCCCAATGTACAGGCGCTGAGGCGTGGGGCAATAAGTATATCTACACCTACTTGGCAACTCTCACTGTGGGCAACTCCAGAGTGAAAGAGAGTCCAAGCTGTGTGTGGAGGCAAGCCGGACTATATCCAGTCAGAACTTCTAGACTTCACACACCAGCTCGGACTCCTTCTCTGCCAGAGCGGTGACATTCGACGTACCTCGAGCCAGCCGGATCGCCAAGGTCCCTGTCTTTGGCCACCGCCCAGCTCACACTGCACCCGACCCCTATGGCCCCTCCCAAAGGTGGTGAGCCCATGGGAAGAGGGACCCACATTACCCTATCGGGCTGTTTGTATTTATATTTTAAAATAATTTTTACTTACTTATATTTTACTTTGCCCCTCCTTGAGCCGTCACCTTGTCGTGGTGGAGGGGTTTGTGTGTCCCAGTGATCCTAGGAGCTAAGTTGTCTGGGGCTTTATGCCCCTGGCAGGGTCACCCATGACAAACAGGTCCTAGGTGAGGGACCAGACAAAGCACAGCTCAAAGACCCCTAATGATGACGACAAACAATGGACTTCGTTTTCCCTTGCCCGGATGCGGGCCACCGGGGCCCCCCACTGGAGCCAGGCCTGGTGGTGGGGCTCGAAGGCGAGCGCCTGGTGGCCGGGCCTGCACCCATGGGGCCCGGCCGGGCACAGCCCGAAAGGGTAACGTGGGTCCCCCTTCCCATGGGCTCACCACCTGTGGGAGGGGCCATAGGGGTCGGGTGCAGTGTGAGCTGGGCGGTGGCCGAAGGCGGGGACCTTGGCGATCCGATCCCCGGCTACAGAAGCTGGCTCTAGGGACGTGGAATGTCACCTCTCTGGCATGGAAGGAGCCCGAGCTGGTGTGTGAGGTCGAGAAGTTCCGACTCGATATAGTCGGACTCGCCTCCACACACACCTTGGGCTCTGGTACCAGTCCTCTCGAGAGGGGTTGGACTCTCTTCCACTCTGGAGTTGCCCATGGTGAGAGGCGCCGAGCAGGTGTGGGTATACTTATTGCCCGCCGGCTCGGCGCCTGTACGTTGGGGTTAACCCCGGTGGACGAGAGGGTAGCCTCCCTCCGCCTTCGGGTGGGGGGACGGGTCCTGACTGTTGTTTGTGCCTATGCACCAAACAGCAGTTCAGAGTACCCACCCTTTTTGGAGTCCTTGGAGGGGGTGCTGGAGAGCGCTCCCGCTGGGGACTCCATTGTTCTGTTGGGGGACTTCAATGCTCACGTGGGCAATGACAGTGAGACCTGGAAGGGCGCGATTGGGAGGAACGGCCCCCCCCGATCAGAACCCGAGCGGTGTTCTGTTATTGGACTTCTGTGCTCGTCACGGATTGTCCATAACGAACACCATGTTCAAGCATAAGGGTGTCCACACGTGCACTTGGCACCAGGACACCCTAGGTCGCAGTTCGATGATCGACTTTGTGGTCGTGTCGTCGGACTTGCGGCCGCATGTCTTGGACACTCGGCTGAAGAGAGGGGCGGAGCTGTCAACTGATCACCACCTGGTGGTGAGTTGGCTCCGATGGTGGGGGAAGATGCCGGTCCGACGTGGCATGCCCAAACGTATTATGAGGGTCTGCTGGGAATGTCTGGCAGAATCCCCTGTCAGAAGGAGTTTCAACTCCCACCTCCGACAGAACTTTGCTCATGTTCCGGGG
This sequence comes from Phyllopteryx taeniolatus, assembly GCF_024500385.1. NCBI lineage: Eukaryota > Metazoa > Chordata > Actinopteri > Syngnathiformes > Syngnathidae > Phyllopteryx > Phyllopteryx taeniolatus. The sequence continues at coordinate 1,222,492 of NC_084515.1, read as the reverse complement.
GAAGCGGGGGACATCGAGTCCGAGTGGACCATGTTCCGCGCCTCCATTGCTGAGGCGGCCGACCGGAGCTGTGGCCGTAAGGTGGTCGGTGCCTGTCGTGGCGGCAATCCCCGAACCCGTTGGTGGACACCAACGGTGAGGGATGCCGTCAAGCTGAAGAAGGAGTCCTATCGGGCCTTTTTGGCCTGTGGGACTCCTGAGGCAGCTGATGGGTACCGGCTGGCCAAGCGGAATGCAGCTCTGGTGGTCGCTGAAGCAAAAACCCGGGCATTGGAGGAGTTCGGTGAGGCCATGGAGAAAGACTTCCGGACGGCTTCGAGGAAATTCTGGTCCACCATCCGACGTCTCAGGAGAGGAAAGCAGTGCACCACCAACACTGTGTATAGTGGGGATGGGGTGCTGCTGACCTCGACTCGGGACGTTGTGAGTCGGTGGGGAGAATACTTCGAAGACCTCCTCAATTCCACCGACACGCCTTCCCATGGGGAAGCAGAGTGTGGGTTCTCTGAGGCGGGCTCTCCTATCTCTGGGTTTGAGGTCACCGAGGTAGTTAAAAAGCTCCTCGGTGGCAGGGCCCCGGGGGTGGATGAGATTCGCCCGGAGTTCCTAAAGGCTCTGGATGTTGTGGGGCTGTCCTGGTTGACACGCCTCTGCAACATCGCGTGGACATCGGGGACAGTGCCCCTGGATTGGCAGACTGGGGTGGTGGTCCCCCTTTTTAAGAAGGGGGACCGGAGGGTGTGTTCCAACTACAGGGGAACACTGCTCAGCCTCCCTGGTAAGGTCTATTCAGGGGTGCTGGAGAGGAGGGTCCGTCGGGAAGTCGAATCTCAGATTCAGGAGGAGCAGTGTGGTTTTCGTCCTGGCCGTGGAACAGTGGACCAGCTCTATACCCTCGGCAGGGTCCTCGAGGGTGCATGGGAGTTCGCCCAACCAGTCTACATGTGTTTTGTGGACTTGGAGAAGGCGTTCGACCGTGTCCCTCGGGGAGTCCTGTGGAGAGTGCTTCGGGAGTATGGGGTACCGAACCCCCTGATACGGGCTGTTCGGTCCCTGTACGACCGGAGTCAGAGTTTGGTCCGCATATCCGGCAGTAAGTCGGACTCGTTCCCGGTGAGGGTTGGACTCCGCCAAGGCTGCCCTTTGTCGCCGATTCTGTTCATAACTTTTATGGACAGAATTTCTAGGTGCAGCCGAGGCGTAGAGGGGGTCCGGTTTGGTGGCCTCAGTATTGCATCTCTGCTTTTTGCAGATGATGTGGTTCTGTTGGCTTCATCAAGCCGTGACCTCCAACTCTCATTGGAGCAGTTCGCAGCCGAGTGTGAAGCAGCTGGGATGAGAATCAGCACCTCCAAATCTGAGACCATGGTCCTCAGTCGGGAAAGGGTGGCATGCCATCTCCAGGTCAGGGATGAGATCCTGCCCCAAGTGGAGGAATTCAAGTATCTTGGGGTCTTGTTCACGAGTGAGGGAAGAATGGAACGGGAGATCGACAGGCGGATCGGTGCAGCGTCTGCAGTGATGCGGACTTTGTATCGGTCCGTTGTGGTAAAGAAAGAGCTAAGCCGAAAGGCGAAGCTCTCAATTTACCGGTCGATCTTCGTTCCTACCCTCACCTATGGTCATGAGCTGTGGGTCGTGACCGAAAGAACAAGATCCCGGATACAAGCGGCCGAAATGAGTTTCCTCCGCAGGGTGTCCGGGCTCTCCCTTAGAGATATGGTGAGAAGCTCGGTCATCCGGGAGGATCTCAGAGTAGAGCCGCTGCTCCTCCGCATTGAGAGGAGCCAGATGAGGTGGCTGGGGCATCTGATTCGGATGCCTCCCGGACGCCTCCCTGGTGAGGTGTTCCGGGCATGTCCCACCGGGAGGAGACCCCGGGGACGACCCAGGACACGCTGGAGAGACTACATCCTTCGGCTGGCCTGGGAACGCCTCGGGATCCCCCCGGAAGAGCTGGATGAAGTGGCTGGGGAGAGGGAAGTCTGGGCGTCCCTGCTGAAGCTACTGCCCCCGCGACCCGACCCGGATAAGCGGTAGAGAATGGATGGATGGATATTTTACTTTATACTGTGTCATTGTATACTACTTACTATTTCATGTATATTATTCATTTTAGGAATTCAAATTATTTGTATATTTATTTTTAATATAGTTTTACACTTATTTTACTATTTAATTTATAATGTCGTTTCTACAGTTTTTTTTTAATTAAACGGAATAGTTAATACTTTATATAGATTATTTTTTCATTTTATTACATTTTTAGCATTTAATACAATTTTAACCTTTTTTATTTCGGGTACAAAATTTTGATTCTTTTTTTCTTCACACCAAGAATACTTTTTTTTCAAACAATCTTCATTTAACAATATGTTAAAGCTTACAATTATGTTAAATATAGATTCAACAATACTGTAAGAGCATCGACAGGAGGTTGTGATGTCATGGGGATCCGCACCCACACAGGCGGGGCGAGGCGAGGCGGGGGCGGAGGCGAGGTGGTGGCCAGGCAGCCAACAGCCAACAGCCAAGGCTCATCCACCGGTGTCATGGCTTCCTAACAGTCGTGGGGGACTGAATGAGAGCAAAAACAAGCCCGCTTGTCTCCAAGGCCCCGACGCGGTAGAACCCTTTTCCCACTGAACCGAGGAGGGGGGGCCTCGCTCGCCAGGATAGATTGTTTTTTCATTATTTGTCGAAATCTGAGCGTTCAACTCCCCCCGACGTTTGAAGGCAGCACCGCGGTGGTGGAAGATGGCCGACCCGGCGGAGTGCACCATCAAAGTGATGTGCCGTTTTAGGCCTCTCAACAGCTCCGAGGTGACCAGAGGAGACCGATACATTCCCAAATTCCAAGGGGAAGACACCGTTATCATCTCGGTGAGTCAGACACAATCGACGGTGGCTTTTGTTTTACCTATTAACCGGGCCCCCGGGCTCAAGTCAGAACGCCATTTTAATTGTCTCGCAGCTTTACGGTAAGTTATCCTTTAGTTGTTAGCTGCGAAGCTTGACCCTCGAGACAACCGGCGCCCGGGGAACTGTCACCGGGATTTCAACGTTTATATCCGAGATTCGGTCCATATTGTCGGCTGTGTGTCACCCCCTAAATGTCGGCCCATTTTTGGCTAAATTAGCCCCGGCTAACCAACCAGCTGTCAGTCAACAAAGGTTCCCAACACGGTGCCAGATAGTTAGCCACTTACCACACAGCGCATTTGGAAACAAATGTACAATAAACAACATAAAGGTTGGCTAATGCTGAATGCCAACCGATTGTAAATGGTAAGGGGTCTTTCATTTGATGGTGGCTAAAACAGTAAGCTACTAGCCGGCCTTTGGGCTAAGCTTTACCGGTCTCAACAATTATTTAATGAAAGCTACTTCACCTAATAACTTATATTTTTAGTGAAATTAATGTATAATGTGTCCCTCCAAAAATAAAAAGTAGTGAAAAGGTGATTATATCGATCTATATTACCGGGTGACGTATGAGGAATCGTTTGCTTTTTGACGCAGGTCCCCTGTCACGTGACGCAGGATCTATATGGCTACCTGTAAATCGAACCTGCCTTTGGCGATTAATAGAAAATTTCTTTTGAATCCAACCAAAATACACTCTTTGTAATTTTTTAAAAACATATTTTTTATGCCTTTGAAGCATTTTGGTCCATTTAATTACCAGTAAATTCATTCATTCATCTTCCGTTCCGCTTATCGTCACTAGGGTCGTGGGCGTGCTGGAGTACTGGTGCTATCCCAGTAATCTTTGGGCGAGAGTACACCCTGAACTGGTCGCCAGCCAATCGCAGGGCAAATAGAAACAAACAACCATTCGCGCACACATTCAGCCCTAAGGGCAATTTAGAATCTGCAGTCAACCTACCACACATGTTTTTGGGATGTGGGAGGAAACCAAAGTGCCCGGAGAAAACCCAAGGAGGAACGGGGAGATCATGCAAACTCCACACAGGCGAGGCTGGGTTTTGGACCCGGTCCTCAGAACTGTGAGGCAGATGTGCTAACCAGTCGTCCGCCGTGCCGCCCACCAGTAAATTCAATCGCTGAATATTCGTCTCATATATATATATATATATATATATATATATATAATATAATATAAAAAATAGTAAAAAAGTATTCACATCTTATAAAAGTTATATGGACAACGACTAAGATTATGATTGATTGAATTTATTGCACTGAATTGTTTTAAAGTTGTATTTCAAACTCAATTTAACTGAACTTTATTCCTGAACAAGCTATTCTGTGTACTTTGTAATGAGAGCCGTGTAACTCCTACGGTTCTTAAGAGAACAATTAAGCAAAAGATGAGACTGTTTCCTGTTGATCATATATAATTAGATGTGTACCTAATGGGCTAATGAAGCATGAAAGAGATTCATAATTAAGGAAATAATACATGACATAAAAACGTTGCAATCCTTCAAAAAAAAAAAAGTAATGTGAACAAAATCTGCATTCCTCCTGTGTCTTCTAATTAAAACACTCAGTTGGGTTTGTAAATGTATTTAGAGTACTGGCTCTGGACAATTGTCAAAAGATTAGAGGTTATGTTGTGTTATGCTGTGTCTCAATTTAAAAAATATAGTGCAGACAGCTCAATCACGGAACTAACACAACAGGTAACATTTTAATGGTGAAACGTCAATGAACACGTTCAGTAGTGTGTAAATTATACTCGCACATAGCTACTCACAATTTGTACTCTACTTACTAATAGTGGAACGCACTTTTGTCAACATTTTTATGATCGTAATGCAGACCTATAACCACCTGGCATCTTCTCGTGCCGACTCTTTAGTCATGCCTGGAAACGTCTCCTCACCTTTTTTACAAATTAATTAATTAAATTTTATCTCCAACGCAAGCAGCGTTGCTTCACTTCTTCTGCATTCTGCGGTTGGCATATTTTAGGTGCTACTTTCTGATCTAGAGTGCATGAGAGAGAGAAAAAAGATACTTTTGCGTGCCTATGAACCGAAATGAAAGGTTCGGACAATTATCAGAAACCGTACCCCCCTAGTTACGTTACTTAGCTGTACTAAAACATTCAAAATCACCTAATTTTATTTTTAATCGTCCCAAACCTGTCTCTGAAACTTAATGTTTGACGAGCTGGCTAAACTGTTAAATTATCTTAACTGTCTTTTTGTGTTTTGGAGTGACAGATGAAGTTCGACGTCGTTGTTGTTGTCTTTAGTGTGCGAGTTGCAAGACATGCAGGTTGCCATCCTCTTTTTTGCAGACTTCATCGACAACAAAATTTTCTGAGCCGCTTCTCCTCACTAGGGTCGCGGGCGTGCTGGAGCCTATCCCTGTTATCATCGGGCAGGAGGCGGGGCACACCCTGAACTAGTTGCCAGCCAATCGCAGGGCACATACAAACAAACAACCATTCGCAGTCACAGTCAAACCTACGGGCAACTGCCCGGAGAAAACCCACGCAGGCACGGGGAAAACATGCGAACTCCACACAGGCGGGGCCGGTGATTGAACCCCGGTCCTCAGAACTGTGAGGCTGACGCGCTAACCAGTCGGACACCGTGCCGCCGACAACATAATCCTTGAATCCAAATTTTGTTATCTTTGGTGCTCCATCCATCATTGTTCATGCAGGTGGTTACTTCACACCGACAAGTGCACAACAACACAGACTGTTTTGCCAGGTGGGTGCAAAAGACCCCCCCCCCACCCACCCCCGAAAAAACATTATTTAAAAAAAAAATAAAATAAAGGCAAACCGTCTTAATTCACTCCCTGTCCTCCATTGTAACATGGATACTTGAATGCAACAGTCGTCAATGGCAGTGCATGAGTTAAAAGGCAGATTTCCAACTCAAAATGAGACTACTTGTCAAATCATGTGGTTCAAGTCAAAGTCAAGTCTCTTTGCTACCAAGTCAAAACTCAAGTCAAGTCTTTCTGAAGTATTTGCCAAACAAGTCACAAGTCAAAACTGGCAACTCGAGTCGACATGAGTTAAGTCAATTGACTCAAGTCCTCCCATCTCTGGTAGGCTGTATGTGAAAGAGTGACGTCACAGTCAATTCAACCACATAGTCAGCAAAGCCCAATGGCCATTGCTTGTTATAGGAAAACATTTCTTAACTATGAAGTGGACAAGCTCGTGCGTCGGCTGCGGCAAAGCTATGGGTTAACAGCAGTAAACCTGTTGTTTCGGCCGCTGAAATTTAGGTGTGTCACTGTTTTCTATTAGTTTTTCTATTGTTTGGTATTGAAATGCAATTAAATTCATTTTTCCAGAGTTAATATTCCTGTGTCAATTATTTGATTCAGTCGTTCCCTAAAATCCATTTAAATTAAACCATGTTGCTTTTTAGGACAAATATTCTTATACGATTAAAATTCCATTATTGAAGATTACAAACCCTCTAATTAACTTGATATTTTTTTAGAGTCCCACCTCGAGTTATAATACAACTAAAGTAAGCGGTCTGTGCTTCAATTTATTGTTTTGTTGCACACCTTTCAGGGATAGTCACAACCAGGTCCCTCGTCATGTGACACTGGATCATATATTTCCTTTAAATCCAAAGCACCTTGATGATTTTTTTTTCCATGGATAAATTATTTTATAATCCAGCTGAAATAGACTATTTTATTCAATTTAATTTTTTTCTGACACAGGTTTTAAGTATTTTGATCACAATAGAGAAGAGTTTGGATACCAGGACATTTCTCAAGACTGTTTACCTTTTTAAAAAAGTTATTTTTTATATATATATTAGACAAAGCAAGGAAATCACAGTTTGGAGATATTTGTATATTTTTTTATTTTTTTATGCACATGTATTTCCTGCATTGTTTTTAATGGCCTTCTGGCGTCATTCTGTGAAATGGTGGTTAAACATTAGGTGCCTTAAAGTTATTTTTGTGGACTTTGGTGCTTTGTAAATTGCCTATCTTCATCTTAAATGCTTTTAAATGAGTGTCATTAAATCAGTGCCTCACTAGAATTAAAATAGATGCACATCTCAATAAATTACAATATGATAGAAAAGTTCATTTGTTTCAGTACTCAAACATTATACGGATTCATTAAAGGTGCCATATTTTTCCAAACCCAACTTTTTGTCGTATTTTGTATCTAATATTGGCTCCATGGTGCCTCAGTGAACATGTAAAATATAAATTAAAATCGTCCACGCATTCCCGAGCTCCAGACGTTTTTCTGCCGACTGGCCTTAAATCAGGTCATTCGAATTTCTCGAGCTTATCTACGTCTCCAGCGAAGATCTCTGCCTTCCCTCTCTGCTCCCGAGCCACATAACAAACACTTGTGCTCGAACAAGTGGGTCTTCTACAATGAGGCAACCAATCAGAGGAAAGGGGGCGGTCTTCGCTAAATATGGACAAAGCGTATACAAAACTGGGTTAAACAGAAGTAGCTGGCCTTTTCTGGACACTCGTATGACAAAACCAAGGTTGTGTTTTTTTATTTTTTTTATTTTTATTTTTTTTTAAATAAATGAAATTGTCACTTTTCTACCAAGTCCATGTTAGAGTGTTACTCTATAGAGGTATAAATAGCCAAAATATGGGACCTTTGAACACAAAATAATTTTCAGAGGGCAAATTTCTAATTTCTACACCTAATTTCTACATTAAATATAATTATTTCTTGATTATGTAATATTCTAGTTCCTAGATATGGTGATTTTGGCGTTTTTGTTTGCTGTAAGCTATAATCCTCAAAATAATACATATACATATGTACTGAAAAAAATCATGACCTATTTCACTCTGAGTGTGTATAACGCATCTTGATATGTTTTAACTTTTTGAGCTGCCTAACTAAATTAAGCTTTTGACTCTTCTAATTTATTGAGATGTACCTCTTTAAAAAATGTCAAGACTTTTAACTCCAGTGTTGACATGAAGAGTATTGTCTACGCTGAGTTGAGGCGTCCTAATGATAGCAGACATGCAGGCTGCGCCCCTCAGGCATGGCCTGAACCGGGCTTGTCCATCGTAGCCCGGCCCAGCTGCTGATAGCCTGCCATAGTGTCAAAATGCCAATGTGCTTTTTGACTGGAGCAAGTGGTGTGTGTTTGCTGGAGCGTCTGCTTTGACAAGTACAACACTTGAGCTGTTTGTCCAATCACAGCTGCATACAGTGAAGCTAAATCAGTCACCCCGGCTGGGGAGGATCGTTATTGTGCAGGGTTCAAGTCAAGGATGTACAGGAGTTCTGCCATCACTTTTTAGTCTGCTTCTGTTAGGAAAATGTGACACAGTCTTATTTCTGGACGGTAAATGAGTGTCCACACTTGGTATTTTGGTCTCTTTAGGTCATGTTCTTGAATTACATGGCCAAAAGCTGCCTCGCTTGAACTGTTTTGCTTGCTTTTTGGCTGGGAAGATGGCATGTCAGGAAAGTTTATTTATTTTTTTAATTAAAAAATTGTTGTTGTTTTTTTTTTTTGGTAGTGCTAGTAGTATAGTGTGGGTGGCTGAATATGTCGCTCATCATGTTATGAATTGCGATTGCGATTATTTGACCATATGTCCTTGATAGACAAAGGGAAGAATTAACCGCCAACTAATCGATTGGCTGGCGACCAGTTCAAGGTGTACCTCGCCTCTCGCCCGAAGTTGACTGGGATAGGCTCCAGAATGCCTGTAACCCGCGTTAGGGTAAGCAGTACGGAAAATGGATGTGGATAATTTCTATTTTCAATAGTTATTTTAACAAAAATGAAAAGCTTTCTAGCAAACTGAAAAAAAGAAACGGCACAACGGAACGTCATTCAGAAAGACCGTTTGTCATCACATGACGTAAAACAAAAAGTAGACTGAACTAAACGAGTAGACAATTTTTTTAACAATTAAACATGAAATGCTTTGTAAAAAAAGAGAGAAAACTTGATGCCAAATCTAGGCATGGGCGAGTACCAATACCAGGTATCAGTGTCGTCCCAATAGCAGCCTTATTTCAAGCTATCGTGTACTCGTGAAGGCTGTCGTTACCAGCCACCCATACTTAATTCCTAAAAATCGAGTAAGTCCTCCTCACCACTAGTTGTCGCCGCACTGCGGCGGTTTGAGGCATCGGCTAGTCATCATGTGCATCCGAAAGAAAGAGGTTTTTGTTATCTATTATCTGTCATTGTGTTAATTGAAATTGTATGTATCTAAAGTATGAGCGGTATCTACACTCTTTGTTGGTGAGTACTCAAGAGTAAATACTTGTACTGGTATCAGTCTGAAAAAAAAAGTCATGTCGAACATCCCTAGCCAAAACACAACATAAATCTGAAAGACCCAACTAAATGGCTTCAGATTAAATGCTACACAGCACTTAAAATTAAATAAAGTAGACTGAACCTGACGACGACACTAACCTTTTTGTACAGCAGTTATTTAAACAATTAAAAATTAAATGCTTCGTAACAAACATGGTGGCAAAACACATCAGTCGGAAAGACCTAACTAAACACCTTCACATTAAAAGTGACGCATCTCGTAAAATAAAATAAAGTAGACCGAACGAGACAACTTCACTAATCTTATTTTTTTTATTTGTATTTTTTTTTAACCGCAATTGTATGAACAATTAATCATGACATGCTTTGTAATGGCACAATGTTGTAGGTCCAAAAGACCCAACTAAACATCATGAAATGTTACACAACGCAGGAAAGTAAATAAAGTAGACTAAACTAGACTAAACTTTTTTTATAACAGTTTAACATAGGACTGGGACGATTTATCAAATAACTCGAATAATTTGTTTACAAAAAAAAAGCAACATCTGTGTCGAACATGAGGATGACAAACCCAAGTGAACAAAAATAATACCTGCACACCACGTGCACATGCCTTTCTATTTACAGTCCCAAGGGGTGCCGCACTAGCTGTGTTTTCTAATTTGTTGATACATTTCACACGGAACTACAGTGGGTACGGAAAATATTCAGACCCCCTTACATTTTTCACTCTTTGTTATATTGCAGCCATTTGCTAAAATCATTGTTCATTTTTTTTCTCATTAATGTACACAGCACTCCATATTGATATAAAAAATTGAATTGTTGAAATTTATTAAAAAAGAAAAACTGAAATATCACACAGCCATAAGTATTGAGACCCTTTGCTCAGTATTTATTATAAGCACCCTTTTGAGCTAATACAGCCATGAGTCTTTTTGGGAATAATGCAACACCTGGATTTTGGGATCCTCTGCCATTCCTCTTTGCAGATCATCTCTAGTTCTGTCAGGTTGTATGGTGAACGTTGGTGGACAGCCATTTTCAGGTCTCTCCAGAGATGCTCAATTGGGTTGGGCTGGGACATTCAAGAACAGTCACGGAGTTGTTCTGAAGCCACTCCTTCGTTATTTTAGCCTTTATTGTCATGCATGCATGCATACAAAATTTGTTCTCTGCATTTAACCCATCACAGTGAACCACTCATTGTCTTGTTGGAAGGTGAACCTTCGGCCCAGTCTGAGGTCCTGAGCATTCTGGAGAAGGTTTTCGTCCAGGATATCCCTATACTTGGCCGCAAACCACACAGCTGGTTTTACCTGAAGCAATATTTTGACGCATCAGCAAAAAAACAAGTGATTCAAAATACAACACAACCTGCCATAATGCTAAATGTAATTGTTGTAAGTAGTGGGAGCCATACAGTTTTTTCTCTTCAGTTACCATGTCGGGGTAAGGGGAAGCAATGACAACTGAGGTGTGTGTCCAAATCAACTCCATAATTTTGAATAGTCGATTTTAAATTTTAGTTTTGGTCACCATTATTGTTACACAGAGTGGGCTTGGTGCGCACACATCACCTGGGGCGATATAACCCGTATTTTAAATCGGAGTGCTGATATTGTTTCATAAATGCAGCTTGTTCATTTTTTTCCAAGTTGTTGGCTCTTCTTTTTCTGTCTCAAAGGCCAAATGATCAGAATCAGAATCATCTTTATTTTGGCAAGTATGTCAAAAACACACAAGGAATTTGTCTCCGGTAGTTGGAGGCGCTCTAGTACGATAACTGACAGTCATTTGACAGAAAATACCTTTGAGACATAAAGACATTGAGAAAAATAGTCACTGAGCAATAAAAGGTTGCTAGTAATCTGGTACTGCCGGTACAATTATTATTCTTTTTTTTTTTGACAATTGTGCAAAAAGATGCTGAGTTCTCTTGCAATGAGACCAGTTTGAATGACTAATAGAGCAATAGTCTGGTCCAATGACCATTGTCCAAAGGGTGCCGAGACTTCAAGAAATGAATGCAGTTTAAAGTGACTAGTAGTGCGATAATCTGGTACAATGTCGATTGTGTAAATGTTGCAGATACTATTCAGTCGATTGTGCAAATGGTGCAGATGCTACTCAGGCACATGAGTGGCCAGTATTGGTCAACAACAGATATGCAAATAGTGCAGCGTGGCGAGACTACATTGCATGCACGAGTTATGTATAATCTGCCCGACAGAAAGGTGACAAAAAAAATTGGCAACGTGTTGCAATGGAATAGTAAGTTAACTGTTTAAGAAGTTAATGGCAAGAGGGAAGAAGCTGTTGGAATGCTAGTTTTAGTTTGCATTGTTCGGTAGCGCCTACCTGAGGGAAGGAGCTGGTAGAGCTGGTGACCAGGATGTGGAGGGTCCAAGAGGATTTTGCATGCTCTTGTCTTAGTTCTGGCAGCATGCAAGTCCTCAAGGGTGGATAGGAGGGTACTGACAATCTTTTCAGCAGTTTTGATTGTCCGTTGCAGTCGGTGTTTGTCCTTTTTTGAAGCAGCACCAAACCAAACTGTGATGGAAGAACACAGGACTGATTCGATGACCGCTGTGTAGAACTGCCTGAGCAGCTCCTGTGGGAGGCTGTGCTCCCTCAAAATACATCCTCTGCTGGCCCTTTTTGAGGATGGAGTTGATGTTGAACTCCCACTTCAGGTCCTGAGAGACTGTAATTCCCAGGAACCTGAAGGTCTCGACGGTTGACACAAGGCAGTTGGACAGCGTGAGGGCCGAAGGATGCCTCCTGAAGTCCACAATCATCTCTACAGTCTTGAGCGTGTTCTGCTCCAGGTTGTGTCGGCCGCACCACAGCTCCAGCCGCTCCACTTCCTGTCGATAAGCTGACCCGTCACCATCTTTGATGAGACCGATGACTGTGGTGTCATCTGCAAACTTCAGGAGTTTGACAGCCCGGTGCGTTGAGGTACAGTCGTTTGTGTTGCGAGAGAAGAGCAGCGGAGAGAGGAAACAACCTTGGGGCGCCCCGGTGCTGGTGGGGCGTGTAGATGAGGTGGTGTCTCCCAGCCTCGCCTGCTGTGTCCTGCCCGTCAGGAAGCTGTAAATCCACTGGCAGATGGCAGACGAGATGCTGAGCTGGAGAAGCTTGGAGGAGAAGATTTCGGGGATGATGGTTTTGAACGCAGACCTGAAGTCCACGAACAGGATCCTTGCGTAGGTCCCCGCGCCATCGAGGTGTTCTAGGATGAACTGCAGTCCCATGCATCAGCCGTGGACCTGTTTGCTCAGTAGGTAAACTGCAGGGAGTACAGCAGGGGACCTGTGACGCTCTTGAGGTGGTCCAGCACGCGGCGTTCAAAGGACTTCATGACCACAGATGTCAAGGCGACAGGCCTGTAGTCATTCAGACCCAAGATTGCAGGTTTCTTGGGGACTGGGATGATGATGGAGCGTTTGAAACAGGATGGTACTTTGCGCAGTTCCAGAGATCTATTGAAGATCTGTGGGAAGACTGGAGCAAGCTGGTCCGCGCAGACTTTGAGACAGGATGGGGACACAAGGTCTGAGCCTGCCGCTTTGTTAATCTTTTGTTGTTTGAAGATGCGTTTCACATCCTGTTCGTGGATGGTGAACGTAGAAGTCAGAAGTGTGGTTGTGGTCGGTGGTGCGGGTGTGGGGTGTGAAGGTGTCCTTTTCTAATCTGCAGTAGATGATGTTCTAGTTGTCGGCTAGTCTACTATTGTTCTCAGTTTGGGGGCATCGTCGCTTGTAATTGGTTAGCGATTGTAATGCATGCCAGACTGATTTAGAGTCGTTTGCGCTAAACTGTCTTTCTAACTTTACTGCATAGTTTCTCTTTGCAATGTTAATTTCTTTAGTCAGCTGGTTTCTAGTGTGATTATACAGGGCCCTGTCCTCACTTCGATATGCATCCTCTTTAGCCTAGCGAAGTTGCTTAAATTTGGCAGTGAACCACGGTTTGTTGTTATTGAATGTGCGAAATGATTTTGTTGGTACACACACCTCTTCACAGAAACTGATATCGGATGTGACAGTGTCCGTATATTCATAATGGGCCTTTTCCCCTTTCCGAAGAAGGTCACCTCATACTTTTTTTGTACTCATTTTTGCTAGCTAGTGGGCTTACCTCAGTTCATTCATTTAATTAATTCCATGACTCCAATTCACTAACCAAGATAATGTTTCCTCTTGAAATGAATGGAAATGTAATTGATATTTCCCAGCCCCAGACCAAACTTTGATTGACCTTATTTGTATTGGTGTGTGGTTAAACATACATATAGTTCAATATAGAAAAGTGTTAACACACTTTATTATGAAGAGACAACACATTGTGTTCGCTAGTAAATGACTGTGCAATGTCTTATACTTCTTATTTTCCTTTCGGCTTGTCCCGTTAGGGGTCGCCACAGCGCGTCATCCCTTTCCATGTAAGATCCTGCATCCTCCTCTCGAACACCAACTGCCATCATGTCTTCCCTCACGACATCCATCAACCTCCTCTTTGGTCTTCCTCTAGCTCTCTTGCCAGGCAACTCCATCCTCATCATCCTTCTACCAATATACTCACTATTTCTCCTCTGGACGTGTCCAAACCATTGAAGTCTGCTCTCTCTAACTTTGTCTCCAAAACATCGAACTTTGGCTGTCCCTCTGATGAGCTCATTTCTAATTTTATCCAACCTGGTCACTCTGAGAGCGAACCTCAACATCTTCATTTCCGCCACCTCCAACTCTGCTTCCTGTTGTCTCTTCAGTGCCACTGTCTCTAATCCGTACATCATGGCTGGCCTCACCACTGTTTTATAAACTTTGCCCTTCATCCTAGCAGAAACTCTTCTGTCACATAACACACCTGACACCTTCCTCCACCCGTTCCAACCTGCTTGGACCCGTTTCTTCACTTCCTGTCCACACTCACCATTGCTCTGGACGGTTAACCCCAAGTATTTAAAGTCCTCCACCCTTGCTATCTGTTCTTGCTGTAGCCTTGCTCTTCCCCCACCACCCCTCTCATTCATGCACATATATTCTGTTTTACTTCGGCTAATCTTCATTCCTCTTCTTTCCAGTGCATGCGTCCATCTTTCTAACTGTTCCTCCAGCTGCTCCCTGCTTTCACTGCAGATCACAATGTCATCTGCAAACATCATGATCCACGGGGATTCCAGTCTAACCTCATCTGTTAGCCTATCCATCACCACTGCAAAAAGGAAGGGGCTCAGGGCTGATCCCTGATGCAGTCCCACCTCCACCATAAATTCGTCTGTCACACCTACAGCACACCTCACCGCTGTTCTGCTGCCCTCGTACATGTCCTGTATTATTCTAGCATACTCTACCTTTGTCCTGTGTCGCATCTCGATGTATTCCTTTCGCCTCTCCTCAGTCCTCTGTGTCCCACTTCTTCTTGGCTAACCTTTTTCCTTGTATAATTTCCTGTACTGTATGTACCACCAAGTCTCCTTCTCTCCTTTCCTGCCAGAAGATACACCAAGTACTCTTCTGCCTGCCTCTCTGATCACCTTGGCTGCAGTGGTCCAGTCTTCTGGAAGCTCCTCCCATCCACCGAGAGCCTGTCTCACCTCTTCCCGAAAAGCTGCACAACACTCGTCCTTGTCTCAGCTTCCACCACATGGTTCTCTTCTCTGCCTTTGTCTTCCTAATCGTCCTCCCCACCACCAGTCATCTTACACACCACCATCCTATGCTGTCTCGACACACTCTCCCCTACCACTACCTTACAGTTGGTAACCTCCTTCAGATTACATCGTCTGCACAAGATGTAATCCACCTGCGTGCTTCTACCTCCGCTCTTGTAGGTCACCCTATGTTCGTGCCTCTTCTGGAAAAAAGTGTTCACTACAGCCATTTGCATCCTTGTTGCAAAGTCTACCACCATCTGTCCCTCCAAGTTCCCTTCCTGGATGCCGTACTTACCCATCACTTCTTCATCACCCCTATTACCTTCACCAACATGTCCATTACAATCTGCACCAATTACGACTCTCTCTCTGTCTGGGATGCTCAGAACTACTTCGTCTAGCTCCTTCCAGAATTTCTCTTTCACCTCTAGGTCACATCCTATCTGTGGGGCATAGCCACTAATCACATTGCACATAACACCCTCAATTTCAAGTTTCAGCCTCATCACTCGATCTGATACTCTTTTCACCTCCAAGACATTCTTAGCCAACTCTTCTTTTAAAAAAAAAAAAATGACTCCATTTCTCTTCCCATCTACACCATGGTAAAATAATTTAAATCCTGCCCCTAAACTTCTAGCCTTACTGCCTTTCCATCTGGTCTCCTGGACACACAATATATCAACCTTTCTCCTAATCATCATGTCAACCAACTCTCGAGATTTTCCTGTCATAGTCCCAACATTCAAAGTCCCCACATTCAGTTCTAGGCTCTGTGCTTTCCTCTTCTCTTTCTGCCAAAGAACCTGCTTTCCACCTCTTCTTCTTCTTTGACTTCGACCCACAGTAGCTGAATTTCCAACGGCACCCCGTAGGTTGACTGCGCCGGTGGCGGATGTTGTTAACCCGGGCCACGACCGATACGGTATGGAATTCTTTGGATGAACGCTCCTATTTGTTTGGCAAGGTTTTAAGCCGGATGCCCTTCCTGACGCAACCCTCTGCATTTATCCGGGCTTGGGACCTGCCTACAGTTTGCACTGACTTGTGTGCCCCATAGGGCTGAATTTGTGCAATGTCTTATACTAATTTATAATAATTAGTAATACATTTTATATTGTTTTGTATTTTTTGTATATTTTTGTATTTTATCATAAAAAATATTAGCGTCATGTTTCTTTTCACCAAAAGCTTATTTTCTCCACTTTTTGGCCAGAAACCAGCGTTTTTGCTGAAACCAATCTATGATATGTTTGACTGTTGATTACTAAAGAATGTAAAAAGCTAGAAACAAACTTCTCTGGTCAAAGAAGAGTCAACTACTTTTGATAGCCTCTCTGCTTATCTTGTCACAGAACATAATTTTCTGTGGGTCTTGAAAGATCAATCAAAATGATGTAACATGGCTGGCTATATTGGGAACTCTGCTTTGAAAATGCCTGCTAGTGAATGAGTTTTTTTTTTTTTTTTTTTTTTTCATTCAGTCAGCTTCCGTACCGCTTATCCTCACATATAAACAAACAACCACTTGCACTCACATTCACACCTACAGGCAATTTGGAGTCTTCAATTTACCTCCCGAAGATGTTTTTGGGATAAGGGAGGAAACCAGAGTATCCGGAGAAAACCCACGCAGGCACAGGGAGAACATGCAAACTCCAGACAGCTGAGGCTGGATTTGAACCCGGGTTTTCAGAACTGTGAGGCAGATGTGCTAACCAGGCTTCACCGTGCCGCTATGAGTTATTTTATTGATAAAAAATGGGCCATGAGTATCAGACCATGAAGCAGAAATACAAATAGAAGTTTTACTTTGGTGTCTTGTTACAGCCCTAGTTTATGCTTTGATTACCTACTAAGGAAAGAAAGGGGGAAGTTAACCGTGTGGGTGCGGCATCCAGGTGTGGCCATTGTGGAGAGCTGAGCTATCGTGTTCTCTCTAGCAACAAAGTCCAGTGAGATTTCTTCCTATTGTGCAACGTGAACACTACCACCAGCAAAGTCATCAGGAAGTCTTTTCACACGAGCCTCCTCCACCTTGTTGGTTTTACTATATTTTCATTTTCAGCATGTAATTCCATTAGACGCAATTGTAGGTAATAAAGCCAGTAGCCACGTTGACAATGAAGATTTGAAACAATGGGTGCTGAGCTATTGTTTGGCTCCTCAATCTGGCGTGGCTGATAGCGGTGCATGTCGTCAGCTGGCAGGTTTACACGCAGGTAGTGAATGATCAGCCTATTAAGAAGACAAGCGGCGTTTGACATGCGAGCGGCTGTTTACCGGAGATTATATAAGTGTGGTGCCAATCAAAAAGAGTGTACGGTAGTAAAGGCGCTTTGGAATACAGAAAAGTCTTAGGCTGCTCACTACATAGAACCCATGTTTACATAGTCGAGCAGCAAATAGTGAGTCACGTATAGTTAAATACTAAACTTGTTTCCACTAAACTTTGTAGACAGGTGGTGTATGAGTGGGGCTGAGGATTTGGATAAAGGTTTGTCAGGTCAAGAGCCCATGGTAAAGGTGTAAAGTTTAACACCTGGCACTCTATTCTCCCTACCTGCGGGCCACATCCGGCCTGTTGATCATTTCAATCCGGCCGCCAAAGATTGGTACAGAATCACCCAAATCATATACAAATCATGACTACATTCATTTGACCTTGTCCTGTAATCCCGAGTGGTTCCACCAGGTTGTCCTGTAATGTCCAGTGGTTCCACCAGGTTGTCCTGTAATGTCCAGTGGGTCCACCAGGTTGTCCTGTAATGCCCAGTGGTTCCACCAGGTAGCGCAGTAGGTACAGTGATACATTGACTTGACTTTGGCTGTTCTGTTTTTACTCTGCTACTGCTCTGAACCCTTTAATCATGAGTGGGCCAAAGAAAAAAGTCGACAGTGAGTGCAGAGTCTTTAATATAGAATGGACTACTAAATACTTTTTCACTGAAGTCCGGTCAAAGGATGTATGTCTAATTTGTTCAGAAACCATTGCGGTTTTAGAGGACTATAACATCGGCCGTCACTTTTGTACCAAGCATGCTAACAGCCAATCAACGCAGGAACTGATGGCTACGGATCAGAAAACACATTTATCTGACAAAGCGCCATCCAAGATTCAGTCACACAAGACACTGAAACAGCGCCACGGGAGCTGCAGATGGAACTGATTGATCTCCAATGTGATACTGTATTAAAATAGAAGTTCAACTCTCAAACTGGATGAGTTTTATGCTTCTTTAAGCGCAGACAAATTTCCAAAAATCCGGAAGATGGCACAGGATGCTGGTGGTGTTTGGTTCTATATGTGTGTGAACAGACGTTTAGTGTGATGAACACCAACGAAACATCCCACAGATCCCAGCTGAGTGATGAACACCTCAGATGTGTTCTGAAAATTGCCACAACAAAACTAACACCAGACTTTGATGCACTGGCAAACAAAGGTGCTCAACAAAACAACACTGTTCCCATTAAAAGTAAATCGAATTAACACTACAATGCCTTTTTTTATTTTATTTATTTTTTAATATGTAAGCATCTGGTCTTGGCTTGGCCCGCATGTCAAATTTTAAAAATCAATGTGTCCTGTGAGCCAAAAAGTTTGCCCACCCCCCTGTTCTTGCCCAATGTAATGATGGCATTCAAGGAATAATGAGCACTTATGAGCAGCATCTCTGCTTGTAACCAATAGGTAAAAAGGTAGAACTATATGTTAATACGAAGCTCACTCTCATCAAAGCATCATATTGATGTTTCATGTCAAAAGATTAATAATTCAAAGGCTAATCTAGCCTGCCCATTTTCACGAGAGTGCGTCAGTCCAATTTACTTTGTTTTTAGTTCTGACATTCACATCATGGCCTGGTGATTGTAAATGAGATGTAACGAGACACACACCTTTCTAAAAAGCTCAGCTTTCATCTCGTCAGTCCATATAATATTCCCCCAAAAGTCTTGGGAATCATTCAGATGTTTTTTTTGCAAATGTAAGACGAGCCTTTTGTTCTTTTTGGTCAGCAGTGGTTTTGGCCTTGGAACTCTGCCACAGATCCCATTTTTGTCCAGTCTCTTCCTTACCGTTATGTCATAAATACTGACCTTATCTGAGGCAAGGGAGGCCTGCAGTTATTTAGAAGTTCTCCTGAGCTCTTTTGTGGCCTCATGGATGCGTCATTGCTGTTCTCTTGGGGTAATCTTTGTCGGCTGCCCACTCCTAGGAGAGTTCACCACTGTTCCGTGTTTTTTCCATTTGAGGAGAATTGCTCTCCCTATCGTTCACTGGAACCCTAAAGCTTTAGTAATGCATTTGTAGCCCTTCTAGACCAGTGATTTCCAACCTTTACTGAGCCAAGGCGCACATATTTTACGATTGAAAAATCTCACGGGACACCAACAAACAAAAATGTCACAAAAAGTGGATACTTGAATTACTGTATGTACTTCCTGCCATCTAATAGAAGAGCATTTATTTGTTCTGTCTGTCACGATTCCTCCCTGGCATAAATAGATGAACAAAGATACATTATTTCTTGTAAATAAATATTTTTTTGAGCAATTAAGTACAATTTTGTAATTTCCCACGACACACCTGAAGAGCGCTCAAGGCACACTAATGTGCCCCCGGCACACTGGTTGAGAATCAGACAGACAGATGTTACTTTATTTCTCGACTGTTCTGGAATTGCTTTGGATTGTGTCATTTTGTTGCAGCTTTTTTAGATCTTTTGTCCGACTTGATTTTTGTCGGGACAGATTCTTTTTTAAATTATTTATTTATTTGTTTTTTTTAAGTGATTTCTTGATTGAACAGGTCTGGAGGTAATCAGGCATGGGTGTGATCAGTGAAAATTACCCAAAAATTGTGATTAATTTAATTAATTCATGATTTAACAAGGGGGTAATTACTTTTTTACACAGGGCCAGGTAACTTTAAATAGTTTTTGTTTCCTTAATAAATGAAATCACCATTTAAAAATAAATAAATAAATAAAAATAAAAGTTCACTTTGGTTATATTTGTCTATTTATATTTGTTTGATGATCGTAAACAAAGTCGGGAAACTATGCAAAAATATAACAATTTGAGAAGGGGGCCAATACTTTTTCACGGCACTGTACATACATACTAGGCTGCGTTCTTAACACTACTTTCTGACATTTACTTCATATTGAAAATGGTCATACACTGTACTTCAGACAGTGATGTCATATCTGTTAGCTTGTTGTACATGCAGACAGGGCTGACTTTATGGCATGAAGTCACACTTGGAACTCCATCCAGCTCAGTGGACTCGAAATGACTCAACATGGTGTTTAAGCCTCCTGCTGCTGCTTCAATTGGATATTGTTTACCCTGTATGATCATTGGATCATGTATCATCATGATTAGAACGTCAGGCAGATGAGGAACTTAAAATATGGAAAATAAAGTCAGCAGATTGTCTGGCACCCTAAAAGACAGAAAAATAGGTCATCTGAATGTCTGGCAGATACAAGGTCCAACACTTGTAAGAAGTCTGTACAAGTCTTTGTAAGTGATCCAAATTGTGGTGGCCCTGTCAGAATCTGTACTGGCCCCGTACATTCATGAGGCCATACGTTAAGTTTAAATCATTATTTTGTTATTAGTGTCTTTATACCGTATTATTTATGTCCCTTTAAGAAATTATTAGTACAATTGCATTCACTGCTGTGACTGTTTCCTAACCTCACTAAAATCAAGACATTGCAATAATGCTCCAAAGAATAAAAAAATTACAAAATTATTGAAATATTGTAACTTGATGTTGTGTACACTGTTTATTATGTATTAACATATATGCATCGATAATTTTACACTTGAGACTATATGCGTCATGGGATGCACATGTCATGGAAACAATGAGTCCCAGCCCTAGAACAATGAGTCCATGCAATTTATCATCACAGAATACAGTAATCCTCCGCTATATCACGGTTCTTGCTTAGTGGTCCTGCTATATTGCAGATTTTTATTACAGGTGTTACTCTTTTTTACTCCTTGTACAATGTTTTTGTGTTCTCCATTTATGTTGCTCTCTCTCTCTCAATATATCATGTGTTTAGGGCTGCCACAATAGCAAATTTTTTAGAACAATATATTTTCCTAAAAACTTTCAAGATAAACTATAGTATCGTTTTTTTTTATGCCACTGACGTAATGATATTAGAGAATAAAGAATTGTACAAATCTTACAAATTCTGACCTGTTAATTAAACATATGAGCACAACTGTATAATGCTATCTTATTTAGTAAATAAAAGTAGGGCTCCATTTCACAATAATAGTAAGTGAATAAAAAGAGTTATACGTCTTGAAATAAAGTGCTTCAGAAAAATAAAAGTTTGAATTCCACCTTTTCTCTATAAGATGCCAAATCTTGACACAACAGTGAAGTCTCAAACAATTTTACATATTTTAATGTAACGAATCTTAACTGAACCGTTTTAGAGGTTATGTTTGTTCAAAATCTTGGTTTTGTTTCATAATAGCGTTTCACATACAGCTATGTGCCAAAAAATTTGAATATCCAGGGAAAGTCAATTTATTTAAAGAATTTGTTTAAAAAATTGAAACTGTTATATTAGTTCACCACACACAAAGTGAAATATTTCAAGCCTTTGTTTCAATATTGGTGATTATGGCAGAAAGACAAACGAACACAGTATTTCACAAAATTAGAATATTTCATGTGACCAACAAAAAGGGATCTTAAACACGGAAATGCTGGCCTTCTGAAAAGTGTATTAAAGTAATATGTCCTCAGTACTTTGTTGGGCCTCCTTTTGCATTAATTACAGCATCAAGGCGGCGTGGCATGGAGGTGATAAGCCTTTGGCACAGTTCAGGTGTTATTGTAGCCCAAGTTGCTTTTATAATGGCCTTCAGATCGTCTGCATTTCGGGGGTCAGGCGAGTTTGCTGGCCAATCAAGTACTGTTATTCCATGGCTATTAAACCATGCATTGGTAGTTTTGGCTTTGTGGACAGGTGCCAAATACTGCTGGAAAATAAAATCATTGTCTCCAAAAAGCTTGTCGTCAGCAGGAAGCATGAAGTGCTCAAATATTTCCTGGTAGAAGGCTGCGTTGACTGTGGACTTGATAAAAGACAATGGACTCACACTAGCAAATGACATGGCTACCCAAACCATTACTGACTGTGGAAACTTCACACTGGACTTTTAGCAGTTTTCCTGTAGACTCTGGGACCTTGATTTCCAAATCAAATGAAAAATTTACTTTCATCTGAAAAGAGGACTTGGGACCACTGGGCAACAGACCAGTACTTTTTTTCTCCTTAGCCCAGCACAGACGCTTCTGACGTTTTTGGTTCAGGAGTTGCTTGACGCATGGAATTGGACAGCTGTAGCCCATGTCATGCAGACGTCTATATGTGGTGGTTCTCGATGCACTGACACCAGCCTCAGTCCACTCCTTAATGAAGCTCCCCCAGATTTATGAATCGCCGTTGCTTGACAATCCTCTCAAGGCTGTGGTCATCCGTGTCACTTGTCCGGCCGCATTTTCCCCTTCCTCTTAACACTCTGTTAATGTACTACTATGTACTAAGGGTCTGAATACTTATGGCTGTGAGATATTTCAGTTTTTCTTTTTTAATAAATCTAAAAAAATTTAACAATTCAGTTTTTTTCTGTCAATATGTGGCGCTGTGTGTACATTAATGAGGAAAAAAATGAACTTAAATGATTTTAGCAAATGGCTGCACTATAAAAAAGAGTGAAAGATTTAAGGGTGTCTGAATACTTTTTTTACCCACTGTATGTGCAAGTTTTAACTTGACTTCCTCTTTTAAGCTTGTTGCTTTTTATTTTGAAGGGTACTCATCGGAACTCAGCATTTTGGCACGAAAGGTAACTTCACACGATACCGGTGAATTTTGAAAACGAACGTAAACCTAGATGGCAAGAAAGAGAGTAATATATGGAACCAAATCCTATAACACTTTGACTCCTTTACCTACCCACCGATGAGGCACAAGGTTAGTGTTTGTGATACTGTGAGACAACGTTTATGTGAATGTTGTCCCAATTCATTGTGATGTAAAGTTGCTAGTTTGACCTTGAAGTTTAAGCTCAATGTTAAGCTTTTTTTCTGTCATCGGCTCTTATGTTGGTTTAAAGACTAAAATAAATGCTAAAAACCATCAGTGCAAAAGTGCAACCCACTGTTTAACTTGTTAACTGCCTCAATGTTGGCATAGACGTATTTTATTGTTTCACTCACCCAATTTGACTTGAATAATGTTCTTCGTGGTGTAGGCTGAGGCTCTGAGCGGGAGGGAGCACATTAGACTTCTACACATCGTGAAAGCCTCCTTTGCACAATATAATCTTATTCCAAGTTTTGCACTGAGGCAACTGGTCATTTATTTTAACCAAGTTAAGAGACACTTTTGTTCGCCACTGCCGTTGGCACAAGTACCTCTTTGTGCATCATCTTTGGGGACGGCGGACTGTGGGCATCGAAGCTGGGAACCGAAATTTTTTAATTTGAGCGATTCCAGAAGAACCGGAACATTAGTCTCGATATTCGATGCCCAACCTAACCTTGCCGTTCCAATACTTTTGGAGGGGACCGTATATGTACTAGACTTTACACCGATCTGATCGGTATCGGCCGATAATTAGAATTTTATGCTTTGTCATAATTTGCCGATCCGATCAATAGCAGTAGCATAGTGGCTAGTTAGCGGGCTAGTGGTTGCTAGGTTACGAGGAATGCTAGACTGCACGGCTGAGATTGGCGGAGCTCGGCGCATACAAGAAGCGTAAACCAGCAGAAAAGTACTCTGTGTTACTACAGAGACAAGTTGGTTTCCAAAGTAACAAACATCGATTGGCCGCGGTGTCTTAGCAGGCACTCGTCAGTAGCTTGCTAGCAGTTAGGTGGCTAACGGCTTTCGGAAGGGGGGCCTTTTGAATGTCGCGTAATGACACAAACGTCTACGGTTCCGCACCACGAAGAAGGGAATGACAAAATGGCGGACGCCGCATGCTCGAACACTCACAAAAGAGTTAACACTCAACAGATATCCAAGTAAATAACAATGCAACAAATTAACTCTAGTTTTACTGAGAGGCTAATCATAATGACTCTTTATATTCCCGCATTGCATCATGTGACCCGACGCATTGGCCCGCGCGACCCCTCTGCATCACTTGACGCGCACATGGCAAAAATTGTTGCTGCGTGTAGAATACCGTGGAGATCATCTCTCGTGATTGATCCGTTTTAGTCGCATGCTGTGATGACGTACTCAGCGTGCCCCTTGATTCTACATACCATCTACGCCACCGCCTTCCTGATCGATTTTGCAGCATAATTAAACGTGTCATCTAGGCCCATTTGTTCTACCTGAGAATGTTTCATGGTCGGCATTGTTGTTGCTTTGTTCCTTGTAACGGAAAGAAAAGTAGAAACGGCTACCGGAAATAGCCCAAAAAATGCAGTAGAAACTCCACCCTGTGGTGTCCTAGCCAATACCAGCCGTAGCAAAACACTGACTTGGAGGTGAATTGCAATACATTTTCAAAACTGCGCGTGTGGGTTGCGCTCGAGTATGAAGGCAAACTGCGTGTGGGATAGCCGCAGTGACGTCAGCCCGGTCGCCGCCCGCGCGAGTATAAAGAATCCTTTAGTTTTCTCAGGTTTACAAGAACTCACAACGCTGTGTCTATGGTAACGGAGAGCGGCTCACACATAGATGATGCCTGGACATGTCGGAACATGCATAAACATGCCTCCTCCAAGATGGCGGGCGATGTCTAGATTTTATTGAAAATATTGTTTATTTGTGTGTGTTTTGAGTTTAACGAAACTTATCTTCCTCACATAGGCTGCACCAATATGTAGCGTATCCTCCCGCCCGAAGATAGCTGGGAGGGGCTCCAGCAGCCCGTGACCCTAGAGAGGATAAGCAGTAAAGAAAATGGATGGATGGACATTGTTTTTTAGATAAAATTTAATTTATTTAAGAAATGAATTTGTCTCAGGTGAATGTCTGCGTTCACTTCCAGTTTAGTCCGATAGACGTTTGTCAGAATCAAACTAGTTTTGTCTCGTAAAGGGAACCACGTCACTTTTTATGAATACAATTTAGGAAAAAGCGACGACAAACCTTTTATCAGTCTCATAATCGATTCCTACATTTTATGAAATACGAATCCTAGATTACGGAGGATTTATGATTGAACTCAAAACACCCACAAACCACAAGAAGTGGAATTTTATGGAATATTTAATGACATCTACAAGGGAATCTATAGGGAAACACACAAAGGGGTGTAACTACAGAAATAAAATAACAGTAAGAATGGTGAAAGAGAGAAAAATAGGCGTATGAAAAGGGAAATACAACATTGTGTGTTGCTGAACTAAAGTTGAAAATGTGAGCGTTTAATGCGTTCAGTCTGAACGAGAGAGAGAGAGAGAGAGAGAGAGAGCAAAGTTGGGATTTTGTGTGAAGCTAGTAATTTCCCCAAAATTATTAGGCATTAATATTGTACATTCTAGCAACGCTTGTTGTGCTGTACTCACGACCGTAGATAAGTTGGTCGTTGGGAAGGGTCTTTCTCTGGACATCTCAAGAGGAATATGTAGCAGGTTTAGTTGATGATGAAGAATCACCTTTATTTTCATGAACATGCATGCATGCTCACGAAATGTGTTCTCTGCATTTCACCCATCACAGTGAACACACACACTTGTTAGTGGAACACACTGGAGCAGGGGGCAGCTTAGGCGCCCGGGGAGCAGTTCGGGCTATCAGTGTCTTGCTCAAGGACACCACAGCTGTGAGTCTGGGGGATGTTGGCGGATGGTCCGGTCAGGGTCTTGAACCTAGGTCCCACATGGTGGCAGGCCATGATCTTAACTATTTGGCCACGGCTGCTCAAAAAAAAGTGGCGAGGATGGCGCTAGCAAGTCCAGAGAACTCACGTTTGGCTGGGACCGTATCTGGTACTTCAGCAGCAACTGTTCTGGATGCTTAGCAGCGGTGATCCACGGAGGCTAGGAAGCCGGATCTCCATTCCCAAGGCTCGCGTTTGCCGAGCGGCGTGTTTGAACAAAAGAGAGGGGAGGGACGGCGACACGGCCGAGCCGTGCCGTGCCGTGCCGAAGTCACCCAAAGCAAGCCAGAGGAAAAACCAAGAGAAGAGCCCAAAGAAGAGGTGGGAGTCAGAGGTTAAATACCCAGGGGGCGTGTCCAAGAGGACCAAGGAAACCGGACAAGACCACGCCCATCGACTTGAATTTCAGTCTGCAATTTAGCCATAAGAATGGTGTAAAAATCATATCTTAATATAAAATACTCCCAAAAAATAAAAAAATAAAATATAAATAAAATACTTTTTACTCTTACCCATAGATCAAGGATATAGAATGATTGTTTAAACTTTAGTCTTGGCAAATCAACTGCTTATGGTTCAATGCAACACTTGATGTTGGGCTTTAAATCAAGACAAACAGTTCTCAAAATCTCGCAGCTGCACCTGTAAAGTTGACACACTGACAGACAAGGCATACATTTGGAACATTTCTGCAGAGTTCGTGAAATATCACAACAGACATTTTATCTTTAGTTAACCAAAACCATTCCGTCCACCTTGCAGTAACCCTCACACGCCAGTGGGTGGTGCCCGTGTCCTAGCAATTGTTCCTATTGGGGTGAGGATATCCCCCAACCTCTTTTGTTAACCATCTTCAAAAGAAGGAAAGGAGTCTTTTGAAGACGGGACTTAAGATTTGACGGGAAGCTGCTAATTAGGTTAAGGTCCAGGTCCTTTTAGTTGCCATCTCACAGCAGGGTGGCTTGGAAGATTGCAGCTTATCAAGTTGTGGGGGAGTCACAGTGTCACCGCATGTCCGCTACAGTGGATACATTAATTACTGTATGTACTTCCTGCCATCTAATAGAATAGCATTTATTTGTTCTGATAGTGTAGATCAGGCATGCCCAAAGCCTCATGTCATAAAATCAATATGTGGCCCGCCAGCACAGTTTACCACAGGAAACAATACACACATACAAAAAAGGCCATTTTATATTTCACCAGACGGCGGCAGTAGACCTGTGGCCGTACTCTCGCCGCGTGACCCCTGTGTGAACTTTTACCACTGTGGTTTTTAGCCCATTTCTAAAATGGCAACTGAAACTAAAAAGAGGAAAGGTGACGATGGCCGCCGTGTCCATGACAAGTGGATTTTTTTCACTGACATACGAAACAACTGTGTCTGCATAATTTGCCAAGAGACTGTGGTTGTTTTCAAATAATTTAATATTAAGAGGCATTACCAGACGAAACATGCTAACGGCGAACAAACGCGCCGAAAAACTGAAGCCACTGGAAGCTGTTTTTATAGCACAGCAGCGCTTTTTCACAAAGGCCCGTGACTCAAATGACAATTCTACAAAGGCGAGCTACGAGTCTCAGTGAATTTATTTTTTTGTGATGATCAAACCACAGTTTTGTCAAATTTGTCATTTGATTTGACTGTACTATAGTCAAATCAGATGACCGAATAGTATAGTCACTCTACTATTCTTTATCAAAATGAACTGGGATGTGAATTTGTTAAAACTAAATCAATAAATACATGTTTCTAAAAAATTTCAGTCAACTTTCATAAAATGGTTCATTTGTATTTCATTTATTATTTTAAACTTTAACTATCCTGATAATGCAATTGAAAACAGATTCTCATTTGCAATATCGACCTAGCTGCAGACAGCAAAGTGATATAGATACATATTTACATGTTAATTTACAATGGTAATGGTTCGAGGAATGTCAGGCCGAATGGTCGGCCCCCATACATTTTCATCTGACCAAATCTGGCCCTCTTTGCAAAAAAGTTTGGACACCCCTGGTGTAGATAAAGTGCTATATACTGTACTTTCTCATATATAATGCGCACCCATGTATAATACGCACCCCCAAAGTTGACCTCCTTAATGGGAGTCAAATTAAACAGCCAAGCATTTCAGAAAAGCATTATCATTAAACTAAACATAATTATAAGAAATTAATTATGGTTGTTTTTCAGTCATCAGTCATATTAAAAAAACAACAACAACAACAATAGTTCACAAATTCTGCCAGGGTATGTAAACTTATGAGCACAACTGTACATATTATGCAGTCAGTCATATGTACCCCTGTCATATTGGAATGAAAGTGAAGGCTACACCTTTTTCATAACCACTAGGTGTAGGTGGCATATTAGAATGAAAGTGTACACCTTTCTCATAATCTCTAGGTCTGGCCTGGCCAACCCGCGGCTCGCGAGCCTCATGCGGCTCTTTAACTAGTTTCATGCGGCTCTTCAGGAGCTGTCACATGACATGCGTCAAAAATGCTTGGCTGGCGCTGTCATTCACTCCCCCTACAGCTAGATGGCACACTGACCATGTAAGCCTGTTTGAGTGACGTCAAACGAGCGACGAGAGAATCTTTGGTGTGACATCATTTGTGTTGTAAACAATTTCCGTCAAGTTACCTCTTGAAATGGCAGGGAAAAAAAGCACAGCCAAACGAAAATATGAAGAAGAACACAGGACATTTTTGCCAGAGTGGGAGAGTTTATATTTTTTTGTTAAACGTAATGGCAAGCCGATCTGCCTTATATGTCACGCAGCATTAGCGCATTTCAAAGCTTCAAATCTTCAGCGTCACTTTAGCTCACTCCACCCTAACATCGAACAGGAATTTCCAAAAGGGACTGAACTTCACAAGAACAAGTTGGTCGCTTTGAAAAGCAAGGCAGAAAAGCAGGTGCAGTTTTTCAAAAAATTTACAAAACACTCGGAGACCGTAACGCTTGCATCATATCAGCTGGCTTGGAACATAGCACGGGCTAAAAAGCCATACAACGAAGGGGACTTAATTAAAAAATGCCTCATTGACGCCTTTGAAATCTTGGCTCCTGGAGACGACAAACTAAAACGGAGCGTATCAGACGTTCAACTGTCCCGCCACAGTGTTAAACGCAGAATATCGGATATTAATACAGCTGTTGAATCACAGTTGCACTCTGACCTTCAAGCATGTGAGTATTTTAGTGTGGCATTGGATGAGAGTTGTGACATACAAGACAAGCCTCAGTTGGCAATATTTGCACGGTCTGTGTCAAATGAATGTATGATCAAAGAAGAACTCCTTGATATTGTGCCATTAAAAGACAGAACCCGTGGCATAGATGTGAAAGAAGCAATGATGATTAAAAGATGATGTTCATGTGTACCCATGTGTATGATGTGGCTCTTTGCAGTAACACAGAAAAAAAAGTGGCTCTTAGTCTCTTACTAGTTGGCCACCCCTGCTCAAGGTGGTGGTAGCATTTTGGAACGAAAGTGTACAGCTCTTTTTCATAACCTCTAGATGGTGGAATACATTTATAAAATTTGAGTTTTTTTCTATTTTCCCCTGTACCAATGTATAATGCACACTATTGACTTTCGTCAATTTTTGGGGGGGACAAATACACATTATACACCAGAAATTACGGTCAGTGAAGTCCATTTACCATTCTGTCTGTCACTATGCCTCACCGGTATAAATAGATGAACAT
Source organism: Phyllopteryx taeniolatus (assembly GCF_024500385.1). NCBI lineage: Eukaryota > Metazoa > Chordata > Actinopteri > Syngnathiformes > Syngnathidae > Phyllopteryx > Phyllopteryx taeniolatus. The sequence continues at coordinate 1,192,956 of NC_084515.1, read as the reverse complement.
TATTTCATTATTTCTTTTAAATAAATAATTTTTTGAGCAATTGCATAAAATGTTATAATTTCCCACGGCACACCTGAAGACTGCTCACGGCACGCTAATGTGCACACTGGTTGAGAATCACTGCTCTAAAGTTTCAGTGTGTGTGAAGTAATTTAATTACAGTAAGTTAGCACCCATTATTTCTGTCTTGTTGTAATGCTGGTTATATTATATAGTATTATTGGTTTGACTCTGTATACAGTACAAAAGTATATACAGTAAATGAACAAGTCATTTAAATAGACAAATTTCTCCATCTTGTGATCGGTTATCATTTTTTTAAACTCACTGATTGGTGATCTGCGATTGACTGGCAACCAGTTCAGGGTGTACCCCGCCTCCTGCCCGATGATAGCTGGGATAGGCTCCAGCACTCCCGTGACCCTAGTGAGGAGAAGTGGCTCAGAAAATGGATGGATGATTGGTGATCAGCCTGATCGTGTGAAGCCTAATATGTACCACTATGTTTGCGTTATATTGTCTTTGTCACGGTATTAAAAAAAACAAGCCACACATTCGACAGTACTCATAATTAATAGACACTCCGCAGGCCGCTGGGCTAATGTTATGTTAGTAAAGTAGACTGATTTGTGCTATGTTAACTTGACCTGTCTTTCAGGTCACGCGTCGTGGCCTCATACTCTGTGGAGAGAAATGTCCATGTTATAACAAACAGGTGCTCGCCTTGCATTTCACTATGAAATGCTACCACACTTTCGCCATTTGTCTTTTTTCTCTCTTGTCTTCTCAATTCCGTGTCGCATTTTACAACCGTTGTGTTTCGGCTCCTCAACGGAATAGCTTCACTTCCGCGTCCACGCATCGGTGACGTAAGCACGTTGTGTCACATACGCCCCTGCCTTCTTCCGTCTTCGCGACAGTCTCCACGATAAAACTGATTTGTAGTTTTGCTTTTCAATGTGTTTTTGGACCTGCAAAATGCAAATTCTGGGATTTGAGACCGCTTAATTCGGGCCTTGCACACACATGTAGGTAAGCAATGTTGCCCGCAGATTAACCATGCTTTATGTGTCCCTGATCATTTTTGTGCGTCTCAGGCGCTGGATGCACATCAAATAAGATCCCTGTATATGTACATCACATATTATGAAATATTTGCTGGTTGGTGGGAGGCTCAGTTTATGAGAGCAGTGCGTGCGTGTGTGTATGATTAGTACTTGTATTATGATTTTTGATTTACCCTTAATTATTATTTTGTATATTAGTGATGATATGGATGTGTTGAACGGACCCCCTTGAAAATGAGATGATTCATCCCAGTGGACTATCCTTAAATTAAATAAATTCATAAATAATGCACAATATTAAATATTTTTTTAATGCATAAAAGCAGCGTTCCCCAAACTTTTTAGCGCCTTTGACCATCATGCGAAGACCTACGATTCACACATGCCGTATGCCGTAATCCGTCAAGTGTTACGACAGTGCCGTGAAGTGTCATGGTGTTTTGGTGTGCATCGTCTGTCTTCTATGATGATTAAAGTTCTTGTTAGCGTACATTTGTGAACTGCACATTATTGGACATAATAACCTGGCAATGAAGCTTCACTTTCTGTAGCTGCTCTTATTCCTGACCACCATTCCGTGGACTCGCTGCCGCTTTTATGAGGCTAGCGGTGTTAGTTTTGATAGCTTTGGCTTTGGCTAATTCATGCTCCTTTGTCCTGTCTCGGACGGGATGTTTCGGTGATAAAAGTATTTCAACCCGCCACAGAAAATGCACTTTTGAGCCATTTTCAGCAGACAAAAATTTTTGGTGACTTTGAAATTTTTACTAGCCTGAGCTGGCCAGCGTCTATCCGTAGGTGGTGGCCCGAGACAGCGGCATAGTGGCCCTGGGCCACCGTTAATGTAGGGCCTTGGGCAGATGATTTCCCTAAAAAAACTAAATAAATTCACCAAAACATTTCGCAGACAAGCATCCTAAAAGACGGAAAACAAAGTCACCAGAAATTCTGAAAGATGAGGACCCTAAACGGCTGAAACAAAGTTACCGGACTAGAGCCTAAAAGACTGGAAACAAAGTACTTGGAAAGTCTGGTAGATTAGGACCCTTCTTCTTTACCTTTCGGCTTGTCCCGTTAGGCGTCGCCACAGCGCGTCATCCTTTTCCATGTAAGCCTATCTCCTGCATCCTCCTCTCGAACACCAACTGCTCACCAAATATGAGCGTTCATCCAAAGGTTAGGACCCTAAAATATGGAAAACAAAGTCACTGGAATGTCTGAAAAATAAGGACCCTATAAGGCAGGGAACTAATTCACCAGAAATTCTGGTAGGTGAAAGTCCCAAAAGACTGTCTGGTTGATCCGAAAAGACTGGAAACAAAGTAACCAGAAAGTAGTAGACGAAGACCCTAGAATATGGAAAATAAAGTCACTGGAAATTCTGGCAGATGAGGACCCTAAACACAGTAACCAAAAGACAGAAAACAAAAGTCACCAGAATGTCTGGTAGACAAGCACCCTATATGACAAGAAGCAAAGTCACCAGAAATTCTGGCAGATGAGGACCCTAAAAGAAACAAAGTTACCATATTTTCTGGTAGACCATTAAAAAAAAACAAAAAAAAACTGAAAAAAAAGTAACAAGAAAGTCTGGTAGACAAGGACTTTAAAATACGGAAAATTAAGTCCCTGCAATGTCAGGACCCTAAAAGACAAGAAACAAAGTCACCAGGAATTCTGGCAGAGGAGGACCCTATAAGACAGAAAACACACTAAACATCTTCCAAATGTGAAAACACACTAAACATCTCACAAATGATGACCAAAAAATACAGAAACAAAGTTACCGAACTCTCTGGTAGACCCTAAAAGACAGAAAACAGAGGTTAGCTACTGTTGTTATCCCTTAGCTTAGGGGCAGTGCAATGTATACCCCACAATCTCCTCTCCTCTTTGCTGTAGGGCCTTTTTTCTCGCTGCCCCAGTCTCTTCTTGGATAAACTCCATCTCGATTGTTACTGTTTGTCCCATTGCGAGTGATGTGACCAGTGCCTGCATGGTTTTCAGTTTCACCGTGTTTTGTCTTACAGAACAAACCGTACATGTTTGACCGAGTCTTTCAGTCCAGCACAACACAGGAGCAAGTGTACAATGCCTGTGCCCAAAAAATCGTCAAAGGTGAGACACTAGAAAAAAAGAGAGTAAGTATTAAAATTAGATATTAAAATAGTATTTTTAATGTTTTTTTTTTTTTGTGTGTAGATGTTCTTGAAGGATACAACGGGACAATTTTTGCATACGGCCAGACGTCCTCTGGGAAAACACACACCATGGAGGTGCGTGTAAAGAAACAAAACGTAAATATATTATTCTCTTTTTCCCAATGTCAAATTCTGGTTCGTCCTCAGGGGAATCTCCACGACACAGACTCCATGGGCATTATCCCCAGGATAGTGCAGGACATCTTCAACTACATCTACTCCATGGACGAGAACCTGGAGTTTCATATCAAAGTAAGTCACCGAACGAGTGCCTTTGATCCAGGCTGAAATGAGATCTACAATCATCATCGTCCTCTTGGTGTTTTCAGGTTTCCTATTTTGAAATTTACTTAGACAAGATCCGGGACCTGTTGGATGGTAAGTGCGCCAGACCTTCCGGGCCGTTTCACTCCGGCTTGATTATTTTTTCATGCAGTTGCAAAGTGAAACACACACGAAATGGAGAGCACAGTAGGATGATTGCTAGCGCACCCCTCACACTCACTAAAAGAAAAGGCCTATTTAATCGTGTCAACATGATCAAAATTATAAAAATGAGCTATCACAAGCGAGACAAGTAGCTGCATCATAGACGTTTCTGAACACAAAGTAACAACTTTTTGGAACCTTTGTTAGCCACACTCAGCCTTCGACATCCTAACAGAAAGCACAATCCTCAAACAACCTAATTTAAAAAACAAACAAACAAACAAACAAAACAAAAAAATAATAATTTCAACAAAAAAGTTCCCATGTAAAAGAAAAGTATTGTTGAATCATGCCAACATGATCAAAGCATCCAACAAAATGATTAATTGAATTAGCTACCACGAGCAGCTTTCACCAAACTTTTAAAGCTATGCACCCCTTTTGTCATCCCAGCAGGTGTTGCACCCCCTCTACCTTGCACACATCCTTAAAAAAGCCAATATAATCCAAACAAAAAAAAAGAAATCCCATTTTACTGCTAATATTGTGTGTGTGTGTGTGTGTGTGTGTGTGTGTGTGTGTGTGTGTGTGTGTGTGTGTGTGCGCGTGCGTGCGTGTGCTCAAAATACAGGCCTGGCCTGGTGAGTGACATGGGCGTCAGCAAGTGAGAGTATAGAATTGGCTTGCTGTTAACTGGCTGACCCAGTGATTCAAAGCTTCTCGGCAGAGATTTCGCTTTCAACTTCTTTTTCTCAATTCAAAGAATAGAATTATTCAAATAATGGTTACAGTGTGACGGTGCACCACCTTTCCTCTGCACTCTATTAAATTTAAACAAACCCTTCCTTTTTTAATGGAAAAAATGATCAAACCATGGGACAGAATTATATTAAAAAAAAAAAAAAAAAAAGCTACTACAAGCATGTTTATTGATTTTTCACATCATAAAAGGAGGACCATTTTCCTGGTATTACACTTTTAATCTCCCTCACGTTGAGAATTTTAATGCTCTTGTTTTTTTCCCTAGTGTCAAAGACCAATCTTTCAGTGCACGAAGACAAAAACAGAGTACCCTACGTGAAGGTTAGATACACCACACGTGGACTTGCCAGGAGCACCCAACTTAAGTTGTAGTCTTGTGTCCACAGGGCTGCACCGAGCGCTTTGTCTGCAGTCCAGATGAGGTCATGGACACCATCGACGAAGGAAAATCCAACAGACACGTAGCAGTCACAAGTAAGACATTGAATCCTCCACTACATAAACTGCATATTGAAGTGTGAAGGCACTGAGCCGGACATCTCTGCTCCCCAGACATGAACGAGCACAGCTCCAGGAGTCATAGCATCTTCCTGATCAACGTCAAGCAGGAGAACACCCAAACGGAGCAGAAGTTGAGTGGGAAACTGTACCTGGTGGATCTGGCTGGTAGTGAAAAGGTGGAGAGGAGCCTAGAATGACACCCGATGTTAGCGTCTCTCGCTAATGCTAGATTATCATCAGGTCAGCAAAACGGGAGCAGAGGGAGCCGTATTGGACGAAGCCAAGAACATCAATAAGTCGCTGTCGTCCCTCGGGAACGTCATCTCCGCTCTGGCTGAAGGAACAGTAAGTACCTTGATTATTATTGGCCTTGATAAACTAGAAACGCTGACCGTTGTGCATATTTTCCTGTGTATTGAAAAAGTGCTATAGTGATGCTGTTTTTCCAAGCATATCGCCTAGCCCAAGTGTAGCTATAAAGTTGGACCCCTGCTATTCGCGGGGGATAGGGACGGGTGCTGGCAGTGAATAGCGAAAATCAGCGAATAATTGCTACTCATTATAATTTCCGTGAATTCCCGAAGAAAGCCCAAATAAGCAGGGGATCAGGAAAGAAAAATACTGCCAATAACAGGGCAAACAGGTTGCCCCAAAAAATCCTTGAATGGGGGAGTCCTCGAATGACGAACCGCAAATTCTTCAATTCGAGTCTGAACTAGACATTGATGGACGTGAGATCTATCTATCAGACGCCGTGATGTGGACCAAGCAGACGCAAGCTGTTTTGTATATTTATATTAGGGAAGATTAGCGATCCAATCAGAGCAAAGATCATTTAAATGTCACATAGCAATGAGGTACGACAGTCTCAAATTTCCCGGTGGAAAAGACGAACTAGAATAGCTTGAAAAAGGACATTTTGGGTATTTCGACCAAAATTATCATCCAAACCAGATGAAAGGACATCAAAGATTATCAAAATTAAATAGAAAAACAATGCTGAAAGGTGACCTTTAACTAAAGTTGACATTATTTACCCATAGATCCACAAAGACAATTTTGTTTTAACTGACCTTATTTTTGGAACCTCATTATTTTGTTGCCCTTTGTATGGTACAGTTTCAAAAAGAATTGGATTATGCATGGGTGAGAGAGATGGTGAGATTTTGAATTTTTGTTGTGAATTGACTTTTTATCAAGGTTAATTCACATTTTGTTGAAACTCTATATCCAGGCTAGCAGCATTTATATACCCCCTGGTCATTTAAGCTCTAAAGATAACCCAAACTCTACTCCCAGCAGTGGATTTTCTTCAATTTCACCCTTTTCACTTGGATCAATGTTTGTTTGTGGCACCTGTCGATTTATACATGTCCCCGGGGCGCTTCGTGATCCTCATACAAACGGTTATAGTGTGTTATCGGTTGGACAAATAATGCTGTTCAACCACCAGACCGTATAACGTCAACACACACAAGCCAATTCATAATGTGACCCCTCGCTTTACTTTCATCCATATCAGCAGCATGTAGTCTGTAGTCTTTGCCGTCCTTCACCTCATACTGACCCTGCAGCTGTCCTGCTTCATCAGCAATTATGAGATAATTGGCAGAGTGAATAGATCCACTCTGCCCCCTGACACTAATTACCATAAAAAAACATTTAAGAAAGCACGGACCTTGTTCTGAGATGAAACGGGTGATTTATACGCACAAAACGAAACGAAGTGAAAACAGTGGTACCACCAAGGTTGACCGACCACAAACATAAATTTCCCATTATCAATTTTGACCAAAAAAAAATTCCTGGCTCAAATTGAGGCAGACGTGGTACCAATTCTGATCATTCGAATACTGGTCAATTCCGTTTCATTACGGTTACTACTTCAGACCTGACAAATGAGTGCATCTTATCAGTTACATGAATTCTAACTTTTTAACTGCGTTTAATTATTTGAGCTGTTTTAGCTGCACTCATGGCTCTCCTCTAGGTTATCTCTCCTTGAAAAATACTTGCTTAGATGTCTCTTAAAAACCAAAAGCATAGGTGTAATGCTTCTTTAAAATGATTTTTTTTTTGAGGAATCATAGTTCCTTGGTTACAAAGGAAACAATATTTCCCCATTTGGAAAAACAACAAACTCATCTGACGTGCAGTAGGAAAGAAAATCAGTCATTTGTGACTTCTATTTTTTGATAGAAATAATACTCCAATTGCAATTAGAAATTACACCCAACTAGTGCAATGCTGGTCATATAATTAGTTTTCATGACGTTGGAGATTTTGGAGCCGGAGGCGACCGAAATTAGACAGAGGCAGACACCTCCAAATGTTATTTGCTGGAAAAAAAAACCTTAACTGTATGTCATGCAAGTATAAGCAGAAGTTAAAGGTCAGAGGACTCTAGAACCCCTTTACAAACCACATCTGCCATTTTGAAGTGATTATAGTAGATATACAGCAGTTAAGTTGACAAATATAATTCAGAATGCGTAATAGGTCCACTCCATACAAATACAGATATCAATACAAAAATAAATCTGACATACTTCCTCTCTTCAAATTAACTGTCCACATTTCAAATGAAAACATATTGCAGAAGCTGCTCAGAAAAATAAATCGTCCTACAATATCACTAAGCAGAGGAAAAGAAACTAAGGATTCCTATGCCTTTTAAGAGGGCTCCTGCGTGTATGATTTTACTTGAAATTTTGGACTCAAGCAAAGACATCACTGTTAGTAGGTATGCTTTACACGATCAGGATTTTTGGGACCGATCAGCAAGTTTATAAAAAAAAAAAACGATCACAAGATGGAGCAATGTGTCTATTTACATGACTTGTTCATTTATTGTATATACTTGTGTACTGTATCCATCCATCCATCCATCCATTTTCTGTACAGTTTATCCTCAAGGGTTGCGGGCGTGCTGGAGCCCTGTGCCAACTAAAATTATTCTCTAGCATTTTAGACAAAAGTTAAAACACCAATGACCTTTAGGGGGCATTCAAGAATTGGCCACTGACATAAGCTTAGGTCAAATCAACATTACATGACAGAAATAATGGGTAATAACTTACTGTAATTAAATTACTTAATTGCAATTAAATTACTTCAATAAATACTGTTAATGACATGCTTACTCTAACTTTCTCACAGTCCCAGTTTGAGTCCGTTTGACTTTTATTTTTTTTATTGTGGGCATATATTATTTGCTGCAGCAATAATACTGATTTGGAGGTTGAGTATATGAATGTAAACATTGGATGGACGGGGATAGAAGTACACAGTAATATATGATTTGAAGCTGTCTTTTTCACAAAAACCTGTGGGAAAACGGACAGAAACTACTAAAACCTATTGAGGACTCGGTAAGAGTCAACTAGAAGAAGAGCAAGAAAGGTTTTTCAGTTTTCCTACTTTCGCCTCTTTGCTTCACCTGTACCGCGAACCTTCCTGCAATACCGTGAGTGTTCTTGCATTACCGTGAGCTTTCCCACTATATCGCAATAATTATCGTACCGTGAGATTAATACCGTGATAAAACCGAACCGTGAGATATAGATATTGTTACATCCCTATTCAACACTTCTGTTAATGATGAATAATGAGGTAATAATTTATTTTAAATCAATGTGTACATAAAAGTATAAAATAAAATCAACCACTTATGCCAAACATTAAATCGCACAAGTGATAACCATATGGCGGCTAGCTAAGCTAACATACCATTCTAAAACTTTACTAATCTTGTTCTATTTATGCGTGGTTTATCAAGGCCTACATCCCATACCGAGACAGCAAGATGACTCGTATCCTTCAGGACTCGCTGGGCGGCAACTGTCGCACCACCATAGTCATCTGCTGCTCGCCCTCCTCCTACAACGAGGCCGAAACCAAATCAACCCTCATGTTCGGACAAAGGTAAAAAGGGAGAAGAAAAAACCTTTTAAAATGGGTAATTTCTAACCTTTAATGGCTTTTGTTTGGTTTCCCTGCACAGAGCAAAGACCATCAAGAACACAGTGACGGTCAACGTTGAGCTGACGGCGGAACAGTGGAAGCAGAAGTACGAGAGGGAGAAGGAAAAGAATAAGACCCTGAGGAACACCGTCACCTGGTTGGAGAATGAGCTCAATCGCTGGAGGAATGGTGAGATGAACGGAACCTGATCTTTTCTCACTCATTGAGTTTATCTCCTTAATCCATTACGATAATTTCTCAAAATTGTCGATTCAGGGTGTAACGTACCTTGGTTTAAAGGTGACAGTAAAGGAGCAGAAATTGTTTAAAGGTGACAGTAAAGGACCAGCAATGTTTAAAAGGATTATTTTACGTAAACCACTTGAGATTAAATTGAATGGAATTTTTCAACACATAGAAGATTCTCAAATACACGGCTGGAGACTGCGACCAAAATGGTCGCATATGTGACCCTTTTTTCTGTGTGTGTGTGGGTATGAGTGTGTGTGTGGGTGTGTGGGTGTGTGTGTGTGTGTAAAGAGTTCATGTGGTTGCACTTTTGCAAGTACATGTTTTAATGCTCCCTTAACACAGTCTCACTATAAAAAGACATGGTGGTTAAAAGTCGCCGTGTTTTTCACTTAGTCAATCTCCTCCACCTGCACGCTCTCCTTTCCGGAAGATAGATAGAGCGGCGTCTCGTTATGAACAGCGAACGTGCGCACGCACGCTCCCTCGCCACGACAATAGTGAGCCTCATGTGGCAGAGCGGTCGCAAGCTGGGGAAAGTCTGTGCTCGCGGAGGGTCCCCTTCATTGTCGGGCGAGGAGGTGCCGCTGACAAGGGCGCAGATGGCACTGGTATCCACTCTGATTCATAATGACATCGATCCGTCAACTCAACTTTTAAATCACCCCATTCCGAAAGCCGAATGTCCAACTCTGCAAAATCAGGTAGCCGCGTAGTGCCTGTTGTATTGTTCAGAAAAAAAATAAGAAAAAACTATTACAGCATTTTTTTTTCATGTATAAAAACTTTTTTATGCTGTGTACACCATAAGGAAATACTACTTATATTTACAGTGGGTACGGAAAGTATTCAGACCCCCTTAAATATTTCACTCTTTTTTTATATTGCAACCATTTGCTAAAATCATTTAAGTTAATTTCCCCCCTCATTAATTTACACACAGCACCCCATATTGACAGAAAAAAATTGAATTGTTGAAATTTTTCCAGATTTATTAAATAAGAACTGAACTATCACACAGCCATAAGTATTCAGACCCTTTGCTCAGTATTTAGTAGAAGCACCCTTTTGCGCTAATACAGCCTTGAGTCTTTTTGGGAATGATGCAACAAGTTTTTCACACTTGGATTTGGGGATCCTCTGCCATTCCTCTTTGCGGATCCTCCAGTTCTGTCAGATTGGATGGTGAATGTCGGTGGACAGCCATTTTAGCAGTACAGACAATTTTCATCATGCATGACTAGTGTTCATCAGATATAAAAAAAATTTCAACAATTTGTTTAGCCATGATTTCAAATACAATTTCTCCAAATGTTTTTTGTTTTATATACACACTCGTGTGCACACACACGGACATGCTGTACTTCCTCAAAAAAGAGTGCGACCAAATCATGTGCTGGTCGCATCAGTGCAAAAGTTAGTGTAGAGCCTGATACACCAAATGATGTATGCAGTAAAATAGAACAAACTTATATTAAACTTATATCTCTCTCTCTCTCTCTCTCTCTCTCTCTCTCTCTCTCTCTCTCTCTCTCTCTCTCTCTCTCTCTCTCTCTCTCTCTCTCTCTCTCTCTCTCTCTCTCTCTCTCTCTCTATATATATATATATTTAATTTTCTAAAAGATGACAAACTATTGAGGTTGCACTTTCCTAATGAGAAGACAAACTGTTGGTGTTGCACTTTCCTAAAAAGAGAACAACCTATTGATGTTTCACGTTCCTGAAAAGTTGACAAACTACAGATGTTCCTCGAGTTTGTCATCTTTGCACCTTCCTAAAATGATGACAAACTATGTTGCACTTAAAAAAGGTATGTGGTTCCTTGGATAGGGGGTGTGTTCACTTTCCTAAAAAGAAAACCTATTGATGCTACACTTTCCTAAAAAGGTGAGTTACAATAGTTTGTCTTCTGTTTAAGGAAAGTGCATCATTGAGTGTGTCTTTGTTATGAAAGTACAAAAGATCACTAGTTTGTTTTGTCTTGAGGAAATGAAGTATGAATGTATGAAGGTATTAACAACATTGACGTACAGCCAAAAGCCTTGATGTCTGCTAGCCAGAGGGAGAGCTGCATTGTATTTGTTTATGGGAGTAGTATGAGGCAGCGACACTTGTCCTGTTCCTAATATGGTCAATGTAGGTAGGAACTCATTACATGCATGTGTATCTTAATACATGCCCTTACACCTTTAGTGGCGACACTGTGTTTATTATCACAAAGTAACAGTTGTTGGCTCAATTCCCTATGAAGGTGTGCAAATCTCTGTATATTTACATGAACTTTTCCCCATTCTAGGCGAGAGTGTGCCGGTGGAGGAGCAGTTTGACAAGGAGAAGGCCAACGCCGAGGTGTTGGCACTGGACAACATCCTCAATGACAAGCCGGCGTCCACACCCAACGTGCCCGGCGTGCGCCTCACCGACGTGGAAAAGGACAAGTGTGAGGCCGAGCTGTCCAAGCTGTACAAGCAGCTGGATGACAAGGTGAAGAACGTAGAAATGTGTGCGGTAAAACCATCTGCCTGGGATGGGTGGCGCACCCCCCATCACCCTCCAACCTGCACAAAAAAATATTAGTGTATTGCTACAATTATTTTACATTGTAGAACATCCTTTCTGAAACTTTTCAAGCCATGCCCTCCCATCCTCAATACCCTGAGAGAGTTTGTGCACTCCCTATCATAGCACAATACCACCCCAGCTTACTAAAAATAAGCAAAGCACCTTTAGCATATTGATAAAGCATGTTGAATTAACGTCTTAGAACAGCCTTTCAAGCCCCGCGGCACTGTCAGCATACCGACAGATTTTGTGTGCCCACTTTTCCCTGAGATCACAACCCGCCGACCTGCCCAACCATGTTATTATAAACAAACACCCTTTAGCATGTAGCTACATACAGCAGCTTTTCACACTTTTTTTTTAAGCCAGCTGTGGGGCGCTTGAATGAAGCGCCCCACATTGGAGCTAATGCACATGAAGAGATTTGTGTGCCCCAGACCGGAAATATATCACAAAGTCAGACAACAGACATGAGCAAAACAACTTTGTACTCATTATTACCTTATAAGATATATTTTATGCTGCTACACTAGGACACACACTATAGCTTTTGTTTGTTAAAACTGACCACACACACACACGTGCCCCACAGACATACTGATAGCATTCAGGCTGAGAACAAGCAAAAACCGGTTTGATCAGGAGCCGCTGACTGAACAGGAACTGGTATCCGAAAAGAAGGCTCACTCGGCTTCCGGACCCCAGGAGAGAAGGAAGAGTGTCCAGCGCGCTGTGTCTCCCACTCGACCAAATTCTATCAGGACTTTTTCCTTGCAAGGACGGCTCGGGAACTCCCAGCCTCGCTTCCTTACAACCTATATACACCATTTATCCTGCTCAATTAAAAATAGATTTACATAGAGGGCTGTAACAAGTATTCACGTTCTTCGAGTACTTTGAGTACAAAAAGTGATTGAGGAATTTTTTCTGCCTTGGGGATCTGCTTATTTAGCTCATTCACTGCCACCTCTCCCAGTCTAATACAATGGGTATATACAGTAGCTGGCTGTCAATGGCAGGAGTGAGTTAATTATGAAGCTCAATGGATCGGACGCACGGAGAGGTGCAGGAGCACAATGTGCTTACATCATCAACACGAGGGAAGGTGGCGGAAGCGAAGCGCACGTATTTGACTCCAGGGGTGGGAAGACAGCAACGACAGGCGGTAATGCACTTTTATAGTTTGCAAACTGCCGCTAAACACAACAAAAAAACACAAGAAAATGGCAGTGACCTCAGAATTAAATGCGAGGAAAAAAAGACAAAGTGGGAGCATTTCAGACTGAGTAGTAAGGCGAAGACCGGTGACGCATAACACGGACCTTGCATACTGCATTACAATAGCACGTCAATCTCGCTCTCAATATTTCCATCGAAGAATGCAGTGGAATACCCGGGACAAGGTAAAATTAACGTTAATGTACTTAGGTTACATGATGTTAGCCCTGCGGAGTGCAAAGGTTTCTGTTAATTAATTAGGACTACTGTTGAATTTGTTGCCAGTTTATTATGATGGTGAAAACTACAGTGCGCGACGATAACATGACTGCATTCAGGGTGCTTATTATATTAGTTAAGGAACAGTTTTGCTCAGTTTAGGCCTATAGTTAAGCACTATGAGACATAATGTATAGCCGGTCTACTTTCATCTGATCTGAAAGTGCCTACATTTTGAGTCATGTATTGTAGGTGGAAAAAAATAATTGTGAATTATGTTTGGTTGGTACTTAAGAGGTTTCGAAGAGTTGAAAGGTTGGTCAGAGAGGACTTTAGAGTAAAATGGGTCATGTACCAAAATTAAATGAAGGTAATATTTGTTTCCTCTCGAGGTGTGTTCATTTTAGTTTACTCAGCTGGTCTAGGCTCATAAACTCATAGCCATGAACCTACTTGTATGTCACATGCTAAAATGCTAGCTGCTCAAGTGAAGTTGCACAACATGTTTATGCCTTTTTTAAATGAATGCCTTGTTTTTTTTATACTTAGAAGAAATGCTAAGTTAGAACTGAAATATATTTATATTTGTTTCATTTTTGTTTCAAATTGCCTCACTGAAAATGTTTGAAAAGAAAATACAATTTGCTGCTCAATTTGTATTTAAGAAAAAAAACAGTTGATTATTTAAAAGAAAAAACAATTGGACTTTCATTATTAAGTAAGATAGCTTGTTTTTTGTGGTGTATTCATTATTGCTCTTTAAGAAAAAAAGAATTTCTGTCGGATACTCGAATATTAAAATATGTGATAGTTGTAGTCATATTTTCATTATTATAATTTTTTTTTGTCTTCATGGGAAGTAATGGGCTCAATGGCACCCTCTTTTGATCAGCTGCCATTGATTCAAACACTTTTTCTGGACTATTAATTTCTCAGCTGTCTCTCACCTCGCACCTTGGCCGCAGCGCAGTGCTAATGCTGCGCCGTAAATGCTAATGCCACTGCGATTCTGCTTCTGTGCAGGATGAAGAGATCAACCAGCAGAGCCAGCTGGCCGAGAAGCTGAAGCACCAGATGTTGGACCAGGAGGAGGTGAGCCCAGGAGGCCAGAAAGAAATGTCTTTGTTTTTTGTTTTTGTTTTTTTTTTTGTAAATTTTTAAAAAAATATATAAGTAATTAATTTTGTAAAAAAAAAACTTAATCAACTTTTGGCCAGCTGCTGGTATCGTCACGTCGCGACCACGAGAACCTCCAGGCCGAGCTCAACCGCCTGCAGGCGGAGAACGAGGCCTCCAAGGAGGAGGTGAAAGAGGTACTGCAGGCTCTGGAGGAGTTGGCGGTCAACTATGACCAGAAGAGCCAGGAGGTGGAGGACAAGACCAAGGAGTTTGAGGTCATCAGCGAGGAGCTGAGCCAGAAATCGGTGAGGAGGGCATATCTGAAAACCTGAATTTGACCTCTTTAACCTTCAAACCAACCAACTATCCATCCATTTTCTGAGCCGTTTATCCTCACAAGGGAGTGCTGGAGCCTATCCCAGCTATCATCAGGCAGGAGGCGGGGTACACCCTGAACTGGTTGCCAGCCAATCGCAGGGCACACACAAACAAACAACCATTCACACTTACATTCACACCTACGGGCAATTTAGAGTCTTCAATTAACCTACCATGCATGCTTTTGGGATATGGGAGGAAACCGGAGTGCCCAGAGAAAACCCACGCAGGCACGCGGAGAACATGCCAACTCCACACAGGCGAGGCCGGGGATTGAACCCCGGTCCTCAGAACTGTGAGGCAGACGCTCTAACCAGTCGGCCGCCGTGCTGCCACCTTTAAACCTATTATGCATTTTTTTTCACAGTTCAAAACATATCTCTGGTGTCTTAACATGTATGTATGTGCATGCTGTTGTCAAAGTAGCCCAGGGATCAAGAATCATATCAAATTATTTACACCAGTTATTCATTGATCTTTATAAGCAGTAGCACCTTGCCGAATCACCCCCCCCCATCAACAAGGTTATTATAGTAACCGAAAGCAAACGAAATAACTGAAACTAAAATTGAAAAGACATTTTTGTAAATAAGATAAAAACGAGTGTTTTGTTCACCTACCCTGTTGTCTAAAATTGATGTAATCAGGCAGCGCAGTCATATTGACATCTAGCCAGACTGACAGGCGGACCGAGCGCAAGTTTTTCCGCGAAGCTAAGTGTTACGTCCAAGCTGTTTTTGTTGCTATGTGTTGCTAACGGATATAGCTAGACGGCTACCGACTAGCTAGCGCCTTTTCGGGACCTGCACGTTGGTTATTTGCCTTTAGGGGAAAACTCAAGAGAAACTGATAACTGCAGAGTCTCAAAAATTCGAAAGGCATCAAGATGTCAGGCAGAAAAGGAGTTTGTCTTGTGTACACAGCACGTGCTTAAACTACTGCAACAACACGACATTTTCACAGCACTGCTTGATGACTTTGTCGCAATAATCATGGACTACATTAAAAAAAAAAAAAACATACCCTTTCGCTGGAGATACAGCAGGTACAAGTAAGTTTACTTTCTATCTGCCTTAAGAAGTTTGCTATTGAGCAACAAGGGATGGAAACATGCCTAATAAGAACTTCATGTTTTTGTAAGTTAGTAAGTATTTATGTGCGTGCGCGCTAGCTGCCCGGCTAACCGACGTGCCTATGTGGCGGCCATGTTAGGAAGGTGGACGTTCCCATTGAAAGCAAACCATGGACACTTAAATTAAGTTGTAACTTAAAAAAACAGCAAAAAAAATAATGTAAAATAGGGTTGGGCATCGTTTGAATTTGACCAATTTCGGGCGCAATTCTGGTTGCTTATTTCGATTGGCATGAAAAGCAACTTCACACGGCACCGGTTTTTGTGAATTTTGTGCCAATTCATTGTGATGTAAAGTTGCTACGGTGAAGTTTGCAATGTTAAGCTTTTTTTTCTGTCATCGGCTCTTACGTTGGTTTGAAGACTAAAATAAATGCTAAAAAACATAAGTGCAAAAGTGCAACCACCCGTTTACCTTTTTAGCTGTGTCAATGTTGGCATAGACATATTTTATTGTTGCACTCACCCAATTGACTGAGAGTTGACTTCACTGAGGCTCGCAGCGCCAGACGCTCGCTACACATCGTGAAAGTCTCCTTTGCAGAATATAATCTTATTCCAAGTGTTGCACTGAGGCGACTGGTCAATTTTAACAAAGAAACTATTGTTTGCTGCCACCGCCGTTGGACACAAGCACATCTTCGTGCACGTTCTTCTTCGTTGGTTTTCACTGCTTCTGCGTTGGTTTTCGCCACTTCTTATTCGGGTCCGGCGGACTAGGCATCGAAACTAGGAACCGAATTTTTTTAAATTTGAACGATTCCGGGAGAACCAGAACGTTAATCCCGGTTCCAGTCGGTTCTCGATTCTCGATGCCCAACCTTAACAATAGTACACATTATTCATTCAGTTCAGTCGCACCTGGTGGTGGTAAGCTACTTGTTGTCGCCACAACTGCCCTTGGGCAATCTGACAGAAGCATGTCTGCCATTCTGCACCCTCCGACCACCACCAAACATTTACCCACATTCATTCATGGGCGATGTGGGTTGCCCAGGGACACGACAACATGCTCTTTGGCAGGGATACAAACCGGCAATCCTCTGTGCCACGCCATGCACTTGCTTCCTGAATGTTTTTTTTACTCTTTTTAATTTTTATTTATTTTTTTAAATTAAACTTTGTTCTTTGTTTTACTTATTTTTTTATGTATGGCGTTCTTGACTGTTTTTTGACTTTGTTCTTGATGTGGTTGTTCACTATTTTGACTTGATTCTTTCTTGACTGTTTTTAACTTGGTTATTGACATGGTTCTTGATGTTTCTTGATGTGGTCCTTTACTGTTTTTTGACTTGGTTCGTTATTTGGTTTTTGATGTGGTTCTTTACGTGGTTTTCAATTGTTTTTTGTTTTTACTTTGTTCCTGACTCAGTCTCTGTGGTCCTTGACTGGTTTTTGACTTGGTTCTTTATTTGTTTTTTCATGTGGTTCTTCATTGTTTTTTTACTCTGTTTTTGACTGTTTTTTTAAAGTGTTTTTTGACTTCTTTTTGTGGTTCATCACATGGTTTTTGACTGTTCTTCGACCTAGTTTTTTTTTTTAACTTGGTTCTAGATGTGGTTGACTTGGTTTATGACTTGTTTCTTGATTGGTTTTTTATTTGTTTTTTGATGTGGTTCTTGAAAGTTTGACTTTGGTTCTTGATGTGGTCCTTAAATTTTTTTTCTAATTGGGTCTTGATGTGATTCTTGACATGGTTTTTGATTTGGCTCTTGACATAGTTTGTGGATCTTGGCCTTTCCTAGCTGACAAGTCACGGACGGAAAACACGGTGTGGTGGCATTTATTTTGTGAATTGTTGCGTAAAAGTGGGGCAGGAATTGAAAAGGGCTCGCTCACAGAAATAGGCGCTTACCTTTTATAGGCATAAACATTTTTAGAAATTGGCAGATAACAAAACGGGTTGTGCAAGTTCCAATTTGATTGCTGAGAAGGAACTCTAGTTATACAAATATTTGTATGCAAACATTAAAAGTCAGTTTACTATAATATTTCCCCTTTAAACTGAGTACCCCTGGAATTGTTACTAAAGTGTCCGTTGTCTTTTCTGCAGTCTATGCTGTCATCTGTGGACTCTGAGCTCCAGAAGCTGAAGGAGATGTCCAACCACCAGAAAAAGAGGGTTACAGAGATGATGTCGTCACTTCTCAAAGACCTGGCAGAGATTGGCATTGCCGTGGGCAGCAACGACATGAAGGTGAGGAGTATCAGGAGAGAACAATTTGATTTTAGTGGTTCTTCCCAGCCGCACCGCCTCATCATATTTCCTCTGTCTGTAGCAGCATGAGGGTGGCAGCGGTCTGATCGACGAGGATTTCACGGTAGCGCGTCTGTACATCAGCAAGATGAAGTCAGAGGTGAAGAGCATGGTGAAGCGCTGCAAACAGCTGGAGGGCACCCAGTCAGAAAGCAACCAGAAGATCGACGAGAACGAGAAGGAACTGGCCGCCTGCCAGCTGCGCATCTCGCAGGTGCGCATGCCCCCCCCCCCACCCCCCTACCTCTCAGCAATAAAACTGTCAAATAACATGCGAGTTTCTCCATTTTGCAGCACGAGGCCAAGATCAAGTCCTTGACGGAGTACCTGCAGAACGTGGAGCACAAGAAGAGGCAGCTGGAGGAGAATGTGGACTCTCTCAACGAGGAGCTGGTCAAACTCAGTGCTCAGGGTACGTCACGACACTACATTAGGGCAGAACAATTAATTGAATTGAAACTGACATCGCAATGTAGTATAACGAAATTTTCAAATTGCAAAGGCTGCGATTTGGGGGCGGGGGATGGCCGTAACCATGCCAAAACAGCAAGCTTCTGGTGTGACCATCTCTCTTTTTCCTCACATACATGTACACACTTCCTCTGTCCGCTCATCCAATCACATCCCCCCAACCGCTCATCCAATCAAAAAGCACCTTCATGCTGCCTTCACGAAAACCCCACAGCGCTCCAACAAAACACTACAGTGGAACCTCGATAAAACGGACCCCGATATAACAGATATCGGATGAAACTGAGTGTCCGGACCAAACTATGTGTCCAAAAATAGTTTCAATTTGTAACTTTAACTGCCGTTGACAGTCTGTTAGTTCCAGAATTGGCCACTGTTGTTTACTGTGTCGCAACGAGGCAGAGAATTGGATTGACATATTTCTGGGTTGCAGATGGACAATACAAACTAGATTATATACCAAAAGACGTGCCTTCGTGGTGGCTATGTTGAATGTGCTGCATTGACGTGGCGGCCCTGTGATGATGGTTATATCTATTGTCTGTTGTGCAAAGAGCGCAGCGCAGAGAGTGAGTGGCATGGCTGTGGTGTTAACTGAGGAATACAAAACACAAATCTCTGGAGTCTGCAACATGCTGTTTTTGATACAGTGACAGTTTTTTTGTCAAGCCGTTTGTCTCTGGCAACTGATTTGGAAATAGGAAGCACACTAATTGCCCGCAGCTCTTGAAAGTGACTCGCATCTGATGAGTACTGTACATCAACAATGTCACCATGACCAAGCACAACAGCCTGGTAAGTTTGGATAAAATGTGAAACTTTCAATTATTTTCAAGCGTTTTTTTTATATTTATTTCCAATAACTTTGTACTGTACTGGGAATTGTTTGCCACAAAGAAAAATACTAAATTTTGTACTGTACACTAATAGTGGTGCATATGGCCTCAAAAAAAAAAAAAAGTGCTTCTATGTAACGGACAATCGGCTATATCGGACGACCCCTCCGCTCCTATTAGTCCTTTATTTCGAGTTTCCACTGTAGTAACACAAAAAAAAAAAGAGGAAAAAAATATTCAGGAAATAAGTGGGTGGCGTGGCGCAGAGGATAAGCGTTGCCGTTTTGTATCCCCGCCCAAGAGCATGTTGTCGTTGTGTCCCTGGACAACCCACATTGCCCATGAATGAATGTGGGTGAATGTTTGGTGGTGGTCGGAGGGTGCAGAATGGGCCCCCTTTTTCGCAGAAACTGCTTATTGGCAGTATTCATAGATGATTCATAGACACAGGTTCATAGGTCACATCCCTAACCCAATTTCATATTTATGTAATTTCTCGCGGCAGCACGGTGGGCGACTGGTTAGAGCGTCAGCCTCACAGTTCTGA
Source organism: Phyllopteryx taeniolatus (assembly GCF_024500385.1). NCBI lineage: Eukaryota > Metazoa > Chordata > Actinopteri > Syngnathiformes > Syngnathidae > Phyllopteryx > Phyllopteryx taeniolatus. The sequence continues at coordinate 1,173,045 of NC_084515.1, read as the reverse complement.
GGAGTGGGGTTCAATCCCTGGCCCCACCTGTGTGGAGTTTGCATGTTCTCTCCGTGCCTGCGTGGGTTTTCTCCGGGCACTCCGGTTTCCTCCCACATCCCAAAAACATGCACGTTGATTGAAAACTCTAAATTGCCCATAGGTGTGAATGTGAGTGTGAATAGTTGTTTGATTGTATGTGCCCTGCGATTGGCTGGCAACCAGTTCAGGGTGTCCTGCCCGATGATAGCTGCGATAGGCGATAGCACGCCCGCGACCCGAGTGAGGAGAAGCGGCTGAAAAAATGGATGGATGGATGTAATTTCTCGTGTATAATGCGCACCGATGTATAATGCGCACCCACAAAGTTGACCTCAAAATTCTGGAAAACCCTTCAACTCTGCATCTTTTTGCACAATTGTCAAAAAAAAAAAAATATGTACCAGCATTACCAGATAAGTAACAACCTTTTATGGCTCAGTGACTGTTTTTCTCAATGTCTTTGTCTCAAAAGTGTTCTCTGTCAACTGACTGTCTGTTGTCGTACTAGAGCGGCTCCAATTAGCGGAGACAAATTCCTTGTGTGTTTTTTGGACAGACTTGGCAAATAAAGATGATTCTTATTCTGAACCTATGTATAATGCATTTTTACAATGCATGATTTTCCTTCTACCCATATGATCAAAACATGAAGTATTATCTGTATTTTGTTAATTTTTTAAAATAAATATTCTGAAGTTAAGCACTTTGTATGAACACATAATACTTTCTTTTGATTTACTTGGTCTTATTTTGAAATTCACAGCCCTACTTTTATTTAGTAAATGAGAAAACACACAGTTGTGCTCATATGTTTGAATCCCCAGGCAGAATTTGTAAGATGTGTACAATACTGTAAAGAAAACATGGACCAGGCGAAACACATTTCATTTTATTTTAATGGGATTCAAATTAAACTGTCAAGCATTTCAGAAAAGCATTATCATTAAACAAAAAATAACCATAAAGACGTCAATGATGGTTGTTGTTCAGTCATCATTTGTATTTATAGAAAAAATATATATATATGTTATGTAAATGTATACAATATAACATTTCACAAATTCTTCCTGCGTATGTAAACTTAGAGCGCAATTGTACATATATGGAGTCATATGTACCCCTATCATATTGGAATGAAAGTGTATGCTACACCTTTTTCATAACCTCTAGGTGGCATACTAGAATGAAAGTGTATAACTTTTTCCCAACCTCTAGGGGGTGGTGGCATATTGGAATGAAAGTGTACAGCTTTTTCATAACTTCGAGATGGCGGCATACATTTATAAAATTTGGATCGTTTTCATTTTCTCCTATCCCCATGTATTATTCGCAGTATTGAATTGGCAATTTTTTGGGGGAAAGAATGCGCATTATACATGGGAAATTACGGTATGCATCTATTTGCATGTATGAATAGTCCATAGATATCTATGAACAGTCAATTTTTTATTATTTATTTATTTTTTTTAGTCTGTCTATGAATCATCCAGATACTGTATTTGAACCACCATATCGTTGGACTGAATTTATTAGACTGCCATTCAGGTTTTATTACTGGATCTCAGCATAAAATAGACCTAAGTCTCTCCAAAAAGGCAGAAAATAGAATTAAAAGTAATTATTAATGTCACCTAGGTGTTGAGTAGATGCCGACTTGGCAGTTTTCTGTCGTGATGACATGTCTTCCTTTGTGTTTTGCAGAGAAAGTCCACGCCATGGAGAAGGAGAACGAGATCCAGACCGCCAACGAAGTCAAGGTGCGTGGCTCTGCTCTTGTCAGTCACCGCCGTTCTCTCCAATTATCCCCTAAAAAAGTGACATTTGTTTTACACAGGAAGCCGTCGAGAAGCAGATCCACTCTCATCGCGAGGCTCACCAGAAACAGATTAGCAGCCTGAGGGACGAGCTGGACAACAAGGAGAAGCTCATTACTGAGCTGCAGGAGTAAGACAGCTGATGGCTTCACTTCCCTCCTTTATGAGATGTGGTATTTATTAATGTCACATTTTCCAGCTTGAACCAGAAGATCATGCTGGAACAGGAGAGGCTGCGAGTAGAGCATGAGAAACTCAAGTCCACCGACCAGGACAAGAGCCGCAAGCTGCACGAGCTCACGTATGCTTCTGTTTTTGTTTGTTTGTTTGATTGTTTTAGTATTCATGCCAAACTGAACCACTACATCAGGGGTGTCATACGTGTTTTCATCGAGGTTCACATTGTAGTTATGGTTAACCTTAGGGAGGCCAGTTGTAACTGTGAAATTACATAAATGGATAATATCTAGGTGTAACGCTACCGCAAAAATTACAGTTCGTATGTGCCGTGGTTTTCAGGTCATGGTTCCATTCACATTTACAAACTGCTTACGTTTTGTGTAACGAGAAACAGATTTAATGACATCTGAAATGAAACATCAACAGCCTCCATCTTTTCAGGAAAATGCAACATCAATAGTTTATTTTTAGGAAATAAAGAATGCAGAAAAGTACAACAGTAACAGATGATGGCACAGGAAGGAGCCAGCACTTCACTGGGGTGGAGCTTCTTAAACAAATATCTTAATTTCATTGTAAGTTAGAAACGACAACGGTGAGGTAAAATTGGATAAATAATTCATATAGCCTAAACAAATCAAATAAATTTTTGTAATTTCTCCAATACTGTTAACCGAACCGTGAAGGATGGAGCTTATTGATACTCAGATCTTTAATAATTTAGCCCCGGGGCAGTTTAATACAGAGGCTCGGTACCCATCCTTGTTCTGTGTGGGAACCCTAATATTCATCCCATCGTGTTACACATTTGCCCCTGCATTTGTTTATGCATTTTTATGGCTAGTTTTGAACAAAAGTCAAGGAAAAACCTTAACACTACGTGATGTCCTCTCTCCAACCAGGGTGATGCAGGACAGGCGGGAGCAGGCCAGGCAGGACCTGAAGGGTCTGGAGGAGACAGTGGTGAGTTTTTATTCATATCCCATCTCCCTTTTTTTGAAAGGCATTTATGCTACCTTGTGTTTTATTTTTACTTGTTCTTCAAGGCAAAAGAACTGCAGACTCTGCACAACCTGAGGAAGCTCTTTGTCCAGGATTTGGCCACACGAGTGAAAAAGGTGAAGCAAATACTACGTGGATGCAAATGGGATATCTGCCAGCATGTCAACCTTAGAACAGAAATAATACCCAACTACGGGACATGGTGTAAAAATGATTGATCTGGATCAGATTTCGGTACTTTCTTACTGTATTAGCATACCACCTGTTAGTATGTTAATAATAATGTATTTGACTTGTATAGCGCTTTTCAAGTGACTCAAAGACACTTTACAATTGCGCACGCATGTAGCGTATATTGGTGTTTGGACAAAACTTAATTTTACTTAAGGAATAAATTTGTCGAAGTTGAACGTCTGCGTTCACTTCCGGGTTAGTCCGACTTACGTTTTAAAGTTAAAATCTAACTAATTTTGTATCATAAAGGGTACCACGTCACTTTTAGATGTATAAAATCTAGGAAAAGCGACGACAAACCTATCAGTCTCATAATCTAAAGGTTGCTACATTTTATGAAATACGAGTCCTAGATGACAGAGGTTTCCTTATTAAACTCAAAACACAACAAGGAGTGGAATTTTATAAAATATTTAATGACATCTACAAGGGATCTATAGGTAAACCCACAAAGGGGTCTAACTACAGAAAGAAAATAACACTAATAATGGTGAAAGAAAGAAAAAGAGGCGCACAAAAAGGGAACTAGAACACCGTGTGTTGCTGGACTGAAGTTGAAAACGTGAGTGTTTAATGCATTCAATCCGAACGAGAGAGCAAAGTTGGGAGTTTGTGTGAATCCAGTAATTTTCCCTAAATTATGAGGCAATAATATTGTACATTCTAGCAACGCTTGTGGTGCTGTACTCACGACCGTAGAACAGTTGGTCGGTGGGGATGGTCTTTCTCTGGACATCTCAGGAGGAAAACAAAGTAGGTTTAGTTGAAGAAAAACGATGCAGAAAAATAAAACAAAAGAGGCAGAAGAAGAAAAATTGTTGTCCCCTTGGGGTGCGCTCCAAACTTTCCTGCCGATTGACCTTGTGGCGGGCCCAGCTCTTGCTCCCAGCTGCATGCGTGACTGGTACGGGATGCCGGTAGTTGCTTGCTGAGGCTCGGCCGACCGATCACGGCAAGAAAAAGAACAATCGAAGCCGCGTGGCTGGTTTCGTCGCTCGAAACGCCCCCGGCTTGGTTGCGGCGGGCGTTCCCGCACGTGGTGGCCGGAGGACAACGGAAAAAGGAAGGGGGGAGGGGCGACGGCACGGCCAAGCCCTGCCGAGGTCACCTAGAGACAGCCCGAGGAAAAAAACGAGAGCCAGACATGAAAGAGAGCGAGAGGCGGAATTCAAGGGTTAAATACCCAGGGGGCGTGTCTAAAGGATGGAGATGTTTGGAGAACACCACACCCATCGACTTGAATTTCAGTCTGCAATTTAGCCATAAGAATGGTGTAAAAATCCTATCTTAATATAAAATATTCCCAACTTTGTACTCATAGCTCAAGCATATAGAGTGATTGTTTAAACTTGAGTCTTGGAAAATCAACTGCTTATTTTTCAATCACATTTCATGCTGTTTGGGCTTCAAATCAAGACAAACAGTTCTTGAAGTCTCGCAGCTGCACCTGTAAAGTTGACACACTGACACAGACATCAAGGCTTACGTTTGGAATATTTGAAATATCAACACGACGATTTTATCTTCAGTTAAAAATAGGGTTTACACGATCAGGATTTTTGGGGCCGATCAGCGAGTTGAAAAAAAACGATAACCGATAACAGGATAGAGGAATGTGTCTATTTAAATGACCTGCTCATTTACTGTATATACTTGTGTACTTAATTGCTCAAAAAATTGTATTTACAATAATGTATCTTTGTTAATCGATTTATGCCAGTGAGGCATAGTGACAGACAGAACAAATGATAGTCTTCTATTAGATGGTAGGAAGTACATACAGTAATTAATGTATCCACTTTTTGTGACATTTTTGTTTGTTGGTGTTCCGTGAGATTTTTCAATTGTAAAATATGTTCCTTGGCTCCATAAAGGTTGGAAATCACTGCTGTAGTCAGATCGTGTATTCTAATCAGTCAGGTCAAACCAACATTACGTGACAGAAATAATGGGTGCTAACTTACTGTAATTAAATTACTTTATTTTTAATTAAATTACTTCACCCACACCAAAACTTTAGAGCATGATTTGACAGAACGGCGTCATGTTAACGTCCAACCGTTCATGGAACCACTAGCTTGCTAGGCTACATAACGTTTTGTTGCCTGCTTGCGAGCCGTATCGTATTAAAAGTACGGGAACATACCTCAAGCAAGCCTTAAACGAACGTCCCCTCCTGTCCTGAGTACCGGTGACCACCAGCACACGTTTTCCCCCATTTTGTCCTTATAATACAAAGTCACCGTGCTCCACTCTTCTTGTCATCGCCACATCTGCCCTCAGAAAACACGAAATGAGAGCCAGTTAGCCCAAATCCAGCAACATGAGAATGGCTCCGTTAATGAGTTCCAACACCATGTTTTCATGCTATTGCTAATGCTGGCATTTTGTTATATTTGTGTGCAGAGTGCAGAGATGGACTCTGATGACACTGGGGGCAGCGCGGCCCAGAAACAGAAAATATCCTTTCTTGAAAACAATCTTGAGCAGCTCACCAAGGTTCACAAACAGGTAGGCGGTCGAAAAATGTCATGTTCGCTCTCCATTCTAAAAAAAAAAAAAAAAAATATCATAATCAGAAGTTGTTTGTTTTGCTGTCAGCTGGTACGTGACAATGCAGACCTTCGGTGTGAGCTTCCGAAACTGGAGAAGCGCCTTCGTGCTACGGCTGAACGGGTCAAGGCCCTTGAGTCTGCACTGAAGGAAGCTAAGGAGAACGCCGCCCGCGACCGCAAGCGCTACCAGCAGGAGGTGGACCGTATCAAGGAAGCCGTAAGGGCCAAGAACATGGCCAGGCGGGGACACTCGGCGCAGATAGGTCAGTGTGCAAAGTGGATTTTCATTTACCGCAGCAAAGTCAAAAAAAAAAAATTTAATAATATTTTATTAAAATATTTTTTAGAATTCAAACATAAACTGGCAAAAGAATCCCCCAAAATAAATTAGTACAATGAAAAGATTGGAAAGGTTCCATGCCATCATTTTTTATTTATTTATTTATTTATTTTTTTTAAATAATCTTTGTTTTCCTTTTATCTGGTATGCAAGATCATTTGGGTTGGAAATGCCCAGGATGCTATTCTAGTTGGTATTTTTTACGCCTGGCAGATGAGATGGCCATATTTCTCATTAGCTTTCAATATGTAAATAAGCTTTGCACTGATTGGATCACTGTTTACCTTAATTAGAATTTTGCATATGACCGTGGCAGTAGCGTACAAACGTGTTTTCGGTTCTACAACCGACAGCTGTACACAAGTAGTACTTACCAGCTATGCCAAGATCCTCTCTCACCATTCCCCAGGGCAGCTCATTTTTCAGCAGGAGTACTGGGTGCCCACAAATCGTGACGATCATTGTATCCGCCATTGTTTGAGGACGTTGTGAGTTATGCAGCATATTCTCGATGCTGTTTGGCTCTCGCTGCACAGTGTCATGCGATTGTGTTCAATGGCCAGGTACTTGAATATTAATTGGCCAGTGTACATCACAATCTCGCCGAGTTAAAATCGACCCGTTTAGCAAGCGGTTTTGTTTTCAAAGGCTATTGCATACAATCGACTACACAATACATCGCAATAGATGTCAAACTTAAACCATGTCACAGAATCATTTTCACCAGTATGTTATGCATAAAACAGTGGGGAAATTTTTTTTTGGATGGCATGGGATCTTTAAGAAAAAAATTTTAAAAACAAAAATTAAAAATTCAAATATAATTTAAAAATAAGCTCTGCGGAGACTTGTTGGCAAAAGAATCACTCAAAATATTCAAATTAGTGTGACACATTTTTTTATCATAAGCCAAAGCACAAAAAAATATATATTTTTGA